>NC_090935.1:192952911-193577911 GCF_040938575.1 Ambystoma mexicanum | reverse complement strand
GGAGAATAAAAGTGTTTTCATGTAAACTTAGATGACTGGAGTGTATGAAAATAATACATGAAAAATAAAACCATTCATATTTTAAATAACTAAGAGTTTATCGTATTATATCTGGTGCAGCAGTCACACAAATTACAAGTGACAACATATGAAGAAAAATATCTAGACATTATTGTTTCAGCCACAATAGAGTCATTTGGAGTGCAGATCCGAGCACAAAGAATACCATTGGCACATTAGAATCGCCCTTGAAAGGACTAAAAGACAAAAAAGGTTGAAGTATCTAAACAAAAGCTGTCAGAAATGTTCACCTGAAAGTAGAGTGAAGAAAAAATAAAAATCAAGAAAATCACTTTGAAGAGCCTGTTAATGGTAATACTCCCAGAGTCTCCATCTCTGTCAATTCATCTAATCAATCTACTTTACTCCACAAATGTTAAAAGTCAGTATTGTAATTATCTAACTCGTTTTCATTGTGGCATGTCAACTAGAGTTTTTTTATTTTAAATCATGGCCTCTGGGTTACATTGGAAAGTAGACCTCTGAATATATATTAAGGCTATGGATCAATCACTCTCTGAGTATCTTTTAATTTTATCTTTTTCAAGTACATAGTGTACATAAATTAAGACAAAATATCATATGCTCATACCACAAAAGGAGGAAGCTAGTCTAAAAAGTAGCTAATATCCTGAGTCCGGTTATCTGCCTCTTTCTTGTAAATGGATGAGTGCTTTTTACGTCTTCAGATTTTCTTTAGGTATGCCAAGGTCACCTGTGTTAGTAAAAGGAGACCTTTAGCATTGGAGAGCATGGAGTGGAATGTTCCCACTTTTTCCAGTGGAGAGACTATGAGAAGCAGCCAAAAGCAGTGATTCATCGTCCACCACAACAAAGTCTTTGCCTTTGTCGGTTCCCATGGCCGTATCCGTACCAGTACCCGTCTACCGGTCCGCTTGGGCCCGGGGACAGACGTGGTGGAGGAGGTTGATATGGAGGCATCAGATGATGCTTTCTCTTTTTACGCGGAGGCTGATCAGGAGCCTGTGGCACTACGGGAGCCAGAGCTGGGGGCAATCTCTGATACAGAGGCGAGGAAATACCACAGAAAGTCCACAGAAATGTCCCTTGGTTGAGGATTTAATGAAGGAGCGCTAGGCCAGCGGCGCCATCATTTTCATCCTTGTGGACCGTATGAACGGACTCTTGGTCGTCGTCGTCCGTGGATGAGACATCGATTGGTTGAACGGCAATCTCGGAGGACTATTTCAGGGCCTCCTCGCCCCATTTTCCTCCCCGAGGGCTTGAGACCAGGACCTGGACCAGTGCCTTTCCCCCTTCAGGGGTGCTTGCAGCCTTCACTGATGCCTCTGCGGCCCTATCGCGCTGCAGGCTTAGGGATACTCTCTGTACTGTGGGAGCCACCCTCGTTGGGGCGGCGCTCACAGCCGCTGTGGCCGTCACAGCAGATGTCAACAAAGTAGTTGATGAGGACTTTGGCTAGCCGGGTTGAGCCTGCTTGGGCTGCAAGGCCTTCTTCTCATCCTCCTCCCTGGGCTTATCCGATTTATTTCTCCCATAACTTGGCAGGGTAGATGACTTCCTCTTTGAATAGGAGCTTGACGGTAGGCTGGCTCCGGAGGCGGATGGCGATAGTGGGACCTGCATCAGTGGCGAACTCGGTGGACACAGACTTGCAGCTCTTTGCCTTATCTTAGACCCCCATGGGTGGGGTGACCTCAAAGGACAGACCTCTTTCCAGAGGGAGACCGCTCTTCGGACCGGCCGGTCCTGGAGGAGGCAGGACCCTGCTCGGAGCACGCGGCAAAGGTTTTGTTCGAATTGAGCCAGGCTGACAGCCTGCTATGCCTGTTTGTCGTCATCTTCTTCAAGAAACCCAGGCTTATCTCGCACTCCACCTCCCTGTAGTCCGGGTGCAGGCAGTAAAGACACTGTAGATATTTGTCGCTCACAAAGACATTCTGTAGCCCACACTTGGTGCTGGGCCTGAAGAAGGTCCTTCCCTCCTCCTGCTCCTCCTTTGTCATGGTCAGAGTGCGCAAAGTAGGCCCAAGAATGCTTTCCAGAAACTTTGACAAATCTTCACCTTTGAGGGGCACAAAACTTCACCGGCAACGGACCCCCGTTGCCGGCAGATGAGGGAAAGAGCAAACAGGTTCTTGGAAAGAAAATAAATTGAATCTTTTTTGTGGAAAAAAACTCAGAAAATACGTAGAATAGCTCAGAGAGCAACTCGAGGACTCCCAACACTGAACCGTGCAATAAAAATCTTAAAATGGATGCCAGAGACAGTGCTTAGGGAGAGGACTGTCATTGCAGGGTGGGGGGGGCAGTATGACCCAGAGGACAGGGATTGAGTTTTTAAGTGAAAGTGAAACAGATTTTTCTTTTACTAAGGATTCCCAGTCTGACGACTGGGAATATTCCTAAACATGTGAATCCATGCCAGACCCCATGATGGAGAAGTTGGGGTTTCTCTTCATGTTCCTGACTCATAAAAGTCTATAGCAATCACCATACCACCTGTGTGTCCGTCTCCTCCTTCTGTACCCTTACAGTACCATCAGCAACCCCACACACCAGTTTCTGCCTTGTTGGGCCTTCTTAGTGAGGTGAAGCTGAGTCTCCATAAGGGATAGTGAGCAAGCGGTCCAAGTCTGGATTACCGCTGGTTACTGTAGTGTGATGCCGGCGGAATGATAAGGTACACAGTGGCTTTATGATGCATATATATATATATATTAATCAAATAGGTAAGAGAAGTATACTGGGTATAGAGCCCCAATAACTGGCAGTCACCAATCTCGGTTGTCCTTTGAACTGCCGTTCTCATTCTCTCACGAACTGCGCCACGTCTCCTGATTCCAGAGGCTCGTGTGTGCGCAAACTGAGTCCCATGGTGAGGTCTCGTGGGCAAACTAGGATTATGTACATACTACAGTTACTTAGGGTGAAACTCCAAGTTTTACAAATAAAACGAATAAAATAGACGCTTAACCATAAATAAGCAACAGAGGTTGAAACCGATCTTACGGAATAACAAATGTATACACCAGAGTCACCAAATCAAAGTCCTTTTCCTAATCTAATGAAATAGCCACAGGACCCGACTCAGTCTACACCATGCTTTACATCAAATAAATGCAGTATGTTTCCGCTGCTTGACCTTCAGAATATTAAACTTGCTGTATCAGGGTGTACTAGGGTTCTCATACGAGTAGATAAACTATTAGCATGTATCTTGGCTAATATCTTCCCATCTAGGTTGAGCAATGATGATGGCCGGTTTGATTCGATTCAAGGCAGAACTTTACCAGATTTTACAAGTCGGAAGATGTGAGCCGCGATCATTGTCTTTGGTAGTTTCCCTATACAGCATATGTTATTGTAGACCAAAAGTAAGTTGGGGACTAGCAATTACATAATATGTTTATAGAATTCAATTCCAAAGCCTTCTAGTCCCAGTGCTTTCCTGTAAATTATACCATTTTTGACCTCCACTATCTCTACTGTTGTACTGTCTGCATTTACTTACGTTTGCGTTAGATTATCTCGGGCAGTTAATGTAACGTCCTATAAGTAGCAGTCTATCTCATCTTGAAAAACAGGTACTACCTGTTTATTTAATGTCTAGTAAATTCGTCATCTATCACTTTATTTTTTATACATTGTGATGTCCTTGGATTCTGTTAGAGACCTATTTAAGATTATTTCTATAAGCCTTAAAGTTCTCACATACCAGCACTATCGAGGTATCCACCAACGTGTTTCTAACAAAGAATGCTTTAATTACGACTTACAAAGATGTACAAGAGGCAATATCACTTCAGGAATCTGTTTTAAATCCCCAAAATCTTACCTGCTTCATCCTGTGTGATTCCAATATTGAAGCTACCCGATTATAATCCAACAGGGATCTGGAGATGATTTTGCATAGCACAATACTGCCTTCTAACACTCTCAACACCACAAATCTATGTTTAATGGAGGAGGAATAATGAATGTCCAGGTAATTTCTGTATTGTGAAACATCAGGGTGTCTCACACGCCAAGTAGAGCCACAATAGTGTTGCTGACCTTTATAATAAAACACTTCAATCAGCAGTAGATATCATCGCTCCTATCAAACTTACTAAAGCTAAACCGGCAGCCCACTTGAACAAATTGTTCAATCCTGAGCTTAAAATCCTTCGGAATGCCAAACAAGCGGCAGAGGACACTTGGAGAAAAACGCCTAGACCGGCCAACAAAACTCTTTTCACGGTAGCGGCCAACACCTACAAAACCTCTATCCTCAGGGCCAAAAAGAGACCTATGACAACATAATTGACAATGCCAAATCAAGAACAAAAGAGCTCTTCACTATCGTCAGGGAACTAGAGTCCCCCTCCGCACCTACAGAAACCTGCGTGAAAGATGCAGACTGGTGTGAGGGAATCCAAAAAGCTTTGGCAGACAAAATTGTCAAGCTTCAAAATAGAATCGAACAGAAAAAGACTAGCCTAGCCAAAAAAGCAAACATTCCACTACCTCACACTTCTAAAACTCCAACCTGCCCTCCCTTCTCTTTCGACCCCTGTCACAACGGAGGAAGTAGAAAGAATCATCAAAGGCCTCAAGCCTTCAAGATGCCAAGGGGACACGTGCACAGCCGCCATCATTCAGGAAGGCGCTAACGATCTGGCCCCTCATAACAGCCCTAATCAACGCTTCCTTCAAAACAAGCTCAGTCCCTAGTAGCCTCAAGGAGGCTTGGGTCATGACCCTTCTAAAAAAACAAACCTAGACCCTAACAAACCCACTAATTATAGGCCAATCACCACTGTCCCCTACATCCTAAAGATCTTAGACAGAGTGGCCTACTTGCAAATCCAGAAACACCTGGAAGAGAACAACCTTTTGGGCCTTAGACAATGTGTCCTTCTGGACTTAAAAATTCAGATGGATGAGGCGAAGGACAAGGGCAATCTAGCCATTCTCCTGATGCTGGACCTTTCGGCAGCCTTCGACCTCGTTGACCACAAGATCCTCACGGAACATCTGACAGCGTCAGCGGCATTCTCCAGTTAGGCAACCGCCTGGGTCCAAACCTTCCTAGCCGACTGAACCACCCGGGTCTTCTCGCCGGGGGCTTCAGCCCACCCCATCCTTTGTGGCATCCTGCAGGGTTTGTGTGTCTCGCCGAACTTATAAAATATCTTCACAAAGCTATTGTTCGACCGTCTTGATAACCTGGTTGTCAAATACACAAACTATGCTGATGATACCCAGGTCCTCAGCACCCTATCAGGTTGTTATGAAGAGGGCTCCACACGGATTAACAACCACTACCTGGAGATCCAAGCCTGGATGGCAGAAAATGGCTTATGACTCAATGACGAGAAAACTGATCTCCTTCTCATCGGCTCCCAACCACGGCTAAACAAACTAGACCACCGCTACATCTCTATCAACATCGATGGTAACCTAATCACAGTGGCCAAAGAAATCAAAACCCTAGGGGTTAATTTGTATTCCACAATCTCGCTCAAAAAACAAGTAAACGCCACAGCCTCCTCCACGGCCAACACTAATAAGCTCATCAATGCCTGCAAAGCCTTCCTCTCGCCTTCCAGCTGCATTACACTAGCCAGAAGGCTAGTGCCCTAAAAGATCGACTATTGCAATACTCTCTTCCTTGGCACTTCAGAGCGCAATTTGAACAGACTGCAGGTGCTTCAAAACAATGCCCTCACAGTGGCTCCGAATATCCCGCGGCACGCACACATCTCCAGCTTCAGACAAGATGCCCATTGGCTCCCTGTACAAGACAGAATCA
Organism: Ambystoma mexicanum; assembly: GCF_040938575.1. Taxonomy (NCBI): domain Eukaryota; kingdom Metazoa; phylum Chordata; class Amphibia; order Caudata; family Ambystomatidae; genus Ambystoma; species Ambystoma mexicanum. Next base: position 193,572,072 of record NC_090935.1, on the reverse strand, counting down.
CCCTTAGATCACTCGTCATCGTCCACAAATGCCCCTCTAACGACGCCCCCAAGTAAGTTCAACAAACACACTTCAGCCAGACCAACTAGAACGTTGTATTCTCATTGCCTATCCATCCCCTAATTCTCCATAATAAAAGCAGGTGGCTCCAGCTTCCCGGTCCTAGCAGCCAAACAATGGAACGCTATAACTATGAACCTCAGAGAAGAACCATCTTTTTCGACCTTCAGAGCAAAAACCAAGTCTTGGCTCGCCAACAAGAACTCTCCCATTGTCTGATATACTAACCAATGTCCGAACTACTGTATTTTTTCCTGTGTTTGCCCCTCGACCACCATGTAAGCCGGTCATTTGCACTTACTGTTATTATCTTGTATGTCTTTAATCTGTTGTAACCTGCTTCTAAGTCTCTGGCGCCCAGTTACCTCAGTGTTCGGCACACGGTAAAAATAAAGAAACTAAACTAAACAGTATTCATCCTTGAAAGGAAAGAACCTTTCAAGAGTGACACAACACATAATGGCTTATGGTCGTCGTGATGTATGGGGACCACCTATTAATCCTGTGAATGTGGATAAAGACAGTGTGACATCTTTACATTCCCCCAAAAAAGAAAGTTAGCTTGAGGCTTCTAAAATCCCCCAAACCCTTACTCCCAAAGGTACAGTGAAAGGAATACTATAAATATTGGTTTAAATCAACTGCCTACCAATTTTTAAATAAACTTTAATTCTTCCTCTTTAAATGCATGTAACAAAAATAACTATGTATTTAAAAATAAGAAGTTGGTAAGAAAACCCAATTTCGTTGTTAGGGACCACAAGTCCCATAACCCCAGAAGTACTGAAACGAGGAAGAAGCCTCAAGAGTTATGCTGTAGCAATAGTCAGACAATTAATCTTAATAGCCCACACCCGAAGGAGGCGGAGAGGCTTAAAAGGCCCCCTCAGGTGCAGGCCATTAGACGGAGAGGGAGCTGTGGCTGGAGTGCGCGCATAAGCAGTGGCAGCTGAAGGAAGAAAGCACGTTGTTGGCAATCCAGGCAGATGTGGAAGAACTGAAAGGGACGCCGGGTCTTTGATCAAGCAGATTTCAACTGCCTGTCCTGAAAGTGTCCTGTTTTCCCAAACTCTGAATTGCAGAAGTTGACCAATGGAAGGTGTGAAGAAAGACTGCTTTTCCCCAAGTGAACCTAATTGCAGAGATTGCGCAGCAGACCATGACCAGGAGGTGTTGTGAAGCCGTGGGTCTCGGGAACGAGAAGGGCTTCTTACTTTCGTGGCCGGACCAAAGACAACCTCAACAAGCAAGGCTTTGGGTCCATATTGAAGCCAGAAGTTGCAGAAGTCCTGCAACACATGAAGAAAGGAATACAGAAGCTGGTGAGTCTTACTGAGTGTTCCTATTCCTTGCACGAACATGGTTGGCTACACTACCCTTAAACAATCACTTGCATGTGAGAAAAGCTTGCGTATAAATGAATGCCGTTTCTTTCAGTCGCGTAAGAAAGAAAAACATTGAACCTTTATTCTTGAACTTTAATTTTGTGAAAAACACAAAGTGATCGCGTCTGCCTAATAAAGATTCTCAGAGGAAGAATACTAAAGCAGTTAAACAATTTTAACAATAAGCACTTGAACTTTATTCTTACAAGTTGGAAAGAGCTTGTATTGCCCGAGTGTAAAGTGAATAACTTGTCTCCCCAATTAAGACTAAAACAGCATTTTCCAAAGCCAAGAAATGGTGCAAGTATTGTCATACGCCTAACAGATCAGCATTGCCCAAGCCAAGAGTGTGCAGGCATTATCTGAAGCCAAGAGAGTGGCAACAAGGAATTTGAGCAAATTATAATGGCTAGCAGAATGCAAAGGCAAGGTTGGGAAAAGAAAAGCTTGCTACTTGTGATTATTCTTTACAAGCTGACACAACCTACATTGCCAAAGCCAGTTGGAGAAAGAGAGAAGTATACCATAAAGGCAATTTTGGGTTGGTGTTGTTGCAAACAGACGAGAGGCAAAGAGGCTGCCCTTCTGGAAAGTGTATACTCAGAGGAAGAGTGCCTTGCTTGCTTGAGGGTGTTGAAGTGCAAAGTGAATCTTGCCTTGCATACAAAGTTGTTCAAGTCACAAGCAGACTGTTGAAGCTGTGGCAATATTCTGGTTGTCAGTAGATTTTAAACTTCATGGCCATATTTGCATGTGTAACACTATGGGGCAGACAAGTAGATCTGCATGGTGTAATCCTGCAAGTTAACCTGATAAAAGAGTGATTCAGGTGGAATTAGAAGTGATGTGAAGTCATCCTGACAAAGAAAGAAGCCGTGTTTCATTTGCCTTACCAGAAGATGCGTCTATTTTGAACATAAAAAAAGGAACTGTTTCTTCTTGGACATTTATAAGTTCTGATGCTATTTGATGAAGGGGAAAGTCATTATTCCAGCAAGAAGAGAAGCTTTTCTGTTGTTTGATCTTTGGTTAAAAACTGTCTTTTGATACATTGAAGAAGCTAAGGACTGAATTGAGACTGTTTTCAAACCCAGGTTTCCTTGCTTCTTTTTGTTAAACATTGAAACTGAATGCACATTGAAACCTGGTGAAGAGGAGTTCACCCAGGATGCCAAGAAAGACTGTGAATGTCATTGTTTATGTTATTGTGAATTGTCATAGAATTCCTTATGTATTTGATTTTTAAGTGTAAGGGCCAGATATCCTACGTTAGAGTGTTTTCCTTTAGTGTTGATAGGAAGGAAAATCCTCGTCAGAGTAGAGGTAGTTAAGAGTTTGGTGAAACTTTTGATTTAATAAAATGGCAACATTTTTGAAATAATTCCAAACGTTTTCCGCCCTCTCACACTACTTTATCCAGTTGTTGGTGATCTAACGAGATGGGTGTCTTTATGCGTTAAAAACACCCTGTTGGATTCAATCTTCCTTCTACTGCCCTCACTCTCTCCTTCTCTTTCTCTTTCCTCTACTCCCCTTTCTCGATTCTATACACTTCTCCAGTCTTCTATCCTTCCAATGTCTCTCACTCTTTCTAGGCCTTGCATCCAGACTTTAATGTTACTTCTCGCTCTACTACACCATCCTCTTTCCTACCTGCAGACTACTACCCCCTCCTCTACACTACCACTCAGACACTCCCCTTTCACCCAGTACCATACATTTCACAATCACTCTTTACACAACATTTTCTAACTACACACACCACACACGTTCAAAATTTAGTACCACTTTCATTCAATAACTAATACTTCACCTTCTCAAAGAAACCTCCATCATAAGCTACTCCTTCCTCCACATTGCTGGTCTCTTGGTCTTCCACCTCCTACTCTGACCTCACATGAAAAACCCACGCTTCCATTTTCCTGTTGCCCCCCTTTATAGCCCTCAGCTACCATGGGCTGGATCTCAGTCGCTGGACAATCTGGCCTAGTCTTCCCCACCCAGCATGGTTTGTATGTGGCCAAAATTAAATAGTGGGATAAGCCCCATCCACTTCCTCTCTGTGGGTCTGCCACAGCCTAAGCCTAAGAGGATGAAAGCTTGATTCTGTGTCTGAGGCATCAGTTTGTTATACCCCACAGGTTAGTCCCAATGTTAGATTGGGTGGGATTTCCTGCCTAAGTCTTGGTGGTCTAGGGTTAGCGGCGGCTCAGTGTACTTGCATCTGCACGGCGGTGCCATGCTGATTCCTGGGTTGCCCCGCACTCCGAACGCTACAGCAAGACATAAGAGAACAGTGGGAAGTGTGACGAAACAATGGATGTCGCTACTTCTCCCAGAGTGGGGGTGGGGGTTCCCACAAGGCCATGGAGGTGAGGCCACTACCATATAGCCCCCCTGTGGGTGGTATGATATGGGAGGATTTCATGGGGAGGGACTCCGCCCATAGGTAGGACGACTACCATTATGTGTACAGCCATTATGAGAACATCATACCCCCACACACCTCTCCTTCTGCTAACCTCTTTGTAGACAGCAAATCTATGTACTGTTATAAAGCTGACTACTCAGATGAAGAACAACATCAGGAACATGGGTAGTTCAAGTGATGGGACAAGTTGGCCCCGCAAAGCAACAAAGATGAAACATGTGAAAGAGATAAAGGACTTAATCAATGGGCCCAGACACTGCTGGTCACATTGTATGATAACAGACAATGGACTAAATATTGGGCCTCATTACGAGTCCGGCGGTAGCCGTGCCAGAAAAAACAGCAGGCTACTGCCGGACCCGTATTAGCATTCCGCCTCCATGATTCCCGGAATCACCGGGGCATTATGACCCCGGTGACCCAGGAATTCTGGAGGTGGAATTCTGTAAGTCCCCATTCCCATTAAGTCCCATAGGACTCAATGGGGATGGGGACCATGGAAACACTGGTCCCGTCTATGACAGAGCCGGTGTTTCCATGTCCGCCTGCAGGCGGGTGGTGTAAATCCGACTAGGTCAGACCTGGCGGGAGTGACACCTCCCGCCTGCAGGACTCTTATCAGCCGGTCCGGAAACAACGGTGGCAGCGGTTTTACCGCCACCATTTTTTCCGGACCGGCAGGGTCGTAATGAGGCCCATTGTGTCTTGGGCAGCTGTGGAGGACGGCAGGTGTGTTGCGCGCAAAACACGGGAGACACGAACCTGCGCCACTGATCTGGAGAGGGAGAACTCCAAGGATGCTGGAAAGCCATTGCATCAGATGATCAGGAGGTTTGCTATGGCAGACCAGTGGCCAGCAGCATTGAGAAGAGGAGGAAGGAAAGCAGAAGGCAGGCGAGAACGCTGTTGTATATCCAGAGGGATTGCAAACGCCGGAGAAGCCGAATAGAGCGCCTGCCATCCCAGGAAGCCCTGGTGATGTGTCAAAGCCCTCAACAAGGCAAAGGGTGGCACAGGAGATTCGGAGGGGGCGTGGGGCAGTTTTCCCAGAGGGCGCATGCAGTTGTCCCTAGGCCCCTTGACAACAATAATGCTTGGGAGGCACGGCAGGGGCAAAAAACCTGCTAGTTGATCACCAGGAAAGTGTTGAGGACCTCAGATACCCTAAAGAGAACTTGAGAGTGGGAGTCCCTAACAACAGCAGCATGGATACACCCACTAAGAGAGATACCATGGTCAAGGACCCAAACCAAGAGATTGATACAAGTCATCGTCATTGTGGCAGTTCTTGGCAGGGAAGTGAACCAAGTAGACCCAATCAAAGAAGAAAATAAGTCAGGGTTGCAGACCCTTCAAACACACAGAGTTGGGTGTTATAGAGGTGACACCTAGTGAAGAGAAGACCAGGGAATGAGAGCCATTCCCCTAGTTATAAGAAACTGTTAATGATGACCAGGAGATGTGAGTCATTCTTTTGGTTATGCAGACTGGGAGGAAGATCAAACAGGCCTGGGGAAGGGAGTCATTCCCACAGGCTATCTGGGACTGAACACCAAAAGAAGGGAGATATTACCCTGGCACACCAAGGAAGAATTGTATGGAATTTTGATCATAACCCAGGAGCAGGGATGCATTCTCCTGGGACCATAACAGTACTTCTTTAGTTTATAGTGTAAGGGACAGAAAGAAGGTTTTCTTGACACAGGACGGTGGGCACATTTACTTTAACAGACATCCTGATAGTCAGATCTTTAGTTGAGGCAGGTAAACCCCTCATAGGAATAAGGGAAGAAAATATTTATCTTGCTTTATTAATACATGTCTTAACCCCCAAACATACTACATTTGTGTCAGTCCTTCTTCTGCACCCTTACACAAGCATCTTGTAGAGGCATTGCATGAGACAAAGGTGGACTACTAAAGAATAAGCTGGCACAAGGGGTGGGGGACAGGAATTGGGGCCCTCTCAACCACCACGTCCACATCAAGAGTAGGACTGGCTCTGGACAGTCCTCCAAGTCCCAGGTGAGAGGGGTTCCCATGCCCTCTTGACCAGCAAAGGGTACTGGCCTTGTCATACCTCCCAGTCCTACAAATCCTTCAAACATCTAAGTGTAACCTGTGCTTTAGTGGCTTCTTACATGTACAGTCATTGGCTACCCACAGCCACGCTCATGGTGGGTTTTTGGTCTCAGTGTTGCTGGGCATCAGTGACAAATCTGCATGTGTATCTAATATTAAATTAAAGTACAACCAGATTCACATAGCTATTATCCACGAGTTTCATCTACGGTTATGGACACACCTCTGAATTTCAAGCATGTCATTCATCCACATCTGCCTCTCAGTCTTTGGCATAGATATGCTTAGGTATGCAGTGATACAATCGTGGCACAAATGTCGACTGAACAAACTAATCGCTGCAGAAATGCTGTGGTTTGACCCTTTAAAGGTGTACCCCATTACACCATTTAAGAAGAGCGTGGGGTTGCGGGGGTGTACCCCACATCCTTGACATGGATTGCGGCGGCAAAACCACAGCCTTTTTCCTGCAATATTTTGTGTTCACTGCATTTTTTGGTGCGATTTTAACACATGGAAATGTTCACTTAGAGGAGTGATTTATAGTCTGTCATCCTGGTATCGCATGTCTTGCTATCACTGTATAGCATGTGATACAAGCAAGGTGCAATGCTGCCCCCATAACTCATTTATTCCAATCATAATAGGACTAGGGCTTTTGTCTTATTTCTGGGGAGGGAATTCATGTGCATCTCTTGCTGGGGTTACTTTCCATCATTTTCTTGTGCGACAAATCCTTGAATGTTGTCCCTTCTCACCTACGGGGAGCCCCTTCCCATGAGGCCATGGAGGTGAGGCCGCTACCCGATAATCCCCCTGGGGGTGGTACTCAGCGGGTGGATCTCATGGGGAGGGATCCCCACTATGGGACTAGGGACGACTGTCTGGGAAGAACGGGATATACACAAAACATATACTCACCTCCCTCATCCTCCTACTCTAGACTCCCATAATTCCACACACTTTCACACATCTTTGAAGGGGATATGACATGACCTCCCTAGAAAATAATGTGACGAGGAAGAGTAGGGATCACTTATTTGAATCACCTACAGAAAACGGAACAAAGAAGAACACAAGAAACCCACTTGAGAGTAAGAACATCAATACTGCGACGATGGGGAGGTGCACAGCAATGCAGAGTGCTCCACGGATAATGAGCGGTCCAGATAATGTGAAGCCAATTCATATCGATCCCTTCTCAGGACACCTCTTGGTTAGTCATCCGTGTTCCTCACATGTCTGTGCCAGTGGTGAGCGCATGACTGCTACAATGTTTCTATTTCCGGCTGTCATTTATGCAGATGAAGTCCCGAGTTATGCTATTTTTGTTCAAAATTCAATTAGATCAATGATTTCTTTTTTTAAATCCATGTTGAAGCATCAGAGCTACCATCAGGTGATTCCTATCAGCTTGGCTGCACCAGTTGACCCCCGTCATAGATTACAGGCTGGACACTTTTATTTAAAGGGCTAGAGATCCATGATAAGGTCGAAGATAAGCACAAGCAAGTCTATGCCTAAGGTTGGTGAATTATGAGTCTTTGGCTACAAATGGCAAACTAAGAAGTGAAGAGCAAAATAGAGAAAGAGGATAAGTTCTACCCAACCGACGCCCATTACTTCTCTGCATCCACAACTGGGAAAAGAAATCAAAACATGAAGGGAGACAAGGAGGAGGAGGATGTTTTAGATGTCTTCAGTGCCCCAGGTGCTGGCCATTCTGCTGCACAAGCTTCAGCAGCAGCCACACTCCTCAAGCAGCTTCCCAGCACACACAGCTCCTGGCTATAGCCGGGCCAATGTGTGCAGATGAAGTAGAAGCTCTATCAAGGCATATCCCAAACTAGCAACCAAAGAGTTACTGTTCCACCATTAGCTATTCTCAAACCACAACGTTCTGTACATGACCCGTCTAATTCATATTTAGAGGCACTGTTAAAGAAGTTGCATGGGATTGCCCCATGAACTTGAGGAGATCTTAGAAATGTGTCAAAAGATATCCCAAATTATTAGGGAGGATCCAGAAGATTTTACAGAAGAAATCAACAGCAGTGCAGTGTAATAATTCATCTTAGGTGGATAAGAATCAATTGAGTGATAATGCCTAGCGAGGTGTGCCAGCAGTTGACGCACGAAAGTGGTTGGCCTATGCAGAACCAAGGGATAGGAGCAAATTTAGAGCAAGGGAGAGAAAATACGTTGGTCAAAATACTTGTGGTGTGCCAGAGAAAGACAGATTCAGTACAAACAAATCACAATACACATAAAAATAAATCCCCAGCAGATTACATTTAACCATTGAAAAATTGTGTTTAGACAGCATTCAGGGATTAATAAAATGGCAGAACTGCCCACAGGGCCATGGCCGCCGCCTTTGTTCACAAGCTGACGCCCAAACATCTTTGTGGGTTGACGGACAAAGCTACTCACTGAATTGGTGGTTGTGGTGAATAATTATGGGTCTTGTTAAGAACAAAAGTACAAAATAAACAAATGTACATTTATTCCATTGTTCTTGCCGAATTTAGAAAGGCAAGGCAAGGGTGTATTTATTAGTACAAATATAATGTTGAATTCATAGGTGCACAAATGAGCGTAAAGGGTCCTGGTTGGAAACGGGCCAGCAGATAGAGTGGTGGTGCCCACAATCCTCGAAATGTACCTGGTTTTCAAAGCGGGTTTGTGACAAGTAATACTGCACATCATTATTGTGACAAAAGGGGAACTGGAAAGTTGAGTGATCCCAGCAGAGGGCAATCCCCGTTTTAAACAGTCCCTACAGCCCCCTCATTCCCAAATGTCCATCTGCAAACTTTTCCTACATAGTTAAAGCAAACCAAAGGTTAGGACATACTGAGAAAAGGAGGCACCATTGTTATACAGCTATCAATACCCATGTAACAAGATCTGGGGCCTTTTGTGGTAAAATTGTTAGTACTTGATTTATTATGCAAATTGAGATGTAGTGATTTAAATCCATAATGTACAACATGCCCATATTCATGTTAATCCCTCAAACCTCCTTTCACAGGGCCTCAAAATCCTTTGAGATATGAAGCAGAGAAGGGAATTGGAGAGGTAAAATACACTTTGTTAAAACATAGCAATGTCCAGACTACTTGTCCGCTTGTCCGTGCAATGCACCAGTTTTATTGGTAAAGACACTGGGCAGGGACACTGTTTCTTACGGTATTGGTTGTACATTCAGTGGTCTGGACCATATTGACCTCTGCTATCTGACAAGTCAAAAATGGGTGTATTTTTTAATTTACTTGAAAGTCAAACTTGGGTGTATTTCTGCATTTACCTGAAAGTCAAACTTGGGTGTACTTTTGCATCTAGCTTTGTCCATTGATTGCAACCTGCTAGCCCAGTGACTTTTCAATACTGCTTTACTTGCATACTCCTCACTCTGCCTCCTCTCTTTTCCACTGATGGCGCTTTCTGTTTCTCCCATCTACTCCAACTGCTTCTCTATCAACTATCCTTCCCTTCTCACTAAGTTTGGTAAAAGGAAATTTTAAAAGGATATCTTGGCCTCCAAACCTTGTCTCCCTATCGCTGATACCTATATCAGCGCCTCTTCCAGACAGACCCTCACTGACATTCTCTTTGTTGTTCCTTCGCCGGATCTATGGACCCCCCATATGATCTCTGTGCTTTGTCCCATCTCCTCTTCTCCCATTAATGGTGGCACTCGTTGGGATGTCTTAATGGCTTTTTTCGACTCCTCCAGAGTCATCCTTAATGTCTACCTAAATGGCACTGTCATGGTCCAAGGTCCTCAGGCGAATCTCCTCCTCTTCGATAGGCGATCCCCTCACCTCATCAACTTCCTCTCATCTCCAGCTGTCCCCTCCTCTCACTCCTTGGCTACCTTCCCCACTTGTTCCTCCTCCTCTGCCACTCTTCAGGCTACCTCCACAACTCCGCAGGGCGTACCTCTGATTTGTACCCCTCCCCGGAAGGTCTTTAAGGCCGGCAACCTTCTTCATCTTGCCACTCTCAACACTTGCTCTGCTGTCAAACACTCCTCTGACATCTGCCACCTCCTTGAAGAACTGGACCTTGATGTCCTCGGTCTTACCGAGACATGGTTCACGGACAGCTCTGTCACAAGCTTTGACACTCTACTCCGTGAGGGCTACAAGATCCTCTCTGCACCCAGATCCACTCTACCTGGAGGGGGCATAGCCCTCATCTTTCCAGAGTGGATTCCTGCCATTATCATTCCCATTCAAATGTACTCCTCTTTTGAATGCCTTGCCTGCAGGCTCTCAATCTCTCCTAGCCACTCTCTTACTGTTGCTACTTTCTACCGGCCCTCGGGCAAATCACCTCTTTTCTCTCTGAGTGGACTGACCTCTCCTCCTCCCTCCTGGCCTCAACCACTCAACTCCTCCTTGGTGTTCCTCCACTTTTTCCCTTTTTTCCCTTTCCCATGCACTTGCGCGTTCTCAATGTAACTGGGCCTAGTAAGATCGTTGTTGTGTTGTGTTCTCCCCTGTTCCCCTCCCATGCCTAATCGCGCTCTGAAACACTTGTGTACGAGCGCGATACAAATAAAATATAATATCATTTATTGTATGTGGTACCAAACCCAGCAACTATTCCTTGTTGTATTCTGCCTACTCCAGGGATGCTCGAGCCCTCTGGACCACTACATAGGAAATAGGTATAGCAGAGTGAAAAGTTATCCTGAAACTCTCACACTACCTCCTCTCCTAAAGATAAAATGAAGATGCACAGTAAGACGTGAACTCTATATTGCAAGACCATGTTCTGATACAGCATAAAATACTTTCTGAATCTTGATTTCAAAGCAAAACGTATTGAAATTATCTGGTGCCATAAAACTGTTTGTTATTTCGTAATACAATTACAGACACAAAACCACAGGGGAGATTGTTTAGTGAAGATGACACAAAGATTGATGCATGGCTTGCAAGCATAAAAAAATAACTTGCTATCCATTTAGCGTTCGTGAAAACACCTGAAAACTAGAAAAAGGACATTATTAGAGGTGCCATTAAAAGCGGCCAACGATCATTATACTTACGTGCATCGGCACGTGCAGTGGCAACGGATATAAAGCCCGCAGCATCCCGGCACCTGAAAACTAGAAAAAGAACATTATTAGAGGTGCCACTAAAAGCGGCCAACGAACATTAGACTTACGTGCATTGGCACGTGCAGCGGCAACGGAAAACTACGCCCACAGCATCCCGAGGCCTGAAACAAATGAAAAGGGACATTATTGAGGTGCCCATCTTTTAAAGCCTAAAGACTACAGTATACTTACAGGCATCCGCTCGTGCAGTAACGGCGGCATCGCTCTTTGGCATCCCAGCACCAGTGCCACAACTAAGGCCGCAAAAGACTTGAGCCTCAACACTGAACTCATCCAGTGACGTAACTGGAATCCACGCACCCCTGCACCAGACGCAGGATGAAGAGCTCAGCATTTATACGCCTAAGGTGAGAGCTCGCCGAGACAAGTAGAAAGCTAGGCTGTGGGAGAAACTAGCGATTGGTGGAAGAAGGAATCCCATCAAACGGTGATTAACCCTTTTTCTTCCACCTGCAGAAAAATTACCCTGCAAGTCAGACATTCGATAAGAGGAAGCCCAGTCCTGAGAGTCGTCCGAGCTCTACGCTTCTCAATTGAAGAAACGATAGCAGCCCAGCCGGGATCAGCGCCTCCGTGGGAATCAGGTGAGCTTTACAGCTGGTCACTTGAGTTTTAAGAAGACTAAGGAAAGACTCTCACTCTACTTTTATTGGCCAAAGATGGGGGCTGAAGTAGATAAGTACTGCAGGAGCTGCCACACCTGCCAGACTTCGGGTAAGGTTGGCTCCAAGAATGTGCCACCTTTAGTGCCTCTCCCTGTAGTGGGAGTCCCATTTGAGAGAGTAGGGATTGACATTGTTGGTCCCCTTGATCCTCCAACCTCCTCAGGCAACAGGTTTATACTTGTAGTAGACCATGTTACTAGGTACCCTGAGGCAATTCCTATGAGGACTGTTACAGCTCCGGCTGTGGCTAAGGCCCTCCTTGGTATTTTTACCAGGGTTGGGTTTCCTAAGGAAGTAATCTCTGACAGGGGGTTGAATTTTATGTCCCACTACATGAAAGCCATGTGGGAAACCTGTGGCGTTACTTACAAGTTCTCAACCGCATACCACCCTCAGACAAATGGGCTGGTTGAAAGGTTCAACAGAACCACGAAGAGCATGATAGGTGCTTTAGAGGACCCCCTTAAAAGAAAGTAGGACCTTCTACTGCCATGCCTTCTCTTTGCTTATAGAAAAGTCCCTCAGGAGGGAGTAGGTTATTCTCCCTTTGAACTTCTTTATGGTCATCCGGTCAGAGGTCCATTGGCCCTGATCAAGGCGGGGTTAGAGAGTGCTCCTTCCCCCAAGCCTTTCAGAGTGACTGACTATGTGATAGGTCTTCGAAGGAGAATGTCGAAAATGATGGCAGAAGCAAGTGATAACTTGAAAGCTGGACACGCATTGGGCAAGCACTGGCATGACCAAAAGGCTAACATGGTTGAGTTTACTCAGAACCAGCTAGTTCTCAGAGAGCCTTGCAAGACAAATGGATGAGACCCTTCAAGGTTGTGGGTAATCTTGGAGAGGTCAACTATCTGGTGGACTTGGGCAATCCCAAGGAGACTCCAACAGTCTTCCACACCAACAGACTAAAAGCGTATGTCTCCAGACCTGATGTAGGAGCTTTGCTTCTAGCATCATCAGAGGAAGAAGAAGAGAGTGAATCTCTTCCTGATCTCCTCAGAGGCTTACCTTTAGACGAAAAGATTGAAGGAGTAAATCTCTCTTCAAATCTGAAACCTGAGCAACAGGAAGAGTGCAAATCTATGTTAAATCAGTTTGCCTCCATGTTCTCACTTTCACCAGGCTTGACCCCTTGGGGACAGCATGACATACTCACTGGTGACTGACTGCCAGTCAAAAGCAGAGGATATCGAATGTCAGAGAATGTAAGAACCCACATCAAAGGTGAGGTCAGCAAGATGCTTGATCTCGAGGTAATAGAGCCCTCTACTAGTCCATGGTCTAGCCCAGTTGTGTTAGTACCGAAGGCAGCATCTAAAGAACTTCTGTGCGGATTACAGAGCTCTTAATGCAGTCACTAAGACTGATGCCCACCCTTTGCCAAGGACAGATGAGTTGGTGGATAGACTTGGTGCAGCCAAGTTCCTCAGCACATTTGACTTGACATCAGGCTATTGGCAAATAGCCCTGACAGACCATGCCAAGGAGAAAACTGCATTTTCTACCCCAGTTGGCTTATACCAGTTTAAGGTTATGCCTTTTGGATTGAAAAATGCACCTGCTACATTTCAAAGGATGGTAAACCAGGTTCTGAATGGTATGGAGGACTTCTGCATGGCATACTTGGATGACATAGGAAGAACATGTGGACCACCTGAGATATGTTTTGCAGGCTCTTGGAAAGGCCAATCTGACCATAAAGGCAAGTAAATGCCAGATTGGACAGAGTAAAGTTGTCTACCTTGGACATGAGGTAGGAGGTGGAGAAATAAGGCCTTTGCCCAGTAAGATTGAAGCTGTGCAGAATTGGACAACACCTACTACTCAGACCCAGTGAGAGCCTTCTTAGGCCTCACTGGATACTACAGGAATTTCATAGAGAACTATGGGTCCATAGCTTCTCCACTGAATGTCATCTCCTCTCCTAAATTCCCTAAAAAGGTTAGGTGTAATGAGGAATGCAATCAGGCCTTTGAAACCCTGAAAAAGGCTATTTGCCAAGCCCCAGTACTCAGAGCTCCTGACTACCACCAAACTTTCATTCTGCAGACAGATGCTTCAAATGTAGGAATAGGTGCAGTCCTCAGTCAACTGGATGGGAAAGGTAGGGAGCACCCCATTTGCTTCATCAGTAGAACACTGAAGGATCCTGAAACAAGGTGGGCAACCATTGAACGAGAGTGTTTTGCTATTGTGTGGGCTCTGAAGAAGTTTAGGCCATACTTGTATGGTTCTACTTTTGTCATTCAGACTGACCACCAACCCTTGAGATAGTTCATGCAAATGAAAGGGGAAAACCCAAAACTATTGAGATGGTCAATCTGCCTGCAAGGGTTTGATTTCACCATTGAGCATAGGTCAGGGTGTCACCACCAAAATGCTGATGGTCTCTCTAGGATGTATGTCATCGACTAAAGGTATGAGATTCATCCAGGAGTGGATTAAATCCTCCTGTCCCTTAGTCTGGGGGGGGGGTGAGTGTTAGGGAGAATTCTCTGTTTAGGCTGAATTTCCTAACCTAGTGAGTCCCCCAGCAGCTTTGCTGGATTTCTGGAGTTTGTTTTTTCTCCTGCCAAGAGTGAGTCTCTTTTCCTCACACTCTTGGACATGATTTGAGGGGTTCCTTTGACTATTAATGTGTTTTATGGGCTATGGGGTCTTTTACTCTATAGGGTCTCATATGTTTTTACTATGTGTGTTACACAGCACCCTCAGTGCAGTGACACAGGGGTGTCATAGTGACACCCCACCATAGACTCCATACCCTGGGACGGACTACTGTCTCTACGGGCATGTACAGTCACAATTGGCTTTACTAGTCCCAACTTATGAACAGAAACCAGTACAAACCATCATATTGTGGACGTACTGGTAGGGGCAATTCGATTGCCCTGGGGTCTGTTTTTCGAGGGGGCACGTCTCCGTCCCCCCTGATCGAGTTTTGGCTGGTAGTAGTGGATACTACTTTTTATATTCGACAGCGAATATATCTCTATGGGATTTTCCCATTGTTCGAGGCTACCAACGTTAATTATTTAATTCTCATAGCCTCGAACATACCGCCGGTTTATTTATTTAATATTAATTCGCCGGTTGGTATTTTTTGCTAGAACTCGATTCTAAAATGGCGTTTGTGTTCTCTTCTGTGACTCCAACCAAAGTCGAGCCCTTTGTTCCACTTTTTGGCGGGCTTCTCCACAGAAGCCCCCAAAAGTGGTGCCACTCTGTCTGGGTACCATAGGGCGTGTGGGAGGGGGTTTCGGCACCCTGGACTGAGTTACCTTGGTAACTCAAGTCGCACTCTTGTGTGATTGGCCCAAGTGGTGAGCCGGCCGGCTCACCACTTCGCATGTTTGATTGACAGCTAGGCTGAGTGAATGGGGGTGTGCTGCATAAAAGCAGGGCTTTTGGGACTGGAACTTTAGAAGTCGCCACAGGACCTGAAAATCCGACGAGGGAGAAGCTGAGCCGACCTGCTACGACGACACCACCGGTGGAGCCCTGCGGAACCGACTCACCACTTCCCAACGACAGAGAAGATCTCCCGGCTGGAGAGTCTTCTTCCCCTGACTGGTGGGCACAACCAGTTTACCTTCTTTTTCTCGCATCCCAGGACGTCTTGTGGTCGAATTGCCCATGCCAAGCACCCCGGCAACCGGATAGCCACTTACCACTGGACCGCGAATAAAAGGACTGCTCCTTTTAACTGAGAACTCAGCGGCTGGTTTCTTCCCCGGCAGTGCAACGGACTCCTGTCTTCCTCCCCGACGAGATCGTCTCTTCCCCCGGATGAAGCACTGACTTGCATCTGCTGCCAGGAACAACTGCCCCCGCTGGAGTATTCTCACCACTTTAAGGTACCGTGTCCGCCAGGCCTCCCTTTCTAAAGATTGCTACAAGGTAATAATAATCCCTTAACCTTCTGGACTGGGCTGGCTGCCTTGACCATCTATAACTGGTCCCTTTCTTTTTGGTCCAACTCTTTCTGAACTGATTGCAAGACTTTTGGGCACTTTGAACCGTGTGACCTTGGACACATTTCGACCGGAGCCTCTTAAAGTGGGTCCGGCCTTGTTAACTTTGACTTTACGGTTTTAACCTGCCTTCTTCCCCTACTGTGTTCTTCCGAAAGTGTTGGGATCTGTTTCTATCTTTGCTCTGCCTTTCTCTCCCTTTTAAACCGATTGATTAGAGTGCCATCTTCGTTAAGCGCTCACCGCTGTCTGAAAATAAGTGTTGCCTTACTTAAGACTTGTCTAAGTCGTTGAAGGGAGTGTATATCTTTTAGTGACCGTGTTTTTGAACTGCTTGATATTAGTGCCAGTGTGTTTTATTAGATGTGGTTTTAAATAAATAATTATATCTCTTTTACACCAAGCTCTGGTCAGTGTTTGCTTGTTCTACTGTGTTCTTTTGACCTATTGTGAATACTCTGTATACTGCCTAACTCTTCTTGAGGGAAGTCTGACTGCTCAGCCACAACTACCAAGTGAATCTGTGTGGTACAGACTGCTACCAAGTGGGTTTACTGCCAAACACCTGTAGTCTTAAATCTTTTGCAGTGGTTCCAGAGGGAACTGCACAGGTTTCTGCCTAACAAGGACTCTTGCCCTTAGCCTAGGATGTAGCACACAATTAAAATACCTCTTCTTTATTTTCTACGAATTCGGATTGAACTGGCACCCAACCCGTCTCACACACCCTTTTACCGGCCTGGGTCACAATGGACCATGAACCAGGCCGGTGAGTGGTAATACAATATTGTATTTATTTTATTTATTTATTTTAAATTCAAAGAAAATCACACAGTTTGAATATTGGGCAGCAATCACCAATGGGGTGATCATTACAAAATAAACGGATGAAATACACTTGGTTGACCTTCTGCTAGAACATATCCAAAGCACAGATGAATAGGAGCAAGTTTACTGTTCGGGTAGATAGCACCCGAGTTAGGATTTCCCCCTGCAATGATCCCTCAAACCCAAATTAATCAAATTTTGAGTGAATAGGAAGGATTAGCAAGGAGTAAAACCCTTTGCAATTGCATAAAATGACACTCGGAATTGGTATATAATTAATCTAAACGTGCATTTGAATAAATGAGGTAAATATGATTTATCACAGTATCTGGGATGTAATATCACAAACAACTACCAGGCCAGTTATCACAAAGGGCATACAGTTCAAAAATCAACTTGAAAGTAAGAACACAGTGCAGCCAAAATCACACATTGAAAAGTTGCATTTTCCTCTTTTTGCAGTTTTAAATGTCAAAACTTTTTTTTTAAGATAAACGGGTGTAATAGACAGAATCGGGTGATAGATGCACATCACAGGGAGATCAAGGACAGGTGGCACAGAGAATTCTGACCTTTTTAAACAAGTTACCAGGGTATGGATAGGATTACTTAGTGAGTAGGACAAAGAAAGTATCAAGATGGGGTATCCTATGTTTTACTATGGTATGGGGAAATACTCTCAATCTGCACTTGAGTTTGGGATTTGGGCCACCAATTGGGTTCTGGACTCAAAGGCTCTGGTCACATCATCTCCTAACAGCAAACAGTTGGGCCTGTCTGGTCACTGGATAGCAAGGGTACAGCTGGCATGCAGGTAGTGGGGCAAAAAGCTGGTCTGGTCACAGGATACTCCAAAAGGGTACCACAGCTTTTCCCCCTAGTTATTGGGATTTTTAGTGGGGTTTCTGGATCAATGGTCCTGCCTGGATAGGGTCATCTATGCTCTGGCCTGGCAGTAGAATCTGGAATCTTGCAGAGTGAAGGTGGAATATCTGGATGCGCAGGCACTGGAAAATCCAGAAGAGAGTCCTGTCTCTATGAGCTTCCCCCTTTTACATAAGGCGGGTGACATCACAGGATTTATTGTTGGGCAGAGCTAAACTAGACCTTCCCCCTAACAACCAGATTGGTCACCCTATGTTGGTTGCCTCATCCAGGAGTGGACTCCGTTAAAGTGGTTGTTTTTGATGAGGTACAAAGTCATCCCACAGTAATTTTTGCACAAAATCAATTATGACATGAATCACTCCTTTTTACAGTTGTGGCCCTTTTGCAAATTACATAGGCAAATGACATATTTCATACAGAGCATGGTACTCCACCTCCCTGGTCTGTATGACATTATTTCACCCTTCTAATAGATTTTTGCAATTTTATGTGGGAATAGCTTCACCCAAAATTCCACAATTTTAGGTATGTGTACATATTATCATAGGCCATATTTCCGTGAATTTTTAATGTTCCACCATATGCACTTTTCCCATGATTCACATTTTCCTGGCGTTTGCGTCCCATACATGCCATGGACAGCCACAATATCTTGTTTTAAAGCCACAAAAATTACATTTAAACTGTAAAACATTTACATTACTGCGTTGTCCAGTCATAGAAATAACAGTCTTAATGTTTATTCATTAAAATAGTCTCTTGAGCCAGATGGGCTGTCTTTTGTCCTCCAAATATGGTAATTTCTGCCCAGGCTACCACCCAATGTCAGTTTAGCCCAGGGTTGCCATGGAGTTTGTCTTTGGAGCTCCTTAGATTGAGTGGATGGGAAGTGTCACTTCCAAAAGTAACACGTAGGTGTCCCAGAATCTATTGTGGCTGGAGCCCAGCCACAAAGTCTGATGAGCATGTTACATTCTCCCCCTTGGTCCATTCAGAGCTTCCAGATGCTGGTCTTCTTGGGGGGGATGCAATGTCCTTTGAAATGAGGGCAGGAACAACCTGTTCTGTGGCTTCCACAGTACAGCCAATGCATTTATTTATTTAGTTTTCCTGAGTCCGAAAGGCAAGGCTGTTGGAATAAAACATTGTATTAGATTTTAACCAAACCCGCCTTACATTTCTAGGCAAGGAGAGGGCCTTATTTAACATTACACTTTTAAAACAGATATTTTTCTTGTTTGCAAAAGCACATTTTGACACGTGGTGAATTCTGCTGGGATGTCCCTTTCAAATTCAGTTTTCTCTTCCATCTAGATTCCAGCCATTGTTTGCAGCCCTAGTCAGTTTCTCTTACACAGCAATCTGTTCAAGGCACAAGTCCACTGAAATTGACATATGCATACAGAGCTAGGGTTTCTTTTGAAGAGTTTATTTTGACATTTTGTAGCATAAAAGTCAAGCTTTTTTCCATATGTCTGAGAGTAAAGTTTATAGTGATTTCCCAGATCTTGCCTGCCACAGCCGGTCAATCAGTGATAATGCTTTCTTTTGCTAAAGCACTACTTGAATATGGCTGGGCATAGTTGGGTCTTACTGGATCAGAACTGTATATGTGAACTGATGAAGAGCATCAGGGCCCCATCATTTTAAAAGCCGAGTATTTCCCTTTTTTAATGGGAAACTTTGAGCTAGCAGCAAAGCAGCGCTGCTTTTCAATTCTCTTCTTTGGTGTGGATAAGAAAGCACACTGGCAGCCTTTCTCAGTGTGTTCCCCGTTTCATCTTTCCCCATACGTGCTTGGCAAGACAGTGCAACCATCATTTTGTTGCTGCAAAACACAGTTTTAAGGCAAGGCGATAGTGCTCAACAGTGCCTGCGCAGCAAATTTGCAGGTAACTGCTGAAGTGCAGATTGGTGATGGAGGGGAATTCTGTGGAGTGGGTTAATGTACCCCACACAAAAGACAGTAACTTTTGCACGAGTCAACCAGATATATAATGTATTCCCTTCATGATTACAAACCCTTACGCAAGTGCCTGGGATTGTAGCCTTCCATATTTTCAATCTTGCTGTGGGTCTGCACAAATTAAGCATCATTTTGTAATTTGACTTTAGCATACTAGTGAACATCCTAGGAATCGCCCTCCAAATCCAACTGAAATGTACATCATCTATCTAGCTCTGTCTCAGAGCTGTTTATTTATGCCCATCTATATATTGGAGGTGAGGACTTCAAGAAAGTATACAGAGCAGAAACCAGAAATCTTCTCTGCAAGTTAAACCTTAGCAAAACATCCTCAAAACTGGTGAGTAGTCGATTGGCAGCCATCTTATTTATGGGGTCTAAGGACCAGTGTCACAATAGTAAAAAACAAATCATGTCTTTATCTCCAAGATTTAAATCAGCTTTAGGCCGTACAAAGGATTTAATTACTTTATCACTGGACAGATTAGCCAAACTAACACAACACACAACCATGCAGTAAATATTCCCTTATTCATGTTGGGAGAAAAATCAGGATTCCCATAGACAGGAGCTCATGGTGATGGATAAGTAGTCAACACCAATCTGCCAAACATTACATCCCAGGTTCGAAGCAGCTGGCCTGTGAGCTTAGATACACAGGAATGCTATGGGAGAGGCGCTTCATCCAAACAAAAAAATCTTTCAATCTCTTTAGGACCCAAGCGATTTTTGTATCCCTTATTGTCCATTTTGACAGAATCTGATGTTGGGCTACCTGAAAAAAGCCTAGATGAGCTGGAAACCCCAAACCTCCCCACTCTGTCGGTACCCCAAACAATCTTTCTAGAGACTCTAGGGTTTTGCTACTCCATACTGTAAGGAGGGCATGGTTATAATAGGTAAGACAGACACCAGGAGTACAAACCAAGGGTGTTTATTGAACAGTATGTGGGTGAGAAAAACACCTAATCTAAACCTAAATCTAAGATGGGAGCAAGCTATGCTGTCCTAGTGATGTCATATCAAAACAAAATGGCCTATACTAATAAACCTATTGCCAAAACCGTACTCTATATAACAAAAGGGTGTGGGACAGTGATATGTATAACAGAAGAGTGCCGTGCAAACTGAAATGTCCAAAAGGGTTTTGGTAGTTCAGGACTGCTGAGCTAGTGCACTGCGTTACCCACGTTACATCGTGGGACAAGGCAGAACAGTGGCATGACTGTGAGCACCCCTTGAGTCTATAGGCATCCCGAGGCAGTTTCTTCAGAAAAGGCAGGATCCCTTGAATCAATGTCTTTTGCTTGGCATCAGAAGACATTTCCCAAGCTCTCACCATGCAGATTTCCCCTCTTCCCCGACTTTTTCGTGATACCCCTTAGTTGGGATCACCTTCGTTTTTACACCACTTTTCAGTCACTTTATCAAAATGCAGAAATTCACTTTCCCTTGCTTTCACTTGGCATTTCTCTTTCGCATTCACTGTAGCCTTCAAAGGCTACAGTTCAGTTAACTTTACCAGTTCTACTAGCTTATAACACTCGGGAGCCCTTATTGACCTTTTTAACAAATATTTGGTGAACTTTCACTGATTCACTCAGGTCCCACTCTTCCGGGCTCAGACCTTCCCTCGATCGGGTGCAAGCCTTAAAAATGCTAGCATTACAGTTGTTAATTGTCCAATCTTTCACGCTTTCACTTCAAAGTACATGCCATTCAATACAGAGACTTCCGATAGGCGATCGCGTCTCGCCGGGTCACTCTGTTATATCGTAGCAAGTGCATTTATTTTCAGCAATCAGACTTCACTTTATCACGGCTGCCGTCCTACGCGCAGCCCACAATACTGGATATAGTGCAAAGGTTTATACCGGCCTCCTCTCCCAAGGCATTCTGGTATCTGCAGTTCTTAGTTAGCATCATAGGGCTAATAATTCCTTAGGTTAGCTTTATACTTAGTTTCACTGTTTTGGAAAATACTTCCGACTGTACAAGCAGGGCCTTATACCCTCGACTTACCCTCGTATGACCACTTTGACTATTCGCCTCCTCTATCGGTTACACTCTCAAGTGCTTCTGATTTCTTTGGAGGCTTCTTTCACACGCACAATCTTGGCATTCTTCATTCTTGTTACAATGTGCTTTTGCTCGTGGTTTCCCGAAAACCCAACAAGAACTTTAAATGTTAATGTCCTTTTCATTTATCAACATAAGCCGGTCTCCCATTTCATTCATCGGCAGCGGCTGATACAGGTTATCAAGGCTTTCCTTCTAGTCAAGGTGTTTGGCCCAGTGCAGCTCGCCTCCTTTTAATTCCTCACACAGCACATGAAGGAGGTACCGCCGTGACCTTCTGCAGTAGCAGGGAGTTGCCCCTTTGGGATTCAGCAGCGACATTCACCCCACAGCTTGTTGGACCACAGCCTTTCATTTGCCTCCTGGTCCCGTCTGCTCTGCTTTCATGGTCACGTCGCCTTCACAGGATTTTCTGCTCATACGTTCTGCTGTTCTTGCTCGCTTCGGTTGCAAACCAAGTGGCTAAAATCCCATTTTTTTGAGAGAAATAAATCAAATAATTCCACGGATTCTTCAAAAACCAATTAACTAATTTAACAAAAAATGGAATTGGGCTTAAAGTACTGAATTTAGCCTCTTGATATGAGGCAAGCAGTGAGCGCTGGGTGCTACAGGGTGGTTTCCACTCTGTTTTTCAAATCATTCCTGAAAGAAGACCATCACTGGTTGCATGAGCAGTAGCTACATTTGCACGCTCATATTTTTCAATGGATAGTTAAGTACCTTGACATTATTTGTTAATAAAGATGCCATTCATTCTCGTTAAAGTATTAAGCTAGTGGAATAATTTCACATCACAGATACCCCATCGTCCCTGGCCGGATATCAAGCCAAATGTAGTCAGAGCCTCCTCTTCCAGGTCCCTATTTTCTTCGAAGTCAAATCTTTTTTCAAACATATTATTGCCGGTATTTATCGTAATTGTGAAAAACCCTAATAAAAAAATAAACGTCAACTATCTCCTTCACCTTGTGAGCCTCAGGTGCATTGGGAAATTCATCTTCCCACAACCAACTAGGCCTTGCGTATGCAAAAGCATCTATAATGATTAATGACTACACCAGAGAAAGTTACGTTTTCAGGAACTCCTCCCCTTTCTGATCTTCCCGCTAAACACAGCCTCTTTCATTAACACACTAATATGAGAGTCAAGAGGAGAAGAGGTCCCTCTTGAGCTCTTTAGAACCACTAGTTCTGTTTGGTGCACAGGACAAGAGTCCGTTTTGGGAACTCTTAGGCAGTTTTGATCAATGCTTTCTCTCTTCTGAACGTGGTTGTTTTCGATCTCCAATGATGTGATTCAGGATCCAATATCGATTTATTTATGTACTGCAATATGAAGCCCAGAGGCATGGAGGTGCTAAGGCAAGACAGACCACAAATAACAAAATCATAATCAGAACGGGCAGGTCAGAAGAAGGAAATAGGTCAGCAAAATAAAATAGTTTTCAGTCCTTGCCTGAAAATGGGAAGCAATGTGAAAGCTTGCAGATCAGGTGGGAGAGCGTTCCAGAGCCTTGGTGCTGCATGGGGAAAGACCTTTCTGCCACATGTGAGTTTGGTCCTTAAGGTGACCAGAACAGATGTATTATTTGACCAGAGGGTTATGAGGGCAGGCAGCCAGTTTAGACATTTGGCCAAATATTTAGGGTCTGGGCCATAGAGGCAGCGATGGGTAATGCAGTGTACCCGAAACAGGGACCCCAATGGAGGGCTCTTCTAGCCTATGAGACATGGTCTGTTCTGTGGAGCCCCTTCATAATGCGTAAAGCATTGTTCTGGACGACCTGTCCCCAGGAAAGTTTCCCTTTGGCAATCCCTAGCAGCAGGCTGGAGCAATAATCCAACTTTGCCCCTATGATGGCAAGTGCAAGCATGGCACAGTTAGAGGTGTTCAGGAAGGGCCGGAGATGTGCCAGCAGCTTCAGATAGTACAATGTGCAAGAGACCAAGCTGCTCACCTGCACCTTCATGGACATGTCTTGATCAAGGGTGACTCCCAGAGTCTTAACCCTGGGTTGGGTTTTAATGGAGAAGCCTACAATATCGAATTGGCAATACTCTTTACTAAGTGTATGCCATTGGGGAGCAGTTCCTACCGCCAATCTCAGTTTTGGAATCATTGAGTGCAGCCTATTGGCTTGCATCCAAGTTTCAATTTGACCAGAGGCGAGGTTAAGGCAGTTACAAGTCCAAATCATAATCTCCTGAGAGCGGCAGAAGGCACTGGGTGGCATCAGCATAGTTCGCATAAATGGACCCGGCTGCAATCAACTGATCAAATAATGGGAGCATGAAGATATTAAACAGGGTCAGCGACACGTAGGAACCCTGTGGTACGCCACATGTGATCAAGAACTCTTCTGCCATCGACTCTTGGAAGAGGGTTCTGTCCTTCCGATCCGATAGGAATGATTGTACCCATCCAGCATCTGACACAGCAAAATGTTCTGTGCTACATAGTCTGTCTGCGAAGATGGAATGATCGACTAGGTCAAATGCCGCAGGCAGATCAAGCAGCACCAGCATAGATGATTTCCCTTTATAAATATGTTAAAGATGTTCATTTTTAAATCACTCTGTACTGAAGCGCCGTCAAAATCCAGATTGCTTCTTCCCCAGAATATTGTATTGAGACAGAAATTCTTCGATCTGAAAATGTGCCACTTTCTCCAATATTTTGAGCAAGTAAGGGAAATTAGTAACGGGCCGATAGTTGCTTGGCCCATTCTCATCCAGAGTGGGTTTTTTAATCAAAAGGAGAGATCCAAGCTTGTTTGATGTTGACAGGGACGGAGCCTTCTCCCAAAAGAGGCATTACAAAATGTAGTGATCAAAGGGGCAAGCAGGACGGCGCACTCTTTGACTGTGATAGCAGGACAGACATCCCCCTGGCAGTTTGTCGGTTTTCATTCGCTCAAAACTTTAATTAGATGCTGCTCGGTAAAGGGCTGAAATTCAAATTTAAGATGATCATCATTAGTGCTCTGAGGTAAGGAAACTTCCCTAACTCATCATGATGTTGTCTTTGGGCCAGTTCCCGTATTCAGATCCAAAATATAGCAGCCTTCCACAGACACATTTATCACGATTCTGAACTTTCAAACTAAATGGGCGGCCAAAGGTGTCAAGCCCTTTATACTGAATCTGCCAATTAGTAAGTTCTCTAGTGATTAATGGTAATCTCTGCCTCTTATTAAGCGTTGAAGGGGCTAAATCCTGGTATATTTAAAATTCTGATCCATTATAGCACATGGGGCCCTGCTGTCTAACCTCATGTAGCAACTCTTCTTTTTGTCAAAATGCTGACATTTTGACAAAAATGTCCCTTGACCTGTCAGGTTTCATTTAAATGCTCCCACCCGATTGCTTGTCCACTCCCAACCACCTCCCCCTGGATGGACACCTTTGAATAGTGCTTGTAGAGAGGACAAAAAGGGTGATGGCCACCTTACCTTCTTTAATACTGTTAAATGCAAATATTGTCCTCACATTTCCTCTCGCACGAGCATGCTGATCCTGTACCTTCTGTTTGCGATCATCATAATCCAATGCCAAGCCCTGGGCTTTTTTCCCTCTTTCCTTTCCGGTCGACCCTCCCAGGTCCAAATGGGCTCCTTCCTCTCTGACATCTTTTTCTCCACCTGTGGTGTCCCCCAGGGATCCAACCTCTCTCCCTGGCTTTTCAACCAGTATCTGGCACTCCTTGCCCACCGCATCGCCGCTCTCTGCCCCTACTTCCAGTGCTATGCGGACGATACCCAGCTCATTTTCAGGCTACCCTCGGCCTCCTCCTCTCCTTCCCTCATCTCCGACTGTCTGTCTGCTATCCAGGAATGGTGTGCCGCCAATGACCTCTGCCTTAACGCCAGTAAGACTGAGATTCTACTCATCGGCACACCCACTCCCTCCTTCCCTGCAGCTCTCTGGCCGGCCTCCCTTGGCCCCCTTCCTGCCCCTACCTGCAAGGCTAAAAACCTTGGGGTCATCTTCGACTCCACACTCTCCTTCTCTCCTCATATATCTGACGTCTCTAAGAAGTCACACTACCAGCTGCACCTCCTCAGAGGTATTCTTCCCTTCCTCTCCTTCCCCCAGAAGCTCACTGTCTCCCGAGCCCTGGTTCTCTCAAGGCTGGACTACTGTAACAGCCTCTATCTTAATCTGCCTGCCTCCACTCTCCGCCCTCTGCAACTTATCCAGAACAGAACTGCGAGACTTGTCCTTGGCCTCAAGCCCAGGGACCGTATCTCTCCAGGACTGAAATCTCTTCACTGGCTCCCAGTGGCTGCGAGGATTAAGTTCAAAACCCTCTGCATTGTCCACAAGGCCTTCTGGGGCCTGGGGCCTAAATACCTTCAACTCTCTCTTCCTAAATATCTTCCTTCACGAGCCCTTCGCTCATCCTTCTCCAACTCCCTCATGGTCAGCCGCTTCTCGAAGCAACGAGCTGGGGGTAGATCTCTCTCCGCAGCAGGGGCCTCCCTCTGGAACAGCCTTCCTGCCTCCCTGAAACTTGAGGAGAACCATCTCCGGTTCCGGAAGCACCTCAAAACCTTCCTCTTCGCTTCTGCCTTCTCTCTCCCTCTCCCCTGCTAAACCTGCTTAACTCCCCACTGAATTCTGCACTAAACCTGCATCTGAGCCACTCTCAGCGACCTCGGTCCAGGTCCCAGCCACTCTCCACTTGCACTGCCTCCCTGGCTCCCCCTGCACTGTGGGACTGTCACTGCATCCCTACAGCCCCCTTCCCAGCACTTGCTCTGCACTTACCTCGCACTTTGCCACCAGCTGGCCCTTTTATTTATTATTTATTATTTATTTATTTTTACGCTACTTACCTTGTACCGCACTTCCCCCCCACCTCCTCCCCCTGCACTTTCTCCTTTTCCCCTTACCTCTGCACTTGCGCGATCTGAATGACACCTGGCCTAGTAGGATCGTTTGTCTGTCTTCCCCTTGTTTCCCTCCCTCCCTGCCTCGTCGCGCCTTGAAACACTTGTGTATAGGCGCGTTACAAATATCATATCATATCATATCATATCCCCATAGGTATTGACTCTGTCACCTAGCACGCCAGTCCACACCTCTCTGAAATAGCCACAGTAATTTCCATTTTAAAATCCCTGAACTGGGACTGAAGCATTGGGGTTTGCTGCTGCTGATAGGAATGTCTGAAATGATTTCATCAGCAGAGTGTCTTCATATATAAATTGAGGAGGTCTACCTAGACTGTAGGTATATCGCTCATCAATGGCTCCTATGAGAAAAAGATTACGAAGGACAATCTGATGCAATGGAGCTGTGCATAAGGAGAATAGTCCCAAACTGGACTCTTTCTTAGGGACTTCCTGAGCCATAGGGTCAGCTTGCTTACAATGGCGTCTGGTCTGAGCTCACTGCCCACTAATCCCCATTCGTTACCTGCTGGATTTAGGAACACCTATCTCAGAGCTAAGGGATGAGCTGCGGTCTCCTGCCGGACAGCGTTGGATTGCTGAACAGAGGCCCCTTCAACACCGCTCTTTTGAGGGTGATGAGATTGCAGTCTTCTGATCTGGTAAAGATAGGCATGTGCTGGAGTGCAAGCGACCACCCAGCTCACCCGATCTTTATCATATCAGGTCAAGCAAACTTGTGTCATCAGCGCTCAGCCATCAGTCTTCCTCCAAACGCATCCCCCATCTTAAAGGCACAGTGCTGCGTCCTGCAATCCACTCCTAGGATACAAAATGTCACATGAAACCTGCCGTCACTTTCTGAGGAGCTCTTTGTGATATCAGACATGCTTTTGTGGCACCTTTAAATGGGGGCAGATTGCCACAGTAGGGCTCAGGGAGAAAACATCCTACAGTGTTGCTCAATTCTGCATTTTAATACTCTGGGTTTTGTTTTGCGTTTAGCAGAACACTTCCCAGCTGGTTCATGATATTCTAGTAATGTGAACTATCATCAGAGAATATGATTATTATTGTATTGCACTTACCTCATCATCAGCCTGCTGCAGCCTGGCAACCGCATAGCGCCGAACCGTGGGGTTGGTGAACTGAGAGGACAGCAGCTCCAAAGAATCTTCCACATCCATTGGCTTCCATTTGCCCAAAAGCTCCAAAGCCTGCTTGGCCTCTTGCGCTAGTCCCCAATTCACACACTTCAGAAACTTGGTTAAGGCCTGTGGAAAAGGGACAGACATTAACTGTTCGGTATCTCAAAAAGGAAGTTTGCAACTACACTCTGCCAAAATGTAGATTTTCCACCAAGGTATGGATTTTTTTTTTTGGAGTTGAACATTGTTTTAGAATGTATGAACTACCGAGAGAAGCAAAAGCTATTTTTAGACAAGCACGTTTTCTATTGGCTGCAACCTACTCCAGAGTCACGTGTTAGCTCTGTCATCCCAGAGCACAATCTCCATTTACACATCTGTTTGATACTTGCCCATCACTAGGCAGATTAACTGCAATTCATGGTGGATCCAAAGCCTAGCTTCCAAAATTGAGCTACTCCGAAAGAAAATCCTCACAAAAAGAAAAATCTTAGCCGATAAAAACATGTCGAACACCAATCTCAATAAAACCAAGGAAAATCCGAACCTGCAATTCCAATTTACTCCAGTGACCCAATACACAGTGGCAGACACTATCTATAAACTAAAAGCCTCCAATTGCAAAGGAGATAATTTCCCAGCCCACCGAGTTAAACTATGTGCCCCCCACCTCATCCCGATAATCATTAACTTTGTGAACGCCTCATTTAACTCAAATATAGTCCCGACAAGCATAAAAGAAGCATGGGTAACCCCACTACTAAAAAACAACTATCTTGATAAAACAAGTCCCAATAACTATCGACCAATAACCGTTTTGCTCAAGATTGACAAAATAGCGTACAATCAAATTCAAACTTATCTTGAACTAAATCAGCTCCTTGGTGCTAGACAATCTGGATTTAGGCCCAACCATAGTACAGAAACGGCCCTCCTGGATCTAAAAATCCAGACAGATACCATCAGGGATTCAGGTAAACTCTGTATACTACTGCTGTTAGATTTATCTGCAGCATTCGATTTAGTGGACCATGACAAGCTTTGTGCGACTCTAGCTAATTACTTTTGCTTCTCTAAAGATGCCACACTTTGGGTGAAATCTTTTCTAGCTGAATGCACAGCTTAGAGTAAGCATTGGTAAAGAGGCTGTCGACCCCTACCAGTTCCCATTGGGGTACCGTAAGGGTCCTTTCTCTCACCCACTTTATACAATGCTTACACTAAGCTTCTCTTCTAAGCTTCGGACACCACAAATTGATAGCCTTCAGCCGCCAGGACCTGACACCCTCTAACTGCACCACCCTAGCCAGAGCTTTAATACTATCAAAGTTGGATTACTGTAATGTACTCCTATTAGGGACCTCCAATTCCAACCTAGCAAAACTACAATGAATGCAAAACAAAGCGTTACGAGCAGCTTTAGGAATCAAAAAGTCCGACCATATCTCAAATGGTATCCAGGCATTGTTTCGAATATATAGTTTCGAAAGCCACAGTTTCGAAAAAAATGCATCGAAAAAATGCATTTTATTTGTAGGTAAATGTTTTTTTCTTTTATTAAAATGTGTGTTAAGGGGTAAAAAGACATGGGTTAGGGGGACCCCAAATTAAAAAAAAAATGCATTTTTTCGATGCATTTTTGTGAAACTTTGCCAATCGAAACAATCACTAGGAACCATCTCAAACATCAGGAGGGAGAATCATTGCTACCCATCAAGGCTAGAATCATCTTCAAATCATTGTGCACCACCTACAAATGCGTTACCAACAAAGCACCCATTTACTTAAATAACTCAATAATTAAAAAAGTTTCTAACAGATCGCTCAGATCCAACAAAAAGTCGCTCCTCGCTGTCCCCGATTCAAAAGCTCCAGAACAGGAGGCAGCAGCTTCCTAGTTATGGTCCTGAAACTCTGGAACGAGCTTCCACTAAACATTAAAAATAAAGAATCCTTCCACTGCTTCAAAAAAGCTCTAAAAACCTGGCTATTCAACCAATACTAGCTAAACCACATATTATCAAAATACTTATCCGTTGTAGGCCCAGACAGCTACCTTTCTAGGGATGACTGTCATCAGATGTTGTATATATTGAAAGTGACTAGGCAATGGTTTTAACCCATGTGTTTTTGTACCAGTGTTTCAATGGAAGCAATTGGAATACTTTGAATGTTTTTGCAAGATGTCTGTAACAATGCCGTGATACCCGAGGGTTTGGGCGTTTAACAAATATAATAAATAAATAAAATGAATAAAGAACATGCCGTTCTTTGCCTGGAAATAATTAGTTTTTTTTTTGTGGCAGATCCTTGATTATGGAACTGCCTGGTTGTGCATATTTGAACTGTGCCTGGCCATTCATCTATTTGAAAGGCCTTATAATAATTTTGTTCTCCGTTGCTTTCTCCTCATTACCGTAAAAGCTTGGTAATCCGGCACCCTTTAGTAATACAGGGTGCAAGTAAACAAAATTCTCTGGATAACACATGTGTGACTTTAGGTTGGCAGAGAGCTAGGAAACAGAGCTTAAAATCCAGCTAAAGCATCAGACTCAATTTCTTTCAACCCCTTTTAGCTAGTACCTGCACCCAACCGCAGAGGACAGTTTACAACCTGCAATGGGGCTGAGAGAGGTTTATGTGGAGCATTAATAGAGGTGAAACCTGATGCACAAGAGTGATCTCCTAAACTTTTAGGCACTGACAAGATTCCCTACTGTCAGCAATATTCGAGCTTAAGAGGTTACATTTGCAAGACGTTTACATAGGGGGTTCCTTTCAACATAGATTAGTGTGTATACATGTTTATTTTAGTATGCGTAAAACACAAAACCAGTAACAAAATGGTGCCATTCTAGGCAATTCTCATTATAATCAAAGGGGTACAAGAGTAAAGATCCAACTCCAAATTATTATTTTGTTTAACTTTATTTAAATTATAGGCAAACATTTCAGGATAGTTCCAATCGCACCAACACAAAGTCTTGTACTACAACTAAGATACTTGTACATTGCCAAACTATGCATATGCAAACATTCTTTGGGGTCATTCGGAGCCACATACCACACCCAACATTACAAATTCTAAAGCTAATTACTAATGTACAAAAAAGAATTTGAAAATGACAGTAAGGTTTAGCCACACCAAAACAAAATTACATTTATTTTGCTAGAAAGTATTTTCTGCACATTTCGCGATGGATGGTCACCTTTAGCAAACCGTAGAAAGGGAGGCAAGGTAGAACACAGTACCTTTAAAGTTGAGGAAGCTCCTGCAGTGGCAGTTGTTCCTGGCAGCGAGTGCAGTTCATGGTTTCAACCAGGGAAAGAGATGATCTTGTCGAGGAGGAAACTTGGAGTCGTTGCACTGCCCAGGGAAGAGACCAGCCGCGGAGTTCGTTCGGTGAAAAAGGTGCGTTCCTGTTATTCGCGGTCACAGTGGTGCAGCTTGGCTATCCGGCCACCGGGGTGCTTGGTACGGGCGATTCGACCAAGAGATTTCCTGGAAGGTGAAATGGCGAACTAGTTGATCCAACCAGCTCAGAGGAAGAAGACTCTTTCAGCAGAAGATCTTCTCTTGTCGTCAGGTAAGTGGTGAGGTCGTTGCAGCAGGGCTCCACCGGTGGTGTCGTCGTTGCAGATGGCTCAGCTTCTCCCTTCTTCGGATTTCTTAGGTCCTGTGGCGACTTTTGAAGTTCCAGTCCCAAAAGCCCTGCTTTTATGCAGAAAAACCACCATTCAACAGCCTAGCTGTCACTCATACATGCTAAGTGGTGAGCCGGGCGGCTCACCACTGGGCCAATCAGAACAGAGTGAGACTTGAGTTGCTAAGGCAACGCAGTCCAGGGTGCCAATTCCCCCACCCACAGATCCTGTGGAACCCAGACAGAGTGGCACCAGTTGGAGGGCTTCTGTGGAGAAGCCCGCCAAAAAGTGGGACAAAGGGCCCGACCTTGGTTGGAGTTACAGAGACGGACACGAACGCCATTTTAGAAAAGAGTTCTGGCAAAAAGACCCAACCAGTGATTTTATATTAAATAAATAAACCGGCGGTGTCTTTAACATTGCATCTAACATACATGGTGCGTTTAAAATCAATGGGAAAATCCCATAGGAAATAATCCGGTGGAATATTTTGCGTGGTAACCACTGCCACCAGCCAGAAACTCGACAAGGGGGGACTGGACAGTGCCCCCTTGGAAACAGACCCAGGGGCAATCGAATTAACCCCTTCAGTACTTCCACAATATGATGGTTTGTACTGGTTCTGTTCACAATTTTGGACTAGTAAAGTCAATTGTGACTTTACATGCCCTGGGAGACAGTAGTCAGTCCCAGGGTATGGAGTCTATGTGTGGGGGTCACTATGACACCCCTGTGTTACTGCACTGAGGGTGCTGTGTAACACACACACTAAAAACAGATGATACCCTATGGAGTAAAAGACCCCATAGCCCATAAGCACACCAAAAGTCAAAGACATACCTCAAATCATGCCTAAGAGTGGGAGGAAAAAAGTCCTTCCCTCCAAGTACTGTCACAAAGAACATTAGGTATTCTTGCTATCTGGTATGACCCCCCTCCTTCAGGGTCCCAGACCCTGTTGCCCTCATTACAGTCTATTGATGTTTCTTTTAGTGGGTTTCTTGTACTTTTGAGGGCTCCCAACCATAGGCTCATAGACTCAGCCAACCAAATACCTTAAAGGTCTTGGCTGCAGCCCTCCGGTTGGTTGCGGGATTCCCTGTGTCTTTTTCTGCCACGCCAGAGCTCTTTTCTGCTTGCTGCAGAGGTTCTGCGGCTCCTGACCCGGTTCAGCGCGTCTCTCCCAGCCGGATCGCATGGTCCCGCAGTGTTGCGCTGCTGGTGCTTTTCCCAGCCAGCCTCTCAGTTCACTCAGCATGTCCAGTGGAGACTGCCACTTCAGCATCTCTGCACCTGATCTGCTCCTGCTCCTGACCTCGCCGGGCACTGGTTCCTCTCGCAGTTCCTCTGCACCTGACATTCGGTTGAGTCGGTTGTCAGTTTTAATGTTAAGTTTTCAATACAGTCCGTAGTTGGAGACTAAATGTTCACTCAAGTTCTTCTTTTTGATCCCTGTGGATCCACACCTCTTCCTCGTCACAGTTTCTTGGCGTGGATCTTCATGATAGTCACCCCTATTCTGCCTCTCCCAAATTATTTCTACTTCTTGCATGTTATAGAAGTATATGGGACAGGAGGCTAGAGGTTGAGAGAGTGGGGGTGAAGGGGAAGTGTAGGTGTTAGGCGGATATCACGTTCTCCCACAATAGTGGTCACTGGTCCATTAGGGGGCTTCCCCTCCGATGAGATCCACCCGCTGAGGGTTATATGTCATTTTACTGAAGTTAAATTCAGAGAGGTAAATTTCACCAAGGCACAAAATACCGAAAAAATACTGAGATGGTACTTTTTAATTTAAAAAAAAATAAACCCCCTGTTTTTCTACCCCTTTAACCCAATTCCCACCCATTTAAACCCCTTACCCCACTACCATATATATATAATTAACATTTTCGGTATTTTGTACCTCGGTGAAACCACTCTGAATTATTTTTGGTAAAATGACTGGACACCCCGGCTGAGTACCACCCCCAGGGGGACTATAGCACAGCGGCCTCACCTGGGAAGGGGCTCCCATTACAGAAGCAGTGATGACATCCTGGGATTCGTACAGCTCTTAAATGTATAAACCAATGAACTGCCTTGTCTAGCCCCATTGAATCTAAGAAGTCCTGAAAATTGCAAACGTGAAGTGTGCAATAATACCATATGCAGACGGCTCCGTCTTGTTGGCTCTACACACAAAGCGCTTCAGACATTCCTCTTAACTACTGAGTTTCTGCTAGACTAACAGTATAAAAATCAACAGATCGAAGTCAATAGTCATGACAACTCAATCGCCTAGAAATAGAACAATCTACATTGATAATGAACCTCTTGGAGGAGTTCATCATTTTTCATACTTTGAATCACTTTTAATATTAAAAACAACTGGAACACACACCTTACGTGCCTATCTGTCAAACAGAAACCTCAGCCAAAGGCATAGTAAGTTTTCATTTGGAATTTGGGGCAGGGGCGATAATTTATATCCCAGAAATCATGAGTGCAAACATGAATTTGGCCACTATTTATGGTAGGAAATATGGGCCGCCAAGAGTCCCCTGTTAGGTGTTGTTATAACGAAAAGGAAATACTGTAACAAACTATTGCAGCTTCCAAATTCTATCCCAATCGCAATCTTGTTAGGGGATAAGAGTGTGGCTGTACTTTGATGAATTCCAAGAGAAGACTATGCCGTAAGCTATGCTGCAAAAATTAAGATCCTCACACAACAACTCTAACCTTGAAGACAAATGCTGGGAAGGGCAAGTTTCAATAAGGCTCCCATATCACCCCAAATGAGTCACTAAGGAGGCTGGAATTCATGCACGACCCCTTGAAATATTCTGGGGCACTAACCAGATATACGTCAAAATGCAAATAAATACAAAAACACAGAATTACAAAGGAGCACCCTAGAATCAAATCTTTGCATGGCAATCCCAACTCTAAAACTATCTAGCCGCCTTTCAAAACCCTTTCTCATACCTGATGAAAGAATGGCCTTTTGTCTGGCCAGTGCGAACATGTGGAACTCTATTCAACTCAAAGAAGAGAACAGTCTACAGGTGTAACTTGGTGCTTTGAAACAGTTTTGCAATTTGGTGTGTGAAGCAAAACAGCAAAATTAAACAAAAAAAAATTATTATGTCATGGGTAAACCCTGGAAAACGTAGACCATGTTCTGTATCATAGCTCCTGGTACACTGCAACAAAGATGAGTGTATTACTCTACATCAAGCCACAGATTCAAAGACAAAAGAACTGAGTTACCCTCTGCCTCCTAAGAGATCCTTTTCCAGCAATCACAGAAGAAACACTGCCTTTCTTTGTAGACATCGGAAAAATCCTAGGCATGAAACTCCTCCTAAAAAGGACACAAAACACATAAAAAGCTGTAACGCTCACCTGGTATCCACGGGGACGTCACTCAGCCTGTTCTGACCTCTTACGACCTCGAACCCTTCCCTGGAGGCTATTCGACTGGAGACTGGGCCTGAAACACAGTTTAACTCCCTATTGTCTCTGTGTGCTTGAACCCCTTCTTCCCTGGGGTCCAACCCTTCCCTTTGATCCACAGCTCACCTTGTTTTCTTGGATAGTGTGCTCTCCATCCTGCTTTGATTGATGCAGGCTTGTTGCTGCCTAGTTACTTCACTGGCAAGAGTCCGACAGGTAAGTATAATGAGTCTTTTGAACAGTTCTCTAACTTCGTTCCTTTCCTTCCTTAGATGATGGCCGGCGTCCGGGGATGGCGGCGTGCTGCTGAGATGAGTAGCGCTGAAGGTGAGTGAGAGCGCGATGCACCCCTTTCGTATTTGTATTAAACTGAGTTCTTTTCCTGTGTCTTTAAGGTGCTGCGACATTTTCAGCGTGGATGCCGGTTATGAAGAACAAATGCGGTGAATAAGCGTGGTATGCGGCGCCTCTAGATGTTTCCACGCTAACCTGGAGTGTCTTTTCCCTCTTGCAGATGGATGAGAAGTTCCGGAGACAGAGTTCCCCAGAGCGGCTGGGATTCAGGTAAGCGTTTGAAGCTCGTACAGTATTTAAAAATAAGCAAAGATTTGCAGAATGCTTACTAAGGAACAAGTTACTTACCTGTAACTGTTGTTCTCCAGCATGGGTCTGGCATGGATTCACATGCTCATGAATATTCCCCGTCGTCAGGCTGGGAATCCTCGGTAAAGAAAAAACCAGTATCAGTTTCGTTTCTGATCTGTCTTTCGTAGTAATAACCAATCACTGGTCTCTGCGTCATACTGACCACAGCCAATGACTGCCCTCTACCTAAGCACCGCCTCTGGCAGCCATCTTCAGATTTGGAAGCACGTGAAGTGGCAGTATGACCAAGTGAAGAGCCGCAGAGGGGTAGGCGGGAGGGTTCTCATGTGAATCCATGCCAGACCCATGCTGGAGAACAACAGTTACAGGTAAGTAACTTGTTCCTTCTCCAGCATGGGGTCTGGCATGGATTCACATGCTCATGAATAAAGAATACATAGCAGTACACACATGCACAACCACGGGAGGTGGCAAAGGCTCAACATTAAGCAGTACATCAAACTCAACATTAAGCATCTTACCTCCTCACCAGGCTCACCTCAGGCGAACAGGTTGGCAGCACTGCTTGGCCGACCCTGGACTCCTCCCTGGAATCCCGATCGACGCAGTAGAATTTCGTGAAGGTGTGCGTCGACCTCCACGTAGCAGCCCTGCATATGTCCAGCAGGGGCACACCAGAAAGGAACGCCGTGGTAGCTGCGATCGCTCTGGTGGAATGGGCTCTCGGACGGCCAGGCAGCGGTCGGTTTGCCAACCAATGACAGTACATGATACAGCCGGAGAGCCATCTGGAAATGGAAGCCTTCGAGAGAGCCTTCCCCTGATTGACAGGTCCAAAGTTCACAAAGAGTTGTGACGTCTTCCGAAAACACTTCGTGCGGTCCACGTAGAACTTCAGCGCTCTAGCCACATCCAGCGAGTGCAAAGTCCTCTCAGCCGGCGACGAAGGCGACGGGAAGAACACAGGCAACACCAAGGGTTCGTTGAGATGGAAGTCCGACGGTACCTTGGGCATGAAGGAGGGGTGCGTCCTGAGCACTACCCTCGTGTCGTGAAAAGTCAAGTACGGGGCCTTGCAGGAAAGGGCCTGGATCTCTCCCACCCATCGTGCGGAGGTGATGGCCACAAGAAACGCTGTTTTCCAAACTTCAACGGGGCCGAGTGCAGAGGCTCGAACGGAGGTCCCATGAGCTTGGTCAGCACCACGTTGAGCTCCCACGCCGGGGCCGGAGCCTTCACCGGCGGGAACGATCTGAACAGTCCCTTCATGAACTCTTTCACCAGACGATGAGACCACAAGGACGTCCGGCCCGTGGTTCTGGTGTATCGGGAGATCGCAGCAAGATGAATCTTGATGGACGCGTGTGCCAGTCCAGCTTTGGCCAGCGTCAGCAGGTACGGCAGTACCTGGGGAGCCGTAATCCGTAGAGGGCTAATCTTCTGTGCGTGGCACCAGACAGAGAACCTCTTCCATTTGTGTCCGTAGCATTTAAGAGTCGAGGACGCCCTGGCCTTTGCAAGAACCTCTCTGCAGTCGGCCGGTATGTCGTATCCTCCAAACTCTAGCGCTGCAGGAGCCAGGCCTGCAAGTTCAGCGATTTCGGGTCGTGGTGGAGGATGGCGCCTCCTTCCCTGGAGAGTAGATCCGCGTCCACCGGCAGCTTGATTGGCGGGGACGCTGACAAGTCCAGAAGGTCCGGGAACCATATCTGCCTCGGCCACGCAGGTGCGACGAGGATCATCCTGCACCGTGACCTCTTGAGCTGGTTGACGAGCCGGATTAGCAGTGGCAAAGGAGGGAACGCGTAGAGGAACAGGCCCTCCCAGGGGAACGAGAAAGCATCGCCCATGCTCCTCGCCTGGGGAAACCTGCTGGCGAACCTCCGGCACTTGGAGTTCGTCGCCGTCGCGAACAGGTCGATCTGGGGTGTGCCCCACCGTCGGAAGAGACGATCCACTAGATCCTGCCGTAGTTCCCACTCGTGGCACGAGCGCAGCTCCCTGCTGAGTGAGTCGGCGATGGTGTTCTTTATCCCTGCCAGATGAAACGGCACCAGAAACATCCTTTGGGCGACGGCCCAATGCCACAGGTCCTGCGCCTCCTTGGACAGTGCTGGGGACCTGGTTCCGCCCTGTTTCCTGATGTAAAACATGGTGGTGGTGTTGTCGGTGAAGATCCTCACCACCTTGCCCTTGAGGGACGGAAGGAAGGACCTGAGGGCCCAGAACACTGCACGGAGCTCCAGGACGTTGATATGGAGGGACTTCTCCGTCGGGAGCCAAAGGCCTCTCGCGTGCAGATTTTCGGTGTGCGCTCCCCACCCCTTCCAGGGAGGCATCCGTGGTCACTGTCTCCTGGTGGTCTGGGGTCTGGAAGTCCATGCCCGCCGTCAGATGCGCGCAGATGCCCCACCACCGGACCGCTCGGCGGAAACTCTCGTCGAGTGTGATCCTCTCCTCGAAGCCGCCCGTCGTTTGGATCCAGCGCGCGTCCAGGAACTCCTGCAACGGGCGCATCCGGAGCCTGCACATGGGAATGAGGTAGATGCAAGAAGACATCATTCCGAGGAGGGACTTGATGGACCTCACCTTGGCCGCGTCGGAAACCAACATCCGCTGTACCTTGCCCAGGATGGACCTGGTCCTTTCCTCCGACGGGGAGGCCAGAAGGGACACTGTGTCGAGCTTCGCTCCCAGAAACAGTGCGTTTTGCGAGGGTACCAGGTGGGACTTGGCATAGTTCACGGAGAATCCCAGGTCCGTGAGAAGTTGGACGGTCCTTGCCGTGTGATCCACGGCGAGCTCCCTCGTCTTGGCACGGATGAGCCAGTCGTCCAGGTAGGGGTAGACGTGGATCCCCTCGCGGCGCAGCTGCACCGCCACCGGTGCAAGGCACTTGGTAAATACCCTGGGTGCCGACCGTAGTCCGAAGGGGAGGGCTTTGAACTGGTAGTGACGCCCTTGGACCACAAACCTGAGGAATTTTCGGTGCCCCTTTAGGATGGGAATATGGAAGTAGGCATCCTCCAAATCCAACGACGACAGGAAGTCTCCTTCCTCCAGCTGACCCAGGACGTGCTGGAGGGTGACCATCTGGAACTTTTGCGCCTTGATGAACTTGTTCAGACGTCGCAGGTCCAGGATGGGGCGCCATCCCCCCGTCTTCTTCTTCACGAGGAAGTATCTCGAGTAAACTCCGGAGCCCCGAAGCCTCTTTGGGACGAGTTCGATGGCGCCCTTCCTGAGCATCGCCTTTACCTCCAGGAGAAGTTGAGGGACGTGAAGTTCTTTCCTGGCCACGGGGGGGACGCGCGGACACCTTCTTTGAAACTCGAGCGCGTGGCCCCGGGCCAAGGCGTCCAGCACCCAACGGTCGGTGGAGATGGACTCCCACACGCTGACGAAGCTCGCCAGCCGGCCTCCCACCGGGGTGCTTCGGTGGGGGCCCGACCCCACGGCCGGTTCAATCCTGCTTCGACAAGGCTTTGCCGCCTTGACCTCCTTGGCGACGACGGCGGGGTCCGTCAGACTTGCCTCGTCCTCTGTAGGCCTCCTGAGCCGACGAGCGGGCCGCTTGACGGTAGGTGGAGAAACCGCCGCCGGAACTTTTGGAGGCGCCCTTGCCTCCGCTGCTCCGAAAGGGCGTCCGTCGTCGTTGCAGAACTCCAAGGGCCCGGGCCGTCTCGGTGTCCGCTTTAATGGCCTGAAGGGAATCGTCCACTGTTTTCCCAAACAGGTTGTTCCCATCGAAGGGCATGTCCAGGACTCTGGTCTGAACGTCTTGACGGAAGTCCGTAGCCTTGAGCCTTCCACGCCACCTAAGGCAAACGCTGTTGCCCAACTGGCGGAACCCAGTGGCGGCGATGTCCGTCGCAACGGTAATGGCGTGGTCCGAAGCCACCTCACCTTCCTGCAGGATCTCCAGGGCCTCTGCCCTCTTGTCGTCCGGCAAGAAGTCCAGCAGGGGAGCCAGTTTGTACCAGAGCTCCCTGTCGTAGCGGGCCACGATAGCCAAGGCGTTGGCCGCTTTAATCGTCGTCGCCGCAGACGAGATGACTTTGCGTCCCATAGCGTCCAATTTCTTTCCCTCGCCGTCCGGTGGGGAAGTCGATGTGGAGGCCGCACCCCCCCCGCTTTTTTCCTGGCCGCCGCGGAGACGACGGAGTCCGGGGTAGGCTGCGCTCGGAGGCACAGGGGGGCCGTGTCCGGGACCCGGTACTTCTTCTCGTACCGGTCTCTTCTAGCTGGCGTCGTGGAAGGGTTCTTGAGGAGGGTGAGGCCCTCATCCCAAATGTCGTCCAATAGAGGCACTGAGAGGACCGTCTTCCTCTTGGCCTCGCGCCGCTGATAAAGGAAACCTTCCTTCTTCTTCTCCTCAGGGCAGAGTTGGAAAAGCTCGGATGCCCTGGTGATCATGGAGTGGAACGATCCAATCTCGTCGGGCGTAGAAGCCCTGGTGGGAGGAGACGACGGTACATCCTCGTCGTATACCTCGTCGTCCGTACCCGTCGCTGCCGTGTCAGTCCCCGTATCATCCCCTCGGGTGGACGGGGAGGAGGGCTGGAAGGGGCGCGACGGCTGAAAAGGAGGCGGAGGGTGGATCCTTCTTTTCTTGGTAGGGGGAACACCAGAAGGTATCGGTTCTGGGTCCCCCGACGGGAGAGGTTCCGTCGGCAACTGTAGTCTCGTCCTTATCTCTGAGCATAAGGACTGTATAGCCAACAAAATGGCCGCCGAGTTGTCTCGCGGCGCTGGCAGAGGGGAATCCGACGGGCGATCAGGGGCCCCGTCGGTACCCTCGACGATGTCGTCACCTGCGTCGGGATCCATCCCGACGGGCCGGTCTTCTTCCACGCCGAGGCTGTGGCTTAAGACCTCGACCAGCTCCTCCTCCGAGGTTGAGGCCGAATCTACGACAACGCCCTGCCCCCCCTTTTTCTTCCCCACGGGGGATTTCACGGGGGTCCTATCGATGGGCACAAAAGAGGACTCCCTCCGAGGTGGCAGGGAGACTCTGAGCCCCGAGGTCGCCACCACTGGTGTAGCCTCCACAGGCTGAGCCAGGGCCGCCGCGACAGTTTCGATAGAGGGCTTGGCCGGATGGATTAAGGCCTTCACCACCTTAGGTGCGCTCACCGCCTTATCCTTGAGGGGGGGGGGACACTGCCTCGCTCCCCCTCCGCCTTCGAGCTCGACCGGGGCCTCTCCAGGAGCTTTGCCGGGTGCTCGGCCTTCCTTTTACCCGACCCAGAGCGTTGGCTCGTGGTTGATGGTGCCGGGGAGGGTGCGCCCTGCCTGGCGCCCGTAGAGCCCGACCGTTCGGCGCTCCCGGTGCCAGCGGACTCGCAGTGCTTGGCCTTATGTTGGACCCCCGTCGCCGGGGCGTCCTCAAAGGTCTTAGAAGACCACTCGGCTTTCTTCCTCTTCTTCTCGCCGGACGGGCTCTTCCCTTCCAGCCAGTTGGCGAGACGTTGATGGCGGTCCTTCATGGTCCGCTCCGACATGTTGCCGCAAAACGCACAGTCCTTCTCCACGTGCGTCTTGTCCTCATGTAGGCAGTAAAGACAAAAAGAGTGTTCGTCCTCCTTGAAGACGTTCTGCAGCTGGCATCCAGGGCAGACCCTGAACAGCTTTCCGGGCGTCGAGCTTCCCTTCTCCTGGGCCATGACCGGGCCTGAGAAACTTCTGGAGTCCTCCAAAAGCGTAGCTCGATGAAATCTTCACCCTTGAGGGGCGCAGACGAATCCGACACGGGTCCCCGTTGATCGGATGGAGAATCGGTGGAGCTTGAGGCTCTTTTGAGAAAAAACGTGAAAAAAATAGCACTAACGCTCGAGAGCAATAGCACGAGGATCCCAACACATGAACGTGCGGTAAAAATCTGAAGATGGCTGCCAGAGGCGGTGCTTAGGTAGAGGGCAGTCATTGGCTGTGGTCAGTATGACGCAGAGACCAGTGATTGGTTATTACTACGAAAGACAGATCAGAAACGAAACTGATACTGGTTTTTTCTTTACCGAGGATTCCCAGCCTGACGACGGGGAATATTCATGAGCATGTGAATCCATGCCAGACCCCATGCTGGAGAATGCCTTTTTTCTTTTCTTTTCCCTTTTCCTTAGGAAACGGCATGCAGGGATGGGAATGACACCGCCGAAGAGGCCCGCAGAACAGAAGGAGCGATGAATGATGGGCAGAAGCGCCGCAAGGTAAGGCTGTTCCCAACGATGTTCTTGCAGGAGCGGAGCGCAGAAGAAAGATGCAATCCTACTGGAGACCGATCCGAACATGGTGAGTGTCACGCTGCAGGTGCAGAAAACACAAAGCATGTTTCTCAGCCTGGGCGTGGCTTAAATAGTCTCTGGGTATCCCAGGTGTCTCTGGGCTGAACTACACCCAAAAGACTAGACTGCACATGCAGTTCTGGGAACCGAAATATGTGGGGGCATCCATCTTGTCCCCATCAATGCACTACAAGTCCAATCCCCAATGTTATCCTATGGGAGTGAGCGAGTCTGGTGCCACAAGCGCCAAGTCTGACTC
Source organism: Ambystoma mexicanum (assembly GCF_040938575.1). NCBI lineage: Eukaryota > Metazoa > Chordata > Amphibia > Caudata > Ambystomatidae > Ambystoma > Ambystoma mexicanum. The sequence goes on along the minus strand of NC_090935.1, from coordinate 193,530,296 downwards.
CAAGTGGGTCTTTGGAGGGATGGAGAGGCCCTTGAGGGCCATGTAGGTGATGGTGGCCTGGCTCCAGCCTGACATCTTGGAGGGCTGGAGACATGAGGGGCAGGAATCATGAGAGCACTCCCCCCAATGCCCCTCTCAATGTGGCTCTTCTGTCTGGTTTGGTTGGATGGTTTTGATGAAATCGTCTAAGCAAGCGAGGTCCATGGATGTACTCACAAGGCTCCCAGGTCCTGTCTTGTGGACCATACCCCTTCCAGTCTATTAAGTAGTATAATTTGGATCTGACGTACTTTGAATCTAGGATGTCCTTGACTTCGAATTCTGGCTCCCCGGCGACTACTACTGGCTGCGGTGGCGTTGCTACCCGGGTCCCAGGTTGAACAGGTTTAAGGAGAGACACGTGGAACACAGGATGAATCTGCATGTTTGACGGCAAAGCTAGTCTGACCGCCACAGGATTTATCACGGAGGCGACGGTGAATGGACCCTGGTCTCTTGGACGGAAAGTTCGGGTTCCTTTCATGGACACGTGTTTAGACGCCAGCCAGACTTTGTCTCCCACTTGGTAGTTGGGGGCCTTTGCTCGGTGTTGATCAGCAAACTTCTTTTGGCGATTCTTAGCTTGAAGTAGGTGTTCAGCTGCCCTTTTAAAGGTTTGAGAAATGATTGTGTGCAAGGTTTTGACTGCTGGCATTTCCAGGGTTGTAGGAACGTCCAACTCAGAAGTATGTGGGTGCCTGCCGTACATGGTATAAAAGGGTATCTGCCCAGTGCTGGTGTGCAGGCAATTATTATAAGCATATTCAGCTATCCATAATAGGTCGAACCAGCTTCCTTCAGCTTGGTGTAACATGCAACGCAGATACTGCTCGAGCGTCTGATATGTCCTCTCAGTTTGACCATCTGTTTGGGGATGGTGACTGGTGGATAGCCGGATGTCGATCTGGGCCAGTATTTTCTCCAGAAGTTAGATACGAATTGAGTACCTTGGTGTGAGACCAAAACTGAAGGAAACCCATGGAGCCGTACAATACCTTCAAGAAATACCTTTGCAGAGTGGAAGCATTTGGGAGCCCGTTAAGAGGAATGAAATGTGCCATTTTTGAAAATAGGTCCACGACCACAAGAATAGTGTTAAACCCTTGACTGGGTGGTAAGTCAGTAATAAAATCGAGGGACAACGTGTGCCAGGGTGGTGGTGGGATTTCCAATGGTTGTAATAGCCCAGCCGGTTTCTGCTTGAATTACTTGTTTTGAGCACACTCAACAAGATAGGATGAATTGGATAATGCCTTTACGCCACGTGGGCCACCAATAATTTCGTTTTACCTTGGCTAGGGTTTTAGCGATTCCAGGCTGGCCCTCGATCAAGGAATCATGATAACCGGACATGACTTGTTCTCGTAGTTCTTAGTTTGGTAAGAATAAACGATTCCTGAAGTAGGGCAACTGATTTTTTATCATGTAATGAGCTCCTTGTGCACTCCACACTTGTAATTGCTCCGGACTCATCAGGTTTTGGATTTCTTCATGTAATTCTTTCTGAGTTATGGTTGCTGTGATTCCTAGGAGCTTGTCACTCGGGATGATTGCTATTGGGTCAGGGGTCTGATACGCTTGCTCTTCCACCCCCATACGGGAAAGGGCATCGGCCTTCCCGTTTTTCACCCCTGGTCGAAATGTAATCACATAGTCATATTCAGCAAAAAAAAGAGCCCAACGTAGTTGTCGTGAGGATTGGGCCTTTGCCGTTTTTAGGTACTGGAGGTTCCGGTGGTCAGTTATTACAGTGATTGTGTGTCTGGCGCCCAAGAGGTAGTGCCGCCATGCATTAAAGGCTGACTTAATGGCCAGGAGTTCTTTGTCTGTGATAGCGTAATTGAGTTCAGGGTGTGTGAATTTACGCGACCAGAAGGCAACAGGGTGTAACTGGCCCGATTCGGGGTACTTTTGTGAGAGGACGGCTCCCATAGCCATGCTTGAGGCGTCCGTTTCCACCAGGTATGGGAGATCATGGCGAGGGTTGCGTAAGATTGGGGCAGATGTGAATCTTGCTTTGAGTTCCTGGAAAGCCTCCTTGGCTTCTGTTGTCCACTGGAACTTTTTGTTGCTTTTCCTTAGTAATGACGTGATGGGATGCACGATTTGCGAAAATCATGGGATGAACCGGCGTTAGAAGTTTGCAAAACCCAGCATACTTTGAACCCCCTTGAATGAATTTGGGGATGGTCAGTTCAGGATAGCATCTACCTTGTGTACATCCATTCGGATTCCATTCGGGCTGAGAATAAAGCCCAGGAATTCCACCTCGGAGACGTGGAATGAGCACTTTTCGAGCTTGGCGTAGAGCTGGTGTTGACAGAGTTTCTCCAATACAGATCGGACGTGTTTAATGTGGTCCTGCTTTGATGTGGAATAAACTAGGATATCGTCGATATACACTAGAGCACAGACATCAATCAATTCCCGTAGGACATCGTTCAATCAATTCCCGTAGGACATCGTTCATGAAGTATTGAAATGCAGAAGGCGCGTTGCAAAGGCCAAAGGGCATTACTTGATATTCGTACAAGCCGTATTTGGTGCGAAAAGCGGTTTTACATTCGTCCCCCTGTTTTACGCGAACAAGTTGATATGCCCCCCTCAGGTCTAGTTTTGTGTAGATTTGGGAATCCTTGACTTGATCAAGCAATTCAGGGATCAGTAGCGTTTTTTTACGGTAATCTGGTTCAGTGCGAGATAGTCGATGCACGTTCTCAAGTCCCCCTCCTTTTTCGGTACGAAGAATAGAGAACTGGCTGCTGGAGACTTCAAGGGACGGATGAACCCGTTGGCCAGGTATTGGTCAAGAAAGGCCTTCATGTGCTGGTTTTCTGGTTCCGTGAGTGCGTAAATTCACCCACAAGGGATGTGTGCGCCGGGTATCAGGTCAATTTGGCAATCGTATTGTCTATGCAGTGGCAGGGTATTAGCCTGTTCTTTCTGAGAGACATCTTGAAAGTCCTGGTATTCACTTGGTAGGGTCCCGATTGCCACAGTCGCAAGCGTGGAGGTTCTGGTGTCTATTGGTTGCTTCTCTTGGCGATAACATGAGGGCGCAAGTCTCGGGAAAGGCCAATTCTTTTGCTCGCCAATCGATTCGAGGATTGTGAGCTACCATCCATGGCATTCCCAAAATCAACCGGAACTCTGGTGCCTTAATGAGGTCGAAAACGATAGATTCTTGGTGTCCATCCTGGCACAGAAGGGTTAAAGCTGCAGTTCATTGGGATACTGGACCAGAAGCTATTTCCGTGCCATCGACTGTGGTAACAGTGTCAGTGGTTGATTTAGGGCATAACGGAAGCCCCATCTTTGCCGCAAGATCCTGGTTGATGTAATTCTCAACGGCTCCACTGTCTATGTACGCTCTTACTGCGTGCATCCAAGATGGTTGTTGGTGATTGATCAAGACCACAGATAGTGCAAAATGGGAGGTCTGTAGTTCACTTTCTTCGCTCGACAAGTGGACCCCTACACTTGCCGCGCGGGGAGTTTTCTGATTCCTTGATGGTATCTTTCTTGTCTGTGGCCCCTACCGTCCTCCTCAGTGGCTTCACAGGGCACTCTTTAAGGAAATTACCTGACCTTCCACAGTACAGACATAACTGCTGCTGTCTCCTTTTATCCCCTACCGCTTTAGTCAAGGGGGATCTGGCCCCCCCCCCGATTTGCATTGGTTCTCCTGAATCTTCCGTTGTTTGGGCAGTATTGTCCTTTGAATGCACATACATAGGGCGAGGGTCCGGTCTGGTTCGATCTGCTCTTCGGTCCTTCAACCTATGATCCAGTTGAACAATAAGGCCAATGAATTCTGAGCAATCTTTCGGGGGGTTCGCTACTTGTGCGAGAACATCCTTGAGCTCCATCCGCAACCCCCGATGAAATAACGTGGTTCTCTTCTCCACTGGCCATTCTCCTTCAACTACGGGTCTATTGAACGTGGCTATGTATGTTAATAGGTCTTGATTCCCTTGGCGTAGGGACAGAAGTTCGTTGTCTGCCCATGAGTACGACGGGCGAACAGCTTTTCCATCTCCTGCTGAAAGCCCCTGAAGTCATGCAGCAAAGGATCGTCTTGAGCCACAAAGGGTACAGACCAGTCGGCGGCACTACCACTCAGGTAGGATAGCACAAAAGCGACCCGTGATTGGTCATTCGGAAAGGACCCTGGCCTACAAAGGAAGTGCAGGCGGCACTGGTTCATGAAAGTTGCAAACCTCTTGGGATCCCCCGTAAATCGTTCGGGCGGGGCCAAGGGGCAGGAATCATGACAAAAGCTTGCATGCAAGTCTACCTTAAAGACCCTCAGCATAATTTGCTCAAAAGACAAAGCTGATAAAACAAAAAGAAACCAAAGAGCAAAAGAGGCAAAATCCTACCAACAAGTACTCCAATGCATAAAAAATGACTGTAGATTTATTGGCTGGTACAATAAACTTACAATCACCACTCCAATAATTACTCTCCAATCAGACTTTGCATGTGGTGCGATAGCCACAACCACAACGGCCAAATGAAGTATCGATTCCATCCTGAAGGATGGCATGCTATTGCATCCTATGACCTTGGGCTATAAATCCAAGCACTTTCTGCCTTCAACGGTAAAAAACGCATCATGGATCCAGTTTGATACTTAAAAGAGGGATTACTGACCCAGCTGGAAAAGGATGTGCCGCAAGATGATCCCTCCCCAAAATCTGTACAGGTTATCTAAAATAAAAGACAAAGTGAAACGGATCTCTCAACAAAAAGTAAGCAACTGTAAAGCAAGCAGCAGCAAAGAACTGGCAAGAACGAAACGACTGGGGTGGCCAAATAACAGCAACTCAAGATAATTACGTGTCCAGAAAGTACAACCATGAGCCTCATTGTTCCACAACATTCTGCAATCAATATCTCAAGTAGCCAAGCCAATGAATATAGCATTGCAGCCACAAAAGCATCCATAGACACGAACAGGTACGGAACAAGCCAAACAAGAAAATGTTTGGTGGGTGCAACCTGCCCTCACTAATACCTTGACTACTTACTGGTAATCTTAAATTACGCTTTCTCATTGAGCCTCTGATTAGTTATTTCATATTTTCTCATTATTTGGGTTTTTCCAACCCACTTCTTGTCCATTACAAGTTCATATAGTTCAAAGTCTCACAGGAAAAAGGAAAGAAGGGCGGAAAGAGGACTCGAAAAGTGAAGATATGGGTTCATAAAATTGAAAATTAGTGGTAAGCAATCAGCATATGACCTCCTGGACAAGTGAGGCTGTATCAAACCAGACATTTAACTAGAGGACCACAGACACAATTCTGATGCAAACAAACAATCTTTATTAAGAGTGGCATTTCATTTCCATACAAGGTAGATTGAAGTATACAGAAAAGACACTCTGTAAACCAGAATTAAGGTTCATGGAACACATTTAACTTTCGCCCATACTGCTGCCAGCTCTTCTGTCAATTTAGCTTGGACCACTGACAGAAAGAACACTTGTTTTAACGTGTAAGTCGATTTGATGGCCTTCATTTCCATCTGCTGAATAAAACTGATTTTTTCAGCTTTCAGACCAAGCCTAAATGACAAGAGTAGTGAGTTTCAGGAGCAAAATAGATGGCTTTTCCTACCACGGATTCTTCATCTACGATTATCCCTATCCCAGCGCAGCTGTTCTTCGGAGGGTGCATATTGAAGCTTCGCCCGATGCCTCTACACACCCCGTGCCAGCCATGACATTGGGGTCAGTATATAAAGCAGTCCTGCACCCAGTGACCTCAGTTTCACTCTTTTTCCCTGGCACTATGAAGCAGAGGGACTTTAGAACCAATGGTGTACTAGCTTGCCGTAAAGAGGGGCAGGTACAGACGGTGATGAGGAATCCGTGGGAGGAACATCCATTAGAAAGAATGTTACTGAGAATTTGTTCTTCTAATTGATTCTTTCTTTCCACGAATGCCTCATCTATGATAGACTCCCAAAGTAATATGTAAATCTGGAGGAGGTAAGATACAAGAACACCACCTAGACCAGAAAACTCTGGAAGACTGCCCTGCCAAAAAGGGCATCCTGGCTAGGAACAGAATCCAAGCAGTAATGCTTAGCAACCATGTGCAAAGACGCTCATGTTGCCACCTGGCAAATATATAGGATAGGGACTCCTCACTGCAGGGCAGAGGGGGCAGTCACTCCTCTGGTAGAATGAGCTCGGAGACCCCTCAGGCACATCCTTACCAGCCTGATTGTAACATTCTGATGCAGAGAATGTTCCACCTGGACAGGGTTTGTTGGGTCAGGGCCCTGCCAGCACAAGCACCATCGTGAACAACGAAAAGCTGGTTATCGACTTCCAAGATGGCCGCCGTGGTTGAGCACACCGTGAGGAGGTGCGCTCTGTCCCCGGCAGGCCAAAAGAAGAACCTGGACGCAGAAGCAACCACCCTCCCCGGCACTTCATAGTCAACAAAAAAAAAGACATTTTAAAAGCCTGAACACCTGGCGACACCTGAAAACGCAAGAGATCGGGTGCCCTGTCCGCCTCTGCAACGCCAAGCGAGGAGAAATCCTGCGTGACGGAACGGATCTGGGCAGACAAGGGGCTGTGGAGAGACGAAGAGGCAGGGGGGACCCAGAGGACGATCCGCCAACCAGCCTCGCTGTGAAACCAGGGTAAACCGCCCGAACCACGGTCTGGGAGGCAGTAGGGATCCAGAGGTTGCTGAGCCACCGTAGCACTGCAGAGAGTAACACAGCATGGAGGAGCGGGAGGACTGGGCAGCCGCTTGAACCTCCAGAGTGGCATGCAGAGTGAGGAAAAGGTACCCCCCCACTCCGCTCACACAAGAACTGGGCCCCCACAGGGACTCTAATTACCCTGGCACTTAGCCCGCTGATTACAAGTGCTACACAGCTGCGTCGAGGGGTGGCGCAGCCATAGGCAACTCCTCAACCTCTGGTAAAGAAAAGGTAGCATATAGAGCCCTCTCCGGGGGGTAAGGAGGGAAGGAAGCCTGGCGCCCGCAAGAAACTCCAAGATTAACGTTGACTGAGCAGCACAATGTCAAAAAACAGGGGGAAAGAACCCAATCAAACCCTGGTGAAGAGGGGAAGAAGAGGACTCAAGAGGGCCCGATCCAAAGCTGTAGAGGAGGGACGGGGGAACCCAAGCAAACACGGAGCAAAAGGGTGAAAGGGAGGAAGTAACTCTCCCACAAGACCAGCTACCGGAGGGAACAGCGGACCAAACAGTCACCCAAAAAGTCCTTGAGCAATGACTGCAATCCTTCAGGGAAAGAAGGGCCTCAATCATACAATTGCAAATGGACAGGCTGAGGGAGGACTTAACTGGAGCACTAAGAGTGAAGGGGGATTTGTGCTCCCTGGAAGCGAGAGTCGACACAAACGAGCAAGCAATGCAGGACATGGCAGACGACACACACAAAATGGAGGACTTGATGGAGCACCTGGCAAGGGCCACCCACGATCTGGAAATTCAGACGGAGGATCTGGAGAACAGATCATGGAGAGTGAACATCAGGATCAAATCACTCCTCAGACCCCGGTGAGATCCGAGTGGACAGAGTTCACAGAGTGGGACCGAAGAGATATGTACCAGGGGTCCGTGCACAGGATGTACTCGTGGCCATGCATGACTACGCACAGAAAGAAAAAATCTTTCGGATGGCGAGACAGGAGAAAGATCTAAACTGCAAGGGGACCCCTGTGCAGCTCTACCAAGACATCTCCCAGATTACCCTCACGAAAAGGAGATTGATGCGGCCAGTCACACAGGATCTGACGAAAAGGGGAGTCAGGTACAGATGGACGTTCCCTTTCGGGCTAATTTTCGAACACAAGGAAGACCAAGGAGAATAACAGCAGCGGAGAAAGGTATAGCCCTTCTTGAGGCCGAGGCAACCAACAAAGAAGACCAGGGACCAGCAAAGTCCAACCCAAGGAGAAAGGCTGGGAATGTCCACCCAGGGAACAAAGAAAAAACCAAGAGGAGAAGAGAAACTCCTGGGAGAATCCCAGAAGGGTGGTCTTCGCAAGAATAATCCAGGGCATCTAAGCTTCCCGGGGAGGGTACATGCAACATGGACCGAGGGGGTGGGGCAGGGGGACACGGATGGGAATTCTTGGGAGTAAAGGATGGGTCACGGGGGATCCGCATGGGGGCACGCTCGGAGGAGTAGTAGTAAACCCAATCCCAGAAGAGGCAGATCGGGGAGGCTAGAGGTTGGTTGGGTCACACCAGTGAAGAGGATTGGGGGGAGGGCAAAGGGGAGAGGGAGGCGAATGGCGGGGGAAGGGGAATACATTAAGCATTCTAACGTTGAACATCAAGGGATTTAACTCCCCAATAAAAAGAAAGAAGCTAGACCATTTCTTAAAGAGAGAAAATCCAGATATGGTCACCCTTCAGGAGACACACATAGATAGCAGGGATAAATCTAAGTTGAGAAACCAGGGGTACAGTAAAGTGGAACATTCTAATGTTCAAGCTAGCCTGGGACCCAGACAGGGACAGGGTCGCGAGAGTCTTGTATGCCCACAACAAACCCTCGAAAGATCTTAAAGGGAAAATCGAGCGTCTGGCACTGGTGGATGCATGGAGAGAAATAAGGGGGGGACACGAGGAATACTCATTCTACTTCCAAGTGCACAACACGGCCTCGAGAATAGATAACATGTGGGTTTCACCTAGTAGACATTGAAGTGGGGGCAATAACACTGTCGGATCACGCCCCTATCGCATTAAAGATCAGAAGGAGGGGGGGTCCTCCAGAACTCTGGAGGTGGTGATTCCCAGCACATATCTTCAGGGACGAGCAGCTGAGGGAGAAGTTAGGGGAAGAAAAAGAGGATTTTTTTTCAAAATAACAATTGCCCTGCCATCAACCCCTGCACAGTCTGGGATGCCTTTAAAGCGACGTTAAGAGGGAAAATAATAGTGAACAAGGCAAGGAGAGACAGGGAGGTGAGACACTTGGAAGAGGAGCTAGAATCCAAATTGAAGACCATAATGCATAAAATTGGCTCTAGGAGACGAGTGGGGAAATTAGGAGGGAGTAGGGCAATTAGACGCCAACTGGAAACCATGCAGACCAGACGTGCAGAGCATTTGCTTGCCTACCTCAGACAAAGGTATTACGTTAAAGCGAACAAAGCTGATAAGTTATTGGCGAGAATGTTTAGAAAGGAAGAAAGAGAGAGGACAATTCTAAAATAAAAAAAGCAGGCGAGGGGAACTTGCAGCCTTTTATTTTGCCTTATATAAGTCTGACAACCCCTCCTTTAAGGTCCAATGGACTGAGGAGCTGTAACCTACCCAAACTAACCCCCCAGGATAGGGCAGATCTGGAGAAACCCATCTCACTTGACAAGGTAAAGAGAGCTTTTACTTTATTACCAACCAATAAAGCCCCAGGCCCGGCGCCTTTACAAATGAGTTCTAAGAAATCCTCAAAGACCAGCTAGCTCCTTGCTTAACGAGCCTCTTTAACCACTTTGGGGATGGGGAAGGGATATCTCCCACTATGGAAGAAGCGGAAGTGGTCCTGCTGCACTAACCTCTATTGTCACAGAACTCTTCCAGGGGGATGGGATGCAGAGACAAAGGGGTGGCCAGAGGGCAAGGAATGGGAGACAGTATCCCTGTCGGATGACTTGTAAGGCCCAAGCGTCAGACGTGGTCTTTGACCATTCCGGGTTGAACAAGGGAATCCAGTCACTGAGGTTTGGCGCCCTGTGGTGAAGCAGCCTCTGCAATGCACCCCGCCATCCCCGCTGGCCACACCCCTTCATCTGCCTCTCGGGGAGCACCTGCTTGCCCTCTTGCCAGGTCAGATTGACCACAGACCCTTGGGGGGGGGAGGGCGAAAACCCCTGCTCCGAGATGACAGCTGTGCAGAAGGCTCCAGCGCCCCCAGCCCCAAGGAATTATTAGCAGTTGCCTTAGATGACTGGACCTTCTGGAGGACGTCATCAACCTTCGCTCCAAAAAGGTTCTGGCTATTGAAAAGGCATGTCCAACAGCCTGGTCTGGATGTCAGCCGCAAACCCGGACATCCTCAGTCACAAAAGCATGACCACTAAGCTAGTGGCCATGGACCAGCCCAGACTGCAGCATCTCACATGCCACCACTTTGCCTTCAGAGACCAAAGACAGGAAACCATCCCTCATATTTCCCTCCAGGACGTACTCGGCCGCATTGGCCACCATTGTCCAAATGCCAAAGGAGATCTTTGCCATAGCACAAGAGGAATTCACGGCCTGCAGTGCAGTGCCTGGCGCAAACACCTTCTTGCTAAAGGCCTGAGCCTTTAGGAGTGTGGGAGTGGTCCCCAGAAGGTACCCTAGAGGTTGCAACAGATACAGTGGGACCCTGAGAAGCAGGCTGCACCATCATCTGCACCACAGGCACCGAGGCCGGAGTCGCTGGCGCCTTGGCAAAGATGTCCAACATCTTTAGGCAGATGTTTTCCCGTTTTAGAGGATTGGGTTGGAAACGGTACCTGAGCCGCACGCTCAGGGGACTCCCTGGAGTGACGGATTTTCTTCTCTTACTAATGTCAGTGTGAAGACGCACACTGAGAGCGGGACATCTTCCGATACATATTTTTCTTTTCCTTGCACACAGCTACCTGTTCCTCGGGGTGCCGTTCCGTGTCATGAGACCTCGACCGAGATTGTGGAGCCCGACTCTTCGCCTTATGCACGAATGTGAATATCTTCGGCCTTTCCCAGAGGGCCTTCGGGTGCATGGACTGGCATGCCCTACAGTGACGGTTGTCAAGGTCCTTGCTCAAGCAGTATAGATAGATAGATCCAGTTCTGAATCGAGGCCGAAATCTGCTGCCCGTAATCCTCACACGACTTGAAGCCCGAGGCCTTCAACAGAGTAGGAATGGCATCATTTTAGAAAAATGTGAATCTCGACAAGCGTGCTCCCAATTAGCAAACAGAGTGTGCATAAAAAAGTAACTAAGGTCACAGGGCATGGTGCTGCTATATATACTGACCCCAATGTCCGGCACGGGGCATGTAGAGGCGGTGCGTGGAGCTGTGCTACACCCCCTGGTGTCGGAAAGGTTTACGAAGAACAGCTTTTTACTGGAGGTAAAATGCCAATTTAAGGCCCAACTCCTGATTGGGCCAACCCTTAAATGCAGCGTTAATAGCGTTACTCCCGCATTTAAGGGTTAAGATCCAACTTGTGATGAGGCCCTTTGTGTTACTACTTTTTTATGATGTTTCATAGTAAGGCCCATGCCAGGCAATATTCCTGTAACCACCAACGTTCTCTGTTAAGCAGTCCAGGCAAGAGATTAAGACCCTGTAATGTTGCATCCTGGAGGATGGGCCATGGTAGTGGTTACGGTATAATTGGTAGACCAAGGCAGACACTGACCTCTCTCTTTGTATTCTGTTTACAGACAGGGATCACTGATATGACCTAAGCTAACTCTTGCTGCCTTCTCTAAGTTGCATAGCGAATAAGGGTGTGTAGAGAAACAGAGAATAACTTTTTGAGACATGTCAGGGAAAGATTGTCCACACCCCATGCCAAAAGATCCCTCCCCTTGTAGTAATATCTCCCGAGTTCAGTGTTAGTATTGAACACTATCATTCCCATTTAAGGATGGCGTATTAGCGAGCATATCGGTTTGAACAAACAGGGTCCAAGTGAGAAATCCAGTGAAGAGGGGTACTTTCTGCTCAAGATGCCCACCTGAGCAGTCTCCTTCCCCGGTATGTATGAGGCAGTAAGACATGAATGTGACATTCTACGTGTAGACAAATATCATGTGCCAGTTGTGCTACTTGTTTGTATAGAGTACCTTCCAGCATTTGCGTAACACTTTGCCACCATGTTGTTCATGAATAAATAAACAGATCTTCCCTTCTATGAATGGAGCAGATATTTGGTGAGCCTTGAGAATGTACCTCGGTTTCCATACCTCATGGGATTCCTTTAACGGCCACTGGCCTTGAATTGAATGCGACTAGAGGATCGTGCCCCATCCTAGCATGCTGGCATTCGTTATTATGATCAAGGTCTCTGAAGGTTGAATCACAGCATGTTTGCAGGTAGGTATGTAATTTATAAAGCAGGACCATGGCTGCGAAGCAATGGAGAGCTGTATCTAAGGGAAACACCCAAAGAGTTAACTTACAAGTAAGGAAGAAATGCTAAATTTGGATAGCAGAACGATACAAAACACACACGCTTACATAGAACTGAGACATTGGTTGCCTGGCCCAGTACAGGTTTAATACATATACAAAACACTTTTGTGTCTAAAAGGATTTTAATCCATATATTCTGGGAATCTGCCCTCAAATTAGCATTGGTTCTCTTCAAAAGTAAGATACCAGAACTATTTTAATGCCTGAAATTACGCATTGTTTTAAATGTGGAAAACCTTCTGCAAGCCCAGTCTCCGCCCTTGAAAAGGTTCACCTAGTGCAACCACCAAAGAAGAGAAATGGCTGCCACTGGTGACAATGAATACTGCGGGTTGTAGTTCCTCAAGCCCAGATTAGTAGACAACAGAAGATCGAGGTCTTGGAGTTTAAAATGCAGTCTTGACCAAGAAACTCATGGAGATGGACACTACCATTTCCCAGGGCAGCAATGTTGTACTGAAGCCACTGATGACCCAATGGCGCTTCTATATTCAGACGGGCTTGTTAGGCAGAAACCTGTGCAGTTCCATTTGGGAACACTGCAAAAGATTTAGGACTACAGGTGTTAGCAGTAAACCCACTTGGTAGCAGTCTGTACCACCCAGATTTACCTGGTAGCTGTGGCTGAGCAGTCAGACTTCCCTCAAGAAGAGTTAGGCAGTATGCAAAGTATACACAATAGGCACTCAGACACAATAGCACAAGCAAACACTGACCAGAGCTTTGGTATCAAAGTATATAATTATTTATTTAAACACACACTGTTTGAGACACTCCAGCACTATTATTGTAAAACACTCTAAACACAGTTACTATTATAATATATACACCCCTTGTTCCTTATCAGACAAGTCTTAGTTAACACCACTTATTTCCAGACAGAGGTGAGCGCTTAACTATAGATGGCACTCCAATAAGTTCATGAAAAAGGGAGGGAAAAAGGCAGAATATATGAAGATACACCACTCTAAGATTTAGGAACACTTTTAGCAAGGCAGAAGAGCAAAAGTCACTTGTGAGCCAAAGTCCATAGGTTGGGCCCACTCTTAGAGAGAGCAGAGCACAAATGCGCCCAAGATCACACAGTTACACTAGGCTTTGAAAGACTTGCAGAGAGTTCGAAAAGAGTTTAGAGAGGCTCAGAAACGTTTAGCCAGGGTGTCCCAGGCTAACCCAGGTTCGAAATCCGGGGGCTAAATCTACCCCGTACAGTCGGTGGCAAGGGAAGCCAGGCGGAACACGGTACCTTAAGTGGGAAGGATCCTCCAGCGGTGGCAGTTGTTCCTGGCAGCGGGTGCAAGTCTCGGCGTCATCCAGGGGAAGAGAAGATCTCGACTTGGAGGAAAGATGAAGGTCGTTGCACTGCCAGGGAAGAAACCAGCCGCAGAGTTTTCCGGTTAAAGGTATTACCCTTTATTTCGCTGTCGTGGTAAAACATGGTATTCCGGTTGCCGGGGTGCTTGGCACAGGCAAGGCGGCCACGAAATGCGTCAGGAAGGTGAAAAGACGGTGAAACTGGTTATCCCCACCAGTCAAAGGAAGAAGACTCTCCAGCGGGAGATCTCCTCTGTCATTGGGAAAAGTGATGAGACGGTCCAGCAGGGCTCCACCGGTGGTGTCGTCGTGGCAGGTCGGCTCAGCTTCTCCCTCGTCTGATTCTTAGGTCCTGTGGCGACTTCTGAAGTTCCAGTCCCCAAAGCCCTGCTTTTATGCAGAAAACCCCCATTCACTCAGCCTAGCTGTCACTCAAACATGCTAAGTGGTTTGGGCCAATCAGGCCGGAGTGTGACTTGAGTTGACTAGGCAACTCAGTCCAGGGTGCCTAAATCCCCCTCCACCCCTCCTAAGAACCCCAGACAGAGTGGCACCACTTTGGAGGGCTTCTGCGGAGAAGCCTGCCAAAAAAGTGGAACAAAGGGCTCAATTTGGGTGGAGTCACAGAAGAGAACACAAATGCCATTTTAGAACCGAGTTGTGGCACAAAATACCAACCGGAGAATTACTAATAATTAAATAAACCGGCGGTATGTTCGAGGCTATCGTAATTAAATAAATAAAGATAGTAGCCTCGAACAATGGGAAAATCCTATAGAGAAATATTTGCGGTTGAATATAAAAAGTAGTATCCACTGCCACCAGCCAAAACTCGATCAGGGGGGACGGAGACGTGCCCCCTCGACTAACAGACCCCGGGGCAATCGAATTGCCCCGGCCAGTACGTCCACAATATGATGGTTTGTACTGGTTCTGCTCAGAATTCAAGACTAGTAAAGTCAATGGTGACTTTACATGCCCTGGGAGACAGTAGTCAGTCCCAGGGTATGGAGTCTATACTGGGGGGTCACTATGACACCCCTGTGTTACTGCACTTAGGGTGCTGTGTAACACACATCACAAAAACACATGAAGCCCTATGGAGTAAAAGACCCCGTAGCCCATTAAACACATCTAGAGTCAAAGGAATACACTCAAATCATGTCCAAGAGTAAGGGTAAAAGAGTCTCACTCTTGGCAGGAGAAAAAAAATAAACCCCAAAAATCCAGCAAAGCTGCTGGAGGACTCACTAGGTTAGGAAATTCAGCCTAAACAGAGAATTCTCCCTAACAGGGCTTTCACACAGGACTTCACATTCCATGCCCGAAGAGTGTGGCACCCTGTGTTGTCTGCGGTATTCACATCCGAGGAGGTCTCTAGACATGTCCGGTCTACGAAAGCCTCTTCCAAACAGGTGGTCCACTGCCCTTCCAAAACCATCAAGAAAAACATTGACACTCTCGCTCCAGGTTTGGCAGACCTCTGTAACCTCTACTTCGCCACTGGTGTTTTCCCCACTATTCTGAAGCACTCTCTTGAGCACCCTCTGCTTAAAAAAGCCTTCGCCGACCCTTCTATTCTGGCAAACGACCTCCCTATCTCCATCACTCCTTTCCTGGAGATGTTGGCTATCTCTCAGCTTACCCTCCACACTGAATCTGTTGGTTTTCTCCATGACCATCAGTCTGGCTTTAGAGCATCCAGAGGCACAGGAATTGCTTTTCTGAACACATGTGAAGACCTGCTCTCAAAGCTTGACTCTAACTATCCCTCTGTCCTCATTCTTCTTGACCTCAGGCCCTGGCACGGTTTGCCTCCTTTCTCTCTAACTGTCCTTCCAAGGTGGAACGTGGGTCTTTTCTCTGCGCTATCGCTCTCTCTACTTGTGGTGTCGCCCAGGGATCTAACCTATCCCCCTGATTCTTCAAAGTCTACGTGGCACCTGTGGCCCGCAGGATCTCTGCCTTCACCTCCAACTTTCAGTGTTATGCGGATGGCACTCGGCTCTTTCTTAGGCTACCCTCTGCCTCCTCGTGCTCCTCGCTCATTCTTGACTGTCTGTCCGCAATTTAGTCTTGGACTGCTGCAAATATTATCTGCCTTATTGCCAGCAAGACAGAGATCATCCTCATTGGGACCCCTGCTCCCGCTTTCCCACTTCCACTCTGGCCGGGCACCCTTGCCCTGTGCCCTCACCCACTAGTAAGGCAAAAAATCTGGGGGTCATCTTTTACTCCACTCTCTCCTTCTCTCACGCCTCGGATATCTCTAAAATGTCCCACTTCTAGCTGCACCTCCTCACAGGTATTATACCTTTATTCACTTTGCCCCAGAGGCTTACCGTCACCAAAGCCCTGGTTCTCTCTAAACTGGACTACTGCAACAGTCTCTTTCTCAATCTTCCTACCTCTACTCTCTGACCTCTGCAACTCATCCAGAACAGAAACTTAAGAGTTATACTTGGCCTGATATCCAGGGACAGCATTGCTCCAGTGCTGAAATCCCTCCACTGGCTCCCTGTGGCTGCAAGTATCAAGTTCAAGACCCTCTGCATAGTCCACAAGGCTTGCTGGGGCCAGGGCCAGCACCACCTACAGCTCTTGCTCCCTAAATACTCTCCTTCTAGAGCCCTCCGCTCGTCTTCTTCCAACTTTCTGCGGGTGAGCCGTTTTTTCCAAACAAAGATTTGAGGGTAGATCTTTATCCTCGGCAGGTGCTTCCCTCTGGAACAGCCGCACTGCCTCTCTCTGTCTTGAACCTGATCTCCCCATGTTCTAGAAACTCCTCAAGACCTTCCTCTTCTCTTCAGCTTTCTCTCTCCTCCTCCCTTGCTAACCTCCTCTCCATTCTCGCCAACTTCCCTCCTCCTTCCCTTTCTTAATTCCGCCCCGTTCTGCTGACTGGTCGCCTGGTGCACCTCCAGAGCCACACAGGTTCCCCCACACAGTGCTTGCAACTGCCTCCGGGTCTCTGCACTTCCGGAATTCGTCCCAGGAGTAGGTAACCTCTTGGCACTTAACCTAGGGCCCTGCTGGACTGGGCGCACTTGTTCCCCTCCATCTCCCTTACACTTCCTGTCTGTGCACTTACACTACCTTGAATGCACTAGGGTTAGTTTGCCAGGCCTAGCACAGTAGTTTTGTTTCTGTATATTCTTCTCCTTCTCCTCCCCAATTTATCACCTCACTCTGTCATGCACTTACACTAACTGAAACGTCGTTGGCCTAGTACAGTAGTTTATGGATTGTATGTTCCTTCCCCTCTGCTCCCCCCTTTCTTGCCTTCCCTCTTGCCAAGCACTTGCATGAGTAGTAATGCCCTCAGGCCTAGCATGATAGTCATTTTTTGTTAGATCATTCATTAAAGGCCTAAGAATGACTCTTTTTTTCCCTTGTTCCCTTCCTGCCTTGAAGCACTTTGAAGCACTTCACTTGTGTATAGGCACTTTACAAATAAACAATTACAATTACAAGGATGCCTATATTAATTTAAGTTTGAGAGAGGACAAGTAGTGATTGTTGGCAATTTATAATTTAGTTGCACGGCAACAGGAGTGTGCTCACCATCTTGGATTCTCTGTTTACCTGGATTTGCGATGGTGCATGCATGAACCAGTCACTGACGTAGGGCTACTCTATGAGGTTTTGCTTGTGTAGCAGCAAACTGACTAGTCAAAAAAGAAATTTGATGAAAACTTGCGGAGCACTTTTCAGGACAAACAGGAGGTCATGTTATTGTTTGTTATCAATTCCAAAACTCAGGTATTTCTGGTGTTCTCTCTTTTGTTAGGCAGGGGACATGACAACTGAATCAATTCCATTCAGAATGTGATGTATGATGTACTGAATCAAGCTCAAGGAATTAAGGAGTGGTTGTCATGATGCATGCCCTGCAGACATCAAGAGCAGACCAGCCTACCCCAGCCGCTGGTATCCATGGGGACCTTTCAGGCCCCAAAAGGTTGCCTCAAGACTTCCTGGAGTCAGTCCTGGCGCCGCTGGTGCCAGGCTCATATTATTCCACCATGTAAGGCAGGCAGCAGGGGGCATGGAGACACATTCAGTCCAGCCTGAAGGGACTGAACCATAAAATCTATTTTGGGTGTGACTGGAGGGACTACTTTACCTGGGACTACTTGTGCAGGGTGTGGCTGTACTTAACTTGGGACTACTTGTACAAGGCTATATAGACCACACCCTAAGAACAGAACACGCTTCACGTTATTCTGCACTCCTGCAGCGTAACGCTAACCGTGTCTGCTAGCTCCAGTTTATCCGGTCTTCAGCAACGCCGCCTTGGAAAACACACGCGAACGCTGCTCCGGAGTCGCCGCATCTGCAGAACAGTAAGAAAACATCAGGTTAGTCATGCAAGGGGAAAAGAACCATTTCTTTAAAAAAACATTTCAACGCCGCGCTTTTGCGCTAGTACTCACCTGCAGGATTTCTGCTCAACATCGCAGAGAGGCGTCACTCGTTCACCTGGCACACCGAAAACCGCATCTGCAAAAAGAAACAAGCATAGTAGTGAGAACTTTGGCAACAAAGAACTTTTAAGCACACCTATACGAAGAATCTATTGGCATAGAGACTTACCTAAAAATCCACAGTTGTTCTGAACTCTATTACAGCCCGCAGGATCAGTGACGCAACTAGATCCAGTGGAGAGGCTAACAAACATCAACGCGCCCCTGCATACAGTCACAGGATGGAGAGTCCGCCATAAATAAACCAAAGGTGAGACATAAGCAGAGGGGAGCACTAAAAGGTCACAGGAGGTGGGAGTCTAGCCTGCCCCCTCACGGCTGGTTAACATCTTGTTTCAACATTATCGGCAAACGGCCACTCGTGAAGGAAGTAGTGACAACCGAGAATGCACGTGCAGCCATTCATCGCTCAGCTTCGTGCGACGCCCCCGTGGAGACCAGGTGAGCGTAACAGTGGTTGAATCCTACTGAAGATCTTAACACCAGGAATAAGGAAAGAGAGGAATACCAAATCACGTTTCTCTAGAGGTACTCTTGACATTGAACCATTCTTCAGAAGGTCTTTCAGTCCTTGAAGTGCTGCTTTCTTCAATGGGCTCCTCAGTATGAGTGTTGATCTCTGTGTCAGATGATTTGGTATTTCTGATGAATTCTATACTGCAACATGGTTAAATCTTATCTAAAACCATTGGTCTGAGATTGACTTTTCACACTGTCCTTGGAATACTAATAGTCTCCCTGCAAAACCTATGCTTGCAAGTCTATTGGCGTGGGGGTTGAAGTGTATAATCTGGACTGTCACTGCATTTTGTCAGTGTAGTGGATGCATAGATTACAAAGGATCAATTTCCCTGGCTTCTACTTCTCATAGATCTGGTTGGTTGGAATGTTTGTTTCAGCCCATGGAGAGCACTGAGCGTTTCCACTTGAAGGGTTGTCTGGGTTGTATTGGTATTGCTAGTTTGCTGTAATCTTGTTACGGTTTCATCAGTTCAGAAAGTTGTGGATCTTTTTTGCAAAAAGGACATCTGTGCGGCTTTCAGTTCCTGATACACAGTGAGGATTCCCAAATGCGACAGTGGCGATTTCTCCGCTCCGGGTGGATGAATCAACCTGGCTTCACTGCAGCAGGCTTCAGGGGCAAGAGGGTTACAAATGCAGTGCACTTGCAAAGGTTGTTGCCGCGGCAGGGCATCACGGTAACAGCGTATGCTCTGGTCCTGGCGCATTTGTCTCACTTCAGACCTGGGAATGCCAAGTGTACGAAATTCGGTATGTGGGTGCCGTGGACACAGAGCTAGCAGTATACCAAGTTTCGAGGGCCTCCTCGAAACAGTGGCAAAGTCAGAGCAAAGGTCCTGCGTAAGCTGGTCAGCCCACTGGTTGGCCCAGGGACACCTCAGAGAAAGCTTACTTGCAGGTTTTGGTGAAGGTGCCGAGAATAGTTGGTCCCACTATTCCAATGGATCGAAGCGTATTCGCAGACCTTCTAGAACGACCAGATGCAGAGGGGTCCCACAGGACGACAGCGGGCACAGGGTGCCAAACCTTCCAGCGGGTCAACAGTGGTTCCTCGACTCGGCTTCGTAGTTTCAGGATTCTTGGCTCCTTTCCTTCGTTCAGTGATAACTCCAGAGATCGACATGGTAGGGGTGTTTTCGGCCTCCTCTTATCCAAAGTCCCCTTCACGCTAAAAAGGAGAGGACCCAATGGGAGATCTGCTCACAAACACACACTCCATACGTGGACCAATCATGGACCACGGTGGTCCCAGTCATTCATGGCACTCCAGACTCTCAGGGACCCAGGATGTGTATTGGGGACAGACACCCTAGCCCACATCCTGGAGGCTCACACAAAAGGCATGCAGAACCCCGCCAAAGCATTGCGTTTCGCGGGAAAATGCATGACCAAATAAGGACTGACCCGGGTCGACTCGACCTGGGGAAGGTGAAGGGGCAAGATGGCCAAAGGTCAGGACAAAGAACCTTGTGGCATGGCCATTTTGGGGCCAGGCCACCTATTCGTGCCAAACGCGGTTACCACGGTTAACATGGCAGGAAAGAGTTAAAAATAATGCGAAAATAAAGCTGCCACCAGCCCTGTCCATGACACATCTGCACATCTCACAAAAAGTCCACCGAGAGTATCTAGGGCCTTTGGAAAATGACTACAGTCCCAAGTACGCTGTACTGAAACGTACATTGTGTACTTGTTACATGTTGCAAAAAAATTGCAACATTGGAAAAGGACTAAGGGAAACAAAGTCGCCCAGTTCTGACTGTCTTAAGGGCATGTCAGTTTGCCCATCAAAAGTGAGCTAAAGCCCAGAGGAGTGCAGCTGAAGGCTCTGCGTCTCTGGCAAAGTCAGTCTATGGTGTCTAAATAGCAGCAAAATGTTTGGGGGTGTACACATGGAAGGAAAATTACATACAATTATGAAATCTTTCCTAACAATATGCATCTGAAGAACTTCATCAATACTAATGATATCACCTTTCCTGTCAACTGTGGTTACAAGTGAAGACATCCCAAGACCCAGTCTGGATAAACCCAGACCAATTCTATTCACATGACAGTTCTAACATTCCCACACTCAACAAGGCCAAACCCTCAGTATCAATGGAACCACAATTCTTTTTCTCTGGGAGCAAGAGGCAAGATATTTCCAGAGACCACGACACAAAGAGACCTCATCGCAATCACCTCTTTTACTAATATTACTTCCCACTCATGCAGCAGGGAAAACACATTTTAGAAAAATACTTTCCGCCACAAACAAAGGGTTTAGATAGAAACACACAAACCTCTAAAACACCTAGGGAACCAAAAACAAAACTCACAGGGAAAAGGGAAGCAATCAGATACAAACAAACCAAAATCCCAGAGCATTAGGTCTTTCACCCAAAAGAAAGCAGCATATCAGGGATGGAGAAAAGTGGGTTGCTTGCAAAACACTGGAACCACATGGTCTGATTCCAAAATGGCCACCAACCCTATTGAAGACTTCCTTCCCCAGTCCAGGGCTACAAGGCCTCACTCTGAATAAGATTGTGGCAGAAAACAACTGACCACCTAAGCCAATCAAGGAATCAGCACCTTTCAAAGGTACTATTATAAGACCATTTCCCAGTAGGAGGGTGGCGAACTGCGAAGGGAAGCAGAAGAGAAACTGATTGGTGGACAGTAAAGTGCAGAGTGAGTTGTAAAGCTGTGGAGATAGAGACAGCTTAAGACTCAGAGTCAGCAGGGGGCCAGGAATCGCTAAGGGGCTTGGCAGGGTGAACAAATCAAAAGAGCCGCGAGATCCACAGGGGCCCTGGAGGTCCCTTGCTGACAGCAGGAAGGGTTTTATATGCCTTACAAGTGAGAAACCATATCCATTATAGGAAAGAGAGGAGGGTGTAAGGTCCCCGGTGGTGGGATGGGCACTATAACCATTAGAGAGTAAGAACAGCACCCTAGCTTTTATTGAAGAAAGAGAAAGGGTAAAACATTCCTGACCAAGAGAAGTGACTATATCTCCTACATGTGAGAAGGGCATCATATCTCTCGTAGTGAGGTCACTGTATCCCTTAGAGGTAAACGGGACTATGACACAGATCAGGAAAATGTGAGCTAGGTATTATCCTTATGGTGCTGATTACAAATAGCAAGCTCTGCAGTATATCCCTATGAAGAGGACCTGTGGCAAAGAATAGATGGAATACTATATACCTATAACTGTAACCAGAGACAAAAAGCACCAGAGCCTTATAAACCTGGGGCAATTGTGCTTGTGGAAACCTGGGGAAAACCCTAATACTTTATGATTTGATCCATAGTGACACATTTGATTAAGGCCAGTCCCAAGGAGGCAATCTCCATTCTGTTGTATAGAAACTTCTAGAGGATATAGGCCTTTATCCCAAGGCTTTCCCATTTGTGAATTGGAACCAAGAAGCATGCTATACATTATATCCCCTAGAAAGTACATCAGAATAGAGAACCTGAGTGAGATAGTACTTCAATTAGATTAGAAAATCTGACACCGAGAATGTATGCCACCTGAAGGCATAAACAGACTAAGTGGCAGGCCTATGCGTTGAGAGGAGTGCATCTAGGATGTTGTCTGACAAGTCCCACTCCTTGTAGCTCAGCCTCTCAGCAGAAGTCGGAAGAATGAGGCTAAAAAGGATTGGGTGAGGGTCCATCCCTCCGACTGCGAGAGCAGATCCACTCATGGGAAAGCTTCAGGCAGGGCAGCTGTACATATCCAGCAACTACCACATTCTCAGAGACCGGTCCGGAGCAATTAAGATTAACGTGAACCTGAACAGGCACAGTGTTCTCTACATCCCCCTCGTCAGAGATTAGAGGAAAATGCCAGCCACAAATACCAGGCAGCAACTGTCCCTCTTTAACCTGTATAGGGTGATACGTACCAGTCATAAAATGGAAACGTTTCCTCTTTTCCCGTGTTCGTCTAAGTAACACACCCTTCATTTGCACACATTGCGATATCAAACTGCTGCCCTCTATACTATAAACTTCCCTTTTTTGTGTTTTATTACTGAGGAAGAAACCCATGTGGTTTTGATAGATAGCAAACGAGCGAGCCCGCAAATACATAATGAATCTCTGCAATATCCTATATTGTGGATTCCAAGATGGCCGCCGGCACTGAGTAGACGTGCCGACGGCGCTCTCCGGACCCGTCTGAAGCGAGGTGCGCACCGCCCCTTCAGCAGGCTCTCGTGGCGGCCAGAACAGACCCTTGGCGAGCGAGGAAGAAGTGAGAATCGACTGGATTCATCAGGCAGCTGGTCCTTGGGAGCGGTGCTGCTCATCTCCCCCGAGGCGAAAGGGAGCGGAGCGCCGGGAGGAGCCGCAGTGGAGTGGAGTGGACTGGCTCAGTAAGGGGCCGAGGAGCATAAGAAGCAGAAGGAGCCCCGCGGAGGCACGCCGGGGCACCGGAGGGGCCGAGCGTGTGAGGGAGAGCTAGTGGAGGCGACGCAGGGATGCCCCCGGCCCTCCGGGCCCGGCGCTGCAGGTCTGAGAGGCTCGCCGAGCCGAATTCTCCCACGAGACCCCACAAGTAAGCAGGAGCGCGAAGGGAAAACGGGAGCGGAGGGGGAGGCTACGGGCGGGCAACCCGAGAACTTGCAAGCGGGTGGAGGACAGCGAAATCACCCCTGGCAGAGGGACAGAACCTACCACTATCTGGGGCTCTCCAGGGGGCAGGAGTGTTGCAGAGCCCAATGGCAGTCTAAGGAGAGGTTGAGGGACTTACGACGGGGATGCGAGGCGCGAAGTGCGACCTAACAGCCGATTCGGTGTCGGGTCCGGGTGGCCTCCCCCGAACTCCCTGGAGTGGAAAAGAACCTTGCAAGAGGGTGGTAGGTGAGTGGAACACCCCCGTATTAATAGAGGGAGGACTGCCTTCCAGGAATGCCCTAGAGGTGTAAAATTCAGGGGAGTGAGCAACATGACCACCAAGAGCAAAAGTAAAGGGGGGAAACCAGCTCCAACCTCGGGTGATACGGTGGGCATGCTCCCTGCAATCTGGCCAGCGCAGACCCTGCAGGAAGGCTCCGGGTCCTCTTGGGAGAAGTTCGGGGAGGATTCTGACCAGGGAAGCTCGGAGGAACAGGCTGCGATGTCCAGACGGGAATTCCAGGGGGAACTGCAGGCTTTACAATTGAATCTGGCAAAGACTTTCCAGGATCAATTTCAACTGATGAGGGCAGACCTGAATGAAGCCCTAGGAGAGATTAGACAAGAGTTGAGGCAATTGGCTGAAAGAACAGACACGCTGGAAAAAGGTCTCCAAGAAGTAGAGGATGAAACTGCAGCTAATAGCGAAGCCATAGAGAGGCTCGACGTGGCTACAAGAAATCTAGAAGTCCAGATGGAAGATTTAGAGAATAGATCCCGAAGGATCAACATTAGAGTGAAACTTCTGCCGGAGACGGTGCTAGACAAGGACTTGAAAGCGGTGCTTCAGGGCATTTTTGCTGGCATCCTGGACGAAGGGAGCCCTGAGAAGGTTGAGCTGGACCGGGTGCACAGAACGGGGCGGTTGTCCAAAGGCCAAATGGCGAGGCCTAGAGATGTTCTGGCGGCATTCACCAGGTACGCCCAGAAGGAGGCAGTTCTTCGTGCGGCACGGCAGCGGGAGCCCATAATGTTCAGAGGGCAGCAGATCGCATTGTTTCAGGATTTGGCAAGTAGCACGCTTCTGAAAAGGAGACAATGGGCCCACTGTTAAAGGTTCTAAACGAAAAGGACATACGGTATAAATGGACATTCCCGTTTGGCCTGCTTTTTGAATGGGAGGGTGCCCAGAAGCGAGTTACGGCTCTACAGGAAGGGGCTGACCTCCTTCGTATGGACTTTGAGGAAACTCCTTCGAGCTCAGGAGCACAGGGCGCGAAGGCCCGCCCCAGGCTGAAACCCTGGGGATGGACGACAGGAGTGAACGGGAGAGGAGGGGGCGACGGAAGCCAGAATCAGCGAAAAGGCAATTCAAGCGAAGACAGGAACGGGACATCAGCCGACTCCTAATTTTGAGGGCGATAAAAGGGGTTGTGGGCCTCTAAAAGGGGATCTGAGGATACAGGTCTAAGGAGGAGTAACCATTTTGGGTACGGAAAGGGTGGTGATGCCCGAGTTTGGAGTGGTGAACAAGCGGGAAAGGGGTGCCCTTTCAGGGGGGGGAGGGGAACAGGGAGGGAAAGGGGGATGGGTCAAGGGGTGGGGGTGGACGAGTCATCCAAAGAGGGGAGGGGAGAGAGGACAGTAGCTCATAGCGAGGCCCAAGTCTCAAGTCATGACTCCTTAAGTGGTTAACGCATAATGTGAGAGGGCTGAACTCCCCACTAAAGAGGAAAAAGCTGGAGCTCTTTACGAGAAAGGAGAAACCCGACATTATGGGGCTCCAAGAAACACACCTGGTATACAAGGACCAGGGAAGATTGAAGCTGCGAGGATTCAATAAGATTTTCCATGCCTCAGGGCAGAGCAAAGCAAGGGGGGTTGCTCTAGCAATTAGGAACACGGTTGACTTCAGTGTTGAAGCGGTTATGAGAGATAAGGAGGGGAGATACATTGTAGTCAGGGGAAAATATCAAGATGCCACTTATACGTTTGCGGTTATATATGGCCCCAACTCAGGTCAGGAACAGTTTTTGCTGCCGGTTCTGAAAATGATGGAGGAGCACTCCAGGGGGAAGATTGTTTTGATGGGATACCTGAATATTGCTTGGGATAGGGAGAGGGACAGAAATGGCAAACGGGGGTGGGGG
Organism: Ambystoma mexicanum; assembly: GCF_040938575.1. Classification (NCBI taxonomy): domain Eukaryota; kingdom Metazoa; phylum Chordata; class Amphibia; order Caudata; family Ambystomatidae; genus Ambystoma; species Ambystoma mexicanum. Next base: position 193,504,983 of record NC_090935.1, on the reverse strand, counting down.
GGCAGTGATGTCCGCTGAATTGAAGGAAAGGATTGGTAGGTTGTGACTGAGGGATGTGTGGAGAGAGCTTAATGGGGAAGAAGAGGGTTACACCTTCATATCGGGAGTTCACGGATCGCAATCCAGAATAGATTATATATGGGTCTCGGTAGGACTGGTGGGAGGCATTCGTGAGGTGAATGTGGGACCAATAGGGATAGCGGATCATAAGATAGTCTCAGCGGTTCTAGACCTGGGCAGAAGGGTGAGGGGAGTGTGGGGCTGGAAAATTCTAATGGCGGTACTGAGAGACCCGGAGGTTCGGGGTGATATAGAGGAGAAGATTAGGACCTTCTTTTCTATTAATAGAAATGAGGATACGGGAGAGGGGGTATGCTGGGATGCATTTCAGGCTACCATCAGGGGGGACCTAATTGCAGCAACTGCTTTCCGCATGAAACAATTGAAGACTTTAGAGGCCCAACTAGAGTATGAGGTGGAAGCTGCTACGCAGACAGCGGGGATGACCCTCTCCCGGGTAGCTATGCGGGAATACAGGAAAGCGGTGGGACAGCTAGAAATCCTGCGTACCAAAAAGGCAGAGGGGGCACTGTTGGCTGTGAGACAGAAATTTCATGCAAAGGCAAATAAGGCTGACATGCTTTTCGCACGTCTTCTCAGGGGAAAAAGGGCGAAAAATGCTATTACTGTGCTGAAATTGGGCTCGGGGGAAAGGGTCACCAAAAGGGAAGAAATGCAGGAGGCTTTGGTGGGGTTCTATGACTCCCTATATGCTTCCCAAAACCCCTCTAGCGATATGCAGGACAGGTTTTTACAATCGGTACAGTTAAGTGAAATTGATAGGGAGACGAGAGACGCCCTTAACCGAGAAATTATGGCAGAGGAAGTTCGAGGGGTGATTAGAACCCTTCCAAAAAATAAAGCCCCAGGTCCGAACGGCTATACTGCGGCCTTTTATAAGTTGTTTATCACGCAGCTGGCCCCCCATCTGACCTCCCTATTCAATTCGTTTTGGCAGTCAGGTAGAATCGTCCCGTCCATGGAGGAAGCAAAGATGACCCTTGGTCTTAAATCAAATAAAGACCCAGAAGAGAGAGCAGCCTATCGCCCTATAGCCTTAATCAATATCAATGCCAAGATATATATAAAAATTCTGGCAAATAGACTGGATACTATTCTCCCATCTCTAATACACCCTGACCAGGTGGGCTTCGTCAAGGGCCGGCAAACTGCCGACAATATCAGGCGGGTGGCCCATCTAGTAGAAAAGGTCCAGCGAACGAACACTCCCGCGGTCTTGGTGGCGTTAAACGCGGAAAAAGCCTTTGACCGTGTGGAGTGGTCCTTTTTGTTCCGGGTAATGGACAAGATGGGCATTAAGGGGGAATGTGTGACTGTGGTGCAGGCCAATTACCAAGCTCAGTCAATTAGAATGATGGTCAGTGGGATAGCCACCAGACGGGTCAATCTCCAGAGGTGAACGAAACAAGGTTGCCCACTATCCCCAATCCTCTATGTGATTTATTTGGAACCGCTGTTGCAAGCGATTAGGGAGGCGCCGGAGATAAGGGGCATCCCGTTTGGAGGGGAACAACAGAAGGTTGCAGCTTTTGCGGATGACATGCTGCTTATGTTGACGGCACCGAGAGAATCGCTTCAGGTTAGCTTGTCACTGATGGAAAAGTTTGGGGAGGCCTCAGGATTAAAGGTCAATACTAATAAATCAGAGGTCCTTAACCTAATGCTTAGGGGAATGGAATGGGACGAGTTAAAGGGGGGCACTCATCTCCTGTGGAGCCGGGGGGGGGGGTTAGATATCTAGGGGTAAGAATTACAGCCACTCTGGCAGGGTGGTACGCAGCAAACTTTCCCCCTCTCCTTAAAGCAATCAAAAGGGACTACCAAAAGTGGAGGAGCCTTAGGGTATCCTGGTTAGGGGGAATAGCAGTGGTAAAGATGGTAACACTCCCGCGACTGTTGTACTTGTTCCAGGCAGTCCCACAACCGGTTCCTAGGATTTTCTTTAAAGAATTAGGGACCCTGACCAAAGAATTCATATGGGAAGGGAAGAGACCTAGGGTGAGTGGTAGTTTACTGATGGCTCCCAAGAGTGAAGGAGGCTTAGCGTTGCCAAACTTTCGACGTTATTATGAGGCCACTCAGCTACGAATCATTAGAGAGTGATTGAAGGGGGAAGAAAATCAGCAAGATAAGCACTAGGTGAAAATGGATAGGGCGGTTGCCCACCGCAATTTATCGGAAGTGCTTTGGCTCCCCAAAGAGCATAGACCACGGCATCTCTACGAAAGCACCATAACTAAGCTCATGGCAGAAATTTGGGACAAGTTGGTGGGATCTAAGGGAATCACTACGTATCCATCCCCATTTACCCCCTTCTTTGGTAATGGAAACTTCACCCCAGGTCTGGAGAAAGGTGCATTTGAGAAATGGCGGGAGGGTGGCTGTGGGAAGTTATGTGACATGTTTCGAGGGGGAGAATTACTGTCGTTTAAAGACTGCAGACGAGAATTTGCAATACAGGAGAGGGAAAGATTGAGATACGCACAGATAAGGCATTGGGTACTTCACCCGGGAGTCAGGAGGGCAGCAACTAGGGAACCAACACAGTTCGAAAGGTTCCTTCTAACCAATGATGGATCGAAAGGCCTTATTTCTAATATCTATAAGATTTTAAATAGCTCTCATTCGTGTATGCTGGAATGGGAAAAGGTTCTAGGGAGAGAAATCAGTAGGGCTGAGTAGGAAAGATTGTGGAGGAGGATACCTAAATTGGCTAGGGCGTTGCAGCTTCAGGAAGCGTGGTATAAGATTTTATTCAGGTGGCATTATATCCCTGCCCGGCAGCATAGGATGTTCCCCACAGTATCGGGTAGTTGTTGGAGGGGGTGTGTTATGGCAGGCACAGCAGAACATATCTGGTGGAAGTGCCCTAAGATTGCACCCTTCTGGGAAGAGGTACAAAGAGCGCAGGAACAGGCTTTTGACCGGGGGATGTACGAACCCCAATGGAGATTCTTTTGGGCATCCGAGGAACCTCTGAAATGGGGAGTGTCAGAGGAAGGGAGAAAGCAAAAGTGATCCTGACGCTTGCAGCAATGTTGTTGATAGCGCAGAGATGGAAAAGCCATGAGATCCCCCGGACTCAGGACTGGCTACGGAAAATCTGGGAAATAGTGGCCTTGGAATGGGCAACTTACGCCACAGAGGATAAAGTGCAAAACTTTGCTGCGGATTGGGGGGAAGGTGATGACTTTTCTTAAAAATGACTACTGGGGGATGTTGCGCCCGCAGCGCCTGAGACTACTTGAGCTACAATAAGGTTGAGGGACTGTCTGGAAGAAAGAAGATTTAGGTTTGGAATGCTCGTCACATGGGGTGGGTGGGAGGGAATGTTTTTCTTCTTTGCTTTTGACTTGTTGCAAAATTCAATAAAAAGAGTTTTCAAAAAATAAAAAAAATATCCTATATTGTATCTGACCTTTTTTTCTATGTTTTATTTTAAAAATGCTTCATTGTAAGTCACAACAGAATGAATTGATGGCGGGAAGGGCCAAAGAGACTGGGGGGATGCGAAGAACTTCTGAAATGTGTTTGGCCCTCGCAGAAAATGCAAGTCACACTGCTCAGTCTAGAGCAGGGGTCTCCAAACAGTCGATCGTGGGCGACCAGTAGCTCGTTTCAGCCTTTTCAGTCGCTCGCTGTTAAACAGACAAAAAACAACACTGTCTGGAGCAAGGAAGTGCTTTGGCAAATCACAGTGCAGCATATGTCAGTGCCACATCGAATGAATGCTGTGATTGGCCAGAGCACTTTCCTTGCTAAATGCTGCGCTCCCATTGGCCCATAGTTTGCCACTGGGCGTGCTGGTGATGTCGGTGGCCCCTGCTGTAGAGTTGCGCTGCAAGAAATGTACCGGCGGACCTGCAAGAAATGTGCCTGTGGACCAGCGAAGAACTCTGAAAAGGAGGCGGAGGCGGAGGCATCCAGCTTTAGGCAATGACAGCGCCGTATTAGGAAACTGAGGCATCCCGATTTAGAAGGTACATTTAGGAGAGTCGGGGGTCAGGAGAGGTGGTTTGCTGCTCAGCTGCACGTTGAAAACGAGCCGAGGACGAAACTGAGACATTAAGCATGATAGATAAATGTCTCCATTTCGTCCTGGGTTCGTTTTAAGTCACAGGAGCCAGATTATAAACGCCAGACTCCAGCGAGCAAGCACTGGTCATTTCGGAAGTGTGGCAGGCTGAAACAATGCCCGTGTGAAATACTGTCATATGGACACCGTTTCAGCCTGGGGAAATGAGCAGGGATGGCTCACTGGAGCCCTGCCGTTTCTGTGCTTGTTTGTTCTGTGGGTGACAAGTGGGGGAGTCAAGATAAGGTGGTTGTTAGTTAAAACGGCTCTTCCTGCACTCCCCTTGCCCGCAACCACCTACTTCCATGGAGGCTCCTTTTAACCCGAAAAGCTCCGTAAATGTTGTGGCGCTCTGAAAGACACCACTACAGAGGGGTCCCGCTGAATGGATCCAGTGAAGGCCTTGATTTGCGGTTCTCAGTTTCCCCTCCCTCTCCCCTCCCCTCCTTTTTCTCCCTTCCCCTCCTTTCTCACTTCTCTTCACCTCCTTTCTCACATGCTCTCCTTTCCTTCTTACCTTTCTTCCCCTCCGTTCCCGCATCCTTTTCTTCCTTCCTCCTCTCCTTCCTTCCCCTCCGTTCCCACATCCTTTTCTTCCTTCCTCCTCTCCTTCCTTCCCCTCTGTTCCCACATCCTTTTTCTTCCTTCCTCCTCTCCTCCATTGCCCTCCGTTCTCACATCCTTATCTTCCTTCCCTTCCTCCACTCCTTCCCTCCCCTCCTTTCTCACATCCTTTCCTTTCCTTCCTACCTTTCTTCCTTCCTTCCCCTCCGTTCCCACATCCTTTTCTTCCTTCCTCCTCTCCTTCCTTCCCCTCCGTTCCCACATCCTTTTCTTCCTTCCTCCTCTCCTTCCTTCCCCTGTTCTCACATCCTGATCTTCCTTCCCTTCCTCCTCTCCTTCCTTCCCCTCTGTTCCCACATCCTTTCCTTTCCTTCTCCTCTCCTTCCTTCCCACATCCTTTTCTTCCTTCTCATCGTCCCTCCTCTCACGCCCTTTCCCTTTCTCACATCCTTCCCCTTGTCCCTCCTCTACTCCCTTCCCAAACAGTGAGGAAGTATAAAGGAGAGAAAACACCTTGTACTTTGCAAAGCTGAGAGAACAGAACCACACAAGATTATCTGAGGTGCGGTATGTGTGCTTTAAAGTTCATATCAGAGCTTATATTGAAACCAAAAGATTTAACAGAGGGCACTCTGTACAATAAGCTGAGTTCCTGAGTTTTCCATCCCAGCGAATGTGTCAGGTTGGTGTATGACTCCTGCCACAGCGCATAGAAATAATTGGCCCACTCTGAGCCTGAGTCTGAAGTCCCTATTTGAGATCCACCCCTTATGCTTCCCTGTGATAGAATAAAGCAGGGCTAGGCAAATCATGCAAGCTCTTGAGTGGAGTTGGTGAGTGGCTCTTAAATGAGCCTTTGTTTTTTTTGTGCAAGGAGCTGCAACGCAGAGGGCTGTAGCTGCCCTCACTTGGTGCTGGTGTACTCGGTGACAGCCTTGCTGAAAGAGGAGAGGGCTGGAAAGGGCAAAGCTGTTTTGGCCTGTGTAGAAGTAGTAAAGAGAGTGGGGACTAAAAGCAGAATGTGAGGAAAGATAGCTTAGTAGGTTAGGTGACTGTTGCTGAATTGTTATGTTTAAACCTGAATCCAAATCCATTGGCTTTTTTCCCTATTCTAGCTGCACACACTGCTCTAAAATGGCTTGTTTTGACCTGGGGTTGGGCATGGCCCCCTCGCGCAGTGTCAGAAATTCTGCCCATGAACAAAAACAAACTTGGCGCCCAAGCATGGGAGGGCATGAGATGGCTCATTGTTAGCCACAGGAGACACATTTATAAACAGCAGGGCTCCAAAGAGCAAGCCCTGCTTATTTCCCATGTGTGCCAGGTTGAGACAGTGTTCATATGAAAGATTGCTATTCCCGCTACGTATAAGAGCAAATAAACCTTCCCAAAAAATATGGGTAAAAATTACTTTCTGCTTATGAACATCCCCACAGCCAATATCGCCCACTACTAGCTCTCCACTATTGGCCCTCAACTACAAGTAGCTCCAGCTAGCGTAAAGGTTGGAGACCCCTGGTCTAGAGGCTTAGACACAGTGACAGTGCTACATGAACAGAGACTGTAGAAGGCCGACAGACACCTAAGCAAACTGAGGCTAGGGACTCTGTTATGCTTAAAGTCGGGCTCTGCCACCGCTACTCCCGAGAGACTACTACACCCAAACCATGAAACAAAAATAAGCATGGGCAATGCCAACTGCGTGCTTTGGTGTAGGCATTGCCGTAGTGGAATTAAATGGCAATCGATGGTAGTAGCTGCAAAATGGGTCCAATATCTAAACAGTGGCTGGAAAATCTCTTATACATAAACACAAGCCAACACTGTTGGTTTTGTCAATGCTTGTTGTGGATGGAGAGGACCACAAGTAACTTTTTTCACTTTCACCACTGAAAGGGTTACTCTAGGTGTACCACAAAGAAGGAAGCGATTACGTTCGTCATGAGTGTTACACAAAGACACATTTACTGAGGAGTTAAAGAGGGCCTTTTGGATTGCAAGCTGGCTCACAATTCGGATGTGCAAAGCACTGTGAAGTCTTCAGGGCCATCGCTAATCGAAGCGAGCATAGGCTACTAATTGCCATGTTTCGAGGGAGCACATGCAAAATGCATTCATTTGTCTCAAGGAATGCATTATACATCTTCCTCAGGATACCATGCAAAGGTTAACATCAATAATGGGGTGTCGGCTCTATCAGGATGTAAATGACGGCCTGCCTTTTCTAAAGCGCGCCTCTTTGGTTTTACAGCAAAACGGGCCACGCATAACGTGCATATTGCACGTCCCTAAACCTAATCTCACGGGTCAAGCCACGCCCCAAGGCATCGCCGCACAGTGCCGTCCATAACATCATTCAGCCTGTCGTCTGGAATTTGCACTCAGTTACAGATCCAGGGCACGTACACTTCTGGCAGCCACACTTTATCATTAGGGTTGACAAAAAGCAATCGACGCAGGTTTCAGATAAACATTTGTTTCACACCTATTGGCACTTGAACACTTCCTATCATTTGTTTCACAGGGGGCTGAAACTAATAGGATTCAGTAGTGCTTTTTAAGAATTATTTCAGGCCATTTATTTTCCTGCCTCTCACCCGTGGCTCAGCGCTCTAAGGCATTTTGCTATGTGTTTTTACCACAAAGTTCATGCATTGTCAATTTCCCATTCTTTATGCCTAATATATCTAACATGATTTAATCAAGTTACTCTTCACTGCACTGATACGCTGCCATTTTTTTTTACCTTTCTTTGACCTTTGACAAATGCTGTTAAATAACGAAATCAACACACACACACACACACGCACGCACGCACAGACCCCCCCCCCGCCCCTAATTGGGTCGTATATCATTATCTGTAAACCATTAAAGCAATGCATTTTCACTTGTTTATAATAGCCTGGCCTACACGGATCTGTCCATGGTTCGGAGGCCCAAATGAACCTGAAAATAAAGGACAGTGCTTCCAAATAAGAGTCACCAGAGGTTATCCAAGGCATATTGTGCAGGTTGCCTCTACAAAGGCTCGCGCTTTGTGACATTTCCGACCGTCACACATAACCTGGACACTTGCCCATTTGCTGTACCCCACCTCCTTCCCATCAGTCCCTCTTGTATCCCAGTTTCACACTCTTATACACCCACCTCTGCATTTTCACGGGCTAGAGGCCCGATTTTGCAGGCTTCCGCCCTCCCAATAACTTGCTGGGCCAAGGCACTGGATAAATGTTTGCCTCTTCGAGGAGAGTCTTTACTGCCTCTTTGTCACCGTAATAACCTGGGCAATTGGTCACTTCCTGTAGCATACTTCATATACATTCCATACAAGACTTATCCTTGGCCTCAAGCCCAGGGATCATTTCTCTCCAGCCCTGATCTCTCCACTGGTTCCCATTGGCTGCAAGGATCAACTTCAAAACCCTCTGCATCATGCACAAGGCTTTCTGGGACCAGGTGCCCCACTACATCCAACTCTCTTCCAAAATAACTTCCTTCTCGAGCCCTTCGCTTAGCTACCTCCAACTCTCTGATGGTCAGAAGGTTCTCCTGGCAGAGAGTGGGGGGTAAATCTCTCTCCTCTGCAGGTGCCTTGCTCTGGAATGGCCTCCCCTCCCGTCTTGAAACTTGATCCGGACCACCTAAAGTCCTGGAAGCAGCTCAAGACCTTCCCTTTCTCCTCTGCTTTCTCTCTCTCCCTCCCTCCCCTGCTGACCACCTGTCTGTGGCACCGACTGGGTGCTTGGTTACCCTCAGAGTCTCACTGGGTAGCAGGCTCCTCCATGATCAGTCTCCCCTGCACTGACTATGGGCATATAGCGCACGTAAGGGCTCTAACTGTAACCCCTACAGTCCCCTGCCTCCTTGCACCTACCCGGAGCAGTGCTGCATTAACATTAGGCCAAGTAGGCACCAGCCTATGGGCGCCACACTTTGTAGGGGCCTGCAACAACGAATCAAAATAAAGTGGTGCTGAAAAAAAAAATGTATTGGGATATAATTTGCAAAAGGGGTGGGGGATGACATTTCAACTGCCTAGGGGCCACCACAGGTTTTAATCCGGCATTGACCCAGAGCAAAGCTGCCCTACTCCTCTTCTCTTGTCACTGCACCACGCCCACCCGATGAATGATCTCACTGGCACCCTTCACTTTCCCCTTGCAGTCCTTTTCTGAAAAGAATGTGGCCCAACAGGCCTTGTACCTCTTCGCATAACGCATGTAAGGGCTCTAACTGTAACCTCTACAGTCCCCTGCCTCCTTGCACCTACCCAGAGCAGTGCTTCATTAACATTAGGCCAAGTAGGCACCGGCCTATGGGCGCCACTCATTTTAGGGGCCTGCGACAACGAATCAAAATAAAGTGCTGCAGATAAATTTGAAGTTACAATATTATGAAGGCGATAAGGTGCCAGAATGGATCTTTTCTTTTGAATTGATGGAATTATGATACGTCACCACTGGGGGGAGCAAAAGATAGGCATAGACCCCTCTGTGGTGTGGCGGTATGTAAGCAACTAGTTGTATTGTAAAGACTATAAAGTAGTCCGGAGGGTTTGCGCTCCTCCCGGGACCAGCCCCTCTCTGAGGCCCAGCGGCAAGGGGGCTTGAGGAAAGGAAGAGAGCTCAGCTTCCCCTGTCATGAATGGCACTCCTCCAGTTTAGGATCTCCTGCTGGGGCAGGCGGATCAAGGACGTTTTCGGTTGGGGGAGCTTTGGCCTAACAAATGGCAATAAAGGCGGAAGGAAGGAATTGGTGATTTAGTTGGCTGGTCGCTGCACAAGAATAACAATTTTGTCCTCCCACAGTTAAAAGGATACTACATTGGGGAACAGTTACAGAAGCATGAGGCCCTCTATATGCCATTTGTCAGGCCTTTGCTGTGAACACCACCTAATCCCCACCATTGCCCAAAAACTGCGCTTGCTAGATGCGTCAGTGAAGAGCCTTATTTTTTCGCTGCTTGCACACTGATCTCTCCAAAGAAGTAAACCATTAAATTTGTCCAGGACATTGTCCCACATTTTTAAATCCTCTTTTATGTCTGTGCCCAGTTGTACAAGCTGTGCTGCATGTTGGAGCCCCGCTGTTTTAATAGATATGCTCCTTGCAAACACCGTTCCGGCTGGTCTAACCTTTCCTGTAAAATTCAGTTTTCCTGCTAACGACTGTAGTTCCCTCTGCGTGGCTCTGTTCCTCATTAGCAATATACTAATTGGTTTCTTCATGTCTGTGACCTTCTCCCCTGGCAGTCTGGTCTTGCACTCCACCATATCCATTTCTATACCCAAAAATGTTAACCTGTTGAGGGGATCTACTGTTATCCCCCTCTACTAACGGCACTCCCAGTTCCTTAGGTAATAACACAAACTGTTCCATCATCTCTCTGCACTCCTCTGTCCCTTTTTTTTATTTTTTTAAATCGATGAATATAAAGTCATCTGGTTAATGCACAACTCTTCCTACCTTTGTCCTACAGAGCCTATTCCAAGAAGTTACTACATTTTTCAAACAGAGCACAAGATATTAGAACACCCCATCGGCAGGCATTTATCATAATAGTACATCCCCTCAAATTTGAAACCCAGCAGATTGTAATTCTCATGGCTGATAATTAAGAGTCTGAAGGCTGAATCGATATCAGATTTTCATAGGAGAGCACCCTTGCCTAGAGCTCCTGTTTCTTGCTGCAGAAGAGGGGGACCCTCTGGTGTGTGGAAGATCAGAGGAGGGGGAGGGGTTAGCATGTATATTTTCGTCCTGGTTTGAGGGTTGCGTCCCCCTTGTATGATGGGCTACCCCCACACACATCTTTGGTGGCACTTCCACCACTACCCCTGGGGGGAGCAAGGCAGCCCGGGGTCCACGATGTGCAATGGGGGAGGAGGAGATGAAGAGGGCTCCTCTCTGCAACTCTGGGATGACGCGTCGTCCCTCCTTGCATGGAGCTCCACTTGGCGCAGGCTTCTTCGGCTGGATGGCATCCACCCTAGCTTCTCCACTCAACCGGATCCTCAGATGGGAAGCGCTACAGATCAAAGCGGGCGGGCAGGATCTTCATTCCTGGTCCGTGTGATAACCGCCATCTTGGAAGCAGTTGGCACGAGCTGGTACTGTGTTAGGGAGCTGAATTAGGGCACACCAGTGCCGTTTTCCTTCGCCGCTTTCCCAGTCGCCTCCATGGGCATTACGCTGCTGATATCCCACAGTTATAGGCTTCAGCCTGGCTCCATTTAGGCTGAATTTAGATGGGTTCCCAGAGCCCGCACAGAGGCTCTCAATGAAGCGACCGCATTGTCGGCACTTCAAGCAACGCCTCCCACAGCTGCAATCTTAATCTCAGTAGTATAATTATAATTGTTCTTTTATAACTCGCTTAATAACAGTGAGTGGCTTCTAAGCGCAGGATCGGGATTCAAACCAGTGTTGTGTCCAGTAAGTGTAGTTTTCCCTCCACAGTGAAACAAATACCTCTATATGTCTGTACCGTACTGCTCTGTGGGCAATTATAGATTTTGAGTGGTCCTGTTATAGTCAGGCTTTCTGCACCATTCGTGTCTATTTAGGCCTTGCCTTTCCAATTCTACCAGTTACTTGTACACCAAGAAACGGTTTTTTTCTTTTTAGTCAACCAAATTGTATTTGATTCCGGTGTTTAATAGGAAATATTTTCTCTCTCTTTTACATATTTCCATCTGTTCAAAACTTTACTGCTTCCAGTTGAGCTTAATTATATTGTCATGCTTCTTAGGGAAAATTATAAAGCTGTGTAACCTTGCAAACAGCACTCCTCTGTGTATATTTATAAATGTAGGGTGTGTGTTGTGCAGTAAAGCATTACAGTCTTTACATTTAGGAAATGTTATTTTATGCCACATGGAAACTCAACCTTTTTGTTGCAGTTGCTGTTCCATCTCAGTCAAAGTGCTTTATGCCAAAGACAGGATCTCTGGATTAACAAATCATGAACATGTATGGTGATTGCTGTTCAGGTTCTGGAATCACAACACAGCCCTTAGCACATGCGACACACATTCTGTGAGTGGGACTCATATAAAGGGGTCTGTGTTAGAAAGAAAGTTGTTTGGATTCGGAGAATAAGGTTTTATGTATGCAACTTCGGAGAGGTGCCAAAACAATGAACATGACTGACTATTGTCCAGTGAAGCATTATCTTCTTTTCACACCATATACTGTGGCTGAGCTGCAACTTAAAATCTCTGAAAGCGACGGCCACCAGGGGGCGCACGAATGATGTCGTGCCCCGTCTGAGCGCGCTCATCGAAGGTCCTACGAGAGGTCTGAGCCCCCACTTCTAGGACCCCCCGGCAGCTGAGACTCGAGACGAGGCTTTTGGAAGGTGCCCCCCACATGTGGCAAAAAATCTGGAGCGAATCGGTGGAGTTTTCGCAACAAACCGACCGACTGAAGTTCTCCCTCATCGCCGCATCGGAACAGCGCGAACGCGCGGAACACAACGCAGGCCCCGCCTACCAGGAGCCCGGCGAAGGCCCCGCGCCCTAGGCGGACAACCTCGAGCGACCAGAAGCGACAACGACACAGAGCACATACCAAGCCCTCCCGCACTGCGCAATCTCGAGCAAGAGCAGCAGATCGGCAGAGAGGGCCTCGAGCATCGGGGCGCCGAACGTGCACGGAGGCGTGCACCCGGGCTGCGGGGGAGCCCGCGAAACTCCGACGGAACGGCTCGTCCCTCCCGGCGGACTACGCATGGTCAGTTCCTCAGATCCGGGCACCCCACACACTGCCGCGGGAAGCTCCGGGCCCTCGGACTGGGCCTACAAAAAGTGGGGAGATCCACGGATCACCGCAACATCCGACGAGCTGAGGGTTGGGCCCCCAAACTTTGGGGCGTGTGCCCTCCTCAAGCTCACAGGACAACCCGCCTCAGAAACCACACTGCGACATAGAGTCTCCTCGCCGCTCCGCCGGCGCACTACGGACACGTTCCAGCAGTATTGGAACTCCACTAGGCAGACTACGGGCCTACTTTAGCTCTATGGACTTTTCACAGAAATTGGCCAAATTTCGCTATAATCAGTTATCCGAAGAACTGCCCCTCCGCGAACCCCCCACCATGACCTCCCAAAACTCAGAAGCGGCGCTGACCAGGGGTGACATCGCTGACCTCCTTTCAGAAATGAAAGGGATGAGAGCGGACATAGGCAATAAGATCGACAAGATCACAAGTAGAATCGACAAGATGGAGGAAAGAATCGAGGTGGTTGAACATAACCAGACCTCCTCGGGCATCCTTGAAATGCAGGTAGATCATCGCCTTATGGACATCGAGTGCAGAGAGGAGGAACTCCGACTGAAAGTCGACGACTTAGAAAACAGGGAGCGTCGGAACAACATACGCGTCTTTGGCGTTCCGGAAGTGGAAGGAGAATCGGAGACACACCTCAAGCAGACCCTGCATAATATCCTGAAACTCCTGTTCGAAGACGATGGAATAGATGCACCCAAAACTGACAGGATCCACAGAGCGGGAGGAAAACCTGGCAGCCCGAGGTCCATCCTGGCCCGGTTCCACAATTACGCAGACAGAGCTCGGATTCTAGATAAAGCCAGGCTTGCACCGCAGATTTCCCTGGAGGGGTCACCCATCACCATATTCCAAGACCTGTCATCCCTTACACTAGCGATGCGAAAGAAATGCCAACCAATTACTAAGTTCCTTAAAGAAAAAGGTGCCAGATATCGATGGGGCTACCCATTCTCGCTAGCGTTCGAATGGGACGGCACGAAGATGAAACTCACAACAGAAAGAGACATTTCCAACGCCATCGCTGAACTACTGGGCCCCCAGACGAATGGGACTCCCATCCCGACAAAAAAGAACCCGGAAGAAATTTGGCAAACTAAAGGTCCTCGCAGACGAAGGATGCAGGGGTCTAGGAAATTCAGGAGAATGAACGCCTCACCAGATATGGAACACTGACTTCTCCACTATCTTGTACACCCACTATGAAGAGACAACTCGAAAGACAGAAGCGAACTGGGTGTCATCTTCACTACGCTGACTCCTAAACTGGACCCAAGTAAGAGGTTGATGGGTGTCATGCGATCTGAGGTACAGAGTGGGGTCAAAAGGGGGGGTAATGACTGAAATATCGAATAGACCTGGTCGGGGAGGGCCATTTTTGAAGTGCTGTTTATTAGTAATATAGAAGGCCTCTCTCACCTAGGCATCGATTGACTCGATATGGGGGCTCGAAAGTTTGAGATATGATGTGTTCTTACTGAAAACGGACCGTTTGTTGTGCGGTTCACACTGGTGGTTCGATAACAGTTGGGTGGTGTCAAACCAACTGCATCGGACGCCGCGGGAGGGAATGTTTAGGGGTGACCCGACAACGGGACACTCTGTTCATGGTGGGAGGGAGGGAGTTTGGGGCAGAAATGTTGGACTTTTACAGGTTCCCTTCACAGAACGCAGGATACGGTTGAAAACAGGAGTTGATTTAAAAGCAATCACCCTACGTGGCAAGGAGCACATCTCGATCACACGGCTACGAAAAACCACTAGCTCAACGCGACAGGCACCGAGAATAGCGAGATCATCGTCGACATCTTCTAATGGCAACCACACATAACACGGATCATCTACGCATAGGCACATTGAATGTTAAAGGCTTAAACTCCCCAACGAAGCGTTCCTTGGTTGCAAGAGAATTTAAGCGTTCCAAGATTGATGTCTTATTCATCCAAGAAACACACTATATGAAAGGTCAAGAGAGGGCAATCCCAGGCAGACTTATCGGCCATACCCTATGGAGCTCCGGTATAACAAAAAAAGCAGGAGTGGGAATTGTAATGCGTAAGAACTTACGCATGTCGGTCCAAAGCTCGTGGGTAGACACGGAGGGAAGAATGGCAATCATCACAGGACTCATCCAGAACGAGTCTGTCACGCTGGCCACAGTATACGCTCCCAACCAAGGCCAAAGGAGGTTTCTCCACAAAGCGATTGAAAAAGTGTTCAATATGGCAAAGGGGCAAACGATCCTTGGAGGAGACTTCAATATGTGGATGGACCCCGCTCTCGACAGACAAGGTGCGACAAGCACATTTAAACCATCACACTTGACTGAGGACACTGAGATGAAGGAGACACTCTCGATATTTGGGCTAACTGACAGTTGGCGTCATCTACACCCCACAGACAGCGGCTTCACCTTCCGCTCTATTCCTCACGGAACCCTCACACGAATTGATTACGTGTTCCTGTCCGAAAACATATTACGAGAAACCACTGCTGCAGAAATACATCCGATATCGTGGTCGGATCACGATATGGTACTGACAGAGATACGCTGGGCGACAAGCATCCCCCAGAACACGAAATGGAGATGCAACGATTCTCTGTGGAAAGATACGGTGTTCAGAGATGAAATCGAAAACGAAATCAAGGAATTCTTCGCTTCCAATGACACTGGGGAAATTCCAAAGACCACTGTATGGGAAGCAGCAAAAGCAACATGGAGAGGTATTCTTATTAGAGAGGGGGCTCGTAAAAAAAGAGAGCGAACCCTGATCGAAGAAAATATCAGATCGAAACTGAGCTCAGTAGAGAAATTGGCTCAATCAAACCCACAAGAAAGAGCAAAATACATCAATGAAGCCAGGGAACTCAGGGAAGAACTAAAAATATTAGAAGTTGGCAAAATCACCCAAACCCTACAATATCTAAAGCAAAAATTCTACGAAAAAGGTGACAAGGCCGATGCCCTGTTGGCGGCAAGACTGCGCGCACAGAGAACTGAGAGGTGGGTGAATGTAATAGAAAGAAGGGACGGCACACTCCTAGACACCATCGAAACCTCGCCCCAGGGAATTCAAGAGGCGTTCGCCTTCTTCTACGAAGACCTGTACACATGTGACCCGCCATCCCCGCCAGGTGTCATAGATGAGTACCTCAAAGGAGTCAAATTACCATCGTTGTCAAAGGCTGATTCGGAGGTGCTCGAGGTCCCTGTCAGTGAAGACGAAGTCTCTGACGCTATCCGGAGACTCAAAGCAGGAAAGTCTCCCGGAGACGATGGATTCACCCCTGGCTTTTATAAATCATTTACTGCGCACGTTGTCCCCTTCTTAACAACTCTCTTTAACGAAATATTTGAAACAGGGAAAGTCCCCCCCTCCTTCACTCAAGCACTGCTGACGGTTATTCCAAAAGAAGGCAGGGACCCTAAATTGTGTGAATCATATCGTCCCATATCACTGTTGAATATAGACGCCAAAATATACGCAAGGGTCATAGCAGCCCGAATTGAGGTCCACCTTCCGCGGCTGGTGAACCCGGACCAGGTTGGCTTTGTGATCCAAAGACAAGGAGCAGACACCATGAGGAAGACACTCCACCTGATACATGAAGCTCGCCGCATGCCAGGTGACCCCACACTCCTGTCATTGGACGCTGAGAAAGCCTTTGACAGGGTGGACTGGGACTTTCTAGAAAGGGTACTCGTCGAGGTGGGACTTGGCCCGAGGCTCCGGCTTGCCATAAAAGCTCTATATTCGTCTCCACGTGCATCTGTCTCTGTCAATGGTGGCTACTCCAGATGGTTCCCCCTGGAAAGGGGTACGAGACAGGGTTGCCCATTGTCAGCCATCCTGTTTGTCCTCTCCCTCGAACCTTTGGCGCAACGGCTGCGACAAGACACCGGGGTTCGAGGGATCAGAGTCGGAGACAAAGAATATAAATTGGGTCTCTATGCCGACGATATACTCCTACATATCACCCACCCGCTCGACTCTATCCCGACGGCTCTAAAAATTATTGAAGATTATGGACAGATGGCGGGCTTGAAAATTAACACTGGAAAATCTATACTGCTCCCGCTTGACAAGAGCAGGGACGATGAGGTGGAGAGATTCACCCCACTGGGAATGAAGGTGAGCCTGACCACCCTACGATACCTGGGCATCAACGTCACCCGAGATCTGGACGCCTTGTACCAAGCAAATTTCCCGCCCATGTCACTCACATTGCAAAACGACATGAAAAAATGGGCCAAACTCACAATCTCGTGGATGGGACGCCTAAACACCATTAAAATGGTAATTCTCCCGAAGATCCTATACCTGTTTCAGATGCTCCCTATAAAAATGCCTAAAGAATTCTTCACTGAAATGACAAAATCCCTGTTAGCATTCCTTTGGCAAGGTAAAAAACCGAGAGTCCCCAGAGCCCTTCTATACCTCAAGAAAGATGACGCGGGAGTGGGCCTCCCGAACTTAGAATCATACTATAGAGCGGCTCAGCTGCGAATATTGATCCCCCACCTGAGACAACAGACGGATTCACATTGGATAGCTTTGGACAACTTTCACCTTCGCCCATATACTGTTGGCGAATGGATATGGGTACCTGGACCGCAACTCCGAAACAGTATCAGAAACCACCCGATACTCGGGACCATCTGGTCAATCCTGAAACCAAACAGAGACATGAAGGGGATTACAACCTGGCCCTCTCCCCTGGGACATCTCTGGGTCCCGGGAATATGTGATGACATTTCCGAACCACTAAGTTATCAATCTTGGTACGAAGCCGGCCTGGAGCGGGCAGGTCAGTTGTGGAGAAACAAGGTCTTCATAACCATACAAGAGCTTGAAGAGGCGCTCAACATAGGCCCTCTATCAGTCTTCCAATACTTAACACTAAAAGGGGTAATGTCACGAGAAAAGTGGAAAGGTCAGCTCCAGAGGGATCTTACACCCTTCGAAAGAGTGCTGGACACCTGGACGGGCTCCAGAGGCTTGATAAGCGCCATGTACAACGCCTTGATATCAAACAACACAGCCCCAACAACCAAACTGAGGACTAAGTGGGAAACCGACCTGGGCAGACCCCTACACGACGAGTTGTGGCTGCGCATATGTAGACAAACAGCTAAATCATCAATATCGTGTCAATATAAACTCCATGCGCTAAAACTACTCCACAGATGGCAGTACGACCCACTCAGACTTGCTAAAATGTATCAAGGGGTCAACCCACAATGCTGGAGGAACTGTGGCCAAGACGCTAATTACTGGCATATGTGGTGGGGCTGCAGCAAGGTGCAGGCATACTGGGATGAAGTCCTCAGTTGGATAAAAGACTTAGACGATGAGGTCAGAGAAAAACACCCCATATTGATCCTCTTTGGCTTGATTGAAGATGATGAAACGATCATAAAGGCGCCTAGGATGACTCTGGGTTTGCTGATGGCAGCTAGAGCCTGCCTCACAATGGCATGGAAAAGACCATTCCTCCCCACCAAGACGGAATGGGTGAACGTAGCACGTAACATCTTCAGAATGGAGAGTCTGACCGCTGCCCTACACGGACATAGCACATCGATGGAATCCGAATGGGCCGCCTTCCGTGCACAATATATTACCTGAAATTTGGGGTGCGTAATGCCTCAGTTTGACCCCACAGATCCATGTGATGCCTGTATGAGTGACATGTTGCCTTGATCCCGTTGAACACTCGTGGTTACTATTGTCACCCGATCTCTGTAAGGACCTATAATAATGTCACAAAAGAAACATCTCTGTTCAAAAGAGGGAGGGGGGAGTGATTGAAGATTGTCAAATTTGCCTACTGTTGTCACCAGCACATTTCATGCCACATGTTTAGAATTGCTCTGCCTGTATTTAGATTATATGTTTTATTTCTCTACACATGCTTGCACTGAAGAGATGTTACTGTTTAAACCTGTAAAACTAATAAAACTGAAATTTCAAAAAAAAAAAATCTCTGAAAGCAGCGGTTTCTAGCAAATTTACTTTTCTCTTCCCAATGAATTGTGCACCTAGAAATGGGCGCACAGAACTGCTGTGAGCGCAATATCAGATTTGAACTGGCTCTAGGAGAATAAGGCTATCTGAAGCATACATATCAATGTAGGCCCTGCTTTTGAAATCTAGCAACTACCTAATAAGTTACTCTGATAACCAGAAGTAGCGTTATTGCTCCTACTAATCAAATGTCCCCTTGAAAACTGCATCTCTTAGTAACTATTTTTGCCCTGGTAAATATGTGTAGCCTTTTTTAAGCTTAGATTCCTCTAACCAGTTGAGGCTCATGATAAAGTTATGTTTCTAATTCTAAATCATTCATATTGGTAAATATCTCATCAAAGGAGCCCTGTGTAGAGTGAGGAACCAGGAATGAGACACGGACACAGAAGACTCATGGTATTGGCTAGACTTTTATTGAAATGATAAAGGAGTTGTAAAATGCCTCACTGTCCCTAATCCTTGAGGTATTTCTCTACCTCAACCAAATACTAAGGGGCATATCATGTGTCAAGATGTCCAAAGCAAAAAATGTCCCGTGTCCGAAATCCCAGGCCAGCCCTTCATTCCAGTAGTAACTACAAGGTGTAAAGGTTATTATTGTCTTTGGCATGAAAAGTGCACAACTGGTCAAGATCAGCAAAAAGGTATAAATCCAACAAAAGTTCCAAATGGATAATGTTCACAGTTATAGGGAATGACTCCCTTCTCCAGGTCTCTCTCTAACAAAACAAAAGTTCAAAAGAATAACCAAGTTCTTTTTAGCCCAACAGGATAACCCCCCTCCTCCGGGGGAAATGACTCCCTTCCCCAAGTGTTTTCCACAATTAACGTGATTAAAAATCCTAAGGGCATCAATCTTCCTTGGGATTCTCTTTCAAAATACCACAAATAGAATTCAAAATTCTAAGGGCATGAATTTTCCTTGGGATTCCTTTTCCAAAACAACACAACTT
Organism: Ambystoma mexicanum; assembly: GCF_040938575.1. NCBI lineage: Eukaryota > Metazoa > Chordata > Amphibia > Caudata > Ambystomatidae > Ambystoma > Ambystoma mexicanum. The sequence continues at coordinate 193,485,489 of NC_090935.1, read as the reverse complement.
GAGTGTGGGTCTCAGACTCGCAAAACACATGGTATACCACCCATGCCAGGTTCTCTGTTACAGTGCTTTCACACTACTTGGCTTTGCCTGGTATACGCTCCTGCCAGGCTTTTTTATGCAGTTCATGTCACATTTGGCTTTGCCTTTTATACGCCGTCGTGACTTTCTGACTTGGGCTTATAACCGCGTAGGTCAAATCTTCAACAATTCCTTGCCGGCTTTTGAGGGCACAATGGAATCAGTAGTCGGTTTCGGCTCTTTCGATGGACCAGGAGGAGCCAACTTCAAAAAGACGTCCATTTCCTGACAGAACATCTTCCAATTGGCTGCCGAGGAAGTATTTAGTTATTTTATTACTTATATAAGGCACTACACACCCTGAGGCCACAAAACGCTTAGCTGGGAAACTTACCTGTCTCTTGTCAGGTGAGGAGTCAGAAGATGTGTCTCTTCTCTGATTTCCTTCAAGAAGATGAAGACGAAGAAGGAAGCAAATCACTCCAAGACCTCAACCGCTAAGAGTGTTTGGAGCATTTTTTAGGCCTTTCATTTGATTTGTCCCTTGAAATCCTACCTTCATAAGATTTTCTCTTCGAAGGAGTAGAGGATGGAGATTTTGAGACAGACCGACCTAAGGTGAGTTTTGTCTTCCTCTCTTTCAAGGTCTTGTTAGTCGTGAACTGTCAGGAGCCGTACTCTATAATTGTGTGCTTCTTAACGAGGCACCAAAGGCATATCCTGTGCAGATCTGTGATCGACATTTTTGAGTAACAGTCTGCACATCTCTTAAAACCAGACTTCGGAGTAGACATTCTCGGGAGAATTTCAAATACATAGACGAATCACTGAGGCGAGTCAAAACGTTGCTTATACTGTCCCTTTGTCATTTCTGTTGCTCCTCTTTTCCATGTCATCATTTCCAGAGGGGGTGTATCCAGTAGCACTCCAGTCTCGGGGCCCTAGTCCCAGACTGTTCTATTAGGTTGTTGGGCTTAGTCCTTCAGGGAAGGGGATCACAGCGTCCCAAGACTTCTGTGAGCTGCGGGCTTTGCAAAGAGCAACCTGACATTCAGCAACTATCTTTGGTGCATTGACTTGAGGAGGATCTGTAGATATTCTGCTTGAAAAATGCATTCATTGAATCACCATTGTTGTAACATACACTCTTGGAAAGAAAACTAAAAATGTTCTTCCATTGAGCAAGGAGCAGGAGCATAATAAAAGGTGGTTGAATCCAGGATCCCCTCCACACACAGTAGTTGAGAAGATTGTGTACAACAAAACGCTTTCAAGAGACATGAGGGGAATCTCCGAGTCCTGCCACACTGGAGATTTGGAGGTGTTCCATAATATGTGCCTAATGTACACACCTATAAGGTTGCATTTTTGCATAGACGGTATGGAGGCCAGAACAAAACTGGCTGTGCTTGCACACAACAAGAACATTGGAAGGGAACAAGCAAAAACTGCTGGAATTTTCGGGATGCCTCATTACAAGGAGTTTACCAAAAGAGGCAACAGTAGGTGGCAAAGCCAATTTTCCAGCTGATGGATTTTGAATTTGTGAAAGATCTGACACTGAATGTGCTGGCAATGCAAACACATGGATTTGATCCAGATTTTGTTTCCAGGGCAAACATTGCAAAAGAGGTTTGCCCTTCCAAACTTGAAATTGCTGTAAGTTTGACTTCAAGATTCAAATGATGTGTGGGTCTCTTCACAATGTTTAACAGAGCCCGTTTCAAGCTTTTACACAGTTTTTGGAACTGTTTTTATTGTACAATAAATGGAATAGTATGTCACTTGAGATGTAATTGGTAAATCATTTATTTTTAATTCATTACTGTTTGTGAAGTAATCAAGTCATATATTAGTTTTCAAAAATTGATTAGCAGAGTTTGCTAATTAAAAGTTTTGATTAGCAATTTTCTATTTGAATTAGCAATTTGATTAGCATTTGATTAGCAATTTTCTACTAATATTGTTAATGTCACAAGACGTTATTTGTAACCAAGACATGAAATGAGCAACAGTACAGCAGTTATGAGTACTGCTGAAATAAGACATTAGTGAGAGGAGTCAGGTCTTGACAATTCTTTCAATTTCAGCTAGACCGACAGGTCAGGTAAATTAGTTTACATATCCAGCCTAAGAGAAATGCACTCGACCCATAAGAATGGAGAACAACAAATTTAAAATGTGATTTCTGTCAAATGGTGCATGTTACTACAAACCCACTTTATGTTTGGCACACTGCTGCCCACCAGAGGCCAGCCATGCACAGTGAAACTTTGATTTGATATTTACTGCAAACAAAGTAAATGTTAAATAAATTTCAAACTTCTCTTGTAAATGCTACTCGCCCTTCAACAAATCTACTCAGCTATGCGAGTGGGCGAAAAGACTTTGCAAGCCATAGATAAGTCTGTAAAATTTTAAAGGTTAGCTGCATGAAAGGACGCAAATAGCTATGATAAAAAAGGCTCAAACAGTTTGGCCAGTTGTCTCCAACAGGTGGTAATATATAATACAATCCTAACCATAAAGCAACGTCAGAGCTCTGGAAGCTAACTACAGTGTTTGGTATTGCACCAGATCTATAGATGTACAGACTGGATGGAACTACTGATCACTACTTTGCATAAGCATCTAGTTCGCTTTGGGTATTCATTATGTAAGAGGTAAGAAAGACTAAGCAGAGTGGATTGCATAGCAGGCAGAGAACTGGGCAAACTAGGTGGAATATTGTAGTTTGTGGTCATCTCACTTTTAGGGTACCTGTTATAAAGCAACAGGGTGATAATATAAAATGTCAAGGAGTATGGGTCCGCTCATGGGTTGAGCACCAGTTGCAAGGTTGGTCATCAAAAGCATTTGATCATGTACATTTTCAAAAGTGTTCACTTGTCAATATGATGCATCTTTCCCAACAAAATGAAATATAGTTGACACTATATTTAGATACACTAACCTAAACATTACTGTAAAGCATGGAGATGATGCAGTGTTTTACAGTATCAATACTGTAATTATTCATTATGTAACAAATTACATTTTGGGAATGGCATTGCACGACTATCTTTTAAGAAATATAAAGATGGCACATACATCTTTTTGCCAGACAGGATGTAGAAAGCTTAATAAAAGTTATCATCCTGATTACTTCTGGATTGCAATTATTTGAGAAAGAAATTCCTGCCTAGCACTCCCACACATGCCTTTGGCACTCAAGAGTGGAGGAGACGATTACTGTTGCACTTTCTCTCCATTAGCACTTGAAGTGAACAGATAAAAGAGGGTGAAGAGCGCACCGAGGGTAAGAGAGGAATGTAGGGCGAGCTGTGCCTTCATTAAAGAGGGCAACTTAAATAGCTAACTTTGCTACACAAGTATCCATTTGATTAGCAATCCTACAGAATGGCATAGCAAAATGCTATGCAACACCGCTTATTTTATGCCTTGGTAATGTCACTAAATAGGCCTTAACATTTCTATTTTTCTTTGATTTCTGTATTATCATAAACACAATTGATTTATTTACAACAATAAATGTCAGTCTGATTATTTAAAGTATGTGACTCAAATCAAATCAAATGTAGAAGAGACTGGTGAGCTTAAAACCAGCAGTTACCAGGAGCTACTTTTGGCTCCCCATTAAACTAGCTCTTTGTTCCCTAGTGGTAGCTCATGGTGACCGGTTACTGCTGGATACCCAGGCACTGCTTGTAGTTCCTGCTTATCCAATCCTAATTTCGAGCCCTATTTGTACTGAACTCCCAATAGTTGAAGAAATTAAGCAGAACATTAGAGCAGCAGACATACAGAAACTCAATGTCTCCAGAACTCCAGGCTGGACTATTGCAACAGCCTCTTCCTCAATCTGCCTAAATCCTCCCTTCACCCCCTTCAACTAACCCAGAATAGGACTGCAATACTTATCCTTAGCCTCAAGCCCAGGGACTGCATCTCTCAAGCCCAAACATATCTCCACTGGCTCCCGGTGGCTGGAAGGTTCAAGTTGAAGACCTTCTGCATCACCCACAAGGCTTTCTGGTGCCAGGGACGCCAATACATCTGATGTTTTTCCTAAATATATCCCTTTTATAGACCTTCAGTGATCTAGCTACAATTTTCTGCAGATGAGACACTATTCCAAGCAGAGAGTGTGGGGTAGATATCTTTCCTCGGAAGGAGCATCCCTCTGTAATGGACTCCCAGCCGCTCTCAGGCATCTGCCCGATCTCCTTAAATTCTGGAAGACTCTCAAGACCCAACTTTTCTCTTCTTCATACACCCCTGCTAATGCCCCCCAACCCACCTGTCGCATTGACTGACTGCCGGGTCCCTTCTGAGCTCCACAGGGCACCAGGACCTCCTTGCCCAGTCTTTCCCAGCACCCTGTTGTAGTGGGGCAATTGATGACTACAGAGCATGTACCCCACTGCCTTCCTCAGAAGAAACAGAATTATAAAATCAGAAAGGACACATTTGAAACTGCACTTTAAATTCCCCTGGCACAAAGAATAGTTTGTTTCGCTACACAAGTATGTGACAGATGAGGCGTATACCCAGGATAGGGACTCGCTACACTAGTAGGGCAGCATGACTATATAGGTAGGGTGATGTTGCAGCTTACCCATAGGTATATATATCATGTGCATCATGGACTCGGTAGATAGCAAATAAATGCAGAGCAAACGTGTCCTGCAGAGAAACATAATCGTATAAAGGAGGGAAACCCCCTTATTTAATACTTTGTCTATTAGGGGTATATCGAGAATGAATTATAGAGGGCAACAAAGTAAGCGTCCCCACTCATCCAGACAACCCACTTAGAATCACCAGAACTTTAGAAGGTATATCAAAATTTTATTAAATGTTTATAAAAATTATCTAAAAAGTAAGAACATATTTATTAAAAGACAAGAACAAAGTGCACGTAACAATAGTTAGTTTACTTATATAGTTGATGGTTGTTCTAGCACCGATGTCACCATGACTTCGGGTTATAACACTTGAGAAATTGTGATGACATATACAAGTGAAACAATTCCTCGCCGGGTTTCAGGAATGATTAAGAAAACATATATAGCTAGTACTATTTGTTACTAGTATTTTGCCTTTGCATGTTTCAGTTCTGTAAATTCAATAAAGAACTTTCTTCAGGAGGAACATGATTTTACCATGTCACTTCGACCTTGATGATAACTTCTTAAGAACATTAAAAGAAGACAATCTCGATCCTGGTGTTCACAGATAGGTATGCTGGTGGGGGGGAAAGAACAAACAAACACGGAACAGAATTAGCCCGTTGTTTAAATTTACCAACAAGTTAAAAAACAGATAAATTCTGTATACCTAGAGGCATATAAATTAATAGTTTACCTCAAGGTTGTATGGTTATAGTCCTTAAGCTTGTGCTGGAGTTTCAAATAGACCAGTTTTAGCGTGTCCTGAGATTTTCCAGGGAGGATAATCTGTAAATATACAGAGAATATATCAGACTTAATGGAGAACCCGGGAAACAGGCTCAGTCGCTGTGGACACTTTTAATAGATCTCGAATAATTTAAAAACACTCAGACTGTGGAAAGAGGGAACTGACTGAAAAAGACAACCGAACGTTAAGGTATAGTGGCGTTGGTAGATCGTTTATTGTCCGACACGTTTTATATCTAGACCCATAAATAGCTGGGAATGTGGATCAAAGTCTGTGTTTTTGATTTTGTTGATTACATCTTTAGTATCCTTGAGGTACGATTTCATGTTTTGAACGTGACTCTTTAAATAATGGTCCGCAAAGACAGACAAGGGTTCCAAGATTGAATTGATCCCTGCCACGATAGGTCTACCGGGAGGATGCACAAGTGTTTTGTGGATCTTCGGGAGGCAATAGAAATTGGGAGTAACTAGGTCTTTATTGATGAGGAAAGCACTCTCTTGCGGACTGATCCATTCGCGGTTTTGTGCCTTAGTTACTTTAAGCTAAATAGCTTGCATTAACTCTTGGGTGGGGTCATGGCTAAGTTTTTTATAGTATGTTTCGTTTGCAATTGTCAGTGACATTCTTCTACATATTTAGTCCGATTCAGGATCACTATGCCACCCCCCTTATCGGCCCTCTTGATAATAATCTGTTTGTTCTGGGCTAGATTTGTTAAAGCAGTTTTCTGCTGTAGTTAAATTGAAAAATGTAGTTTTTTTGGACTGTTCTAGTTTCTCAACTTCTGCTAGCACTCGTTTTTCGAACACCAGCGGTAAGTAAAATCTAATAGTTAACGTGACGCATTGAAAATGATCACGTTGCCGCCTTAGATAGGGATGCATGTAATGAATGAAACAAACATCTCGTTCACTACTGCTGATATTTAACGCACCCTTTTCGCCGGTTTAGCTCTCCAGGGTAACCCTTAAAAGACTACCCGAAAAGAGGCTTTATACCCCCGGTCTCTACCTTTTTCAAGGAAGAACTTCACCGCACCTCAGGACGCTTAACTAAGGAATCTGAAGGTAAACATGGCAAACCAATTGAGCACTATTAATGGGCTAAGGGTACTTACTAAAATGATGTTGCTACAGACCAGAATAGCCAAGGGAACCTACTGAAATGAATAGCTACTGTTAGCCTCTCCCCATCTGAGAATGATTTCTAAACTTAGAGCTTCACGCCACTATATCAAGGCGTCTGTGTAAACATAAAACGTGTCGGACAATAAGCGATCTACCAACACCACTATACCTTAACGTTCGGTTGTCTTTTTCAGTCAGTTCCCTCTTTCCACAGTCTGAGTGTTTTTAAATTATTCGAGATCTATTAAAAGGGTCCACAGCGACTGAGCCTGTTTCCCGGGTTCTTCATTAAGTCTGATATATGCTCTGTATATTTACAGATTATCCTCCCTGAAAAATCTCGGGACATGCTAAAACTGGTCTATTTGAAACTCCAGCACAAGTTTAAGGACTATAACCACACATCTTTGAGGTAAACTATTAATTTCTATGCCTCTAGGCATACAGAATTTATCTGTTTTTTAACTTGTTGGTAAATTTAAACAATGGGCTAATTCTGTTCTGTGTTTGTTTGTTCTCCCCCCCACCCCCACCAGCATACCTATCTGTGAACACCAGGATCGAGATTGTATTCTTTTAATGTTCTTAAGAAGTTATTTTCAAGGTCAAAGTGATATGGTAAAATCATGTTCCTCCTGAAGAAAGTTCTTTATTGAATTTACAGAACTGAAACATGTCGAGGCAAAGTACTAGTAACAAATAGTACTAGCTATATGTGTTTTCTTAATCATTCCTGAAACCCGGCGAGGGATTATTGTTTCACTTGTATATGTCATCACAATTTCTCAAGTGTTATAACCCCAAGTCATGGTGACATCGGTGCTAGAACAACCATCAACTATATTAGTAAACTAACTATTGTTACGTGCACTTTGTTCTTGTCTTTTAATAAATATGTTCTTACTTTTTAGATATTTTTTATAAACATTTAATAAAATTTTGATATACCTTCTAAAGTTCTGGTGATTCTAAGTGGGTTGTCTGGATGAGTGGGGACGCTTACTTTGTTGCCCTCTATAATTCACTGCAGAGAAACATAACATGAAAGGCTGCTATTTTAAATTGTACCGGCAGAGAATTCAGCTGTAAGAAAAAGCCCTCTTAAGCACACTTGAACAAATCAGAAAAAATGCAATAGCCAGCTAGATGGGAGCTGCCCCCAAGGAATGTGAAGGCCCAAAAGGCTTCATAGGAAGGGTTTCATGGCAGAACAAGATACTATTGTGGGCATCCAATTGTCAAGGTAAATTAAGTTACGATAACACGGCAGACCGTTTCAAGTCCACGGGATGAACTGAGCATCCCAGGAAGTCAGAAGCAGTTGGCAGATTAATGCCTCTGCGATCGGCTAGGCGTGACAGAAGAACACAATGGCAACCAAAAAACGAAAACTAATTGCTGCGATGAAATCTTAGCAGGGTGAAAGCAGAATTACTCACAAAATAGTTATTCATAAAAGAGAACAGGATGGCGCAATCACTGTTGCAAGAACATGTCCTTGAGACCCGGCGACCATGGCAGGAGATAACATGAGCTGTTTAAATTAATTAAAAAACAAAGGAGAAATGCTTGTTCTCTCTCCCATCCACATAAACATGTCAGCATGCAGCCAGTTCATGACCTCGTGTCTTTTTTCACGGCAGAAGTAATTTAGGGCCTACCAATAATATTCATAACGATGAGTAGTATGGGAAGGTTTATGGGTGAGATCTTAGATAAGGTGACCAATGACTAGTTAGGGCGATATAGGATTCTATAAGTAGCTTAGTAGAGGGAGCCAATAACCAGGAGCGATAGGTTTTCATAACTCAGTGATCATGATGACATCAGAATGACTCATTTGTATTATATAAACCCCTGTTGCCTGTTCAAACATTGGAGAATGCTGGAGTGAGAGCTCGGCTTTTAATCTTGCTTTTTCCACCCAGTTCAATATTGCAATTAAAACTGGGTTACCTTGCATATGGCATACCACAATCATTCTGTGTTGTTTCTTTTTAACAAATGCCAGTTAGAGGGCTTGTGACCCTCTGGTTTTCACTGTCTTTCTGCCCGCCCCCTGACCTCCACAATCTGAACTTGCCCTTCAGGCCCCTTTCTCCATGACAAGCCTGGCACGATGTGCATCCCTACCGAGCCTGACTCACCCCCGTCCTCGCGCTTCACATATGGTCCTCACTCCCTGCTTCCCCTGGCACCTGCCCACCTGTCTCCCCTTAACACTTGTCTAGCTCCACTGGCCCCCTTCTTTCCCTCCTCCTCCTCCCCCCTGCACTTGTAAACTCCTCTTGCCCCGGACCTCTCTCTCATAGTCGCATTTTCCCTTCTGCCCTGACCTACACCTGCCTGACCCCCACACCCTGCCCCCTGCACTTTGTGTTACTTCACTTGCATGATCCGAACGACACAAAGCCTAGTAGGACCGTTATTGGTATTTTCTTCCCTGCATCCCCTTTTGTCTTGTGGCGCCTTGAAACAACATTTTTTATTTAGGCGCGTTACAAATAACCAATAAATAAATAAAATAAATGTCTAACCGTGCTGGAAAGTAGGAATCATGATAAGTGGCTGCAGATAGCAATAGACCAGCGAAGGAATATGTCTTGCCAATGTGCACTATGAACACGCGCCTGTGGGCTCTGCGCATTTACATCTTACTGTGGAGGTCCACATGTGGAGGGCATCCACGTGCTTGCATCAATGCAGAAATTAATATGATTGCTGAAATAGATATACACAGAAACCAGTAATACTTTCAAAGCTTCACTTATTCAAGGCATGCTGGAATTTTAATAATGTAAACTTGTTTTGCTTTTTATTGTTGCTCATTGCACGTGTTGCCCATGCTGCAACAGTCCACGCAGCCTGGTGCAAAATCGGCTCTCGTCCCCCTACCCTCCTGGTCCATCCATGTCGTCTCTATATATTAACTCACTGCTTTTGCATTGGAATTCTGTTTATTTATGAAAAAACTACTCCACACTACTAATTTGTTTTTTTTCCGGGCGTGGCCCCATTAGGGTATATGGAAATCTGAGCCTGTTCGCACCCTGCCTAGGGTCTTTTAAAGAACACGTACATGTTGTGGGACCGTTCAAAAGAAAGTAAATACTTGATACTTGAAATATTTTGTTATTTTTCACTGCACAGCTTGCCATTAATATTGTTCATTTTGTGGCATGTGTTCCCAAAACGAAACTCCCTCTGACACGCTATGAACACTGGATGAAGGGTTGCATTGTTATTTGTCCTTGAATCCACTGCACTAACAATTTGGAGGCCAAATTGTGTCGAATATCCACAAAGTATTAATAAGATTCACTATATTGAAAGCTTACGTAGGAAAGTTAGGTATCTATTACTGAAATCAGTCTTTCAAAGCGGTTGGTCATCAGTCACATAGGGAGAATGGAGACACAATGTAAGCAAAGATTTAAATAATATTCATGCAAGTGAGGATGACCATTGTGCTTTATGAAACATGATTGAGACGCATGCATGTTCAATTTGACGCAAATTATAGACATCGTACTTGTTAATGGTAACTTCAATTGCTTTTTTTTTTTATTTGGTTTTATTGATTTTGAACAAGACAATTCACATTATATAGTATGTAATTACGAGCTCATGGTTACATTACGAGAGCAGAGCTTTCAGCTTCGTCATACTTGTAAACATCATTATGCATGCCACCATTCTCTGGCTGTAACAATTAACATAACTTTCCCCTCGCCCGTCCACCTACCCCCCCATTGGTCGAGCAAACATCTTACAAGCTTTGTGTGTGTGTGGGAAAAAGTGGTCATAGTTCTACTGTTATGACTATTTCTCAACTGGCAGGCCTTAACGGTCTCACTGCTTCGTATTTTTGCTCCTTCGACTTACATTAAGCCCTTGGGAGTTCGTCGGATTGGGACTCTGAGGTGATTGAAAGGTGTTTATTTTTAAAGTTCATCCATAGGGCCTTGTATTGCGAAGCTTTATTGTGCAGAGAAGCTGTGATCATTTCCATTGTGCAGATGTTGGATGCCACATTGATCCATTCATTTATTCTCGGGACCGTTGTGTATTTCCATTTTAATACCAGTAAGGCACGAGCCGCTAGCATTAGTTGGGGGGGCCAGTCCTTTAATTCTGATCCAGTCGTCTTTGTTTCTCTCCAATCCGAATAGAATCAAGTGAGGGTCGGCGACCCTTTGTATGCCATCTATTTCTTTGAGCCAACCCAGGACCTCATCCCAGAATATTTATGTACAGGCAACCCCACCACATGTGCCAGTAGTCGGCTACCCCACTGCATTCCCTCCAGCATTTTGGACTCGCTGTTTGGAACATTGTGGAGAGCCTGAGTGGATCATATTGCCATCTATGTAGCAGCTTAATGGCATGTAGTTTATATTGGCTCGATATGGATGTCTTTGATGCCGCTTTACACATTGTTTCCCACTGCTCAGGGCTTATCTCATCTCCTATGTCTCTTTCCCATCTACTTCCCAGGAGTTCTGTGGACCCATCTCCTGCTTCTATTAGTTCTTTGTACATTGCTGATATCAGGCCCTTCATTTCTGTCCTGGAGTCTAGAAGTTTTTCAAAGGAGGTAAGGTCTCTTTTCAGTTTATCCTTCCATTCAGATTTCGTTAGGACACCTTTTATCTGTATGTATTGGAAGGTGGACAGTGGGCCTATTCCCAGGGCCTCAGTCAGTTCCGGGAGTGGGATGAAAGAGTCTTTTTTCTGCAATTTCCCCACCCTTTCCAGGCCCGCCTCATACCAAGATTGGAATCTTCCTACGTTGGGTATGTGATCGTTTATGCCAGGAGACAATAAATGGCTGAGCGGGGATGGCCAGGTGGTTATCTTGTGCATCCCTTTGCTTGTTCCCATACGCTCCATATGGTGCTTAATATTAGATGGCCTTTGAGTCTGCGTTGACGCTTTTTTTGCGGGGCCCATAGCCACTCTGATACCGTAGCTGGTGATAAGTAATGGTTGTCCATGTGGATCCATTGGGGTTTTTTGTGGTCACATAGGTGAGGGATTAGGATGCGTAATTGGGTGGCTTCATAATATTTTTTTTAGTCAGGGAGCCCTACTCCACCTTTGTCTTTGGGAAGTGTTAGAGTGTTGTATGAAATTCTCACCTTTTCCCCTGCCAAAGGAACCTCATGTTTCGCTCACCTGGTATCCACGGGGACGCCCGTATGCCCTGGTTGCCGGATTCCCCCCCGGATGTGCTCAATTCGGGATGATGTCTTCTATGGCAGGTGGGCCTAAAAACACAGGAGGACTGGAATTAGGCACAGATTTAGTTTCCTCCCACCATCCCCTTGGACTCGACCTGATGGCCGCGCCTCACTGTGTTATGATGTCTGGCGTGCTCTCTGTCCTGCTTTCTGCGCAGGGGCGCGTAGTTTTCTGCGGGTTGAAGCGACCGAGTTAACTTCACTGGTGCCAACCCATTCAAGTGTCTTTAAGGAGGTAAGTTTGATTATAGCAGTCTCTGAAGGCCTTTGCTTTTCTTTTGTGTTATTAATGTCTTTCCCTGATTGTTTCCCAGTTAGGTGTGCGGAGGTTCGCTGGGTGCGCTGCTTGGGTCAGGCTCCTGCCAGGATTTATGGACGCGGAGCGTATAAAGAAAGGTAGGTTCAGCGCGGAGTGCGGCGTGCTAATGTCTTTTTGGGCTAACCTGTATTCTTTATTCCTTTTCAGGTCGCAATGGTCTTTCTGGGCGTGCAGTGATTTCTGGAGCGGATCCGGCCAAGATATGCCCAGCCAGGTGAGGAGGTTGTGGTTACTGCTGTGATTGCCGCGAGTAACCTGTTTAACATTGTCCTTTTTTCTCTCCCCTCCAGCTGCTTTGTTCCGGTGCGTGCATGATGTCCTAAAGATGCTGCCAACGGGATGGAAGACCGTGAGCAGCCGGGATCGAAGGATGGAAAGCTGCAGGTAAGCTGGGACTGCTAATGATGTTCTTTTGTCTCCTCTGCAGGTCCGCGATTCCAGGAATGCCGGGTGCTGGTCTCTGAACACGACGAGCGTCACGCTGCTGGCTGCAGAATAACGCGAAGCACGTTCTTTAGCTTGGGTGTGGTTTATATAGCCTACCCCTGTAAAGTAGTCCAGGCAAAGTAGTCCGGGCTACCACACCTTAAAACACTGCAACACTGTACCGCACAGTCTGGTTCTTAGGGAATAGACTGTGTGAGTGTCTCCATGTTGGCTGCAGGCTTCCACACAAAAAGTAGTCCCCTCAAGTCCCATTCCAAATATGAGCCTGGCACCAAAGGCGCCAGGACTGACTCCAGGAGAGTCCCTGGTGATAATGTAAGGCCCTTGGGGCTCCAAATGAACCCCGAGTCCTAACCCTACCTGGCATGTGACCATGCCAGTGGGGTTCTGAGTCACGGATCATGACAGCACTCCCCCCCACACCCTGCAAGGCCCCTCCTAAGGTGATTCTTCTGCCTGGTCCAGGCTTGTCTGGAAAGTTTCAAGGAAACGTTCCAATTAAACGTGGTGCATGAATGTTCTCACTAGGTTCCCAAAATCTGTCTTGAGGGCCATAACCCTTCCAATCGACTAGATAGTATAGTTTGGATCTGGTATATTTGGAATCCAGGATTTCTTTCACTTCGTATTCGGGTTCTCCATCGATCATGATGGGTTCAAGTGGTGGTTTAACTAGTGTACCGGGTTGTACTGGTTTTAGCAGTGAGACGTGGAACACTGGATGAATTTGCATGTTAGCTGGCAATGTTAGTTTAACTGCTGCCGGGTTGATGATTGCTTGAACAGGATAAGGCCCCAAATAGCGAGGGCGAAAAGTCTGGGTTCCCTTTAGTGGTATGTATTTTGTTGCTAGCCAAACTTCGTCTCCTATCTGATAGTCAGGAGCCTTTTTCCGATATTGGTCTGCAAACCTTTTTTGCTTACTTTTGGCTTGGATTAACTGCTCTGAGTGATATTTGCATGAAGAGTCTTAACAGCCGGCATTTCGAGGCTGGGAGGGCTGTCCAGTTCCGAAGTATGCGGATGTCTGCCGTAAAGGGTGAAAAAAGGTGTTTACCCAGTACTGGAATGTACAGAATTGTTGTAAGCATATTCAACTATCCATAATAGATCTCTCCAGGTTCCGTCGACTTGATGCAGCATGCATCATAGGTATTGTTCGAGAGTCTGTTTGGTCCTCTCTATTTGACCATCCGTTTGGGGGTGATGGCTGGTGGATAGCCGTATGTCGATGTGAGCCATAGCGCAGCACTTTTTCCAGAAGTTTGATACAAATTGGCTCCCTCGATCAGAGACCATGACTGAAGGGAATCCATGCAGCTTGATAAGGTTTTCCAAAAACACCTTTGCTAGCTGGGACGCATCTGGAAGGCCTTTGAAAGGGATAAAGTGTGCCATTTTAGAAAATAGGTCCACTACAACTAAAATGGTATTGAACCCTTGCCTGGGAGGTAAATCAGTAATGAAGTCGAGAAAGAGTGTGTGCCATGGTGCCGGAGGTATTTCTAATGGTTGCAGGAGGCCAGCTGGTCTTTGCTTCAATGACTTGTTTTGTGCTCACACTCCACATGACTTAACGTATTGGATGATGTCTCGACGCCATGTGGGCCACCAATAATTGCATTTTACTTTGGCTAGAGTATTGGCAATTCCAGGATGACCCTCCATCAAAGAGTCGTGATAGTCTGAAATTATTTGTTGTTGTAGCTCGGTTTTAGGCACGTACAGGCGTTCGTCAAAATAAGGAAGTTGATTTTTGACAGTGTATTGTTTTCTTTTGGTATGCCATTCCAGTAACTTGCTTGGGGTTATTTCCCGTTGGATCACATTTCTAAGTTCAGTTTGTGTTAAAGCTGTGGTGAGGCCTAAAAGCTTGTCCTCAGGTATAATGGCCACTGGATCTGGAGTTGCATATTCTCTTTCATCGATGCTCATGCGAGATAGAGCATCAGCTTTCCCATTTCTTACGCCTGGTCTATAAGTGATTACGTAGTCATACTCGATGAAGAAAAGGGCCCATCGTAAATGCCGCAAGGATTGCGCCTTTGCTGTTTTTAAATATTGTAAGTTCCGATGGTCTGTAATTACAGTGACTGTATGCCTGGCCCCTAAGAGATAATGCCGCCATGCCTTGAAGGCGGATTTTATAGCAAGCAGCACCTTATCGGTGATGGCATAATTGAGTTCAGGGGGTGTGAATTCTCGCGACCAGAAGTCCACGGGGTGCAATTGGCCAGTTTCAGGGTCTTTTTGAGAAAGAACCGCCCCCATCGCCATACTGGAAGCATCTGTTTCCACGATGTAAGGAAGATCTGGACGAGGGTGTGGTAAGATTGGGGCTGAGGTGAACCTATCCTTTAGTTTGTGGAAGGCCTTTTCGGCATCTTCTGACCGTATGAATTTTTTATTGTTTTTTCGTAGAAGTAACGTGATTGGATGCACAATCTGAGAAAAGTCTGGGATGAATCGACGGTAGAAATTTGCAAAACCCAGCATACTCTGGATCCCTTTTACTGAGGTCCATTTTAGAATGGCATCCACTTGTGTGCATCCATTCGAATGCCTTTCGGAGTAAGAACAAAACCAAGAAATTCAACTTCGGTTACATGGAAAAAACATTTTTTCAAGTATTGCGTATAGTCGATGTTGGCGCAGTTTGGCAAGGATAGCACGGACATGCTTGACATGGTCTTGTTCTGAGGTTGAATACACTATGATGTCATCTATATAGGATAGGGCGCAAACATCGATCAGCTCCCTTAGGACGTCGTTCATAAAATATTGGAATGCCGCCAGGGCATTGCAAAGCCCGAAAGGCATTACCTGGTACTCAAACAACCCATACTTAGTACGAAAGGCCGTTTTCCATTCATCTCCTTTTTTAACTCGGACCAGGTGGTACGCTCCTCTGATATAACTTTGGATAATTCTGGGCATCTTTGACTTGATCTAACATCTCGGGAATAAGGGGCAGTGGGTAACGGTTTTTCACAGTGATCTGGTTCAGGGCGCGATAGTCAATACATGTTCTCAAGTCCCCTTCCTTTTTTGGTACGAAGAACAGGGCACTGGCTACCAGTGATTTGGATGGGGGAATGAACCCATTTGCCAAGTACTGGTCCAGATAGGACTTTAGATGCTGGTTTTCTGATTCGGTGAGCGCATAGATTCTGCCGCAAGGGATCTATGCACCAGGTATGAGGTCCATCTGACAGTCATAGGACCTGTGCAGTGGTAGTGTATTAGCTTGTTCCTTCTGGAACACATCCTGGAAATCTTGATATTCTTCAGGGAGAGTACTGGTTGCGCCAAGTGTAGATATCCCGACTCTAGGACTCATAGAAACCTTGAAACTGGACTTGTTTTCTTGGAGAGAACAGGTGGAGGCACAATCATGAGGAAATGTCAGTTTTCTTGCACGCCAATCTATCCGAGGGTTATGAGCAACTAACCATGGCATCCCTAATATTAGCTGAAACTGAGGCACCTTGATGAGATCGAAGGAAATCGATTCCCGGTGTCCATCCTGGCACAGCAGGGTTATTCCTGCCGTACATTGGGTTACTGGTCCGGAAGCAATTTCAGTCCCATCTACTGTGGTCACCTTTTCTGTGTTCGGCTTAAAACTTAAGGGAAGCCCCATCCGTGCGGCCATATCTTGATCAATATAATTCCCAACTACTCCGCTGTCTATGTAAGCTTCAACGGAATGCATCCTTGAAGGTTGTTGGTGATTGATTAGGATCACGGGTACTGCAAAATGTGAGGTTGGTGGCTCATTCTTCTCACTCGACAAACTGACCTCCACTTTTGTCGAGTTAGGCAGTTTTCCGACTCCTTACTCTCATCCTTTTCTGTAGCTCCCACAATTCAGTTGGGGGGTTTTATTGGACAGTCTTTTAAGAAGTGCCCCGATTGTCCGCAGTACAAACATAACTGCTGTTGCCTTATCTTATCTCTTTCGGCTTTTGTCAACGGTGTTCGTATGCCTCCAATTTGCATTGGCTCTGTGGTATTCTCTGACGTGCGCCGAGTAGCATCCTTAGTTTGTAGATACACGGCACGTGTGCCTGATTTGGACTGATCTGCTTTCCGATCTTGTAGTCGATTATCTAATTGCGCCACCAGATTGATAAATTCACTACAGTCACTAGGTGGATCAACTACCTGAGCCACGTCCTTTAATTCCCCTAGAAGGCCTCGGTGAAACAATGTGGTTCTCTTGTCTTCAGGCCACCTGGTTTCGGCCACTAACCTATTGAAGGTTGCTATGTATGTTAGTAAGTCCTGATTCCCCTGCCGGAGTGATAAGAGTTCGTTGTCTACAGCTTGTTCATGGGTGTGTCGGGCAAAGAGCTTTTCCATTTCCCTTTGGAAGCCCCCAAAGTCACGTAGTAACAGATCATCATAGCTCACAAGCAGCAATGACCAATCTGCTGCACTACCGCTTAGATATGACAAAATAAATGCTACTCGTGCCTGATCGTTAGGGAATGCAGACGGTCTGCAGAGGAAATGAAGGCGACTGTTACGCTCACCTGTTATCCACAGGGACGCCACCCAGCCTGGTTACTCGCTGGTATGCTTCTCAGCTTTGCCCTGATGTGGTCTGCGGGGAAGGTTCTGCCTGAAAATATAGGATGACTGTGTTCAAGACTGACCGACTGGGGTAAGTATCCTCCCTCCACCCCTGTATGATTTCAGTCCCTTGGGCGCCCTCTCCTCACCTTGTGGTAGAATTAGGCATGCTCTCCGTCCTGCCTTCTTTAATGGGGCGCGTTATCTTTCATGGGCGAGTTCAGGTAGGTCTTATTGCTGTTTTTTAGTTTTGTTGCTATCCTGCATGCCTGTCTTGTTTAAAATGTCTCTTTTTTCTTTAGGTATGCAGAGCTTCAGCGCGGCGAACTGGCTTGGTTGAGCCCCGCTGGTAAATGATGGCGCATTAAGAGCGCTATGATGCGGTAAGTAAGCGCTATGCGCAGCGCTGCAAAGTCTTGCCTTTGCTAACCTGTGTTTTCCTTCCATGTAGGTTGCGGTGTTCTTCAGCGCGAGTGGAATGTCCGGAGTGGTGCCAGCCGAGAGGCGACCAGCCAGGTAAGCCTTTTGAGCAGTTCGTAATTTGTAAATGTCTCTACTGCTTTCTTTAATGTTGCCTCTATCATCCTCTTTCAGGTCATTCTGTCCGGGAGGCGTGCAGATTTGAGGAAGCTGTTCTCAGTAGCTGCGAGTGGCTAAAGATGAAGACTGCAGGTAAGATGCTGCTGCTAATGATGTTCCTTTTGTCTCCTTGCAGTTTCTGCTTCTCCAAGGTTCGAGGGAATAGCTGGACACGGTGAGCGTCACGTTGCAAGCCGCAAAGTAACGCGAAGCGTGTTGTCTTGCTCGGGTGTGGTTTAAATAGCCCCAACAAAATAGTCCAGGTAAAGTAGTCCCTGGGCTACCACATCCAAAACACTAGACCGCATAGCTTGGTTCCTTGCCTCCATGTTGGCTGACAACACCTTAAGTAGTTCCCAAGTAGAGGGCGTGGCTACGAGGGCCATGTAGGAGGACGCGATCTGGAGGAGCTCCCGAGATCCTGAAATGATCCTGGCGAAATAGTGCATAACAACGTGCCTATGACTGCTGAAAACACACATGTCGATGTGTGAACGGTCTGACTGTGCCTGGTGAACTTTTGGAAGGCGTGGGAGGAGCGGTGGTGGAGTTTTGTGCGAAAAAGATAAGGAGCGCCGGAGACGGAAGACGAATCAAAATGGCCGATCAATGACCGGAACAAAGGATGGAGCAGGCCGCATGATTGTCGGGCGTTAGGAGCGAACTGTGTGCGCATTTGTAACTTGCGCGGAACGCGGGTCCCTGGGCCATGTCTAATATAACAGTGAGAGCGAAGGCGAAGCAGCCCGCGCTGGACGACTTCGCCAAGACGTCCCCTGGTCCGGAAAGTTCCAAGAGCAAGGATAAGTCACCCACGGGCGGCATGCCTGCAATGGGTACTAACCAAGAGGTCCTGGCTGCGATTGCGGACTTGAAGGCGACCTGGGAGGCTAAGCTTGAACTGGCCGTAACTGAGCTGAAAACGGCATTGGACCTTAAGGTCGGTGAGCTGCAAGAGGAGGTGAACTTACTCCGGCAGGACGTCAGGTCCCTAGCGGAGCGCACTGAGACCCTCGAGAAAGAGGTGAGCCCGAACACCACAGATTGTGCCTCCCATAAGGCCGAATTGCATGCCCTGGTGCAGAGAGTGGGCAACTTGGAGAACAGGGCTGAGGAGGCAGAAGGAGGCGCCCGACGGAATAACATTCGCATCGTGGGCCTGCCAGAAGGATCGGAGGGCCACGATCCCACGGAGTTCATCGAATCTATGCTGTTGCAGGAGATACCCGGAGGAGCCTTATCTCAAGGATTCGCAGTGGAACGTGCGCATAGAGCTCTAACAAGGAGGCCGCCGCCGGGAAACCCACCTAGGCCAGTAATTGCCAAAATCCTTAATTACCGGGACCGGGAGAGGATACTAGAACACTTCCGCAAGGGAGGAACGATTACACGAGGAGCGGCAAACATAACGGCCTACCCGGACTATACCCTGACTGTGCAGCGTAGCCGCATGAACTTTGGGACGGTAAAGCGGAGATTGAGAGAGGCGGGCTACAAATAAATGTTGCTGTACCCAGCGAAATTGAAGGTTTTTCTCAAACACAAGACTTTGTTTTTCGAGACTCCGGAGGACGCCATGGGATGGCTCGACGCGCAGGGATGTCCCCAGGAGCCTGACGCTCGGACGGGAAGAGGAGATGGAGGAGATAAGTAGTGCACGAGGAGGGTGCTACAAGATGGCACGGAATAGGACTCTGGGACTTGATTATAGTCATTTGAGCGGCCTTAAGCACAGAAGGTCAGACTGTTGCACAATATATTATGAGCACTGTGACTATTGCTGTATTTAGGGGAGCCTTGCAGAGCGGATCTCTTTATCCCACTTAGTAACTTTAGTTAAGTGGCCATTAGGGCGACTTCACCCTACTGAGCTCTGGGCATTGTTTAGTGCTTGCAGGACTAGATGTGGGGGTGCCTGAGTTCCATGGATGGAGCTGGGCAGCAGTTGGGGAGTGTGGTGTTGGGGAAGGGATGGGTAGAGGGTGGGGAGGGAAGTGGGGAGTTTGGGGTGTGTATAGTTATGGGGAGTTCCAGTTTGTACATGAGGCTACAAGAAAAAGCCAGAGGGCTGTATCTGTATCGCGTGGGCAGGTGGGGTTTGCTGCACGGAAGGGCGGAGAATACTTATGAGCTATGGGGATCTTAAGATCGTAACGTGGAATGTCAGGGGACTCAATAGTTACTTAAAGAGGAACAAGGTCATGATGTATTTGAAAAGACAGAAAATTGATATTGCACTGTTGCAGGAGACGCATCTGACTTGGGAAAAGTTGGAACTGGTGGGGAAGAAGTGGAGAGGTATTGTAGTGGGCTCTCCGTATTCTGCCTACGCTAGGGGAGTGTTGGTCTGGGTGGCACCGCACGTTCCGCTCCAACTTACACAAGAGGTGGTGGATACAGAGGGGAGGATGGTCATAATGAAGGCACTGGGGGAAAATAAGGAGGTGTGCATTGTAAACACGTATGCCCCCAATCAAAACATGGCGGAATATTTTAGGACTCTGTGTACCAACCTGGGTGCGTGCGTGGGTGGGGCGGTTATTTGGGGAGGGAATTTTAATTGTGTGCTGATCCCAAGGGTAGACAGATCTGATGATAAGATTGATAGGCCCACCCCAGCGGCCAGGGCATTGCAGACACTGCTCGACGACTTCGGGCTGGCAGATGTTTGGAGGCTGAAACATCCTAACGAGGAACAGTATTCACATTACTCAGCCCCGCAACAACTGCATACAAGACTTGACTATTTTTTTGCCACGCCAGATGTGGTGATAGAGACCACCCAAATAGAATACAAAGCGAGGGTCCTGTCGGACCACTCGCCTCTGGTCCTGTGATGGCGGTACTGCCGCCCCAGAGCACGGATACCGACATGGCGCCTCCGGGCTGAGGCGCTCAAGGATCTGGTGTTCAGAGAGGTTATCAGGGACGAGATCACACATTATTTCGAAGAGAACGCTGGTAGTGTGGATTTGGCGGGCACGCTCTGGGAAGCCTTTAAGGTGGTATTGCGGAGTGCTGCCATTGCTAAATCAAAGGGCCTGCAGGGTGGGGTCCTAGCGGAGTTAGGGGAAGCTGAGGATGAACTGGAACGGGAACTCAATAGGGGAGGGGGAGATGCAGAGCCAGTACTTAAACTACAGCAGCGGTGTGCGGAACTTTGGGAAAGGCTCTGCAACCTCAACTATAAGAAGAATGCTGAGAGACAGCATGCAGGTGGGGATAAAACAGGACGTCTCTTGGCGTGGCTATACAAGAGGGAAACCCCTAGGCCCCCGATTAGGATGATAATCGGAGAGGATGGGGAGGTAGCGAACACCCAAGAAGGAGTCAATGAGGCATTCTTAGATTATTACAGGGCACTATATGAGGACAAAGGGGGGGGCAGCCGAGAGGAGATAAGGGAAACTATGAGATATGGGATTACCTAAGATTAGTGCCGAAGAAACAGAGGAGCTGGATACACCGATTACTTTGGAGGAACTGGAGGAGGTGGTGAGGCAGCTGCCCACTAGTAAGACCCCAGGTGCGGACGTGCTCCCTAGTGAATTTTATAAAGCATATAGAGAGGAGGTACCCCCCCCATGCTAGAAATGCTTAATAAATCGTTTGAGGTGGGCCGGTTGCCGGAATTGCTTAGAGAAGCGATAATAATACCGCTCCCTAAGCCCAACAAACCAGGGCATAGCTGCAGCTCCTATAGGCCCTTGTCAATGCTGAACCAGGACGACAAGATATTGATGGCGGTTCTGGCTAATAGATTGCGGAGAGTTATTAGTAAATTGATACACCCGGACCAAACAGGTTATGTCCCCAACAGAAATATAACCCACAACCACAGGCGACTCCACCGGGTGATTGAATGGGGGAGCGAGAGCGAGGGTGAAATGGATGTTGTGTCCCTAGATGCAGCCAAAGCTTTCGACTCCGTCAGGTGGTCGTGGTTGCTGGAGGCCCTGAAGGAATACGGGATGGGTCCTGGTTATGTTAGGTGGGCGAAGTTGCTGTACAGTGAGCCGCTAGCTAGGGTACGTACAGGAGCGGTGATATCCGAGAGGTGGCAGTTTAGCAGAGGCACCAGACAAGGGTGCCCCTGGTCCCTGGTGTTATATATTCTGGCCCTGGAGCCCCTGGCAGTGTACCTTCGGCAACAATATGACATGATAGGCATTGAGGTAGGGGGAGAGAAACACCTCATATCTCTGTATGCTGACGATTTGCTATTATATCTGAAATATCCGGAGGAAAATCTTCAGTATATTCTGGAGGTAATGGAAAGGTATGCAGAACTGTCTGGCATAGCGGTGAACCCCCAAAAATCGAGCATATTCCCATTGGGTAGCTACAGAGGAACCCTTCCGGAGCGGTTGCCAGTGTTGCCGATACCATGGGCGGTTGGTTCCTTCTGCTACCTCGGCATAGATGTGTATCACACGGTAGAGGAGGAACATTTGCATAACACCGAGGTGGCGGTGGGAAAAATCCGTACAAGCATGAAGTTTTGGGAGAAGTTGCTGTTGGCGATGATGGGACGGGGAGCGATGCTCAAAATGGTGGTTCTGCCCAGGCTTTTACATTTTTTCAGCATTATCCCGTACATGATACCTAAGAAGTTTTTTGCCAAGCTGAATAGTATGTGCAGAGACTTCCTATGGCATTGCACTCGGAATAGAGTGGCGCTATGGAAGTTGCAGAATTTCCATGAAAAGGGGGGTATTAAGCTGCCTAATTTTGAGGCCTATTATGTGGCTGGTCAGTTGCAATATGTGGTCAAATGGCTCTCTGACGAGGTAACTCCCGAATTTAGGCTGTTTGGACAGGACTGCACTCCCTTCTACCTGAAGGAAATTATTTGGTTGCCTAGGTCAGAAATGAAGGAGCGCCCGGGAATGATGTTCATGGGGTGGAAGATGTGGCGTAGAGTATGTCAAATGATGGAGGACCCGTACCAGTGTTACCCGCAGGTGCCGTTGATTGCTTTGGCAGGGGGAGACAAACAACTAAGGATAATAATCAGGACCTACTGGGAGTTGTCGGGCTGGTTACATTGGGGGATGTCTGGCAAGAGGGAGCGATTAGAGATTTTGAAGGACTAGGGGAAGAGGCGGGCTTGCATCGGGGACAGTATGTCACGTACCTAAGGCTGGTGCAGAATATTCGTAAAATCTGGCCTGAGACTGTATTGGCAGAGGAACCAGATGCCACTGTGGGGACAATATATGACATATCAGAAGGGGGGCATGAGATCTCCAGATTGTATGAAATGGTGATGACCCGGTTTGGGAAGGAATGGACTCATTTGAGGTTAGATTGGGAAACAGAGGTGGGAGCACAGATGGAAGATGGGATGTGGGAGCGTGCTATGGGATACCACAAGAAGGTGTCAAGAAATGCAAGATTACAACAAATACAGTTGTATATAACGCACAGAGCTTACATGACCCCGATGAGAATATCGAAATTTGTAAATGCGGGACGACAAGCGTGCCCAAAATGCGATAAGGAAAATGCTGATATGACCCACATGTTTTGGTCTTACCCAGAGTTTCTGGGGAGAAGTGGCGCAAAAACTAGCGGACAAAGGGGTCACGCTCATTATAGATACGGCTTGGGCCTGCCTGTTGGGAGGGTTTCCCAGACCACGGAAACTTAAACATGTTGGAAAATTGAAGGACTTGGCATATGTGCTCGCAAAACGAAGGATTGCCATGGGATGGAGCAGTGCCATAAGCCACGGGTGGAGGTATGGTGGCGGGAATTACAGAAATGGGCGGAGGCTGAAACGGTGGTATGGCAGAAGGCATGTGGCATATGTGGGGAAGAAGAAGTGGGTACCCTGATAGCATGGAGAGTATTAATAGCAGGACTGTTTGGAACAATAACGGACTCTGCAGCCTCGGAAAGAGGCGATACCCTGCCACAAGCAGCAGATACGGAATGAGAAGGACGAACATGCTCTTGAGGGGGGAGGGATTGGGGGAGCAGTGGTCTTGACTAATTGATGTTCATGTGATTGTTGCAAAAAGCGCTGCCAGTTTGGTTTGTATTGTTTGTTTGTTTCAGAAAATAATATAAACCGTTTAAAAAAAAAAAGTAGTTCCCAAGCACATGTTTTTCATGGTGTATGAGCCTGGCGCCAAAGGCGCCAGGAGTGGCCCCAAGAGGGTTTTGGAAGAGGATGCCAGGCTCTAGAGGCCCGAGTCCTGACTCCACCTGGCCAATGGGTTTGCCAGAGGTGGTTTTGGGCGAGGGTCGTGACAGCACTCCCCCCTAAGGCTCCTCCCATGGTTTTCCTTCTGTCTGGCCCAGGTTTGGTGGGGAAGTTCCGATTGAATTTTCCGATTAGACGTGGTGTGTGGATATTCTCACTGGGCTCCCAGGATCTATCTTGTGGTCCAAATCCTTTCCAATCGACGAGATGATATAGCTTGGTCCTAGAGTATTTAGAGTCCAAGATATCCTTGACTTCGAATTCTGGTTCTCCGTCAACACGTATGGGCTTAGGTGGTGTCCAAATCCGTGAGCCGGGTTGCATTGGTTTCAGGATGGACACATGGAATACCGGGTGGATGTGTATATTAGGTGGTAAATCCAGTTTCACGGCTGCTGGGTTGATAATTGCCTTAATGGTATAGGGTCCTAAGAATCTGGGATGAAAGGTCCAGGTTCCCTTGATGGGTACGAATTTAGCGGCTAACCAAATGTCTCCTACTTGATAATCGGGGGCCTTTTTCCGGTGTTGGTCCCTTTTGTTTTTCTTTGGCATGAATAAGGCGTTCCTTTGCCCTTTTGAAAGCCTGAGTAATGGTTGTGTATAGAGTCTTTACCGCTGGCATTTCCAAGCTGTCTGCCATAAAGGATATAGAAGGGCGTTTGTCCCGTGCTTGAATGCAAAGAATTGTTATATGCATATTCGGCTATCCATAGTAGGTCTTCCCAATTCCTCCGTAAATGTTGATGGAGTGTCTGATTGGTCCTCTCGGTTTGGCCGTCCGTTTGGGGATGGTGACTGGTAGATAGCTGAACGTCGATCTGCGCCATTGCACAACATTTTTTCCAGAAGTTTGAAACACACTGGCTGCCTCGATCAGAGACCAGGACCGAAGAGAAGCCATGTAGCTTAACCACGCCCTCCAGGAACACTTTTGTTAAAGTGGCTGTGTCTGGGAGGCCTTTGAGAGGAATAAAATGAGCCATCTTCGAGAATAAGTCCACAACTACAAGGATGGTGTTGAACCCTTGGCTTGGAGGTAGATCAGTGATGAAGTCAAGGGAAAGAGTGTGCCATGGAACTGGAGGAATGTCCAATGGTTGTAGGAGACCAGATGGTTTTTGTTTGTGATTTATTATGTGTGCAGACACCGCAGGACTGAATATACTGAATGATGTCCTTACGCCAGGTAGGCCACCAAAAGTTCTCTTTCATCTTAGCTAGGGATTTGGCGATCCCAGGATGCCCTTCGATCAGTGAATCGTGATAGTTTGAAATAACATGCTGTTGTAATTCCTTCTTGGGTACATATAGGCGATCCCTAAAAAAGGGTAGATGGTCCTTGATGGTATATTGTTCTCCTTGAGTTTGCCATGCGAGGTAGGCATCAGGATTCATTGTCCATTGGATTTCTTTTCGTAGTTCTGCTTGTGTTGAGGCTGTCGTGATACCCAAGGGTTTGTCTTCAGGTATTATAGATACTGGGTCTGGAGTTGTATATACTATTTCATCTATGCCCATGCGAGATAAGGCATCCGCCTTTCTGTTTCTGACTCCTGGTCAAAATGTGATTACATAATCATATTCAGCGAAGAAAAGGGCCCACCGTAATTGGCGCGAGGAGTGGGCCTTGGCTGTTTTGAGGTATTGCAGGTTTCGGTGGTCTGTGATGACTGTAATGGTGTGTCTGGCCCCCAGAAGGTAGTGCCTCCAGGCTTTAAAGGCGGATTTGATAGCCAGGAGTTACTTGTCCGTGATGGCATCATTAATCTCTGGAGGTGAGAACTTTTTCGACCAGAAGGCCACAGGATGTAGCTGGCGGGTTTCCAAGGCTCTCTGTGAAAGGACAGCCCCTATTGAGAGACTTGACGCATCAGTTTCAATGACATAAGGGAGGTCTGGATGAGGATGTTGCAGGATTGGAGCGGAGATAAACCTTAGTTTAAGTTCCTGAAAGGCTTCTTCTGCTTCTTCGGTCCAAGCAAACTTTTTATTGTTTTTTCGTAATAGTACTGTGATTGGGTGCACAACCTGAGAGAAGTCTGGGATGAACCGGCGGTAGAAGTTCGCGAAGATTTGAGGAAGCTGTTCTCAGTAGCTGCGAGTGTTTAAAGATGAAGATTACAGGGAAGATGCTTCTGCTAATGATGTTCCTTTTGTCTCCTTGCAGGTTCTGCTTCTCCGAGGTTCGAGGGAATAGCTGGACACAGTGAGTGTCACGTTGCAAGCTGCAAAGTAACGCAAAGCGTGTTGTCTTGCTCGGGTGTGGTTTAAATAGTCCCAACAAAATAGTCCAGGTAAAGTAGTCCCTAGGCTACCACACCCAAAACACTAGACCGCATAGCTTGGTTCCTAGGAACCAAGCTATGTGGATGTCTCCATGTTGGCAGACAGTACAATAAAGTAGTTCCCAAGCACATTGTTTTTCATGGTGAATGAGCCTGGCACGCCAGGACTGGCCCCATGAGGGCTTTTGAAGAGGAAGCCAGGCTCTAGAGGCCCAAGTCCTGACTCCACCTGGCCAACGGGTTTGCCAGAGGGGGTTTTGGGCGAGGGTCGTGACAGCGATATTGATTCATGAATGCTGCATACTTTCTTGGATCTCCTGAAAACCTTTCTGGCGGTGCTAATGGTATTGTTCTGGGTAAATTGATTTGCACTGGAGCGGTACACGACGTGGTTGCCTGTGCCGGCGAAGTTGTCCTGGGTAATGGAGCTTGCCCGGCCTGTGATTGCAGTAGTTGCCTGCCAAGTTCTTCAGTGCGAACCTTGGTGACGACAAGATCCCTTCGCAGGGTATTAGTCTCTTGCCTAGCCGAATGCACTTCGACGCGTAATTGTCCTAATAACTGGGCCAGTTGGTCCATTTCTGAAGTCTCCATGGCGCCCAGGTGGATTTTGTTATGAGGCTCCGCGTTCTGTTACGCTCACCTGGTATCCACGGGGACGCATGTATGCCCTGGTTGCCGGATTCCCCCCCGGATGTGCTCAATTCGTGATGATGTCTTCTATGGCAGGTGGGTCTGAAAACACAGGAGGACTGGATTTAGGCACAGATTTCGTTTCCTCCCACCAGCCCCTTGGACTCGACCTGATGGCCCCCGCCTCACCTTGTTATGATGTCTGGTGTGCTCTCCGTCCTGCTTTCTGCGCAGGGGCACATAGTTTTCTGCGGGTTGAAGCGACCAAGTTAACTTCACTGGTGACAACCCATTTAAGAGTCTTTAAGGAGGTAAGTTCAATTATAGCAGTCTCTGAAGGCCTTTGCTTTTCTTTCGTGCTATTAATGTCTTTCCCTGATTGTTTCCCCCTTAGGTGTGCGGAGGTTCGCTGGGTGCGCTGCTTGGGTCAGGCTCCTGCCGGGATTTATGGACAGGGAACGTATGAAGAAAGGTAGGCTCAGCGCGAAGTGCGGTGCGCTAATGTCTTTTTGGGCTAACCTGTATTCTTTATTCCTTTTCAGGTTGCGATGGTCTTTCTGGGCGTGCATTGATTTCCGGAGTGGAACTGGCCAAGATATTCCCAGCCAGGTGAGGAGGTTATGGTTACTGCTGTGATTGCCATGAGTAACCTCTTTAACGTTGTCCCTTTTTTTCTCTCCTCGCCAGGTGCTTCGTTCCGGTGCGTGTGTGATGTCCTGAAGATGCTGCCAACGGGATGGAAGACCGCAAGCAGCCGGGATCGAAGGATGGAAAGCTACAAGTAAGCTGGGACTGCTAATGATGTTCTTTTGTCTCCTCTGCAGGTCCGCGATTCCAGGAACACCGGGTATGGTCTCTGAACAAGATGAGCGTCACGCTGCTGGCTGCAGAATAACGTGAAGCACGTTCTTTAGCTTGGGTGTGGTTTATATAGCCTAGCCCTGTAAAGTAGTCCAGGCAAAGTAGTCCGGGCTACCACACCCTAAAGCACTGCACCGCACAGTCTGGTTCTTGGGGACTGGACTGTGTGGGTGTCACCATGTTGTCTGCAGGCTTCCACACAAAAAGTAGTCCCCTCAAGTCCCATTCCAAATATGAGCCTGGCACCAAAGGCGCCAGGACTGACTCCAGGAGAGTCCCTGGTGATAATGTAAGGCCCTTGGGGCCCCAAATGAACCCCGAATCCTAACCCTACCTGGCATGTGACCATGCCAGTGGAGAAATGGGTCACGGGTCATGACACCTCACCATAATTTTTTTGGCCTCAAGAAAGAACCCCTTTGGCCTCTCAACAGGTAGCATTTGAAAGGGATACAGGAACCGGGGGAGACATACCATTTTAATAGCATTAATTCGTCCTAACCAGGAGATCGTGAGCTTGTGCCACCTTTTCAGGTCAGCAGAGAATCGTTCGAGGAGGGGACGGAAGTTAGCTTCATACAGGTCAGCCAGGGTTTTGGTGACCTGTATGCCTAAATATTTCAATGTGGAATGCTCAATCTTGAGGCCGAGTGGGAGGAATTTGCTTTCGTTTTCTTCCTTCGATCCCTGTAGGGGGAATAGTATCGATTTAGTCCTGTTCACTTTAAACCCAGAGAGTTGACCATATTCTTCTAATAGATGAAGGGCACGGGGGATGGATACGGAAGGGTTAGTTATGTGTAGAAGTATATCATCTGCGTAGAGTGCCACCTTATATTCCGTTGCTCCCAGCCGTATGCCTTCTACCATGGGGTCGGTTCTCATTTTTTGGGCCAGCGGTTCTAGAGAAAGGGCAAAGAGAATTGCGGAGAGGGGGCAACCCTGCCGGTTTCCGTGTTTCAATTCGAACCATCTGGAGTACTCTCCATTTACAAATATTGACGCTTTGGGGTATGTGTATACCGCCTGTATTCCTTTCCTAAATCTTGGCCCTATTCCTACCTTTCACAGGACCGCCCTCAAGAATTCCCACTCCACTCTGTCAAAAGCTTTCTCTGCATCTATCGATAGAAGGGCAGCGTCATCGGGCAGAGTATGAGATGTATGGACGAGGTGGAGTGGTTTACGCATAGTGTCCGCCCCCTGCCTTCCCAATATGAACCCAACTTGGTCAGAGTGTATGAGATGAGGCATTAGTATCTCTAATCTGGCAGCTAATACTCTAGTTCAAATTTTAGCAACAAGGTTGAGTAGGGAGATAGGGTGGTATGATCCACAATATTTAGGGTTTCTCCCTTCTTTGGGAATCACAGTTATCAGTGCTCTTGTAAAGGAGTCTGGGGCTTCCCCCCGTCTCTAGTATCTTGTTAAATAGTTCTGTTATAAATGGTGTTAGCTGCGCACTGACGGTTTTGTAAAAACCGGCAGTGTAGTCATCTTCCCTGGGGATTTGCCTATGATTAACCTTTTTATTGCATCTTGGACTTCTTGTCCAGATATTGGGGAGTCTAGCAGCTCGGATTCTCGGTTTCATATTTTGGGCATGTTGATTGAGGACAGGTAGAGATCTGTGTACGATTGATCAGGGTTTGTTTCCGAGGTATATAGGGTCTCAAAGAAGTTGGCAAAACATTCTGGGATGGTTTGGGGATTGTGAATCGTGGCGGAGTTGTCTTCAATTATTTCTTCTACTCTTCACTCTGCCCTCTGTTCTCTAAGTCTGGCGGCTAATAGTGAGTCGGCCTTGTCCCCCTTTTTCGTAAAATTTCTGTTTTAGGAGTCAAAGCTTATGCACTACTTGTTCATGTTCCAACAGTCGTAATTCCTCCCTTTTACGCGGTGCTTCGTTCATTTTGTCGGGATCTACCCCCGGATTCTTTCTTATGTCCCCTTCCAACTGACATATTTCAGTTCTGAGTCTGTGTTCTATGATCTTTCGCTCCCTTTTCTTAGAGGACCCTTCTCGTATTAAGATGCCCCTCCAAGTGGCTTTCCCAGATTCCCAGATTATTTGATTGGATTTGCTTGGATACCTCACCATTATTGTTCAGTTTGATATATTGATTAATTTCAGTCTCCATTTCTGTCTTAACTGCATCTTTTCCAAAGACTCTCGTTACACCGCCATTTCCCTCCCATGACAGGTAAGTCTACCCATTTAACGACTACCAGGACCATATCGTGATCTGACCATGTTATCGGGATTATTTCTGAGTGTGTTGCGGTATCAAGGAGATCCTTTGTCAGGTATATGTAGTCGATTCGGGTGAATGTGTTATGCGGGCTAGAGTAGAAAGTGTAACCTCTATCATTGGGGTGCATGATCCTCCACACATCTTTCATTTCATACGTGTCCATCATGTCTAATAATTCAGTGCAGTCGCCTCTATTCTGGTTTCTCGTTTCGGGATTACCAGGTTTCCAATCTTTGGCCGGGTCTGCCCACTGGTTAAAATCACCTCCTAGAATGATGTGACCTGAGGCTTCTAACATTATTTTAGGGATTGTTTTCTCAAGAGATTTAGCCTGTCCAGTGTTGGGGGAGTATATTGCGGCAATCATTACATTTACCTTCGCAACTTTTCCCGTTATATGTAGAGCACGCCCTCCCACATCGGACCATGTCTTGTCCACCTCAAAGCTAATTCCCTTCTTAATCAGGATTCCCACGCCTCCTTTCCTGAGTGGCCGGAGCACCAGAACTCCATTCCCACCCGTTTCCTGATGATGCAACGTTCCTCCCCCTTAGCATACTTTGTTTCCTGTAGAAGGAGGATATCAATTTTGGATCTTCGGAGCTCTCTAGCTACCAGTGACCTCCTGGTTAGTGAGTTCAGGCCTTTCACATTAACTGTCCCTACCCTAAAGGAGTCCCTTCCCTTCAGATCATCAGATGATGCCATTGTTAGTTCTTGTTGGGTAGTTGTTTATATTCCATGACTAGTAGATTGTTTGCTCATTGAGTCCCACAGTGTTTTGAGTGCTTTGAACCATCACAGATGTTGCTGCAATCTTTTCCCATCATCTGTACCCCTTCCCTTCCCATTCCCCTCCCTTCCCAAGTTGGTGGCGTTCGATCGAACCCGGATGGTAACACTGGTCCTGCATCGAACAACCTGTGGGGACCGTTATTTCACGCCGCTTTACTTAATATAACATCTCAATCTTAATTGAGCTCCCTCTGTCCTCCCCCCCTCATGTCTGTGTCTTGACCTTGTTGTGGACCTAAACATGTTTCTCCAATCAGGTCAATTACTTTTACATTGGAATAATTGCCATCTTACCAAGTTTGTGGATGGTCAGTTGTCTCCCTAAGGTGTTACTTCTTTGGTATTTCCTCGAGCCTTTCACACGTTTTCTCCTAGGAACTTATGCGCCATCCTCTGTCTTCTCGTCTTGGTTCTTCCCGGTTGTCTTCTTCTGTGTGCAGTCCAATTAGGTTGGAGATGCATGCCTTGATTTCTTTCTCCGAACTCAGCTTCATTTTGTTGCCTTCGTATTCAAAGGAGAGGGAGAAGGGATTCTTTTCTTTCAGATGCTTTGTAAGAGGTCCGCACATACGCAGGGGTGAGAGTGTCATAGATGATAGATCTTGGTATATTAAGATCTGGGCAGCTTCCAGAGTGATCGTCTCGCTGCTTCTTGCCCTTTCAAGGACCCTGGTCTTATCCTGAAAGCGGTGGAATCAGGAGAGTACAGATCTTGGTCTGCCCGGGAGGACTCCGGCTCTGTGTATCCTCTCTGTTTTGGGTTCATCAATTGCATCATCGGCGACTAGTAGTTTGATAATGTCATGTAGGGTTTTCCTCAGGTCGCTCTCTGTCTCCCCTTCTCGTTCTGGGATTCCGAAAATTCGTAGGTTGTTCCGTCTTTCCCGGTTTTCCAAGTCGTCAAGCTTAAGTTTGAAATCTTCTTCCCGTTGTTCTAGTTCTGTCATCCTCTGATCAAGCTCTGCCTCCAGGGTGTCTATGGAAGCTTGTTTGTTCTCTACACCTTCCAGCCTTTCTTCCATGCTATCCAGGCGATGTGTGATCTTGTCTATTTTACTGCCAATGTTGGCCCCCATATACTTTATTTCTCCTAGTAGAGCAGCAATGTCCCCTTTGGTGGCCGCTGATTCACTTGTCATAGTGTCTGTGGTTGCCATGTTGAGGTTGCTGGTCTCAGAAGGCAAAGAGGAGTAGGCGAATGGCGCTAGTTTCTCTTTTACGCTCCTGGGACGTCGGGGGGTGGCGTTGATGCTGTTAGGTGGGCCCAAGATGTGTGTTCGGATCTGGGCCAGTATTATAGGTCTTGCAGGGGAAGCGTTGTGTCTCCCCACGTTCTGCTGGCTTGGTCCCTTGGTTCCGCTCTTCCTTGTGCACAGCAGCATTAGTTTGGGAGGTGTTCCGTTATGTGCTGAAATGCCTGGAGACAGGAACTATACCTCAGTGTCTCTTTGATTTCTTTTCTTATGGTCACACCTCCTCCCACTGCTTTCCCTTTTCATGCTCTGTGTATGGCAGGACCCACCTTCTTCTGTTCCACTTGCAGTAGGTGAAGCCAGATTGCGAGGTCGTGTTGGGTGGGTGTCTCAGAGGGTGATTTTGGATCGATTCCCAGACGTGGTCATGGCTCAGGAGCTTTGACTGGACCTCTTCACCTGTGATCAAAATAGGGTTGGAATGTCTGTAGGTTTATGCGTTATGCGTTGCTGCGGATTGCCTGGGCTCCAAGGACAGTTGCTGTTTAAGTATATGGGTGTTTTATTTCGGCATGTGATGTAGCAGTTGATTTGAAGCAGCTATTTCCTCAGTAGCCCTTCACCTTGTTTGTGGGCTTTAGTCTCCCTGATGGTCAGTCTGGGTACACTGTCGGTGATGGGCCTCCTGGGAACCAGCAGGGTCCGGTAGGTGAGTGTTGGGTAGGGTGTAGTGTGGAAGGATTTTTATCTTGCTTGGGGTTCTCCACCTGCTTTGGGGCGTTCTGCTCCACAAGGGACAGCTCTGAATCCCCCTTTTAGTTCACGTTACGGGCTCTCTATGCGCTATTGCCTGTGGATTTTGTCGGGGAGGGGAGGCTGCGTTCTCTGATACTTGTTGGGTGAGGGAGATGGGTCTTGACAGTGTGTTGTCAGCACTGCTCCGTTGTAAGTTCTGTGTCCCTGACTCCAACAGGGCTGGGGGTGGTCGGGTCCCTCTTAACTGTGCGCTTCCCACAAGCACTGTGATGAGCGTGGGCCGTGTGCAGCAGCCACGGCAGGCCACAGCGCATCACCTGCCGCAGGCCTCCTGTGTCCAACGGTGACCGCAACTGGCTGCGTCCGCCCCCCCTTCAGAATGCGGTGAGGCGAGCAGTCTCATAGGGGTGCTGGGGGCCTTCTGTGGGCCGCTGCCCTTGAGGTTTATTTGGTGGGTCGCTTGTGAGGTGAAGGGGGGTTCTTGTGAGGAAACCACTAATCCGTTTGTGCCCAGCATCACCAGTTTTGCTGGGGCTTAGGGGGGGGCAGTAATTCTCTGTGCCAGTGAGACATCCACGCACACCGCGGCACGCAGGGGCCAGGTGCCAACAGTCGCGCCATCCCACACTGCGTGCCACCGACCTCCGGGTCCGTCCCGCCGCAGGCTCCCCGCTCGCAGTGCGGGTCACAGGTGGTGGAGAGCCATACGTTCCCCAGCGAGCAATGCCCTCCTCTTCAGGGCTCCCAATTGCGGGCTCTTCTCCGGTTTCTTCACTGTTCATAGTGAGTTGTTGCCAGAGAGCAATATAGTGCGCGTATATTGGTTTCAATTTGCCCATATCTTCAAGAGGTGATTTCTCTGTGAGTCCTCTGCCGTTTTTGATCCGCATTTTCCCCAAAGGGGGGACGGGGGCTTCTGATAGCTTTTACTCCAATTTTTATCATGGGGGGTGGCCTCTAGTGGGGGCTAAGT
The DNA here is from genome assembly GCF_040938575.1 of Ambystoma mexicanum. Lineage (NCBI taxonomy): Eukaryota > Metazoa > Chordata > Amphibia > Caudata > Ambystomatidae > Ambystoma > Ambystoma mexicanum. Next base: position 193,451,789 of record NC_090935.1, on the reverse strand, counting down.
CCACTTTGGGGGCCGTGGCAGCAGAGCTCACGCGCAGAGCATGCCTGTCTGTGCGCCCCCTGGTGGCCAGTCCTCAATTGATTTTTTTAAAACTATTTATAAAGGTTTACATTTACAACCACAAACAGTGAGTGCCTTTTACTTGACAATACAAAGTGACACGCCATCCAACTGATAACTGAAATATCTTACATGGTAGACAAAAAGTCATCAATCCATCCTACAGTGCTCCATTCACTAAAGTGACCAAATAGCCTGTCATACAGTTTCCTTGTTAGTTCACAATCCCATTGCATAATCATAACCCACAGCATCTCCCCACGCCAATCCAGCTCCGCACTGGATCCAAGATGTCCATATGCCTAGAGCCTGAAGGTTACAATCTGCAGAACTCTTGTTAGACATCACAGCATCATGCAAGGACTTTTAAACATTTCAACAGTGTTGGTGCCAATGGGCATGCTCAAGTATCAGTATACATAATTTTGCCAATATCATACAGATGGATAATAACTTCCTCCCACCCTTTGAGATACGTGGCAACCATCCGAACAAGCAATAGCGAATATTCGATGGAACTGTGCATCATTCATTTTCCCTGTTAATTCTGTAACCTGCCTCCAGAAAGTTGTTAGATGAGGACAGCTCCACAAAACAGGTATAAAATCAGCATCTTCACTCTTGCATCTGCAGCGTTCCCAATCACATGACTTATCAAACTTCCACTGAACAGCTGGGATCAAATATGCCTGATGGAGAAGGTTAAACTGTACAAGTTTAAATCGGGAGCTAATCGCCACTTTCCTAGTGTATGAGCACATATACTTCCATCTTGCATCCAGCAGCTCCTCCCCAAAAACTGCTTCCGATTTCGATCTACTAGCCGGCCTCTCTCTGAAGCTATTTCCCAAAGCCATACTGTAAATCATAGCAACAATCCTTCAGGAGTTTGCTGAATTCGCAAAGAACTTTAAGAGGGGATCCGCAGAAGGCTCTCCCGGAAACCCCTGTGTCCATACCCTAAAAGTCTCCAGTAGTCTAAAGTACTGGAACAGCCCCCCAAATGGGTCCCCCAAAGTAGCCTTGACTTGATCCCCGGAAAAAAACATCCATACGAAATGGCCCCTCTTGATAGAAATCTGCCAGTGTTTGCACCAAATACCTGTACCATTCAGTCTGTCATCACATGTTGGCTCTAAACACTGGACACTCCAGATCTCAAGTTCTGGGGTGTAAGGAAAAGTTACTGCCAACCTCAGACACAACCTTCTCCATGCAAGGACAGTACATGCCACTGGGTCGAACTGACAATTTATCTTCAATGACATCAACTAACTCTAACGAGTATGGGTATGCCGACCTCCTTTCTAAACCGGACATGTGGGAACTGCTGAGAGTCTCATCCAGTAAGATGCAAACACTTGTGCAGCTAATTAATACAGCTCAAGGTCCGGCAGCCCAATCCCAGTCTTGGACCCATGTTCCTATTAACGTATCCCATCATATACAAGGTCTTTTCGGGCTCCAAACCGGTATAACCATCAGTGATTTTACCTCCTTAAAGAATTGAGAGCCTGGCCACACCGGGACATTAAGGAACAAATACAATATTTTAGGAAGGATAATCATCTTTATAATTGCTAATCTTCCTAGCGGAGGGATTGGAAGTGACACCCACCGGCCAATCACCCCCCCCCCCAGGTACAACCTGGGGGGATCTGGGACCTACTTACCTGGATCCCCAGGGTACTTGTTGGATTCCGGTTCCCACCAAAACCGCCCTGCTCCTGAGGAGCATAAAATACTATGATTCAGCGGAAAGAGGATCGATTTGTACCAGTTTACTAACAGAGCCGAAATGCTCCAAAACACCTCAATTTCACTTGCAAGAGGTTCCAAGTTGGTACCAGGTTCCCTAATATATAATATGACATTGTCTGCATACAACGAAATCAGTTCACGGGTGCCTCCCCCTATCGTTATCCCGCGATGTATGTAGCTTCCTCAGACGCACAGCAAGCTGCTCCATTGCTATGGCAAATAAGCGTGGGGCTAGTGGACACCCCTGTCGTGTCCCTGTCCCAAAATCAAATGCCTCAGAGTGTCTACCAAATAGCCAATTCTCGCTGTGACCCCAGAATACAACATCTTCACACAAGGCATGAAGTTAGGCGAACGCCTATTTTTACCGCAAACAAATAGTCACATGCAATGATTCGAATGCCTTTTCCATATCAAGTAGCGCTCTGAGCGCCAGGACCGAGGGATCAATCTGCACTATCACTCCAAAAAGCCTTCTTAGATTGAGAGCTGCACTCCTACCCGGTATGAAACCTGCCTGAGCCGTATGTATTGTAGAGGAGATAAACGGTAGCAATCTGTCTACTAGCATTTTTGAGAATAGTTTTGTGTCAACATTGTTAAGAGATAGCCTGTATGAGGCACAATCCAGGGGATCTTTATCATGTTTCAATATCAAAGTTATTATCCCTTCACGCATAGGAGGAAGTGAGACCACCTCAATACTTTCACGCCTAGTCTGCAATGGATATCCTGCCACCCCAGAGCCAAATTCCTTAAAAGAACTCAGCACTACCACCATCCGAGCCCAGGTCTTTAGCCACCGGCAGATCTCCAATAGCCTTCATAATATCGTCCACAGTGATCGGAATACTCAATGCTTCCACTGCCTGGTCACTGAACCTTTTCAAATTAGCATTCCCCATAAAACTCTGCAAGGCATCCGGGTTCGCTGGAGGTCATCTAGCATACACATTCCTATAGAATTCCCAGAATACCATCAGTATGTCCACCGGGTCAGTAACTAAGCAGCCGCCGGCCCGGCTAATCGCACTCAGCGTTTTTGCAGATACCATCAAGGCTGACCCTCCTCCCCATAACTATGTGCCAACTGTGTAACCGCCAAGATGCGCACTTCTCTATCTGCCTCATCCCTAAATTAGTTTAAGGTTGTACGGGCCTCCACCAGGGATTCAGTGGAACTGTCATCTCTATTCCTGACCTCCAGATTTGCCAGAGAACTTTCCAACTCACAATCTCCTACGAATTCCCTTTAACACCCCTGCACTCAACTGAAATACAACGGCCTCTCAGATTGACCTTAAACGCCTCACAGAGGGTACAGGCAGATGTCACTATCCACACATTTATTGCGAAAAAGGATGATATAATGTCTTGGACCTCGCTTCAATACACTACATCTAGAAGGGTTTGACCCTTATATCTCAAGCGCAGGTGAGCAATCGATAAGCGAGTCAAACGGAATTGCCACACTAGTGGGGAATAATCAGACAATGTCCTTGGAGGCATAGTACAATACTCACTGCAACAAGCCCTCATCAGGCTTGTCAATATGTAATCTATTGGACAGCTTGAATCGTGAACTGAGTAAAAAGAATATCTCATCTCCTCTGGGTGCGTGGTCCTCCAGAGGTCGACCAGACCCAGATCTGCCATACCATCCAAGACTGCCCTGACTACTGCCGACAACCTCGTACCCCCGAAGGATCGGTCTAACTCTGTGCTAGCACCATATTCAAATCTCCAGCAACCACCAATTGCGTGTCTTTATATTTCATACATTTTGCCCACAAAACCTCATAAAAACGGGGGTTCTCCACTTATTGGCCCGTACACATCCACAAATGTAACCTGATTCCCAGCTAGCAGTCCAGGCACTATAACAAACCTTCCCTCTCGATCACACTCCCTCTCCAGAAGCTTAAATCCTAGTGATTTATGTATAACAATGGACACTCCCCACAAGTGAGTAGAAAAGGACGTGTAAAACCTAGCGTCTCCCCAAGACCTCGCAAAATTGTTGCTCAAGCACCCCTTTACAGGAGTGTTTCCTGCAGAAACAATATCTTAGCCCCATGACGCTCCCCATATGCTACCATCTTGGGCATTTTAGCATGATTATTATGGCCCCTCAAATTCCAACTGAGGAGTGTACATTGATCAGGTCCTCGAGTCCCTGCCATCTGCCGCTTAACCATTTCTCCTAGCACTCCAATTCACACTACACTCCCGGAACATTTACAATACACATGAACCACCTTGAGCTACGTCTGGAGCCCGGGGTCCCTGCCAGCTTCCCTCTCTCCATTCCTACAGCATCTCTCAGGTGGGGCACATCTTCCTCGCTTTCCTGTGCACTCAGATCGAATATAACGAAACACATGAAACATTTTCCAAAGAACCTAATAACATCCCATTCCCCTAACGATCCAACCACCCCTTCCCTCACTCCTAAAACCTCCTCCGCCCCCCCCCAAATCCTCTCATCCAACAACTCCCATCCAGCCTTGCCCTCTGTCCTGATCGGGTAAGTCTTGATAGAATGACACCCTTGCCTCCTTATACTGTAGTTGTCCCAGTTCCCTGGGGTGTCCCTGTTGCAAAAGTTTAGCAATCTTATGATGAACGGGCACGGTTTTTGACCTGGTGCCTGTCCCGATAGCCTATGAGCCCTCTCCACCCTATTACGTCTAGATTGAGCATCCATGTCTTAATTTTGATCTCTTATTTCTTTCACTTCCTTCTGAAAAGCATGGGTAGCTGCCGTCACTTAGCTAATTATATCTTCCAGCACACCCAGTCTATGTTCAGCTTCTCTCCTACTCTATTCTCTCCTCCATTCTATCCACGTTGTACTCCATGCCATGTAGTTTAGCATTCACTGCCGCAAACCCATTCTTCATTTCAACAGTAGACTCAAATCAGAGGGTGGCCCCACGGCGTCCTCAGGATTGCCAATATGTGAACCGGGCGCCGCCTCCATTTCATTCCCAGCTGTTCTGGGAAAAGCCATCGTGCCCTGTGCAGTGCCAGCCCTTCTTTTTGTATGAACTGCAGGAGTCCCTGCTTCTTGTTTCCTTTTGCAATTAGGTATTTGCACTGCGCTCAGATCCTCCTTCAGTCCGCACCACTGATGTCCATGTGTCCCCCACTCTCTGACACAATGTTATGTTCAGTTCAATCAGAAATCGCTCTGCAGCAGACACTCACGTAGCCAGTGACAGCGCAAAGGGTGTCGGTCTTGCTGGCCAGCTCCTTCGTGATGGACCCCAACCTTACATACACAGCATAGAGAGCAGTATTCCTCACACCCAGCGCCAGATCAGGTGAGGCCCCTCCGTCTAGTTGGCCATCCGATTAGTTTCGGTGTCACAGTGCACACCAGGCGTCTCACACGGCAGCCTGAGAGGCACAGGACCTCAAACTACTATTTAGGGACAGCAATATCCTGGTCACCAATCAATGTCCATGTGCAGCCAATTTAAAAGGATTTCAGCTCCTACAGGAGCCCCATGGGCTTTCCCCTCTGACAGCACTAGACCCTGTGTACTCCGTTCTCCAGCCTCACCCAGCAGCACTGTTCCAGGAAACAATTGCCAGCCTTTATTGCCCCTCCAATAGACTTCCAGGTGGCCCCTACAGAGGCCTGGCCAACCACCTGCCACTCTTCAAAGCACTCCTGCCTTGGGCCAGGATCGGGGGCTCAACGAGCACTCACCGCCAGGGAGCCGGGTCCCTCCTCCACAGCCCACGCTGCTCCGGCTTCGCAACTGCTGGGGATGACACCTCCCATCCAGCGCTGTTCCGCGAAGCCTCTGGAGGCAAACACTGCTGGATGGCAAGACACCATACAAGTAGGCGTCCCTCTCCCCTGCTCCACTTCACAACAGATGCCGATCTTAGCAAGAAGCCGTCCAGGTCTTGCAGGCACCCGGCTCAGCTAGGGCCACTCTGCACACTTCACGCCTCCTCGTTATCTGCCGGCTCAATGCTGCACTAGCCCCAAAAAGGATAGTGGATGTCCCTCACAGGATTGTGGATGTCCCGCACCAGCGCGGCCTCAGTCTGTGGTGCCTGCAGCCATCAACCAGCAGCGTCCGACCAGGTAGGAGAGCTACAGCAGCTGATCTTCTGTGAAGTGCACAAACTCGGTGAAACTCATTGTAACCACTCCTGTTGAGTCCTCTGGCTATTAGTCTTGACACTAACCAAATACTGCCTTATGTAATTAGCCCATTATCCATATTCTGCATCTAATTTGCTAGTACTGCCTTGGGTTATTGCATTTACTATTACTACATTTACTGTTGTTCCCCCATGTTAGGCCCTTTCTCACTCTATCCAGGTGTCCCAAATCTAGGCGCTGCTATTACATCTAAGGTTACTGAATTTACTGTTGTCACCCCCCCGTGTTAGGCCCCGTCTCCCTCTATCCAGGTGTCCCAAATCTAGGCGCTGCAATTACATCTAAGGTTACTGCATTTACTGTTGTCCCCCATTTTAGGCCCTTTTGCCCTCTATCCCGGTGTCCCAAATCTAGGTGCTTCTATTACATCCAGAGTTATAGTATTTACTATTACTAAATTTACTGTTGTGCCCGTGTTAGGCCCATTTTCCCTCTATACTGGTGTCCCAAATCTAGGTGCTGCTATTACATCTAGGGTTACTGCATTTACTGTTGTCCCCCCATGTTATGCCCTTTCTCCCTTCATCCGGGTGAATCAAATTCTAGGTGTTGCTATTGCATTACCTCTCAGTACAGCCCCCGACCTCCCCTCCCGGATGGAGATACCACATCAGCAAAAACCAGCTCTCCGACCACGCCTCATTCCTGGGCTTTCTGCACCATACCCACCCCCATAACTAACCCCTCCCAGCGCATAACCTCCGCTCTAGCACCTAACTTCATGAACCCCCCCCTATATCCCACATCGGGTTGCCACCTATGACCCTTGCCCCCGAACTCCTATACACTCTGACACCCCACCCCCCTCCACACCCTCCAATCATCATTCCACCTCTAACTCTAAGATCAGAGGAGCACTCTGGCGTGCCAAACACCCCACGCCACAAACCCTCATCCCACACACCTCCACCCACATGACCATATCATCATCCATTTTACCCCAAGCATTTATAGAGAACAAACCCATACTCCCAGTCCATACACCCCGCGCAATTCCAAACTCACAAGCCAGAGGTCGTCTCTGCCGCTCCAAACATCATAAGTACCCCGCCACTACCGCACCATCCTAGCGCTCACTGAGGAACTCCTCACCCATACAAACCACCCCACCTCAGCCATCCCGCCATTGCCAATCCCCATCCGACACCCACATTACCACATAAACACTTGTGTCAAACTCTGCATCACCCCAGCATCGTCACGCCTCCCATCCACGGCACCCACCTCAGACCCACACTTCCTCACCCCCAATACCTCTCCCTCGAAAACCAGGGTCCACCTGACAGCGCAATCCCTCGAGGACAACCGCACAGCCTGCCCCCTCCCACACCGTCCTCTCCCCCTTCAACTCCTACTCAACCCCCGTCCACAGACGTCCCCCTTCATACCCTGTCCCTCATCTGAAAGCAGCACGGCTTGCCCTTTCTAAAACAGTCGCTTCATCCCTCGACTCTCCATTTCTCCATTTGTCCAACCTCCCATCTTTTCCCACCCATACCATCAGTCCCTCCCCTCCACTCTCCCCAGTCTACACCACCTCGCACTGACTTCTCACCCAGTACACCTAAACCCCCAGCACCCGAGACTCAAACCACTAACAACTCGCCTAACCCCTTCACACCACAAGTGCACCACTCATCACCCTCCCCCCTGTTCCTTCCCACCACGTCTCTCGCATACCTACCACCGCCCACTTGCTCTTCCTGCTACCCACCAACTTAACTCACACACCCGAATCTCAAAGTGAACATGCATTCAGATCCTCCACTATCCCCACTCATTCAGTCTCAACCAATCAGGCAAATCCTACCACCACCTCTCATCTCGCTGGGCACACATGTTCACCGAGCACTCCCAGCGATGAGCGTCATGAAAATCACCTCCTCTCATTAAGTCACATGCATCCTCTCTCTTCAATGCCCGCTCCGCAGCAAGAAACAGACACAGCCTCTTTGACCTCCTACCCTCAAATCCAACCTCATTTTTATCACTGAAACCTGGTTCTCCGACAATTTTGCACCAGTAGCACATGAGACCATCCCCCTGGCTACTCGCTGTTCGCCCCACAACAGACATTCCAGAGTTGGCGGAGTGGCAATCCTCTACAAAGCTCATTTCTCTGTCTCACTCATCGAAACCCAGACATGCAACGCTATCTGTGAATCCCTTCTATTAAAACTCTCCCTACCATCAACACTCACTCACAGCTTCCATACAGACCGCCTGGATATGACAGAGATTTTCCAACAATCTCTGTGACTCAATAGCTACCATTCAGGCAAATCACCCAACTCTCACACTATTGGGAGATTCAATATCTGGTTCGATATGCCCAACAACCCCATGACCCAACCTCTGGTCGACAGTCTTGATGCACTCAACCTCTACCGACATACCACTGGTCCAACTCACTCCGGTGGTCACACCCTTGATGCGATCTTCAGCTCCTATGACTGCGTCTCTGTATCCAGTCCCAAAATGCTCATCTGGACAGACCACTCTGCCATCCCTTTCTCTATCCACACACCAGCACCTCCTCACACAGCCCCCCATGCACCCATGTATGATCACAAATGATGTAACAAAGTCAAGGTACTCCTGACCTAGCCGAAGCCCTGTTACTCTGTCCCCCACCGACGCTGACCTGTGGTAGACCCGTAACCATTGAATCCTTTGACTACTGGCTTAAAGATTCAGCAATTCTTCTCACCCCCTCACGCCCCGCAGCTTCACACATGGTTCACGCCCCATGGTTTGACTTTCAAAAGTCAAAATAACTCCCTTGAGTGCGAATGGCCAGCATCTACAACCGATTTCAGTTTGCCCTCCACCACCATAATTACAAATCCAAGATCTGAAAGGCCAAAAAGGCCTATTACAATAAACAAATTCGAAACTGTGGCGGCAGCAGCAAAGAACTCCACAAGATCCTCTCTGAATTCGTGAAACCTACTTGCACCTCTGCCCAAACACCCCCATGCAAACGCTCTGTGACTCCCTCTCGCAACATTTCTACAACATCGCACTTGACAGGATGGCAACCCTTAACACCAAACTCTCCACCCTCACCCCCCCTGCCCTATATCTACCCCTCCTGATCTCGTTGGCCGACAGCCACTATGCCAGCCTTTGACTCTTTCCAACCCATCTCGAGAGCCTAGTTCCTAGATCTACGATCCAGCAGCAGACCCTCCGGATCCCCCCTCAACTCCTGCCCCGCCTTTCTTCTGAAAGAAATATTCTCCTCTAGTTGAGCAGGAGAACATGCAAGGTCCATACTAAACGACTCCCTCACCTCCGACACCTTTGCAGAAGCCTTTAAAATAGCGCATGTCAAACCGCTTCTAAAAAAGGCCTCCCTCGACCCCTTTAACCCAAAAATTACAGGCTGTTCACCAACACCAGATTTCTCGCAAAAAATCATTGACCAGGCTGCATACTCCCAGCTCAACTGCTTTGTAGAATCCAACAAACTACTCTACCTCGCACAATCAGGCTTCAAACCGCACCATGGAACAGAAACCACTCTGATCCCATTCTGGGATGAACTCAAGGTTGCAGCAGACTGAGGGTTGCGCAGCACTGATTCTCCTTGATCTGTCAGCAGGCTTTATCACAGATAACCCTTAAATCCTCCTTGTCCGCCTCCACTCCCTAGGAATCCGTGGCTCGGCACTCAAATGGATTGCCTCCTTCCTCAGCAACAGGAAACAAATCACCTTCCTCTCCCCTTTTGTCTCAACTGCTCGCGCTGTGAACACTTGAGTAACCCAAGGCGCCTTCCTCTCTGATCTCCTTTTCAACCTCTATCTGACCACTCTACCAGGAATCATCCGCGTTCGCAACCACTCCTGTTACAACTACGCCGACAATACCAACGCACGTCCCGACCTTGAAGCTTGCCTCAGTGATATTGACTGATGGACGACAAGAAACCACCTTCTGAACGCAGATAAAACTGAAATCATGGTGTGCAGAAATACTGCCCTTCTCCCGCAACCAGTCAGAAGGCTCCCCTCCAAAATAGTCAAAAACCTTGGCTGCAGTATGGATTCAGGCCTAACCCTCTTCTGTCAGATCAATAATGGATCAAAATCCTGTCACTACCACCTCAAACTCCTTGGACACATTTCCCTCACCCCACATATACCAACAGACTCGCAGCTGTTCTGTCTATTGTGAATGTTGAGACTGGACTATGCCAACTCCTTACCTGGGAGCACTGGCATACCAACTTAAACTCCAAAGAGCCCAAAACGCTGCCGCCAAACTCCTTCTTGCCCTAGGACAAAGAGAACACATCTCCCCCGCTCTCTGCACCCTCCACTTGCTCCCTGTCAGACGAAGGGCCACCTTCAAAACCCTATGCATTACCCACTGAGCAGTGCACAAGACCGGCCCAATGTACCCACAAGAGAAGATAACTTCCCACCACGCACCCTAAGATCAAGCACTGCCCCCTTACTAATGATTCCAACCTCTTATTCAGTCAGGATTGGAGGATCTGCCTTCTCAACCTTGGCTCCAACTCTGTGGAATTCACCCCCCCCCAACACATTCGACACATCCAAGACGACATGGCTTTCCGCAAAGCCCTAAAAACCTGGGTCTTTCCATAAACCCGATTAAGACCATCTAGGGCAGCTGACACCAACCTGCGGACAAATGTTCAAGGAGATACCAAGAAATGACACCACTGAAAACGACTAATAAGTCACCAAGACAGAATCGGGAAATGGTTACCATAGATGACAACATTAGCATCCTTCAAGCGCTAGATATGACTGCTGACTATCCGCTTCCTGAGTCTACTACACATGCCTAGCTACCTCCTGTGCTATCTCCCTCTGAGCGCAGTTATAGGGAAACATGTAAAAGTAATCCAGAACAGTGGGCTCTTAAGAATAAAACAAACTCCAGACACTCACCTCACATCTGCTATCACTATGCTCACTCTCTACTCTACACCAACACACAACAATTTCGGCATAGCTGCACACATAAACGTCCTACACAGGCCGAATGCCACCAAAATCCAGCCTCGGAGACCAACCTCCAGACCTCTTTGAGGTCATATCAATGATATATAGAGCACTATATAAATGCCAAATAACATAACATAACTCCTCATGGCACTAGACTGCCTCGAAGGGAGAGGGGACTGCTCAGACTATTCCTCAAATGCCACAGCCGTCCGACCTCAGGCTGCAGCTGTGTGTGCAGCAGCCTTACTTGCAGGTACGCTGCCTTTGGGATGCCACACTGTGGGGTCTAAGCGGTCATGGGCCCCCTCCTCACTAGTACCTCTGAAGGAGCTAAGAAAGTGGTGGCCATCATACACTTAAATTGATAGGTACTGTGCATATACAATTATAAATTGGGTACTGAAATATATTTTTTGCATTCTCGATTTTACAGTTATATTATATCGATGTGCGCCTGTCATGGCTAAAGCTTACCGGTCGTCGGCTTCTTCAACCGTAATTGGACAATAATCATCAACAACGGATCTGTGATAACCATTATCTGGGACGATCGCCAGACACCAATCTGTCCTTTTGCGGATGCAGTAATAAGGAGCAACATGGCAGCCTATAGGTTCTGAAAGTGTTGCATTTGAAATTTAAACCACTCATTTCGTCTCTGTAATGGAACGCCATGAGCATCGATCAGAAATCTGCTTTTATCATTTTTGTGAAAAGAAACAAAGCTTTTGCGTCTGTTGTGGATGTGTGTATTTATGTTCCTGGTTCTGTATTACATAACGTTATGATGTTGGTAATGACAGGGTATGCATGGCTATGCTGCTTAGTAACGGCATTAAAATAGGTGGAGCTCATCGTGAGCATCTAGTGATGTCAGCGGGTGATCTGAATTAGTGCCACGAGGACACGTGAACTTAGGGAGATGGATCAATGGATAAGATTAGCACAAGATGGCGGTACCCGACCCATTGTTTAAAGTGAGAAAAACTTGGGTTGATTGCAATGGAAATTTCTTTTTTTTTTTTTTTTAGGACGATCAATGTATGCTCTAAAATACATGCTCAATCATTTGGCCCAATACAATGTATGACCGAACTACCCCTTTAATAAAATCATATCCTTGAGTATCAGAAAAGGGTACACTTGAAATATTATGTGGTTGCCCAAACCCATCCCATCAGCTCAATAGTGAAACCCCATACAGGATGCGGGCCTGAAATTATTGAAAGGGGATTTCTAAATGGTGAAAATCAAGAATTTTAAAACTTACTTCAATGAAAACACCTGCTCCTAAAACCTACTAGGCCAGAAAAGGAAATCTGATGTACACACTAGCAACATTTCAAAAAAGGTAGCTGGTGCTCCTCTCCAGAAAGAACATGGCATGATAACCTGTTCTGAGGTGAGAGTTTGCAGCACACACTTTTTGCTCACTGTGCCTTTCACAGATGGGAAATATCCATTTGCATATCAGTCTTTGTCCCGCCCACATGGGCTGTCCAGCACCGAAATGCTATGGCAATTCCTCTCTGAACAAGAGTACCAAAAGCAACCCCATACACGTGTTTCAGCCTTGTTGGGCCTCATCAGTGAGGTGAAGCTTTGCCTCTCTGAGCACAGTGAGCAGGGAGTCCACGTCTGGTTGCCCCCAGGTAACTCAGGGTGACCAACCCCAAGATCCTTCCAAATATTTCAAAAAAGGTAGCTGGCGCTCCTCTCCAGAAAGAACATGGCATGATAACCCGTTCTGAGGTGAGAGTTTGCAGCACACGCTTTTTGCTCACTGTGCCTTTCACAGATGGGAAATATCCATTTGCATATGAGTCTTTGTCCCGCCCACATGGGCAGTCCAGCACCGAAATGCTATGGCAATTCCTCTCTGAACAAGAGTACCAAAAGCAACCCCATACACGTGTTTCAGCCTTGTTGGGCCTCATCAGTGAGGTGAAGCTTTGCCTCTCTGAGCACAGTGAGCAGGGAGTCCACGTCTGGTTGCCCCCAGGTAACTCAGGTTGACCAACCCCAAGATCCTTCCAAATATTTCAAAAAAGGTAGCTGGCGCTCCTCTCCAGAAAGAACATGGCATGATAACCCGTTCTGAGGTGAGAGTTTGCAGCACACGCTTTTTGCTCACTGTGCCTTTCACAGATGGGAAATATCCATTTATTTTAAAATTTGTTTATTGGCATTTATAGTTACAATCCCTGTTCAAATTGACTTGATCTCTGAAATTCTGCCTTTGCAAAGTAAAACAACAACATTTACATAACAAGTAACATTAACTATCTCCGATCTAGGGGCAAATGGTGGCTGATTGATTCCCAAGCGGGGGGTGCGGCCAGGTGCCACGGGCGTGGGTACGGGCCTTCCAGGAGCGTTGATGCTGAGGGGGTTCAATTTCAAGTGTCTTGGCAGACCCTTTAGGTCATGTACTAGAACAGACGGGATGTTCAGGGGGGATTATCATCGGAGGAGCGAAACAGTCTGGACATGGTGTCTGTCCATGCGGCAAGGGCCGTGCTCGACTCGTCAGTGGATCCTGCCACGCTGTCTTCCCAGGCTCTCGTTTCAGCGGCCGCCCATCTTTCAAATTCTCTGTGCCATGCCCTGTGGTTCGGCCCTGCAGGCCGTTTCCATGCCATAGCAATGGTCCTCTTAGCTGTTATGCATAACAAGTCCATCAGTTTAATCGCATATTTGAGTTTGGCCAATCTGGGGTAGCAGCCTACGAGACATTCCGCTGGGGTCCACTTATATCTGGTGACTTCTGCCTCTTCACAGGTTCGTTTCGCTATCGACCAGAGGCTACGTGCTTTGGTGCAGTTCCATAGCATGTGGATTAGATCTGCTCCCTCCATCCCACACCAAGTGCACTGTGTCTGGGCGGTTTTATTGAACTTCGCGATCCTACTCGGGGTTAAGTAAGTGCGATAAAGAACATTTAACTGAATTAGCCGGAATCTCTGGTTTCTAGAGACTTCTTTCGGAAAGGACAGCGCTCTGCTCCATTCTTTCTCGGATAACTCCTGTCCCGTGTCTGCTTCCCAGCGGGTCTTTAGTGCATAGCTGCGGGGGTTGGGGATATCAGTGAGAAGACTATAGATTTGAGATATCGCCCTCCCCCCTTCACTCAGGCTATATAGTAGTGTCAGAAAGGGGATTGCCTCTGGTTCCTCTGGCCAGGTGTCCCATTTTGTGCGTGCTACCTTGCGGATTTTCTGGTACCACAGGAATTGGCCAGCGTGAATGCCCTCTCCCTCCTGCAACTCAGTGAATTCCCTGAATGCACCTTCAGAGTATAGGTCACCCCAAGTGTATATTCCTTTGTCTTCCCAAAGCCTAATGGTGTGCAGGGTGGTGTCTGACTTATCGAGTCCTGAAATTAGTGGTATTTCTGGGGAGTATGGTCGCTTCCCGTGTAGTGTCATCTCAGTTCTACGCCATATTTTCCTGCCCAGGATTACCAGAAAAGGCTGACCGTGTAGCAAAGTTTGAGGGGCCCAGATCAATTCCTTCAGTCGGATTGGGGAGATCATGGCCTGTAGCAGGGGAGTCTCCGAGGTGATCTCGTCTGCTAACCATTTTGATACATGGCTCAACAGGGCCGCAAGGTAGTACTTTTCTAGGTTCGGTAATTGGATCACTCCTTGTCTGTGTGGTAATACTAAGGTAGATAGTGCCACCCGATGTCTGCCTTTCCCCCATAGGAATTCCTTAATTATTGTGTCTAAAAGCTGGAAGAAGGGTTTAGTGATATAACGATGCACATTGTGAAACTCGTACAGGAATCTAGGTAGGATGATCATCTTGGTTATCGAGGCTCTGCCCAGCATGGATAGTGGGAGCTTAGACCAGAAACTTATGGATCTACGCAGTTTGGGTACTGCAGCTCTCTTGTTTTGTGTGTGCATTTGTTCCGGAGTGTGCATTATCTGGAACCCAAGGTAACGGAAAGATTCTGTCTCCCACTTTATGCCCACTGAGGGAAGCTCTTCTGTGGTTTTATTTTTCAGGGCTGCTAATGGGAACATGCAAGATTTTGTTCTGCTGAATTGTATGCCCAAAACTTTAGCATAGTTATCAAGGACTTCCAGTATTGTGGGAACATTGAGATGAGGGTTGTTAACATATATCAGTACATTGTCTGCATATAGTGAGACAATATGGTCTAGTCCACCCAGCCTAATTCCTGCATCGAAAAATTGCCGTCTAAGAAAGATTGCAATGGGTTCTAGTCCCAGGATGTAAAGCATGGGGGAAAGTGGGCAGCCCTGCCTGGTGCCCCTACGGATGTCCCATGCATCTGACACATACTTCCCGGATTTTAGCCTAGCCCTTGGTTCATTATACAGAATCAATACCCATCTGATAAATCGTTGGCCAACTCCGAAACCCTCCAGGACCGCCATCAGCCACTCCCAATAAATGGAGTCAAATGCTTTAATAGCATCTAAGGATAGCAATGTGAGTTGTTCTTCGCTTTTATTGGTCTCAGCTATAATGTGCTGAAGCCTGCGTAAGTTCAGGGACGTGTTACGCCCGGGTACAAACCTGTTCTGGTCCTCGTGCACAATATCGCCTATCATTCTGGATAGTCGCTTTGCCAGGATTGTCGTTAATATTTTAACGTCATAGTTAAGCATGGCAAGCGGGCGATAGAAGTCGCATTCGTCGGAAGGTTTATTAGGTTTGAGCATCGGGACCAGCAAGGTTTCCCTCATGCTGTCAGGCAGGATACCGGTTTCAAATGTCTCAGAAAAGACCTGGTGCAGTAAGGGCGTCAGGGTGGGTTCGTATGCCTTGTAGAATTCTGGGGGGAGCCCATCACACCCCGGGGCCTTACAAGTGGCTATGGACCGGATAGCCTCTGTTATGTCTTCCGGTGTGATGTCGGAGTCTAAGGCTTCGGACTGTGGTGGCGACAATTTGGGCAGACCAATTTCTTCCAGGGTATCTAGTATTTGATTTTGTAGGACCCTATGTGTGTGGGAATATAGTCTCGTATAAAAGCGCTGAAAGGTGTTGTTTATGCTCTGTTGGGTTCTATGTTCTATGCCTTGTTCATCCTGTAGTGCTGTAGTTACATGCCTAGGGTGTTCTTTTTTACAGAGCCATGCTAATAGCTGGCCAGGTCTATCGGCCTCTGCTTGTGCTCTATTAGTTCTGACGCTGTAGTCGAACTTGGCCAGTCTGTCCCATGCATTAGAGCAATCCTCTCTGAGAGAACTGAGTTCTTCCTCCCTCCCTGGGGTGTCGATAGGGGTGGACTCTAGTCGCTGGACCTCCAACTCTTTCTGATTTAATTCCTCCTGTTATGTTCTCTTGATGCCTCCAGCTTTCGCGATTGCAACTCCCCGTGTCACCACCTTTAGGGCATCCCATAGCGTACCTACTTGGTCTACACTGCCTGAGTTTGCTACTACATAATTTTCTATGGACTCCTGGAGCTCCTCCCTGAAGGTCGGATCCTTCAGGGCCTCTGCAGACAATCTCCACATAGGGATGGGCGGTCTAGGACTACTGTGGTGCCAATCTAATAGAAGTGGGGAGTGGTTGGAGATGGTCCTCCCTAGGTATTGCATACTTCCGATCTGGGGCATGTGTTCTTTGCTTATGAAGAAGTAATCTAGCCTCGTGTGGAGTTTGTGTGGGGATGAGTAATATGAGTATGTCCTTACACCCGGGTGGAGGTCCCGCCATGCATCAAACATATCTAGTTCACTGATCATAACATTTAGGGATGAGGTGGCAGCGGTTATGTCGCTGACCGGTGGACTAGACCTGTCCAATTCAGGGTTGTGGACGCAGTTGAAATCACCTCCCCATAGGAAAAAACAGTCCCCATATAGTGACATGTGGGCACCCAGTGCTCTTAGATGGGCTGGGATGTTGTTGTTGGGGAAGTATGAGTTTACTATGCATATTTCTCTTTGTTCAACAGTTCCCCATATGATCAGGTATCTACCTTCAGGGTCCCTAACCATCTTAGGTAGGAGAAATGGTACCTGGGGGTTGAACCAGATGAACACTCCTCTGGCGAATTTGGAGTAGGGGGCTCCGTAGCCTTGCCCCCCCCCAGTGTTCTCTGAGTCTCTCATCGGTGCAGTGAGTCTCTTGTAATAGAGCAATGTCCACTTTTTTCCTGTGCAGGTATGATTTAATCCTGTTCCTATGGATGTAGGTGCCCAGGCCCCTCACATTTCAAGTTATCAGCCTAATATGCGTGGCCATCTCGGTTTCGCAAGGCTCTCAGGGAATCCTTTCCACCCCCCGGGAGTACATACGGCGACTTCCGGTGCCGCCAATTCAGCAGTGTTCTGCAAGGTCCAACCCATCCCGGCCCCCGGGCCAACCCCCCATCCCGCCAGTTGTGTTGTAGCCATCGGAGATTCACAAACTTCAACAACTTCCATCCCGTGGAATGGATCAACCAAAAAGAACAACAGTAAACTGCCCCCAGCAGTCGATACAAACTCACAACGCTCGGGGGCTTCCGGGCCTTCCAGTCCTCTCCAGGTCTTCCGGCTCGGGTGGTGTGTAGGCATTTTACCTGCACCGTTTCGATTGGGGTGGGTCTTTGGCAGTTTTGCGCACGGGCCTTCGTGCTCCTGCCCAGTTGCGTCATCTACCTGATGCAGCGATACGGTCCATTCCGAGGCTGCCTCCGTAGTTGATGTGTCATTCAGCTTCTCGTGTGGTCACAGTCTTGACCAGGTGTTTGCTGCTTCTCGCCATTTCCTCAGCATCCTCAGCCAGATTGTTGTGCTCGAGCCATAGATTTGCTGCCGCCGGAGTCTCCAGAAAGACTGCCCTCCCATTGTGAAGCACTGAGTCTCGCTGGGTATAGCAGCATATATTTGAGGTTGAGTTTCCTTAGGGTGGCCTTCACCGGTATGAAGGAGTTTATTGCTCGTTGCACCGCCGGAGTGTAGTCGGGGTACATGACTATTGACGCCCCGCCTCTTCTGATCTCTCCACCTTCTCTCGACAACCTCAGTATGGTCTCCCGATCCCTGAAGTTTAAGATTTTTGCTATTATTGGTCTCGGATGTGAACCGGGGGGTGGCCGCTTTTGGAGGGATCGGTGAGCTCGTTCCACGGAAAACCCCTGGGTGAGTTTGCCTGCCCCAATTTCCTGCAGGAACAGCGATTCTATGTATTCGGTGGGGTCGGGGCTCTCTGAATCCTCTGGTATCCCGAGGATACGGACATTATTACGGCGGGCACGGCCTTCTGCATCTTCTGAGCGCGTTTCTAGTCGAGCCACTGTAGATTCCAGCTCCTTGACTTTCGCTTTAAGTTCCTGTGTGGTCTCCGCCGTGTCCTGCAGGGAGGCTTCCGGAGTGACCATCCTGTCGGTTAGGTTTTGCGCATCTTGTCTCATCAATTGAATGTCCAATTTTATTTCACCAATTTTGTCTTCCATGGATGTTCTCAGTGCGGCTATCCCCTGCAGGATTTGAGAATCTCGGGGGTCTACTGCCTGAGTCGGAGGTTCTTCAGCAACGCTTATCTCATGTGGCATCTGCTGTTTCGGTCTGACTGAGGTGAAAGAATCCATGGTAACAAGTTTGGGCCTGCGCTTCAGGGGTGACATTCCCATCGGTGAGATGCAATGTGTTGTCCGCTTCAAACCAGTGATCGGCGTAAAGTAAAGTAACCTTGGAACACTGTGTTGGTTGGTGGGGTGGCGGTGTAGTCTCAGGGTGCCAGGGGATGGCGGAATGGAGCGGCTGGCGTTAATTTGTCAAGCGGCCACTTACTGCAGTCTGACCTGGGTTGTCCAACAACGACGGCTTGGATGTGCTGCCAGTGTCCGTGTTCCTCTCGGGGTGTTGTTCCTTGGTCCCGGGTGCTGCCAGTGGCGCTTTTGTCCTGGCTGCCCTACTAGTGCCCTCCGTCCAGGTCGTCTGCGTGTACAGCGGGGGGAGCTCTCCCCAGCCCGATCTCCCGGGGTCCTCTGGTCGCAACGCTTTCTCAGGGTGGGGCGGTGGTAGCAGCTCCCAGCCCTTTGCTGACTCCGTCCCGCCTCACCATCCGGGGTCCCACGAGGGCTCGTGGGCCGTCGCTGGTACGTATCACAAGCAGGTCTCCACCGTAAAGCTAAGACCAGCTCGGAAGGCTCGCTGGAGTCGGCTACTTTGCTCGATCAGTGTGCGGATCACTGTGGCGGTTCGCGGCGGACCGCAGCCGGCGTGCAGATCCTCAGACGTCCCCCAGCTGCGGGCGGCTTAGTGCGGCCGCCATCTTGGAGTCGCAGGAGGGGTCTCTTCAGAAGCTCCGTTAACAGCTTTCCGTTTGCCGATTTTCTCTGCCGTTCTGAGTGAGGGTGGCCAAAGAGTTCGTCTACGCCTCCGTTTCTTTATGAGTCGATCTTTTCGGTTTAAGCGCCGCAATGTCGGACGTTACAGGATCATGGGCAGGAGCTTACCGAGAAGGCGACCTCACTCCATGCGCGCTAACCACACCCCCCAGATGGGAAATATCCATATCAGTCTTTGTCCCGCCCACATGGGCAGTCCAGCACCGAAATGCTATGGCAATTCCTCTCTGAACAAGAGTACCAAAAGCAACCCCATACACGTGTTTCAGCCTTGTTGGGCCTCATCAGTGAGGTGAAGCTTTGCCTCTCTGAGCACAGTGAGCAGGGAGTCCACATCTGGTTGCCCCCAGGTAACTCAGGGTGACCAACCCCAAGATCCTTCCAAATATTTCAAAACAAGTAGCTGGCGCTCCTCTCCAGAAAGAACATGGCATGATAACCCGTTCTGAGGTGAGAGTTTGCAGCACACGCTTTTTGCTCACTGTGCCTTTCACAGATGGGAAATTACCATCTGCATATCAGTCTTTGTCCCGCCCACATGGGCAGTCCAGCACCAAAATGCTATGGCAATTCCTCTCTGAACAAGAGTACCAAAAGCAACCCCATACACGTGTTACAGCCTTGTTGGGCCTCATCAGTGAGGTGAAGCTTTGCGTGTGCTGCAAACTCTCATCTCAGAACAGGTTATCATGCCATGTTCTTTCTGGAGAGGAGCGCCTGCTACCTTCTTTGAAACACTAGCAACATGCATGCATATGCTTTAAGAAAAAGGAGTCCATGAAATAGGATCCAGTGACAAACTGAGTTCACTGTTAAAGGATCTTTATTTTGTCATTTTTAACACATTTTACTTATGTAAGTGAAATAAGCCTCAATCATATGGAAGCAGAGAAACATTTAAGCACCAACCATAATCTTTTTCCCAAAGCAATTTCATTTCTCGCTGCTACCACTAACAAATGATTCCTTAACATTCCCAGTGGCTAATCATTTAAACTGAATATGGCTCATAACTATTAACTCAACTGGTCCCAGCAGTGTTCGGGTGTGGCATAAACGGGCACACATCTGACCCAATGATTACACCATTAGGCCCTGCAAACATGTACTATGGGTCAAATCAGCATTGTCTTAGATGGTATCGTTTGCATCCAGCCTCCATTAATTTCTCTGGTGTTTGTAAATGATCGCACTCTGTATATATAACATTTAGTGAATACACCACCACCATTTCTGCACATAAATCACCTATGAGAAGGGGATGGAGAAATAGCACAAATGTGGCTTCCTTGCAACTTGCATACAATCAAAGAGCATTTTGGGAACTTAAACATGACCACAGAATTGTTTATTTCAAAACAGTTTGTGATAGTGATCGAAGCATGCAACCCCTCAGAGCAAGTAATGTACACTGGTGCTCATTTCATTTGTCACAACCACAAACCATATATACTCCTTTGACCAGCGCAAGGGATAAATTACTCACCGTAATTGTATTTGTGGTGCTTAGATTCACATACTCTGCACAGTCCGACATCTAGTGGAAGTCGAACAGTATTACAAGATTTGTTTTCAAAGTTTGAAAACTGATGTCAACAGGGCGTGTTTAGTAATACTATCCCTACTGTGATGTGTACTGTACCCATGGTACTTCATACGTCGAGGTCCCTAGATTGTTTTTTTATGCCAATGAAGTCGGTCACAAATGCAGAGTTCTCTTCCAGCTGATGCTTTTGATTAGCTAAAGTTGCACTTGTAAACTTTCTTCCTTTCCTTTGTTGTTCGCCTCGCCGTACAACTGCAGAACCACTCAATGGCTCCTGACGAACACCCAAATCATTGACGACTCATCGATCGATGACCAGATGCAGCCTTTATCGGCCTCTTCGGGCTTAGGCCCATTACAGAAGGGACAGAGGGGGGAGGTTCTTTATACTGACTTCTTTTCGAAAATGTTTATTCCATCATCCCCTTTCTTCTATTTTCACCCATTTGCCCTTTTAAAATATAATGGACGGATTCTAAGATAGCTGCCGACCTGTGAGGACGTGTCCCGCAGTCTCCGGCCAGGCCCAATGAAGCAGGCCTAGTACGCCAAGCTAAAGCTATCTCCGTGTAGGTCTCCAGACATCCAACTCGCAGGGGCTTAAATCCCCCCCAGCGCCTAGTACTAGAAATAAAGCCCCATTGGATCTGCGCAACCATCAGGCGTGATACTAGAGCAGAGGGAAGAGAGCCCTGGGAAAGTGGAGCGCCCCTCGTAGGGTTTTATTAGCAGGGCCCACACCGGCACCACTAGCAAGGAGGGTGCGGAGAGACGAGGGCGAGGAGCGGACGAAGCGGAATCCAGTCCACAGCAAACCCGGGAGGTCTTGCAGTGAGGGCAAACGTTCTGTCCTGCATTGAGAGGAGTTGACCGGCATTCCCTCCGGGGAGACCAAGTAAGTGGCTGTGGGGTTCGAGGTGTCTGAGGAGGGGGGAGCCGCCCCCATCTGACTATCCAGCTGTATAATGTCTGCTTAAGGAGTTGTGGCCCCTATGCCTGCATAATCCCTTAAAACAGACTCCGCCCCAGGGGAAACTGTGCAGCCGGCATTACCGCAGAGAGAGCAGGGGAACAGAAGGAACGGACTGGGCAACAAATACTGCAAACATAAGACGCCCGCTCCGCCTGGGAAGGGGGCGTGAGAGTGGTGCACCCTCCCCCCCCCCTCACTCCCTGCAGTGCAAGGAAAGTAGAGGCAAGCAACGTTTGGGCATAGTGGGGGTGAAAGCGGTGAACACAAGGGTGCTGGGGATTGGGCACTATGAGGGGGGCCAACACTGTGGGTCGTGCCGCCTCTCCCCCACAACAAGGGAACATTTTGGATTCCTCCAGAAATCTTGAAGCGTCTAGGAGGGAGCTGACCTAGAGCTTGGAAGTGATTGGGCAGGAAAGACTCGATATAGGGTTTGTGAGGGGTGCAGGGCTCTCTGCCCCAAACAGTGCTTGTGATCCTCTGGGGTCCCCCTTCACCCAATGGAGATAAGCATAGAAGCATAGAGGCCACATAAGATGCATACTAAGGAGAAGGAGTTCATACGCCGGAAGCTATAGTAGCCACTGCTGAGAGTGCGCAGGGAGACGGGGAGTAGGTGGCTGGGTGGAATTACCTTACAGATGCCAGGGTCTAAGGCGAGGACCATGTCGTCCAAATCCAAGGGCTCAACTGAGCGGCAACAGGGCCAGCTGAAGCGCTGCTGGAAGCAGCAGCAGGGAAAGGGCCAGGGCCCATCTTTCAGGAAACAGCCTACAGGAGAACAGAGGAGGTAGCCTGCACGCGTCATGGCCCTGAATAAAGAGGACCTGCAGGAATGCCTCAGAGACATGGAGGATAGACTGACGAGCTCCTTCTAAGACCAGATGACAGAAATAGAGGAAGACCTCAGCAGATCACTACACAAGGTCAGGAAGAAAATAACGGACCTGGGAAACTGAGTAGATGTTACTGAGAGGGGACTGTCATGTGGCAGAAGAGGGCAAACAGAACAGTGACATCCTGAAGCAAGTAGCTAGAGCCGCCTACAACTTAGGGCTGCAGGCTGAGGACTTCTTGGAAAGCCGCTCCCGCAGGTAAAGTATTTGTGTGAAAGGTCTGACTGAGGTGATCCCAGATGCAGACCTGAGGGGCACTATGCAGTAATGTTTCGGGAGCCTCCTGACGGGGACTCAACCTGAAGATTAAAAGATCAACAGAGTCCATAGGGTTGGCCCTAAAATGAGAGGGCCTGGTGTGAGACCACAAGACGTGCTGCTGGCTTTGTCCTCTTACACCATGAAGGAAGACATTCTCCGACCAGCTAGGGCTCACCAGGGAATCACGATTATCGACTCCCAGATTCAACTTTACCAGGATCTAGCGCTCACCAGTCTGCAAAAGAGGAGGGCTATACACACGTTTACAAAAATCCTAATGTCAAAGAACAATGCATACAAGTGGACATTCCCTTTCGGCCTACTTCCCGTGGGAAAGCAGACAACAGAGAGTCACCACATACGGGGAGGGTCTGGCGATAATGAACCTGGAAGAGGAGGAAACACACCGACAGCAAGAGCCTAAGTCCATCCCATTTGCCGAAGCCAACAGAACTTGGGAGTGGTCCGGATGCAGAGGCTGAAGAGGGGGCCTAGAAATAACCCTGAAGGGTCCACAAACCAAATGAATGGGCCGTAATCAAGACAGGGTATAAGAGGAGTGTACGGGAGCAAGGAGGAGGAAAGCAACCCGGACGGAGGGGAGGGAAGGTGGTGATTAAGGAATCAGTAAGGGAGTGCAGTTCACCCCTGCAGAAGAATTTTCCAGAGTTAAATCAGGTCCAAGGCCGCAGGATAGTATCTGGGGCAGTTCTGGGGAAATCAGGGCCTGACCGGGAGAAGGGAGGGTGGGTGCGTGGTGGGGGTCAGTGGGGAAGTGCGGGAAGGGGCATCTGGGGGTTTGGAAAAATAAAATAAATAAAAGAAAATATATAATGTACAAACCCCCATTAAAATGTTGCCCTTTCTGCCACCGTAAATTCCCATGGAGGGACACGCACTGAGTGAGCAATCACTGTCTCCTGAGGGATTACGCCAAAAAGCATTGTAAATCTTGTCAGAAATCTTTGTTATGGTTTTGAGGCTGGGTTGTTCTGCTTGTGCGAGGACGTGGTCTCATTTCCCTAAATGCATCACAGTGCTTGTAAATCAATCATTCATACCCCCTCTCTTATCGCAAGGTTGCATTCCCACTAAGTTAAAACACCTATTTTGCTACCAGCCCTTTCCATAGTGTGGGCACACTATTAGTTGCTAGTTTCACCATGGGAAACCCGGTACAGGCTTGCGACCAGTAAATACCAAGCACTCTACCTTATAAATTGTCAATGTACTAGATACATTGGTACAGTTAAAGGGTCTATAAAATATGTCAAACAAACGTCTTAATTTTTCTACAAAACAGGCAAATATGTACGGTCTTTAGCAATCCTAAAAGCAATTGCAGGCAAACCTTTTCACAAGCCTCTTCAAAAATCACCTTTTGCACAAGTAATACAGCAAGGGGACGTGGCTCACACCTCTACGTGCTGCTTTGTTAGCCTCCACCCAAATGTGCTCTGGAGTCTACAACACTCCTCCTACTTGCTTCCAACCAGACGCCAGCCCTCCAAGGGATCTCTAACACACTCTGTAAACATAAATAATATAATGTACGTGGAACCATGCTATAGTCTGCTATCATTTTAAATATTCCTTAGAAGGGAGCCACGTATGGCGTCAGGCGTCATGGTGTTTAGTCCACTGAGAAATGTTTTTTCCCCATGAAGGCTGGAAATGCATATTTATGCGGAAATCTTTTTTTAAAAGCTCACCTTTTCTTGGTTTGTCAGATAGTATCTGAATTTCCAAACCAGGTCTTGCTCCTCAGACGTAAGTTGTTTGGTTGGTGGATGGTTCACAATGATCTAACAAGAGACACATTTAAAATGCATTACAAAGAGAATTTCATCCCAAAAACGTTCTTTTATATTTTAATGTATGGAATTCGTTTTTTTCTGTTATCATTTTCAATGGTTAACCCCCAACATTCAAAATGTGACTCACTTTTTACAGAAAGAGATAGGCTAACATTCCTAATCGACTCTAAAATTCTCTGGATTCCACACTGACGAATAAACAAAAATACTAAACTTTCAGCTCATTTCAGGCAAGCTTTTTCTGAATAGAACCAGACGTTTGGGACTAAAGTCTTTTCACAATACAACTTACCTGAAGGATAGGGTCCTCTCCTTCAAAACGGTGAAACATAGAAATATGTACCAAATTTAGATCTTCATAGCCACCAAGGAAAGAATGTAGATGTTGTACAGACCCAATACTCTCTGGTTGCTAATTCCTTCCCTACAATGAGCCCCATGACTGTACAACCTTGAAAACATGTCCGTACATAAAAAAAGAAAATAAAGCAAAAAAAAAATACAATGCATTCAACGATGTTATGCAACCTACAGGAGATTACACACCTGAAAGAATTGTTATCATTCTGCTGATGTGCTCATAAAAAACAACAGGTTTATTTCTAAGCAGACCATATCAAGAACTTCGTGAGAGCGGAATGGCTTTATTCTTATTTCAGTGTATTTTCACAATACCTAAACTCGGGAACCTACTGTGACTGTTTTGATGCAGTTATGAGAGGTATTAACGGCAAAGCAACAAACAACAGCTTTGCAATAAATCCAACGGAATGATGGGATGTGATATTGCTCAGTCTCACCCCCTGCTGTTGGCACCATTACTATTTGGCTCGGGTGTGTGACTCTTAGTGAAGAAAATAAAAATGATTTCTTCACATTCTAATTAATCACGCAAACATTAACTGACAACTAAACAACAAGTCTCTCACCATTTATTACAATCAGGTATATGAGGAATTACGCCAAAATAGGTGAAAATAATAACAGATGAAGAGGAGCTCATTATATGAACACAAACCTTTTGACAAGTACCCATTTTGTTAGTACTTTAATATGACAGGCTTTTACTGTTTTAATCCGTACACTTGAAAGTAATACTGCTTTTGCTTTATTACAAAGTAATACTTGTGTAGCAAGGTCGACACTCTGAGCCTACTAAATGTTATACAGCATATTAATATGCATACTTGATGAAACTGAAATACATACCAAACCATGCACCGCCCTGAGTTTAGGATCTGACCTGCAAGTTGTTGTCGGATGAGCGGAATACCACCTTTGGATTTTGTTGTGTGGGTTTGTTTTAGGTAGGTCTAACTCAACTCCGAGTGAATTCATTTTAAGATTATGCACAGGATCAAAAGAAATTCTTGCTGGTTCACGGAACCAGAAGTGGCCAAATTTAACAAAGATTAGACGTGCGGCTACTCTGTGGCCTTTTTGTAACCTGTCCACAGCGTACCAGCATGGGGGGATCCGAGTGTGAAAAAAGGTGGATGTTCAGATTGTGTTGGAAGAAAGCTGGCAACTGAGAGAACTGAGATCTAAGCTCATCCCATGGCGCTCATCTTTTCCCCACAAAGATGAAAAGGAGCAAAGGGCACTGGTTTGATGTTGTGGGGAGGCTAACACCAGAGACTCAACTCTGTAGTCATTGCATTTTAAGCTGTTTTGGTTAATCCACCTTTCTAGAGCTTCAAGACACTTTGAGAAAGAGGAGAATGTGCCTGCCTGTCCTGTGGAAGGAAGGGAGACTTGAGCGTTTTGAGTGTAGGAGTGAAACGCAAGGCTGTTACATATGTGAGGGCTCATTAGTGGAATAGAACTGGGAATAGCAAGCAGCCATGGGGGGCTCTGAAAGTGACAAAGTATGGGGTAGAGGACAGGTCGCCTAGTCTTACGTGCCATTCTCTGTCAGACACAAAGGATGTGAACCATTTCAGAAAGAGGTCAGAGACGGGCCATGATTTGTACATGGTTAAACAGGATTGTGTGCTCCACTATGCTGAACATCACAGCTAGGGCTGGCAAGACGAGCAAAGACAGAGAGCCTTCGTCTTGTTTGCAGTTTGTCTCAGACCACTGTTAAGGATGTTGCAGTTCTGTGTTTTGACAGGATGCCTAATTGGCAGGCTCAAAGGAATACGTTCACTTGTATGTGTGCTTGAAGTTGTGCAGTTGCTAATTTCTCCAGGATTTGGGAGTTTATGTTTAAACATGTTTTTGGTATGTAGTGACAGGGGTTCTATTTTTAAGAAGTTGGTGGGATCTAGGAGAACATTAGGTTGGTAGCTTGGCCCTTCCAGAAGGGATTTGTTAATAAAAGCTGTAAGGTGTGGAATAGGATGTCTGATTGAGCCACTGCAATTGAGGCCCAGCAAGGGAGTCCCAGCTTCTTGAAGGAGTGAAATTACAGCAGCTTCTTTTAAGGGGGTGGTGGGAGTAGATTTCGAGCAGAGCATGGTGCCTCCTTTAGATTGCAGGGTGTGGAAGAGAGGAAGTCTAATGTTTGAGCTGTTCTCAACTTTTGCACTTTCTCTAGACAGACAACAGGGCAGGAGCTCTTGAGTTGGTGGACTGGCTGTGGGGACGCAGCCTGGTGAGACAAATGAGGTCTGAACTACTTTGAACAGCTTTCTGTGACTGCTGATGGCCTTCAATATATATTTCTAGTAGTACTTACGTTTGACTGTGAAGATTGTTGTAGAAAACTATGTGGGATGTTTTCAGGCATGTTTTGTAAAGAGGGTTTTTGTTTTGTATGATACTGTTTTTAAATTATACATCTGACGGAGGATCATATATCTCTCCTCCAAAGAAAATGCTCTCTGCAATGAGACGCTTCTGGAGGAAACCAGAAAGGATTTCTCCTGTCATAGTTGAAGAAGTAGCTGCGGTGTAGGAATTACAAGTCTGTCCACCATGTACAGCAGACACATTTCTCCTGTTTCCTTCAGTGAGCTGCCACTACAGTTAGGCAGACTTGAGGATGAATGGAAGAACCTTGAATTGGTAGGCCTATGCTGTCATTTGAAATCTCAATAATTTCCTGGTTGCAAGCTGAACAGAAATGTTGAAGCAAATATCTTACAGATAGATCTCTAATAGCCAACCCCATCCTCAGATGGAAGGTGTAAAGTGCAGAAAGGAAAACATCTTGAACCTTAGTTTTTTGACAAACTTGTTGACAAAATGTATTTTCAATAGGTTTCATTATAGCCAATAATGGTTGGGTTAATGCTTATAGGGATTAGGGCTGTATCTACCACTAAACAGGGAGTTCCTCTCCTGTAACACACAAAGTAAAAAGTGGCAGTAAGGTCAGTTCTATAAGGTGTCACTAGTTG
Organism: Ambystoma mexicanum; assembly: GCF_040938575.1. Taxonomy (NCBI): domain Eukaryota; kingdom Metazoa; phylum Chordata; class Amphibia; order Caudata; family Ambystomatidae; genus Ambystoma; species Ambystoma mexicanum. Next base: position 193,423,634 of record NC_090935.1, on the reverse strand, counting down.
GAATACTGGTCTCTCCCAGGATCTGAGCGAAATAGGGTCCAATTGTTCCTCGAGTCAAGATCACAGTCACAGGCATATAGCGCCAAACCGCTTCTTGGTTCAACTCACAGTTGCAGAGATATAGCCAGCCCCACAGATAAGGGGTGTATCAGCCACTTTCAATCTGTAAAAATAGGCAAATACTCCCAAAAAATAAAAATTGGGAGTAAAAATAGTTCCAACAAAAAATGGTAAACGGACATATATGACCTTGTGTTCCATGGATATGTGTGGACCAGGACCGCAACGTAGAACCACAGGAAGAAATTTTTATTATTAATGCCTGATTAGAAGAGGTAAACATGTATCTTTTAATGTGTATGAATAACTATGTGCAAAAAAAATCATTATTTCAATAAAATTTCCGTTTCCCAGTTAAAACATTTTTCTTCACTTATAAAATACTCCTTTGGGAATTGGACTTACATATTTACTCCATAAAAAATATTTTAATCCCAACTTAAAAGAATAGGGAGTAAAATACTCCTACTTCAAAATCCCATCTGGAGCACTGGATATAGCACCCAGATGCTTCTTGTTTCCAGTTCAGATCCAGTCCACGATTATAGCACCAACTCTTTAATTATAATTCAATACGAGAGATCAATGCCTGGGTCACTTCTTCTAGCACCAAGAATGTATTTTTCAGCCATCTCTAAGGAACAGAGTTCCCGCTATTAGGGCGCATGCACGCTCACACACCCCCTGCAAGGACCAGCCCACACCACAGGGGTCGAACACCAGCCCCTCTACAACAGCATCCAGCCACATGAGGCTATTGACTGAATCTATCAACAACTGCAGCGCACATGAAACCATGCCTGCTTTTCCTCCTGAATTCCCAGGCAGCGCATCACAGAGACAACCACACCAGACGCCACCTGTATTACTAATGTTTACAATCCACACTATACTGTTAGTAATGCGTCACTCACCAATGTGATCCATATGCCCACCACTGCCACTGAACCTTGTAATGCTAATGTGATGACTACTATGCCCACCACTGCCACTGAGCCTTGTAATGCTAATGTGATGACTATGCCCACCACTGCCACTGAGTCTTGTAATGCTAATGTGATGACTACTATGCCCACCACTGCCACTGAGCCTTGTGCCATTGTACCGAGCACCCTCACAAGTTCCATTTCCTCCTCCCTGCCTACCAATCCCACTACTTCTACCTCAAACGCCCCCCTACTATGTGCCCTGATCAACGCTCGATCCATACCAGCACACGCCTTTGATGTTCACAACCTCATCATGAACAACAACCTTGACCTTTGTATGGGAGTGAGGGGTCTCCAGGCCCCCTCATGCCGTACACTCCTCAGTACGAGGCTTGGACCACGTGCCTCCGGTAGCGGGATTGCCCCTTGCCCTGATGTAAAGTTAGCCACGGTTGACTGCTACATAGATGGGACTATTGAGCAGGACACGGGACATCCATCTTTTGTGCCCCCTTTCGACTCCATCTTGGGTAAACAGGCCTCACTGTGATAGTGCAGCAATGCTCAGCTCCCATTCCAGCGCAGCAGCCAAGGACAGAGACACACACACAGACAAGGCGCGCAGGCAGCTGGCTGGGCCCCACCCTTGCACTCCCCCTGCGAAGGAAAGCTCTGCGCTCCCATTCTCACGCAGAAGCCGGAGAAAGTTGCAACAACCAATATGATACAGTTTTCTTCCTCTGAGATCACTGCTAGAATGAGAACCAGCATGTGAACCAGGTTGAGCTAAGCACTTTTTGCTCGTTCGCCCCCATTTACGTGCAAGCCACCCACCCCCATTTAGAACAATTTATTGCCATCCTGACCCTGCGCTCCCTGTAAGGTATTTCTTTCAACTGCCAGACCCTCGCCTGTGCTGCGAAACCCACCCAACACACCCACTACTAACCTTAAGCATTTTACTACAATACATGTTTTTTCTCATACTAATAGGTTTGAAGTTTAGGAGATATGTGAAACACAGCTTGATTCTTTTTACATGCACAATAAAGGTCAAGGCACCCAATTAAAGCCACGAATGACCCAATTGTACTGACAATAATTATTATGTGTAACTTGTGTAGAAATATGAAAAGTAGCATAAAATGTTTTAGATAATTTGTTATTTAGTGTTTTTCAAATGCAACATATTAGCTTAGGTAGTGACCACAGTGACCGGACCCTGACCTGCGTGGAACACAAGATATTTGACATCCGTCATCTCGTCAGCCACTCAGCCAACCAGTAGGAAGAGATGCCACCCACACCTACAGCACCACACCGCCTGGCCAATCGGGTCCATTTGGCATTTTTTGTTAGAGTTACTTTAATTGATATATATATGAGCATGATGTAAATGTTGGTAGGGTTTTTTTTTGGGTTATTTCCTAGCTGGAGAAATAAACCATCCTTTGAACTCTTGCAGCCGGGTCTCAGTGCCTCCTTCCCCGACAGGGGTGGTTATTTTATTTTCTCTCACACGTAGTAAGCCGGGGAAAGGCACCTACATTTTTGGTGACCCCCGCAACGTGATTTAGAGAGGTGCCTCGAGGCCTGCACCGCCCGGCAGGGAGATCCAGGGCGCCCCCAGCAAAACCATTGCCTCCACGGTTGACCAGACTGTGCACACCAAGAAGAAAGGTCAAGGGTTTCCGGTTGACGAATACCCGATTGAAAAGGCTGCTCGCCAAGGCAGGCCACGGCTTGGTTGGGGGACGGACCTGAGCGAGGTCCGGCCGTGAGCGACGACCCTCGGAGTACCTGACTGAACACATGGAGTCCCGGTTGCAAAGACCCCAAAGGAAGGTAAGGGGAAAATACGGGAAGAAGGGAATTAGCAAACAAAGGGAAGGTAGTCAAGAATAGGGTCTGTGTGAGTGACGGTGAGGCTTTTCTGATCTATCCTTTATATGGCCATTAGGTGGTGTAAGAAGTGAGAAGAAGAGAAGTGGTATCCTAGCCCGTACGGGGTAGAAGGCGGCACCGCGCAGCATTTGTCCCGACCAAGTGCAGAATAGAGATAAAGAGAAAATAGTATGGGGTCTCGTATATTGAGTAGACTCAGAGTAGTTTTAGAATATTCTTTTTCAGTGGAGGTAAGAAATCTTGAGACATAATAAAGGTGAAAGGGGTGGGGAGTGAATGTGAAATAGTAGGTAGAATAGGGAAGAAGAAAAGACAGGGAGAGTAACGGGAATAGGGAAAGAACAAACGCGCGCAGGCAGTGCATGTGTATGTTGCATGATTACATGTTTGTCGGTCTGCTTTGTGTATATGTCTTGTTGAACAAGCCAAAGTATTTCAGTACAAGTAACTTGTGATTAATGAATAATAGGCAAAGAAATAAATTGTGAGAGGTGACCAGGTAACACCTCTCAAGAAGAACAGCTAATGTGGCATTCCATAATTGCGAGCATTGATAAAGAACGTATTTTCACATATTGTAACTGACATACCAAGTGAGAGGTGGGAAGGGACTCAAGGATACCAGAATACAGAAAGGAAAAGAAGCATTGCCATGGGGGGAGTAACGCCACTGGCACATATTTGCCAGCACCTTCCACTATATAGCGACAGGATACAGAAGTATCACGATCAGTGGATCACTGAGATAAAAGGAGATGGGGTTATACCAATTTGGCCAGAAGGAGGATCATTAGACAAAAGAGTGTTGGACCTAGTATCAACACATTTGCTAGCACGATACAAAGGGAAACAGTTACAGAACCGGAGAGAAGTGTTAGATTTATGGCGAATGTTCGAGGAAGTTACCCCCACGGCAGAGGTAGGTACAAGCCGAATGATAGAAAAGCAGAAAATACCTGAAGAAGCGGGACACCAAAGGGGAGTGCTCAACAACTACAACCGAGATCCCTTAGTGACCAGGCCAGCAGTAGGATTTAGTGAACCCCTGTATATACCACCCACCCCCACTGCTCAGGGCGGGGCAACAGCCCCCGAGCCTCCACCATATGACAAAGGAGGCCTGTACGGCCCCACAAGTGCGCCTCCTGTGGACATAGCACGTTTAACAGGCGATTTAAATCGCCAGCTAGCACACGCACAAATGGAAATAACGCGGTTAAGAGCTCTATGTGACAAAGGGCAAATGTTGCCAGGGGGAGGGGAGGTACTCCCGCTGTCACTGGCAGATCTCACACCCCCAATAGGGGCAGTAAGCAATGCAACCCCAGCAGCTTCGGTATCAGGGCAACCTATAGCATCGCAAGGGATGTCCTCACAGCAAAGACAAGAACAAGAGTGGCAGTCAGGATAGTTCCTGTTCCAATTGAATAACAAGCCAGTAAGAATTATACGGCCAAACACACCGGAGAGTCAACAAAGTGGAGATCTGGGTGAAAGACAAGGAAGCGAACCCAAGGAAAACTGGGAGGATAATAACGAGCTAGAGTCAGAGATAGAAGAAGTATGGGATGATTTAGATGAATATGAAGAGGCAGCCGCCGCAGAAGGTTCCCCACTGCCAAACTGCCATTACCCAGACACACTATCACCACCATTATGGCAAGGTAGATTAAGACAACGAACAGGGAGGACAGGAAACATACTGGTAAGTAAAACGAAAAAAGGGAGAACGAGCAAAACAGGAAAGAAACAGAAACTACAAATGCCACTGATACATAAAGGAGCAGGTAGGCCAAACTATATTCCGTGGGCCCAAATGGACAAAAACAACCTGTTAAAACTCCTCCCCCCGCTGATGGGAGGAGCAGGTAAGTGGATACATGTATTTGAGAAGAAAACGGCAGGCGTGCCGTTAGCTATAGGTGATGTGAATAGCTTATTAGTATCAGCAATCAGGGACCAAGCAGACACAATCTGGGAAAGGGCAGGGTTCCTCGGAGTAACAATGAGCTGTGATCGTCACGATGGATCACCATTCAACAATGTTCGAGCACAAGTGTGGGATGCATTGCGGCGTGCATTTCCAGACGTTCCAGATTTGCATGCAATGATGCAGTGCACGATGGAGGAGAACGAAGACCCTTCGCAATTCATTTTGCGAGTGCAAGACTTATGGAGAAGCGAAACTGGTACGGCATAGAATCAATCAACAGCTTTATTTTATTTTATCATTAAAAAGGGGTTGCCGAAAGAGGTGCAGAAGGCCTTGGACAAAATAGCTGGGATCGAAGCCAAAGGGTGGCCTGAAATTCAGAGCATAATTGTACACCACTGGAGGAGGATCAAAGAGAAAGAAAAGGAGGTCACGCAAAAGAGGCTGGCCGACGAAGGAAAATTAGTGCAGACGAAATTAGTGAAGGTTGCCGCCCTTACTGCCAGCGTAACCGCAGACAGAGGAAACGAAGGAAAGGAAAACACGGGAGGAAGACCCATTGGGATAGCAGCGCAGTGGGTTGGAGAGGACCAAGGACAGTGGAACGGAGAGGAACAGCCATGCCAAGGATCACAGTGGCAGAACAGGCCGGCCCAAGGAAGAGGTGGGTACCGTGGGCAAAGGGGAGGATATGGAGGAAGGGGAAACAGAGGGTATGGTGGGCAAGGACCAAGAGGAGGACAACAGGGGTCAAGTTGGAATTGTGGAAGATGGGGACATTATTCACGAGATTGTAGAATGCGACCATCAGGGTATTTTCAGCAGCAAAAGCAGCAGCCCATGAACAATGAACAGGGGTGGGGCTGCCCACACCCAGGTAGCCCTTGTGGAGCTCCAATGGGGAAGAGGGGGACAAAAAGATCAGTACTGCTATGACCCCCAAATGCAAAAAAGACAGCCAGCCCCACAACAGCAACAACAGCAGCAGCAGCCACAACAGCAAAACGCACTACAGCCCATGGCAAGACAAAACTCAGTAGGGAACATAAATAATAACCCTTTTGCAGTGGCTGCAAACGGTGCCGCGTAACCATTTCGTGGCGTAACGGTCGTAGGTGACAATGTTTTTTCAGTGCCAGGTCAGCAAAGATACCACAACTAGGACAGCCCACAGGGAGTACTTGCGTGTCCAGTCCTATCCACCACACAAAGTGCAAATGAGGAACCACTAGTGGCGGCAGAGATAGGAAACAAGCAGTTTATCTTTATGGTAGACTCTGGAGCACAAAAATCATGTCTCACAGAAGGGCGGTTTCAGCTCTCGGGAAGAAATTTGGAGATGCATGGCTTCTCTGAGGCTATTTTAAAAAAGACATTGAGGCAGTTCAAGCTTCCAACAAACGCATTGTGGTCATAGGCCTGGACGCACAGGGACGCGAATGGAGAAGTGTGCTATGTATAGAGCCAAACATATTGCTAAAAGATATAACTGATGAAGAATTGTTTACCGATTACAAGGGGGATGGAGAAATAATAATGGAAATAAGCATACCATGTGACATTATGATCCAATACAGAGAAATACACAACCCACTCATGGCTAACATAAAGGCCCCACTGACAATATTCGAGGGAGACATGGCCAGGGTAGCACCTGAAATTTGGACTACAGGGCCACACGATGTGGGATTGTTGCATGAGGTGACTCCCATAAAGATATAACTGAAACCAGGTGCCCTCCCACCCAGAGTGAAACAATACCCAATATCCAAAGAAGCAAAGTAAGGTATTAGAGAAACAGTGAATGCACTCCTAAGCCAAGGTATCTTAGTGCCATCAACTTCCCCATGCAACACAGCGATTTTTCCGATTAAGAAAGCGAAAGGAGGGGCATGGAGAATGGTCCAGGACCTCCGCCCACTCAATGACGTCATCCAAAAGGAGTTCCCATTAGTGCCTAACCCGGCATCAATATTGTGCAGTATACCAAAAGAGGCAACTTGCTGCACAGTCATTGATCTGAAAAATGCCTTTTTCTCTGTGCCACTCGCACCAGAGTCGCAGTACCTCACAGCTTTTACATTAGGAAACAGCAGATCTGAACACCGCAGACTCCCACAGGGGTATTGCGAGAGCCCAAGCATTTTTAACAGAGTACTACAAGAAGACATCGGCAACATAGATGTAGGGAGCACCATTATACAGTACGTAGATGATTTACTCGTCTGCAGCAAAACAGAAGAAGAGTGTAGAGAAGACTCGATAACACTGCTTAACGTATTGGCTGCCAAGGGAAACAAGGTGGACAAAGGAAAGTTCCAATACTGCCTTGCAGACGTTGTATATCTCGGTCAGCAAATATCTAAAGATGGGAAAAGAATACTACCAGACAGAGCTGCTGCCATTCGACACATTATCATACCAAAAGGACATGCAGACATTTCTTGGCATATGTAACTATTGCCGAGCATGGATCCTCATTTATGCAGCATACACACAGCCAATGCTACAAGCACTGAAAGAAGCACAGAAGAACAGGGCCCCAATAAAATGGACACAAGAGACAATTGCCCAATTCTCCCGATTAAAAGACCTTATTGCAGACGCCCCAGTCCTTGCAAATCCAGATTATGAAAGGGAATTATTCCTGTTTTCGCACAGCAATGGAACATTGATGACAGCAGTATTGACATAAAAGACATCGCTAGGCCACAAACCATTAGCGTACTACAGTGGAATATTAGACCCGGTAATGCAGGGACATTTTGCTTGCGAACAGGCCCTCGCTGCAGCGGCCTTCGCCATTGATAAAAGTGCCACGATCATAATGGGATGTTCAGTGACGCTATATGGAGAACACTCATTATTTGCTATCTTGGAAAGATTAAAATCTACTCTCACAACAAAGAGAGCATCTGCTTATGAAATAATAATATCCCGTCCAAATGTACATGTGGTCAGATGCAAGACAGTGAAACCAGCCACTTTCATTACAGAGCCATGCACAACTGTGGATTTACAGGAACACGATTGTAGCACGTATGAGGGAGAAGGCGATGACATTCCCAAAGCAAGAGAAAATGCCCTTACAGAAGGAGAAATCTATTTCATAGACGGGTCAGCATCCATAAACTCAGAGACAGGAGAGAAACATGTGGGGATGGCAGTAGTGCGCATGGAAGAAGACCCATACGAAGTGATTGTTCAAAAGCGCCTCCCCTCACATTACTCTGCACAAGCAGCCGAACAAACTGCACTAATCAGCGCGTTACACACAGCCAAAGATTGTGCCGTAACAATATATGCAGACTCAGTTTACGTCACCACCACAGTTCACTCAGGGCTATCACGCTGGCGAAGGAGAGGGTTCAGAAGAGCAGACGGGTCCCCCGTACAACATGCCACGTTACTAAATGAACTGATAGAAGCTTTAGCAGTGCCATCGGTAGTGGCAGTGGTTAAATGCCAAGCCCATACCAATAACACAGACGCTGTCTCATTGGGGAACGTGGCAGCCGACACAGCAGCGAAGGGAGCCTCGTACTTCAATAAGACACCAACATCAGAGTATGTTGTAAAAACAGCCACAACAGAACCACCAGCAGAAACATACAGTAACACGCCCATAGCACAATTGATAGAACTCCAGAGAAGGGCCCCATAGGAAGAACAGGAGTTGTGGGGCAAACGAGGATGTAAACAATCAGTCACAGATCTCATTTGAAGACAGGAAACGACAGGAAGGAAGTGGAAGTGATGCCTGTAGAATTATTAGAAGTAGCGTTCCAACAACTGCATTTCCCAGCTCACGTTGCAAAACAACACATCGCTCAGACATTCAGGAGGATTGGTTTGTTCCCAATCTGCACGAATACTTGTCTAAATTTGTGATTGAATGTACTACATGCCAAACTTACAATTCAGGAATGACATTACAAACTCTGCGTGGCACTTTGCCACGCCCTAAAGGTCCATTTAGAGAACTACATATCGACTACGCCGATATGGGAGAAAGATGTAATGGAGCGAGATACTTGATTGTGGTGGTATGCCCTTTTTCGCGGTGGGTGGAAGCGGGCCCGTCCCCATCCGGATGCAAAATGTGCTGCCAAGTTCCTTGTGCGAGAAGTATTCTCGCGGTGGGGAATATGTGACGTGATCCGTTCAGACAACGGCACGCACTTTGTGAATGATCTCTTCAAAGAAGTAACCTCCCTTCTGGGGGTGAAACATAAACTATGTTCGATTTATCATCCAATGGCCAATGGAGTTGTGGAGAGGATCAACGGGCTGCTCAAAAGCAATTTATTAAAATTATGCAGCACGTTGAAAAAAAGAATTGGGTATATTGTCTGCCCCTAGCACTGTTCCAACTCAGAAATCAACCATGCAAGGATCACCATTTGAGCCTGCACGAAATCATGATGGGGAGAAGAATGCACACGCCGCTCTCTCCTGTTAGGAGGGCGTCTGATGCACACAGGGCTGCCACAGTGCTGGGGGAAGAGTTTAAGGAATACCTAGCACAGCTAACGCGCGCAGTACGGTGCATAGCAAAAGCAAAACACTCTACCGTTTACTGAAGATGTAGCAACAGACACTTCCATGCCGGCAGCAGATAGCCCGGAGGGGCCTTTAATGCCAGGGGAACACATCTATGTTAGAAGTTTTGTAAGAAGGTGGAATTCACCAAGATTTCATGGTCCATACACAGCGGTGTACAGCACCCCAACTGCAGTTAAAGTGAAGGGACTGAAATACTGGGTGCACCTCTCATGTGTGAGAAGGGCGCGCAGTGTTGCACTCCCCCAAAATGAAACAGATGGATGTGGATGGCATCGCTAACACGGTCTAAAACGATGAAAACTGCAACTAAGACAGGGAAAGAATAGTGAAAAAGCAAAATGTTTTTTTATATATATTCTGTCTCTCTTTTCTTTTTTTCTTTTTTTCTTTTTAAATCTCATATGAATCGTGTTATTTTTTCTATTTTTCTTCATTGTTTACATGATAAATGGAAAGAAATTGTTAAATGCCTAATTGAGCAAAAAGATGAAAAAGAAAAAAATGAACAATTGCAAATATATTTCTTTTCATGACGACTTAACGAATTTGTCTCGCCCACATAGGTTCAACATGAGCCAATGCGATGAAACGGCTGAGCAGGCTGAAATGTTAGATAGAAATAGGGATGCCACTAGGGCCAGTAGATTAAGCAATGTGGAATGCGTTATAAAATATGCTGCCATATTATTTGCAATAATGATGTTTTATTTTATTTGGTATAATGTCGTTTTATTTGTGGCAAATGAAATTAACAAAGAGGGGAGCGGGGCTAATATGACAAAACCAAGGTCTAAACTAATATGGACTGGAGTAACAACCATTTTGAAGGACACTTATAAAGTTGAATCAAATGGCATAAATCCAACACCCCCCTATGTACAATTACACGTGAACAAAACTGCTATTCCATTGTTGAGTAATACTATGGCTAAGGAAATAGAGCTTGGATGGAATGTAAATGACGATTACTATTGGTTGACTAACTCCAGAAATACAAGCATGCACACACACACGGCACCAGAAACTACTACTGAATACACACGTCACCATTAGCAACATTGATGATGCATGGTCCAGAATATTCCCGCTGCAATATCAACGAGTTGGTACCCCATTAAAAAACAAAAGAAGGAGGAGAAAAATGGGGGCGGGAAAAAACAGATATGATATTTATCACAATCTGGGGTTAGATGAAATAGAGGACCCCTGACACCCTGACCAATCAAATAAATGGTATTCAGACATGAGCGCCGCAGCAAAGCAAGCAAGTAATGAAAGTTGCTACGTGTGCTCACTTATTCCTCATGCAACTGGAACCCCAAAAATGTTAGTTCCACTGAAAGTACCCTTGTCTGAGGCCCAATGTTTGATTCATCTGATGCTGTGTAGAATAAAAAAGACATTTCAGGCACACACAGTCGCCATGGAAAAATTGGAAAACGAACAAACATGCACCAGCAGACGACAAGGAGTAATCTGCCTCCAAGAGCCATTTTTCATCATAAAAGGGACAAGGTATGCAGACGACAAGTGGCATGATGAAACGATTAAATGCAAAGCTGAGGGGCTTAGAGGGCTGCCAGACTAAACATATGAGTGGGCAAAAGAAACGTGCATCCCCATGTGGTCACAGCATATGACCAAGCTGACATGGGTCACACCCCTGGAGAGACCCATAAAGATTCAAAGGGAAATACCGCACAAACTTTGCTTCCATGGAGAAGGGAAGGTGAATATGGGACCGCACAGCAGTGCAATAAGACTTTAATAATACCAGATATGAAAAAAGGCACTGCTGCATTAATGGACATATACTAGATCTATGGCAAACAAGCTTACCTGCATCTCCCAGCATCCTGGAGGGGCACTTGTGCCCTAGCCACACTTCACTCAGTACTAATGGTGATACCAGAGAGCCACGATCAGTTTACAGCAAGGCCTTCGGCTGACAGTTTGACAGCAGGCCAATCGGCTGACATATCGGCAGCAGGGCAATCGGCTGAACCATCGACAGCACCCAATGAGACAATCACGGAGCCCACAGCATACGAACTATTGTCAGAAGAAACATTGAGAACCAAGTTGTCACGTAGAAAAAGATCCAATTATATTTCGTCCAAATCGTCAGAACTCCTTGCTGAAATCCCACAGCAGTACAAGCTTTTCTCATCTGCAGAGACATTTTTTGCATCATTTCTAGCACCACGCATTCAAGCAAGGACAAATGCGAAATGGCTGCAGATAACACGCTGTGAGCTCATCCAGCTGGCTAACGACACTGAAGAAGGATTCAACATCATAAAAATAGAGCTCCGTGCACTGCGCCTGATGACGATGCAAAACAGATATGTCTTAGAAAAATTGGGGGGGGGCGTGTTGCACGTTCGTACCAACTTCAGATACTGATAACGGGACACTGTCACACGTGATAACAGCAGTGCATAATTTAGGAGAAAGAATGAGAACAGAAGGTGGAGCAGACAACAACATGTGGTTCGACAATCTGTTCAGCTGGATACCATCATGGGTGAACATAGCGAAGATACTCATTCCCATTAGTGTCTTTCTTCTCCTAATATTCTGTGTGTGCCAACTGGGACTAAGATGCTGTGAAAATAATATGCCTAATTCAGCGATGATGATGGTAACAGTGGGCCGACAGACAACGGTGGCTACCATGATAGATGCCCAAGTACAAACTGGAGAATACACCACACCGCAATATAGAATGACTGCCATCTATAGGCAGCATGGGGACGTGGTCGATAGTCTACATCACACTACCATTAAAGAACCAAAGAACTTGCTGTGGTATAACGAGGTTTGGATAGATTTAGATGGGTGGGATATACCTAATGGTCACCCCAGAAGAATACGCAAGAAGAGGTAACAGCTTAAGAAGTGTATGCAAAGCATGGATGCCAATAAAGGGTACACCCGCTTGGGATGAGGCTGTGGCTGAAGCTGAGCGCTACCGAAGGGAGAACGGAAAGAACGAGATAAGTAGTTTGTTACTTTAGATGTAAAGAAAGGGGGGAATGTATGGGAGTGAGGGTCCCCAGGCCCCCTCGTGCCGTACACTCCTCAGTACGAGGCTTGGACCACGTGCCTCCGGTAGCGGGATTGTCCCTTGCCCTTATGTAAAGTTAACCACGGTTGACTGCTACATAGATGGGACTACTGAGCAGGACACGGGGCATCCATCTTTTGTGCCCCCTTTCGACTCCATCTTGGGTAAACAGGCCTCACTGCAATAGTACAGCAATGCTCAGTTCCCCTTCCACCGCAGCAGCCAAGGACAGAGACACACACACAAGGCGCGCAGGCAGCTGGCTGGCCCCCACCCTTGCACTCCCCCTGCGAAGGAAAGCTCTGTGCTCCCATTCTCACGCAGAAGCCGGAGAAAGTTGCAACAACCAATATGATACAGTTTTCTTCCTCTGAGATCACTGCTAGCATGAGAACCAGCATGTGAACCAGGATGAGCTAAGCACTTTCTGCTCGTTCACCCCCATAAACGTGCAAGCCACCCACCCCCATTTAGAACAATTTATTGCCATCCTGACCCTGCGCTCCCTGTAGGTATTTCTTTCAACTGCCAGACCCTCGCCTGTGCTGGGAAACCCACCCAACACACCCACTAATAACCTTAAGCATTTTACTACATATATTTTTTTTCTCATACTAATAGGTTTGAAGTTTAGGAGATATGTGAAACAGCTTGATTCTTTTTACATGCACAATAAAGGTCAAGGCCCCCAATTAAAGCCACGAATGACCCAACTGTACTGACAATAATTATTATGTGTAACTTGTGTAGAAATATGAAAAGTAGCATAAAATGTTTTAGATAATTTGTTATTTAGTGTTTTTTTCGAATGCAACATATTAGCTTAGGTAGTGACCACAGTGACCGGACCCTGACCTGCGTGGAGCACAAGATATTTGACGTCCGTCATCTCGTCAGCCACTCAGCCAACCAGAAGGAAGAGATGCCACCCACACCTACAGCACCACACCGCCTGGGCAATCGGGTCCATTAAGTACTTTTTGTTAGAGTTACTTTAATTGATATATATACGAGCATGATGTAAATGTTGGTAGTGGTTTTTTTTTTGGGTTATTTTCTAGCTGGAGAAATAAACCATCCTTTGAACTCTTGCAGCCGGGTCTCAGTGCCGCCTTTCCCGACAGGGGTGGTTATTTTATTTTCTCTCACACGTAGTAAGCCGGGTAAGGCACCTACACCTTCTCTTCCTCAGTGAGACCTGGCTCAATGCCTCATCAGGCCCAGCCCTCACACTTACCATTCTAGATGGCTACCTGATCTACAGGCAAGACCGCTCCTCCCAAAGAGGTGGCGGGTTGCTGTTATCGCCAAAGAAAACCTTGCTATCAGAGAAATTCAAGGTGACCTTGTCCATCACGCTGATTATTTTTGGCTTAAGCTAAAACTCTCCCCTAATTGCACTATGTCCTTCCACGTGGTATACCGCCCCCCACACCTCCTGGCCCTGCCATTGATTTTCAAGACGCCCTGACTCATTCACTCTCGGACAACCTAAAAAATTCCTCAAAAGTCCTACTCCTAGGTGACCTTAACTTGGGGCTCAATGACCCTAGTGTCTCCCACACTTCTGCCCTCAGAAAATCACTCGCTACCCTTGGGTTCTCACAAGCTATCTCAGATCCCACCCACGCTAAAGGCCGTACGCTTGATTGGGTCTCTCACCATAACTGCACCATCCTTGTTAAAGAGAACACGCTGGTTCCATGGGCCGACCACCTATGCATCCGATTTGACATCTCCACCGATATTGGACCCCCTAAACTAACTGTCCCTCTCCCTGCTGCATTAACCAGGAGCTCTCGCCAGCTCACGAAGGAGAATCTCACCCAACAACTCCAGGTTCCCGCATTGCTGCCCCCTTTCTCCAATGACCCTGAGGTACTTGCAAATGGATTTAAAGCTACCATCACAATGGCAATTGACGCTGTAGCTCCACTCACCCTTAAAAAAGCTAAGAAAGTTAAACACACCAACGCCTGGTATACCCAAGATCTATCTCTGCTAAGATCTAAAAAAAAAAAGGTTGGCAAAGGTTGGCACTAAATGCCTGGAAAAACAACCCCAATGACACCACCAAAGGTGCTTTCAAGGCCATGTCCATTGAATATAAAACCGCTATCATCAAGGCTAAAGCCTCCTCATTCAATTTCAGAATAATGAATGCTAAATCCTGCATCAAAGAAATCTTCTCCATTTTCAGAGAACTAGAGACTCCCGCCTCCCCACACCCCACCCTCCTTAAAGACGCAGCCTGGTGCAACTCTATTCAATCGGCCATGCTGACGGAGCTTGACACCTTACAATGGAAGATCCGTGCGCACTAGCAGGCCATATCCAACCTGGTTGAAAAGAGCCACCACTGTTCTCCTGCCACTATCACCTTGCCATCCCCCCCTCTTTGAATTCAAAGACATGACTGTAGCAGAAGTCACCACCCTCCTTAATTCAATTAAACCCTCATATTGTAAAGGGGACGCCTGCCCAGCTCAGGTCATCAAGGACTGTGCCCCCACCTTTGCCCCCTTCATTACTGCCTTTATTAACATCTTATTCAAAGCCGGCCATGTTCCCGCTGGACTCAAGGAAGCTTGGGTTCGCCCGCTCCTAAAAAAGCCTTCCCTAGACCCTCTGATCCCGGGCAACTACAGGCCCATCACCACTGTCCCTTTTCTTCTAAAAATACTTGACAAGGCAGCATATGTTCAAGTACAAACATTTCTGGAAGACAACCACCTTTTGGTTCTCCGGCTATCAGGGTTCCGGCCTAGGCACGGTACCGAAATGGCCCTCCTTGATCTTGAAAACCAGATGGAGGACATAAGGGATGCGGGCAAACCTGCACTACTCCTCCTTCTGTACCTCTCTGCTGCCTTTTACGTGGTGGACCATAAAACCCTTTGCCACCATGTCTCCACTGCAGCTAATTTCTCCCCCAGTGCTTGTAAATTGATCACCTTCTACCTGCCAGGAAGAGCAATGAAGGTCTTCTCAGACCATGCATCAGCCGACCCAAGAATCATCCAATGTGGGGTCCCACAAGAGTCGTGCATCGCACCCACCCTCTACAACCGCTTCACGAGGCCACTGTTCAAAATACTTGACGCACTGGGCATCGCATACACTAATTATGCGGATGACACCCAAGTGCTCATCCCCCTCAAGGGTGATTACGCATCGGACCTGAACATCCTTGACACCATTTACTCAACGATCCAATCATGGATGGCAGAAAACTGGCTATGTCAATAGCGAGAAAACCGAACTTCTGCTGATCGGATCCCCCTCCACCTTGAGCAAACTGGACAAGCAATACAACTCATTCATCGTAAACAACATCCCCATCACTGTCCCGCCAGCAGTCAAGACCCTTGGTGTCTACCTTGATCCCAACCTCAACATGACCAGGGAGATCAATGCCATTGCATCAACCTCAGCCTATCATTCGAAACTCATTAACGCAGTAAGACGCTTCTTGTCCCAACAAAATTGTCTCAGAGCGATTATAGGCTCAAGGTTGGACTACTGCAATGGCCTTCTCATTGGTAAAAATCTTGCTAAACTCCAGCTGGTCCACAACAACGCCCTCATGGCAGCCACGGGCGTATCTCGTAGAGACCACATATCTGGGCTCAGAAGACAGGTTCACTGGCTACCCATTAAAGAAAGAATTATCTTTAAAACTCTTGTCCTGACCCACAAGTACCTCCACGACCTAGATCCTACTAACCTTGCCAATATGTTCTCCAAACCCTCTGCTGCCAGACCATCCAGAATTGCATACTCCAACACACTAGTCGTTCCCAGGACATGCAGAGTATGCGCTGGTGGTTCCAGCTTCCCTGCAGTAGCTGCCACCACCTGGAACACCCTTCCACCGCACATCAGGCAAATTGACTCCCATGCTTCCTTCCGCAAAGCCATCAAAACCTGCTTGTTCGTATAAATCTGTCTTTACCTTAGTCACTTGTGTCTGGCTAATTATCTATTTCTGTGTAATCATGTACCACAGCTATCAAAGTTTTCCTTGGGCAGCTTCACTGTAACCCTCTTAAGTAAGCCCTCTTATTCTCCTGGCTTTCAGCGCCTCGATGCCCGTGGGCTGTAGTGCGCTTTACAAATACAAATAAATAAAATGAGCTCCCCTATGACTTTCAGCAAGAGATAGTGGGCCCTTTGCACTTTCAACCAGGGATATGGTGCTCTTCTCAGTTTCTCTAAGCAATTCCAGTTTGCTAGGGAGACTAAGAGCTTCCACCCACTCTGACTTCAACTTTGGCCAGAGCCACTTGGTCACCCTGCCAAGTGGCTTCAGCAGGTCCTTGTCCGCGATTCTGCACCAGTGATCCTGTTTCATGTTGCACCACCAGAGTATGGGTGTTCGGTTCTCTCGCCTGGGTTGCATTTGCACTGATAATTTCTAAAACACTGCTTCATTGCTTCACTTCACTGCTCACCTTTTATGTTTCTCAGTGTCTCCGTACCTCCTTTGTTAATTGAAAGGAGTATATAATTGTGGTTTGGCTTCTAAGTCATACAGTAATATTGGGACAATTTTATCTGAGCAATACTTTATCATCGGGACAATATTTTGCGTGGGCCCAAATAATTCAGCTATTAGTTGTTTCCAAGCTATCAAGGTTCCAGCCTCTTCTCCCCCCACCAACGTTGCTTGCCCCCTGCAGTTTCTGCCTCTGCCCATTTCTGTAGATCTTTCCACCATACTTCTATTCTTGGTCTATGACATGCCTTCCACCCCATTGCGATTCTTCTCTTTGCTAGTACATACGCCAGGTCTTTCAATTTACTCACATGCTTGAGTTTACGTGGTCTAGGAAACCCTCCTATCAGGCAGGCCCACACTGTATCCACCTCTATTTTAATCCCTTTTCTTCCATCCCATGTGCCATTTCTCCCCAGAATCGCTCTATTATTGGGCATAACCAGAACATCTGTACCATTCCGGCGTTTTCTCGTCACATTTGGGTCATTGTTCGGGTTTATTGTTAGCCCATTTTTGACAGCATAGTCGCTTAGCCCTTTCAACAATCATTGGAAATCGATGGCGTTTTATCTAGCAGGACAAGGTCGTCGACGTAGGCCAACCAAAAGATCTTTCTACCAATCAATTCTGAGTTGGCGAAAGCCGACATCAGGTGTTCCCCTAAATGCGGTAAAAATAGATTGAAGAATGTGGGCGCTCCCAGGCATCCCTGCCTTACCCCTCTTTCCACTGGCACTGATTCTGATAGATGCCCCTTATTGTCTAGCCGCACCCAGTTAGGAAAGATTTCATAATTGTATGTAATTTTCCCTCCATGTGGCAACCCCCAAACTTTTTGCTGTTGTTTTACACCCTGATCTAGACTTTGCCAGAGAAGCGCAGCCTTCCGCCGCACTCCTCTGGGCTTTCGCTCAATTCTTCTGGGGAAACTGACATGCCCTTAAGACAGTCAGTACTGGGAGACTTCGTTTCCCTTAGTCCTTTCCTCATGGTGCAGCTTTTGAGCAACATGAAACAAGAGTGCACTGTAACTTACATTACTGCGCTCTTGGGTCTCTAGTCATTCCAAAGGCCCTAGAAACTCTCGCTGGACTTATTATGAAATGTGCAAGTGTGTCACAGACGGGACTGGTGGCAGCTATCGTTTCTCTTGTGTTTTTAACCCTTTTTTGCCATGTTATCCGTGCTTACCGCGTTTGGCACAAATGAGTGGCCTGGCTCCAAAATGGCCATGCCACGAGGTTCTTTGTCCTGTCCGCTGACCGTCTCGCCCCTTCACCTTCCCCCAAGTCGAGCCGACCCGAGGCAGTCCTTATTTGGTCAGACACTTTCCCTTGAAACAACGCTTTCGCGGGCTTCTGCATGCCTTGTGTGTGCCTCCAGGATGTGGGCTGGGATGTCTGTTCCCAATACACATCCTGGGTGCCAGAGAGTCTAGAGTGTCCTGAATGCCTGGGACCACCGTGGTCCGTGATAGGTCAACATATGGTGTGAGTGTTTGTGAGCAGATCTCCCATTGGGCCCTCTACGTTTTGGCACAAAGGGAACTTTGGATAAGAGGAGGCTGAAAACACCACTACCATGTCGATCTCCTGAGTTCACACTGAACAAGGGATAAGGAGCCAAATATCCTGCAACAACGAAGCTGAGTCGAGGAACCGCTGGTGACCCGCTGAAGGTTTGGCACCCTGAACTGCTGTCGTCCTGCGAGAGCCCTCTGCATCTGATCGTCCTAGAAGGTCTGCGAAGGCGCTTCGACCCTTTGGAATAGTGGGATCAACTATTCCCGGCACCTTCATCAAAGCCTGCAATTAAGCCTCTTCGGAAGTGTCCCTGGGCCAACCAGTGGGCTGACCAGCTTACGCAGGACGCTTTGCTCTGTCACCGCAGCCGTTTCGGAAAGCCCTGGAAACTTGGGCTACTGCTTGCTCTGCATCCACGGCACCCTCACCCCGAATTCGTACACTTGGCATTCCCAGGTCTGAAGTGAGAAGAGTGTGCCTGGACCAGAGTAAACGCGGTTGCCGTGTTGCCCTACTGTGGTAACAACCTGTGCACATCCACTGCATTTGGGACACCCTCTACCCTGCATCCTGCTACGCAGAATCTACACGGTGTCGAGACCTCCTGATCATAGCAGCTGAACCGGCCAGCAACGTGAACTGAACTGGAGAAGTCTGGGTCTGCCTGCGTCGGGGACCGGTGAGTAGTCCATACCCCAACCAGTGGCCCCTCGCGCAGATTTCCGTTTCTTTTCTACCGCTGTCGCAAAATAGCGACTCCATCCCGCACGCTCACCCTGCCTCTGCCCACCAGTGGAGGCCTTGCTTGAGTAGTGGGGACTTGTTCTGCATCGCTTCATTCACCTTCCTGAACTGACTGATCTCCTTGAAGAAGCCCTCCTTTGTCCATTGGCACCAGCGCGGGCAGGTACTTTTGAGCATAAGGCTCCTCTCTTCGTAGGGCTCGGACTTCCTCTTAGTTAGGTGTATTTCGGATGTCGAAATGGGTCTAATGATTACTTGCACTGCCTGTTTTTCTCCCCATCTAGGTGGCCTACATATTACGTGCTCCTAACTCCTTAGACCCCACGGTCTTGTATATATATTGTATTGATTGTGATGTGTTGGTTTACTTTAGCAAATTGTAAGGGGTAACCATCTGCACAGGCTGCGCTTGTTACCTGTTGTATGCTCACTAGGTGTGATAAGTTTGAACAGGGTGGATGAGGAGTGTTCACAAAAAGACACAACTGATTTATGGTGCAATTGATTAGTAAATCAAAGAGCCCAGCTTTAATTCCTCAAGTCAATAATAGGACATATTGATTTAAAGTGCCCCAAAAACAAATGAAACATTCTTGGTACACATGGGTACACATTTCATGTGAGAAGCTTGATACTAAAAACAGATAAATACCGGGCAGTGTCCTGCCGGGCAGTGTCCAAAACAAAGTCCATGCATATAGTGCCAAAAATACAGAAAATGCCAAACAAATGCCAAAAAATGCAGAAAATGCCACAGATGTCAAGACATACAGAAAATGCTGTCAGGAAATACAAAAAAATGCCAACACGTGTTTCAACCTATGAGGTCGTCATCAGGGCATATAAATACATATAGTACATTGGGCTATAGTGCTGATGCTGAAACCTGAACTGTGTTCATTCTAGAAACCTGCCAGGGGGGGGGGGGAAGGTGTCAAAGCAAGGAGCAATTGGAAATGGGAGAGAAAAGACGAAAAGAGAAAAACATACTGTTTAAATTGCTGCGTACATAACATGACTCTAAAGGTAAGTATGTAGGCTATAAAAAATAAAGCATACCTTATTGTAATTGTTCTCTGTCAAACTATAGAAAAAATAGAGCAACGGACGGTTCCAAAAGCATGTTACTGGTCAGTTCAGTGTGCTGTGAAATATGAAGCAAATGGAGCGTATTTAGTCTATTGAGAAAAGCTAGCTTAGGTAGATAATATAATCACCGATTGTTAGTATCATGTGCAATAAATGAAAGGCAAAAAATTATTACCTTTACTTCTAGACAGGTCGTGATATATTGCTCGGCAAAGATGCCGTTGGTGTGGCAATAATGCAGTAAACAGATTCGTGTTGGGTGTGCTGATTCCGGATATCTGGCCGTAATCTGTAAAATGAATATAACACCGTGTTTATGTGAGATGGATTTAAATGCGAGCAGTGTAAGTTGCTAAACGCGATAATAAATGCTTACCGGCTTGTGAATTAGACATGCTCAGTGGCAGGCAGTTTCTCAAACGCTGAATGCAATCGCAGTTACGAGGGGTTACTATAGTAACCTCTGCAGGGTCAGTCAGGTGACGCAGTCACCTGACCTGGTTGCTAAGACTCACGAACCAAGCCGGAAGGCAGAAAAAAGCTGGTCATTCCGTGAAGTGCTAATTCAAAGTTGTGAATGGAGCATCTGGTGGGACAATAGAGCTAACATGTGTGCCTGCTAGTGAAAACCCGTTGTTGTTTAATATACAAGTATTAAACAAAATATGACATGTTAGAGAACTGATACATATTCCAAATCGGCTTCACATTGGTTTTTAACAAAAAGGTGCGTGTTGCACAGACTGTTGCACCTGATAAACATTTAGTACTAAACAATATGTATATTGAAAGCCAATGTTGGCTTGAACGCAAAGAGAGTTGGTGCCACATTTATGACATAAAGGAAAATTATTGCCAACAGGCACCGAGCGCTGGGGTTTTATTTGAAGGTGTTGGATATTCAGTTACCAGCTGAAAAGAGAATATATTTTTGGGAACTGGAAGTATTGGTATGAAGAGTGAAGATTAGCTGTTGCGGGTAACAACACAACAGATAAATCTATTATAGTATGTAACATTGGCTTTCAATATACATATTGTTTAGTACTAAATGTTTATCAGGTGCAACAGTCTGTGCAACACGCACCTTTTTGTTAAAAAACAATGTGAAGCCGATTTGGAATATGTATCAGTTCTCTAACATGTCATATTTTGTTTAATACTTGTATATTAAACAACCACGGGTTTTCACTAGCAGGCACACATGTTAGCTCTATTGTCCCACCAGATGCTCCATTCACAACTTTGAATTAGCACTTCACGGAATGACCAGCTTTTTTCTGCCTTCCGGCTTGGTTCGTGAGTCTTAGCAACCAGGTCAGGTGACTGCGTCACCTGACTGACCCTGCAGAGGTTACTATAGTAACCCCTCGTAACTGCGATTGCATTCAGCGTTTGAGAAACTGCCTGCCACTGAGCACGTCTAATTCACAAGCCGGTAAGCATTTATTATCGCGTTTAGCAACTTACACTGCTCGCATTTAAATCCATCTCACATAAACACGGTGTTATATTCATTTTACAGATTACGGCCAGATATCCGGAATCAGCACACCCAACACGAACCTGTTTACTGCATTATTGCCACACCAACGGCATCTTTGCCGAGCAATATATCACGACCTGTCTAGAAGTAAAGGTAATAATTTTTTGCCTTTCATTTATTGCACATGATACTAACAATCGGTGATTATATTATCTACCTAAGCTAGCTTTTCTCAATAGACTAAATACGCTCCATTTGCTTCATATTTCACAGCACACTGAACTGACCAGTAACATGCTTTTGGAACCGTCCGTTGCTCTATTTTTTCTATAGTTTGACAGAGAACAATTACAATAAGGTATGCTTTATTTTTTATAGCCTACATACTTACCTTTAGAGTCATGTTATGTACGCAGCAATTTAAACAGTATGTTTTTCTCTTTTCGTCTTTTCTCTCCCATTTCCAATTGCTCCTTGCTTTGACACCTTCCCCCCCCCCCCCCCCCCCCCTGGCAGGTTTCTAGAATGAACACAGTTCAGGTTTCAGCATCAGCACTATAGCCCAATGTACTATTTGTATTTATATGCCCTGATGACGACCTCATAGGTTGAAACACGTGTTGGCATTTTTTTGTATTTCCTGACGGCATTTTCTGTATGTCTTGACATCTGTGGCATTTTCTGCATTTTTTGGCATTTGTTTGGCATTTTCTGTATTTTTGGCATTATATGCATGGACTTTGTTTTGGACACTGCCCGGCAGGACACTGCCCGGTATTTATCTGTTTTTAGTATCAAGCTTCTCACATGAAATGTGTACCCATGTGTACCAAGAATGTTTCATTTGTTTTTGGGGCACTTTAAATCAATATGTCCTATTATTGACTTGAGGAATTAAAGCTGGGCTCTTTGATTTACTAATCAATTGCACCATAAATCAGTTGTGTCTTTTTGTGAACACTCCTCATCCACCCTGTTCAAACTTATCACACCTAGTGAGCATACAACAGGTAACAAGCGCAGCCTGTGCAGATGGTTACCCCTTACAATTTGTTTTAGTCCAGGTGACAGTGGGAGATCACCTTACCATCCACACGACAGCAGCTTTACCAATATCTGATCTTATCATCCACTAAGACTTCCAGGTGTGCGCACTCCTGAATAGGGCCCTACCCCCACAATCCTTTTGGTTTACTTTAGTATTATTGTGATTCTTTGCTATGGTCGATGTTACAAAGGCCTTGCAATAAATGTGTCTATATTTTTATTATAACACCTGTCTGGAGTAATTTGTAAGTGTCCTTGCTTCGTGTGGTCATTGAGGTCTTTCCGTCACCCTCACCCCTCTTGATACTTGAGACTTAGTCTTGACCGCCTGCCATAGCTACCCTGATTGGTCTGGCTTGTCCAGAGGTTACCCTGGTTCCAGGAAACTAGGCTGGCCTTCTGAACCTCTGCTCCTCCAGGTCAGAATTCAGAAATCCATCTTAACACACCCTTACTGTAGTCCACCTGTGAAAATCCATAATCATCGAAAGCAATGTTTCCGGGATCCCTTTCCCCCTTAGCTTGTACCACAGCTTTGACCTGTCAATCTGGTCAAAGGCCTTGGAGAGATCAATCCCAGCACCATAAAATGGTGTACCTCCCTTGGATGGCGTGTTTTCATTGAGCAGATTTAGTATAATATCATTCAGAGCCGTTAACAGCCCTTTTCTAAAACCTGTCTGAAAGCAGGAAAGAGTCTTCTCCCACTCCACCCAAGCTAATAGCTTGTTCAACAACAGCCGCATAAATATTTTACTCTCAATATCAAGGAGGGCGATAGGACGGTAGTTTGATGGTTTTGTCCTATCACCCCTCTAGAAAAATGGTATTAATAATGCCATTTTCTAAGACGGGGGTGGGGGTGACTGTCTTTTCCGTAGGATCTCGTTGTAGATTTGTTTTAGTATTTTCACCCAGAGCAGTGGCGCTTTTTTAAGAACCTGATATGTAAGGCCGTTAGGGCCTGCTGCTCTTGAAGATGAGGCCTTGTTTATTATATCCTCAATTTCTGCCTCCTCAAGGCACTGCTCCCACCCGTGGTCTAACGGCATACATTCTAGTAACCCCCGGCAGTTTCTCGAATATACCTGTAAGGTGTTCTATCCAGTCCCTTTCAGGGACCAGGTTGCAGAGGGAACTATTGGACTGAGAGTCCAATTCATTTAGTACTGACCATAAACTTCTCGAGTTTGATTCCGAGACCAACTTCAGCATTTGCTTCTCATCTTGTTGCTGATGGATAGCTTTCTAGCTTTTTACCCAGGCTTTGTTTGCTTCTGATCCCCTTTATTTCGGCATTATAATCTCTTTGATTTCATTTTAATTCCTTTAGGCTGCGGATGTTTTGTCTCAAGTTCCGCTTTGGGAAAAAACATCTGCGGCCTAAAGGCATTAAAATTAAATCAAGGAGATTATTCCATTTGTGATGTCAACAAGCTACCCTGTTGGAATACCAGGCACATTTAGATTCCTGTTCAGTAAACATGGGTATAACCATTGTCAATCAATTGGTTCATCAGTGCATCTGATTTAACAATATAATCTGATTTAAATGTACAGTTAAGTTGTAATATGAGAAACTGCACCTAGGGCAGGTTATCTCAATCTATGAATGAAAAACTGGATCGTGAAGGAGAGTATTTCTATCAGCAGTATAGAGTTTTACTCAGGGATCCTTCACAATGTTTGATCAAGAGGTCAAAGAAGGCTATCTCCTTGGTGTCTGTGTGTTTGATAAATTACAAGGTGGCAAGTAAAGACTTAAGCCAGATGTTAATTGGTCAAGTGAATTCTTGGATCCATGTTATGATCATAAACATATTCTTAAGAGAGATTTTCAAACCCAAAAATGGCATAGGGTTTTGTAAAGAAGTTTGTAGATACACAAGGATGTGTAACACCTACTCTAACGAAACTCTCTCTGGGTAGTGTTTAGCAGAGCACTAAGGCTTAGATTTAGAAGATGTAGGAGTTTTATGTGTAGGTACAATTAACAACACTTCGAAAAAGTTATTTCCTGTAGTTACTTCCTTGGGTTGGGCGACTATTCCAAACATTGTGGAGAAACTAATTTGAATAGAGGGAAACTTTTGGAGATGTTTTCTTTCATCCAGCTCTCCGCTTGTTGCATACAGCTGATATGGACTTTGTGGCCTTCCCAGATTCTGGTGTTGACCATTTAGTTAGTCACCTCCATTCTAATTTAGTTGCACATTTGGAATGGGAGGAGAGAGGCTCTGCGATCCCTGGGCTATGATTTGTACGAACTAATTGGACCTGTGGAGGTTGGAGCTTTCTTGTCTGTTCCCATGGCCAATGGTGCAGGGGAGGACTTGGATTCAACTAAAAATTCTAGGGGAGGAGCAGTTAATTTGACAACAGGACTGATCATGGTTGGAGGCAGCAATGAAAATGTTCATCAAGGCTAGAGAGTCTCCAAAGTGTCTTTAACTCAACCTCACAATTGTTTATCTCTTCATGGAATGTGTGTGGCTTTAAAAACATTTCCAGGCCGACTTATAGTGAGATTTCTCTTTTTAATAACCTTATTCTTATGTTCCAGGAAATAGTGGCTACCCAACACCTTAACATGGAGGGGTTTGTAACTTGTTCAAAACTGGCTGAAAAGGGAAAGACCAAGAGGTATAGAGGTGGTTTGCTTATTGCAGTATACTTGAGTCTAAATGTATAATGCTCTGTGACAATATACTGGCAATTCACGTGAGCATAGTGCCCTGTGGAAGGACTTTCCTACTTATTAGAACACCCTAGTGGGTGTTTCACAATCGTGATTGATCAATCTGCGGGCTATACGAACTGGCGTAGCCCGCAGATTGAATACAGCCCGCAAGAAGTGTTTTACTTATCTGTTCCAGCTGCAGGCGCCCACGTAAGCCTGCAAAGTTGCTGCGTTGGTCTCGGCGTAATGTCAGAACGGAAAGAGTTAACCTTCTGTTCCGAATTACATGTTCCAAGACCAACATGTGTAACGCAGCCCCACCCACTGATTACAAGCTGGAAATAAATGCTTTCCGCTTTGGCTGTGTAAAGAAAGCAGTGCAATGATTGTAAAACCAGCGAGAAAGAAAAGCCTCTGTTTTCTTTCTTATGGAACGTGGCATTTTCTTTTTTCACCACAATGAAAAGACAGGGAAGCTTGCCCTCACCTTCTCACGTTGTTTGGCTGTTTGGAGCAGCATAGGATGGGAAGGATAATGGGAAACCACAGCAGACAAAGGAATGTAGATAGCACGCTAAGATAATTAATATGCAGAGTGACCTTGGTAATGTTGTGTTACCGTGTTTTAGTGTGCAGTAATTGGGAGCATATGTGTATGTAGGGGGGAAAACCCACCTGTAATTACCTTAATTCAAACACTGGGCAGGCATACCCACACCTGATTGCTGTTTAAGATCATACTCCTCCCACACAACCTCCTCCCATCACCCTATTAAAAAAAACACAACCAAGTGAATGGCTGAAGCATTGTAGCTTCTACTTTGGTGTGCTTCACTGTAGTCTTTGGTACCAGTGGCAGTGATATCATTTAGCCTCCTTGGAAATAAAACCCTGGAAGAGTGGCTGAAAGAAGATACTGAATGCATGGAGGAAATGCCGAAAAGACACAATTGTGCGTCTGATAAACAGGTGTGAAGCCAACACCCAAAATGCTACCAGATGGGCAAGTGAAATCTTTAAAACCTTGCTCGCATAGTGCAAACTTTCCTTGCAATTTGAAGAACTTAACTCCCAATGTTGAACAACTTGCTGCATAAATTTTATGCAGCGGTACGCAATTCATCTGGTGCTGACTATCAACCTGCAAGCCTAATTTCAATCCGTGCTGGCCTCCATTGGTATCTGAACAACCCTCCATTTTTGCGAAATGTGAACTTGATGCATGGGGAAGTATTCCAGAGTGTTAAAAATATTTGTATTGCCATGTTAAAGAAAGCAAGACGTGAGTGCAAAGATCAAACAACGCACAAACCATGCATTAGCGGAAACGATCTGCACACACTAAAAAACAGTGGAATTTTCAATACAGACCATCCAATAACTCTGCAATACAAAGTATGGTACGATATACAACTGCCTTTTGCACAAGGAAGAGAAGGAAAGCATGCGCTACCAAATGATGCTTTCAGTATTTGCAGAGACGAAACCGGCCGCAAATATGCAACATTATCATTTAATGAGACTACCAAAAACCACCAATCCATAAATGAGAAAAACCGAGACAGCCTTTGTGGCGCAATTTATGAAGTTCCAGATGAGGAGGACTGCCCCATTAAATCATTGGAACTATATATACAGAAACTCCCCCAGAATGCACAATGTTGCTTTGTACTAGCCAAAAAGATGACAGTTGCTGAAAGTAAAGTAAAGCCTATTTGGAATACCTGTTGACTACTTGGCATGATGCAAACAATCGGCAAGAAAGCAAAGTTAAGCTCTATCTATACAAACCACTCCTTGCGTGTGACAACTGTTCAGACCTTAGCCAATGCAGGCTTGGAAACACGTCAAATAATGTCTGTTACTGGACAAAGAAATGAGTCCTCAATTAAAAGCTACTGGACACCAGAGTACTCAGAGAAGGAAATGGTCTGGACTCCTGCACAATGTAGGAAAACCAAACAAGAAAAGTGCAACTTCGAATTCAAGCACAAAAGTGGACACAGATACACCTACAACAAGCAGAACAAGCAGAACAAGCAGAAAAAGGCAATATCCTGCAGTAATAGAAAGCAGTGAAAAACCAACTGCATTAACTTTACTAGATGAACGTCCAAGCACATCATCAATGCCCAATACTGTAAGTGGTACCATATGCACTCCTGCAACCAACAAAAATAATAAATATCCTAAACTGTCCCAGAAAAGAAACGAAGAGGCTGAAGAAACTTTTCCAGATGTACTACCAAGCACATCATCTGGGCATAATTTGCTGTCTACCACCTCAAGCGCAAATATAAGCAGAAGTGGAGTCCACATGGGCAATTTGTCAATTGCACCCTTAATTTCTATGGCACCACACAATTAAACCACAAATAGAAAAGTTTCTATTGACAACTACACTTTCCAAACTATAACCATAATCCAAATGAATACATTATGCCTGAAACATTTACTTACCATTTCGCAATTTTTGGTACTTCAATGAAACATGTCTCATTTATTCTACTTTAATTAAACACTGAGGGTGTTCCAATAGCTTTATAGACTTGCACCTTAGGCCGTACCGGGCCTTATGGTCCCTCATACCTCGTTAACTCGGGCCATTAACTCGGTCTTCAGGGCTGATAGCGCCCAGTAAGGCCCTCGGTGCAGGTATATAAAGCTATATTAACATTTATTGGAATACAGCTTCTACTAAAGGTTTTGTATTTTTGGCAGGGATGAGTTCTGTGATAGTAGAATAGTTGGAGGCAGGGCTTCCGCATAACATCATAGTTGGGCGGTACTTTAACTCGGGCTGCCATTCAGGGACAAACACAGGGAACTGCCCAGTTATTCAGGCGTCTGCAGGGTTGTCTACATTGGTTCCTGATTACATGTGGCATTCTTTTTCGACTCAATGGGGGCTGTCCATCGCTGTTCCTGAGGTTCCTTGGAGGGTGAAGCAATCCACAGATGGCATTGGGTTGGGTGCATGGTCAAGGATTGACGATATATAACTATGTCTCCTATGAGCTGGATGTTCTCTGTTCTCATTTGATACTGATTGAATTATGTATTAGAGACCATCTGATCTTGAATCTTGGAATTTACCTCCCAGTAAGTCTACAAACTCCTCTTCTGCATTCCTTGACGTCGATTCGACAGGTCTTGCAATTGCTTTCACTTGCTCAAACTTCATCAGGGTCCCACAGAGGGAAATATAGTTTGAAGTTTTTAATGCATTGATGTTGCAGTGCTTGTGGGATGTCTGCAGCAGAAAAAAGCTATCATTCTGGGACTCCATCTCATGTTTCGAACTCTAGGTTTATTAACGCTAAATGACAAAAAAAGACAACCAAGGGCTTTGGGCAAGGAACATCATTCTGTTGAACTTTGCTAAGAAAACGATTCAATCTTGTTATAAGAGTTTCCTCAAATCCATCAGGTTAAGCAGGCTCAACAATGATTACTGGGGGATGTAGACAATTATGTAGACTTCTGGTCTGCTATTAATAAAAAGATATGGTTTGTTTGATTTTAGAGTAAACGTGGGTTGAGCATTTTACAAAAAAATATGCTAGTCCTGTTATGAACCTGGCTTAGGAGATCCCAAGTTTAGAGGTTGAAATCTCAATAACCTGCCCAAGAGTGGAGGAGGATGTAGAATGGGCTATTAATAAGGCAAAGGCATCCCCGGCACCGGGCCTCCGAGGCCTAGCGCCTGTGGTGGGTTTACCATGTATTGTTTTAATTCCAAAATGTCAGAAGGAGAAAAAAACACAAGTTATTTTACTAAAAATAACTTTGTTTTGTCTCCCGCTGACATTTCTTGCAACCCGCTCCACCCCCACACCTCTACTTACCCTTGGACGGCACACTTCGCTGTGTGCAGCCATCTCTGTCGTCCCTCTACGACGCTGGTTCCCTTCACTTACGTGCACGTGAGCAGGTGCTGCAGGGTCTTTTTTTCTCAACTTTTTTATTAGGTTGCGGGGACACCCCAGTTACCCCGATGCGGTTGTAGTGAACAAGGGTGCGAGGACCCCCGCTCCCCTGGTTCACTATAATCGCATCGAATGGTAGATTTGATCAACATTTTCAACTGTTCGGAATTTTTGTTCAGCCGAAATGTGATCAAATCTACCATTCGTTTTTTTTCTTGGATTTCTCTACGGGTTCCCCTGTGGTGCTTAAAAGTTATCCCCACCTAGGAGCAGGTACGTTTACTTTGTTTAAGACCATCTGAGAATCCAACTTAGTGCCCAATCCTTTATAACTCTGATATATAAGAAGGGAGATGTTGGTGAATCCAATCATTTCAGACCTATAGCGCTGCACGATGCTTCGAGTAAAATCTTCTCTACTTTCTTTTTGAGAGGGATTAATGACTCATTTCTGAGGCTTGGGGTGATTTCCCACTATCAAGTAGGATTGAGAGCGGGTATCGGCACAACGCTGAATGCAACCATCATGGCCCATTTTAGGGCCTTGATTAGGGGGGTTGTCATTATCCGGCCTACATGGCCTCACTGTACATGAGCTCTGCTTTTGACAGAGTCACCCGAAGTGAGTTATTGATGAAACTGTTGAAATGGCACATTCCTACTAAACTGGTTTTGCTGCTGGAGCAGCTACATAAAAACACATCCTTGAGGGTGTGACTTACTAAGGAGGGGGCTTTCACGGGGCCAGTTCCAACCCATATGGAAGTTAAGCTGGGTTATGTTTCGGCCCTGTTACTTTAGTCAGAAGACATCACCTTTCCGGTTAGAAAAACAAGTTACTTCTTACCTTGTAACGTTCTTTCGACGGGATGTTCCTCCGACGTATTCCTCATCTTAAATATCTCCTTCCAGCTCTGCTGGCCTCGGAAAATTTTTCTCTAGAGGGCGCTGCGCGTCGACGTCCTCCGAGTCGATGTCCCTCGACAGCCGCCGTATCGACGTCGACGTCATCCTGCCTATAAAGGCCGCGCGCAGCGTCCATTGCTCAGTTCCGTTTTGTGGCCCCCAATAATACTTTCTGGACTAGACTAATCACCCTGAAGGAGCGTAAGCTGCAACAACAAGGGAAGTAGAACTGCGGGGATGGATGGGAGGGTCGATGAGGAATACGTCGGAGGAACATCCCGTCGAAAGAACGTTACAAGGTAAGAAGTAACTTGTTCTTCGAAGGGATTGTGTCCTCCGAAGTATTCCTCATCTTAGATAGGCTCCCATAGCAGTATTCTGTTATTGGAGGAGGGAGTACTGACTTCACGCTGTCTTCTATTGATGAATAGAATGCAGTACAGCCCTTCCAAACCTAGTCTCTTGACTGGAGGAGGAATCCAAATTGTAAAATCGTGTAAAGGTATGGACAGACGACCATGTAGCGGCCGCACAGATGTCTTTAACCGGCACGCCTCTTTTGAGGGCCGATGAAGCTGCAATACCTCTGGTCGAATGGGCCCTAAGGTTTTGAGGGGGCTCTTTCCCTGCCAGTTTATAACATTCCAGAATGGCTAGAATGATCCATCTGGAAATGGTCTGCTTAGTTATTGGTAACCCCAGCTTGTGACCTGTGTAACCTACAAACAGCTGGTCTGCCTGTCTTATCCTGGCTAGTCTACTGATGTAAAAACTTAAAGCCCTTCTAGGGTCTAGCCTGTGTAACATCTCTTCCTCTTTCCCCGGATGAGGAGGAGGATAGAAAGATGGTAGGGTAATCTTCTGAGTGATATGGAATTCAGAAACCACCTTTGGGAGGAAATTAGGCTTCACTTGTAGGACAACTTTGTCTTTGTGAAATATAGTGTGAGGGGGTTTACAAGAAAGAGCTTGTAATTCGCTCACCCTTCTAGCAGATGTAAGTGCTATTAATAAAACGAACAGATCCACCTGAGGGGTTCCCCAAAGGGCGAAGATCTCTTGAAGGACTTCCTGAGCTAGTTCCCACTCGTGGGAAACTGTACTCTGCCTGCTCAGAGCGTCCGCTGTCAAGTTCTTCTCTCCGGCTAGGTGAACTGCCGATAGAGAGATTCCTTCTTGGATTGCCCAAAACCAGAGCTGCATCGCCTCTCTGCACAGGGGTAGTGATCCTACGCCTCCTCTTTTGTTGAGGTAATGCATGGCCACCGTGTTGTCCGTCATTATCAGGACATTTTTCCCCTGTACAGCTGGCAGGAACGCCTTCAGCGCAAGTCTGATGGCTCTCAGCTCTAACAGGTTGATATGTAGTCTGGACTCCGATGGAGACCAACGACCGCTGATGGTCAAGTCGTTGGCGTGGGCTCCCCACCCCGTGAGTGAGGCATCCGTGACTACTGTTATCTCCAGCCAGGGTTGCCAAAACTGTTCTCCTTTCAGAATGTTCTCCTGACAGGCCCACCACTGAAGGTCTCGAGCCACCCTGTCGGGAACCTGAAGAAGATCTGTCATTTTCCCTGAGAATTGTGACCACTGAGTCCTCAGTGCCCACTGGAGGGATCTCATTCTCAGGCGAGCCTCTGGCACTAGGAAAATGCAGGATGCCATGAGGCCTAGCAACCTCAAAAAGTCGAAGGCTGGGAGACTTTGGGCATCTTGGAACTTGGTAATCATCTGTAGAATATCTTGAGCCCTCACCTCTGGTGGCAAGGCTTTTCCCAGGGAAGTGTCCAGGATCGCTCCTATGAACTGGAGTCTCTGTGATGGTATCATTTGTGACTTCTTTAAATTGAGGGAGAAGCCCAGTCTGTGAAGGGAGTGGCACACGTGATTTAGCTGGATCTGAGCTTGTTCCAAAGAGACAGCCCTGATCAACCAATCGTCCAGGTAGGGGTAGACGTGAATCCCTTCCCTCCTTAGACTTGCCGCCACTACCGACATTAACTTGGTGAAGACCCTCGGGGCGGAGGTCAGCCCAAATGGCAGCACACGAAATTGATAGGGAGAGTTGCCAATTGCGAACCTCAGGTATTTCCTGTGTTTGAGATGGATAGGTACATGGAAATAAGCATCCTGAAGGTCCAGAGATACCAACCAGTCCTGGAACTGAAGGGCCTGGAGGATCTGAGAAAGAGTGACCATCTTGAATTTGTCTTTCATGAGGAATTTGTTCAATTCTCGCAAGTCCAAAATGGGTTTCAGTCCTCCGTCTTTCTTTGGAATGAGAAAATAAGGGGAGTACCAGCCCTTGTTCCTCTCCGCTACAGGTACCGGTTCTATGGCACCTTTCTCTAGCAGGTCGAAAATTTCCTGCAAGAGGAGCGGATCTGGAGCTTTCTGAGAGCTGATCCCCGGTGGATGACTGAGGTATGCATAGGAGAGGCAGGCAGTAACCTTGGGCAATTGTTTCCAATGCCCAAGCATCTGACGTGATAACCTGCCATTCCGCCAGATGTTAAGTCAACCTGCCTCCTACAGGTGTCCTGTGAGGGAAGTCCTCAGAGTGGTTTTGGAGCGGCTGATGCGGATGCCGATGGTAAAGAGGCACCTGCTGTTGCTGCGGCTTTTGAATATCTACCCCGTCCACCTCGGGTAGTTCTTCTTTGTCCCCTTTGAGCCGGACGTCCTCTACCTCTTCCGAATGCGGAGTAGAAGCGAAAGGACTTGCCCCTCGCAGAGGTTCCTGTGGGACGAAAAGGTGTCTGACGGATTGCAGCGCCTAGGGATTTTGCTGCTGCTTTTGAAGTTTGCAGTTTCTCTAAACTGTCATCCGCCTTTTTCCCGAACAAAGAAGAGCCATCAAATGGCATGTTCAAGAGCCTGGCTTGCACATCTGGGGCAAAACCAGACTTTCTCAACCAAGCAAATCTCCTGGTTGTTGTACTTGCCGCCATTGCTCTGCTGATACTGTCAGCCGAATCAATGCCCGTCTGGAGGGATTCGCACATAGTGTCTTTACCGTCCTGTATGATATTCAGGAACGCCTCCCTTTCTTCTTCCTCCGGGATGCAGTCAGCCGCTGTAGAAGCACACTCCCAGAGTGTATGGCTGAATCTAGCAAGGGTGCAAGTAGCATTAATAGATTTTAACGCCATGCTACATGCCGAAAAAACTTTCTTTGCCATAGCATCATATTTTTTATCGTCCCTGTCCTGCGGGACGGTAGGATAAGCCGTCTTGACATCGGTAGAAGATGCTGCCTGTACCACCAGACTTTCTGGGGATGGGTGTTTTGACAAAAATTCCAGGTCTGCAGAGGATACCCTATATTTTGTTTTTTATTTACTGCCGGGACGACATCTGGGGTTTCCCAGTTCGTCATAATCTTCCTCTGAAGAGCTTTATGAAAAGGCACCACAGGGTCCTCCTGTGGGCCCTTGTCAAGAATATCCGTAAGGTCATCCTGTTGGAAAGATTGTGAGGGTGCAGACCACCCCATAAACTCTGTGATCCTGGCCGTTAAGGCTCTATAGGGGGTTTCAGCATGCTCCCCCGGGTCTGGCCTAGCAAACTCCACCTCAGGGGAAGTGTCTAACCCACTTGCCTCATGTAAGGAATCATGAAGATCCTTTAACCTGCGTTCTTCAGAGGAAATTTCCTCTCTAATTGGGGTTACAGGTCCCTGCAACTCAAATGTGTCATCCTGTTTAGACAATTCACCCTCTTCCATAATTGAGGACATAGTTCTTAATTGTTCTGAACTCATAAAGGGTGTAAATCCCATTTCCAGGGCAGAGGGTGCCGAACTTGTCATATTCGGCCTCGAAAACGTCGATGTCGTCGACGCTGACGTCGAAGGCCTCGAGCGTGGCGTCGAAAACAAAGGCGGAGGTCTCGATGACCTCGACAGAATTGGGATTCTACTCGACAATCTCAAAGCCATCGACATCGAGAACCTGGGGATAGTCACTGGGTGTGCCGCGACCGTGACTTTTCTTGGCGTCAACGCCGGCGTCGAGTCGACAGACCCGTGTGTCGAAGGTCCCTTTGACAACAGCGTCGAAGACAACGACCTTGGCGTCGACGGAACCTTTGTCGACGGCTTAGACGGACCCTTCGAGGAAGGTTTGGAGGTCATAGTCCTACTCGAGGGTTCGAGACACACTCGAGAGGTTTCCTTCGCCGGGTACTGCGACTCGCAGCGTTTTTGACCTTCGGGTCTTTCGACCACAGCATCACTCTCGGCAGTCTTCGAGGGGGTCGAGGCCGCTTTCTCGAAGACGCTCATCATATTTTTACGGAATTCCTCCCATTCAGCCCGGGAACTATGTTTCGTGGGGCAAGGGATTCTTTTAGGCGAAACAGAGGAAGAGGAAGACGGAGAAGGGGATCTTCGACGTCTCCTCTTCGAGTGCTTCAATCTCGAGGAGTGATGGGACCCACTCCGAGACTTGGAGCGCGAATGGTGACGAGGAGACGAATGTCTCGACTTCGTCGACGAAGAAGAAGCTTTAAAAGTCTTACCTTTCTCCAGCTTCCCCCTACGCTCCTTCAGGGCCTTAGCTGTCATGGACATGCAGTCCTCGCACTCCGAACAATGGTGTTCAGCTCCCAAACACCACAGACAAACTCTGTGAGGGTCAGTCAGCAACATCTTTTTCCCACAATCTCAGCATTTTTTGAAGCCGGATCGAGGAGTTGTCGGTTCCGACGAAGAAGCCATCGAGTACGGATCGAATGACTCGAGGTAAATAGATTAAATCCTGACAAAAAACTGAGCAACGGTATTCCGAGGCACTGAGTAAGCACGGAAAAACGGAACTGAGCAACGGACGCTGCGCGCGGCCTTTATAGGCAGGATGACGTCGACACGGCGGCTGTCGAGGGACATCGACTCTGAGGACGTCGACGTGCAGCGCCCTCTAGAGAAAAATTTTCCGAGGCCAGCAGAGCTGGAAGGAGATATCTAAGATGAGGAATACGTCGGAGGACACAATCCCTTCGAATGGGACATTTGAAGCTTGATTGGATGGCATTTGCAGACAATTTCATTTTTTTAATTGAACACCTATCGGTCTGCAAAGAAAGCTCGATATTTTTTCAATCTACGCAGCTAAAAACAACTTATTAGTGAATGGTTCAAAGTCTAAGGTGGTAATTATTTTCCAATAACTCAAGACCTAAGACCATGGCCCTCATTACGAGGTTGGCGGTAGCGAGCCGGTGACCCCGGCGGGTGGCCGCAAACACAGTAACACTGTTTCTGCCTGCCTGACTTCCCAGTGCCACCGGGACATTACAAGTCCTGGCGGCCCGGGAAGTTAGGCGGCTGAAAATGTTAGTCCCCATACCCATGGATTCACATATGACTCAGAAGCACTGGGAATGGGGACTCAGAAGCACTGGCACAGTTGCTAACGGTGCTTCTGTGACAAGTCTACCTGCAGGGGCCACTGCGCCCAGCTGGGTCAGAAACCCCGGGCACAACGGCCCCTGCAGGCATACTTGTAGTGTGGCGGCCCGGAAACAAGGGTGCCGGTTTTCTGTCTCCCTTTTTATCTCCAGAAGCACTGCTATCTTATGGTATTTGTCTTTTGCTGTGCACATCACTTCCTTTGGGGTCTTACAGTTCCAAGTCTTGGTATTTTAGGCCATGGGGGTGAAGTGGAGACTTACCTATGTATAAAATGGCCCACTTCATACAATAATAATCTGCTTTCTCTGTTTTCTAATGTCCTGTAAGGAATCAGCCTGCAATATTTGCCATTGTCCACATTGGGACAAAAAGCAATTTTGAACGTGTACATTTTCCTGCCATACTTTGGACAAATGAATGAGTGGAACTAAAGTTTTGGGGCAGAACGGGGGAGGTGAAGTCATAGCCAGGAGGAGGGAGCAAGCAATATCTTGTAGATGGTGATAATCCTGTCAGAGAAGTTGTTGGCTAATTCATTGTAGAAGGAATGTGGGTTACAGGAGGGGAGAGGGAAAGCATGTTGATTTTGTTACTGATTCTCAAGATGTATGAGGAATTGCTGACTGGCGATGGTGTAGAAGTACTGGCTTGTTTGATTTGTATTAATTAATAAAATGGTGCAGATAATTCCATCTCCCTAATCGGGCCCCATTTCAGTAAGCTCGATGCCAAAAGCATAAAATACACCTGTGTCATGCTACATCAGTCTATTGATCTGCAGCTTCTGCTCTCTAGAGGCATAGAACAGGTTCAGAGGTCACAGGTGCCCTGTTTGACAGCTGCTGTGGCACCCATGTGAATGCAATGCAGAAGGTGCTGTGAGGAAACAGGAATGAGACTCAGAGGGCTTGAAATGATTGACAAACTTTTATCAAAGAATACAGGGGTTGGAAAATGGTATCCCTGATTCAAGAGGAGTTTCCCTATCTAAACCAAAACTAAGTGTCTGTCAGATGTTAAGAGCAAAATATGCAGTGTATGAAATCCTATCCTACCTCCCTCATTCTAAAAACGAACTCTAAGGTGTTAAGGATACTGTCTCTGGCTTTGAAAGTGTGCAAATGTTCAAGTTCAACAAAAGGTATAACTCCAACAAAAAGTTCCAAATAGATAATTTTCAGAATTCTAGGGAATTAGTCCCCTACCCAGGTTTCTTTCCAGAAAGAACAAATGTTCAAAAGAATAACCAAGTTCTTTATAGCCCAAGAGGATAACTCCCTCTTCTTGGCATCGCAATCCACTACAGGGGAAATGACTCCCTTCCCCATGCTTTTAATGACATTCAACACAGTTCAGATCCTAAGGGCATGGGTCTTCCCCTAGGGATTCTCTTTCCAACACAACACAACTTGGGTGCGGGTCCCAGACTCGCAGTTCGCCTAGTATGCTCTCCTGCCAGGTTTTTAGGTTTCAATCTGTCTTTCTCAATCAGTGCCAGGGGGTATGGATCTTCCCCAAGCTACTGCACAGCAAAGTACTATGAAGATGACACTGATTCCAATGAGGATTGCTCTCACCCCCACTTTTGGCAACCAATTCACTCTTTTAGGGTCTCACTGCCTCAGTTTCAGCATCCCACTCTTCCCTCTAGGTTCACAGACAATGTTCTTTCACTCCACTCATCTGTATTCGAGAACTCGCGTCAGTATTTGCTGGACTCGAGCTGCTTTCTCCAGTCAGCAGCACAGAGCGTTCTCGCTCCTTGCATTAGAATGAAGCCCGTCCTGGTCTCCAGTGTGCCTGCTGCAACTTTTTTCTTGTTTGGCTGGCGATTCTCCTGTCAACCAGCGTCGCTTCACTACATGGTCAGTCTCGAGTTCGCTTCTGCACCTCTCCTCTCGCCAGCAGTGCTCTGCGGCCATGGCTCTCTGTCCCCTCTGCTTCCTGTACTGCCTGATCATCCAAGAGAAAGGGGTTGGCTCCTTCTCTCACCGCCTCCACTCGCCTGCCTTCGGAGTACATTCCCAGGTTGGGACACCATCTGCTCTGCACTGCAACCTGCGTTTTCAGTCGGTTTCCAAGTCGACTCTTGGAAAAGGAAGCTCTCTCCATTTTCCCATAGTGGCTGATTTAAACTCCCGCCACCAGGATGGGTAAAGTGTTGGACCAATCATTCTTCAAAACACTAGACTGCGCATTATGGTTCACACTCTCTCTCATGGCAGTCCCTTTTCTTCGTCTCAGTACATGCTGTTTTACTGGGGGAAAAATGTTTACAAGTTCTGTCGGAAGCATTTGCAAGATATTGTAGGGAGTTATCACAATATGCCATCAAGGCATCAGGAATGAGGGGATATCCCTAGAAAGAAAGGGGGATATCATGTCTCATCTGATGACCTGTCCATCCCCCTGAGGGTCGCCTCCACTCATGTGATCCTTTCTCGTATAACCACCCCTAGGATCAGGTAGTGTCTGCCGTCCCCTGGCCTCATGAGGAGAGGCTACCTTTGGGAAAGGAGTGATGATATCAGATTCCTCACATTGCATTTAACTATAAACCTCTGTCTCAAATTCTATATGACCATGATATACTCCTCACCGGGGGGCAGGGTAATCTTACAAAATAGAAGCCATACACTGCGTATTATGGTGATGGATGGTTTACATAATTATTAAAACCCACATCTGAGTTGATTCACACACATCAGGACTGTATACCCAAGCCACCTGTATAAGGTTTGAGTCTATTCTAATCACACAGCCTGTCAGCAAAACAAAACACTGAAAGACTGACACCCTATTACTCATTTGTGAACTTGGGTAAAACCTTTCTCAAGCAAGACAGCTCATCAGCAGGCGCTGTCTGGGGAAAAGGGGATAAAAGGGCACACCCTATATGAGAGAACTAGCCTCACATCCGGGTGCTGCATACCAAGAGTCTGAGAAGGGCCAAGGTTGGTGTAGTCAGAAGGAGCTAGGCACAGTTGGGAACGATTCCACTATTTTGATTCTCCCTGTACCTTTCCTTCCTTCTTAACGCTTCTACTTCCATTAGGACAAAGCAATTTGGGTATGATGCAAGAAGCCAAACACCAATTGGCACAGGGATTGAACACCTTAAAGCAGGCTTGCGTTTGCCTAATTACCTGAGGAATTTGACCGACAAAAGTGGGAGTCTCTCGCTCCTTCTTTGATACATTTTGAGACTTATTCCTGAACTGCAAGAAGTATTCATTTGTAACTCTTTTGGGAGAGTTAACCTTTCCAGAGCTCTCCTCCAGTTAGGCGAAGATTGAGTGATCCAAGGCAGATGTGGTGAAGGACACCGGCAGGTAGTAGCCAGACTATATGCGGTTGGGAAAAAGAGAAGAAGTACTCATCTTGTCCCAGAGTTGCTGGATTGGGGCTCAGAGAAACTGAAGAAGCCAAGCAATTGGTCTCCTGCATTTTGACTGCACTGAAAGACATTTAAACCAATGGAACCTGTGGTGCTGCCTCTGGCATTTCTTCATACCACTGCTGCTCCGTCCTAGAACCCATTTGCCACAGCACAGCACTAGCCTCTGCCCATATCAGAAGCTCGCTGACATGGAAGAATTCGAACCGATGGATCTCAACCAATATCCTTGAGTCATCAACGTCTTCGACCAATGATTGACCATCAAACTGGTGGCCCCTCGACCCGCTTCATTAGAACGCTGCATGGAACCACACTTTGAACCTGGCTTGATAGCTATTCTTTGCCGGGATCACTGCAATTCACTGTGTCCAAACCAGATTCGAACATCACACACAACGATAAGAAGCCTAGTTCGACGCTGTCGACCCACCAAGATCTGAATGAAGTACTGCTGGAAAGACCAAGCCAGCCTGGTCTATTGTTGAGACTGGTTCAGCCCTCACTCTTTGCACCTTTCTCAACAAGAAGCATAACCTTTTGTACATTGGAGATGTATTACCTTTTTGCTCCCTGCTAAGTACCAAGGGTGCTTTGTGAGAAACCTGAAGCTGTCTCGCCCGCTAGTCCCTGGATATCTGTCATCCAGGTGGCCAGGACATGGCCATCGCTACTGGATCCAGTCCCTGGGGGTGGATCAGTGGGAGAAGATCACCTGGATGGGTGGTCTTCGAGGAGTGAAAGTGGGACACAGACGGGCGAGACGCTGTATCCCATTCCCTATAACACCTTTTCCCCATCCTACCCCATAGGACATTGAGAGGCTCTACCCGCCTACCCCTTTTCCGACAAAAACACTTACACAAAGAAAGACAACGGACTAAAACCATAGCCGTTTACCTGTCACGTCTCAACACCAGGGTCAGGCAACTGAACAGAACCACAGACACCTGACTGTCCATTACCTTCCCCACTGGGATAAAAGGCAGAGCACAAGAGCACACAACTAGCAATGCCAAACGTGCGAGGGGACAGATATACCAGACCGGCAGTTCAAGAGGAGAAGAAAAGCAGAGACCCCTGAAAGGACGACTAGGAGAAAGTTGCTCTAGCCCTTTCCAACACAGAACCGCAAAGCCTCTGATAAAGGAATTACAAGACCGATGAGTACAGCTGGCGTGTGGTGTGACAGGTTTCAACGGTGCACAGGGTCCTCCCGCACAAATAACATAGGCGGGGACGCATGCTGTCTACTGTGGTACCGTCCATGACACCAGTGGCAAAATAGACCAGCGGGCTCAACACAGCCGGTGAGTCGGAGAAAGCCGATAGCAAACCGAATTGTGTTGAGCCCAAGGTTGCAAGTGGCAACATTATATGTGAACAAAGAACTGATGTTTGGAACTTTTGAGAAAACCGAGAGAAGGACCAGCTGAAGAGTGGTCAGGCGCCGCAGGAGTGCTCATTCGAAGGACTCTGGCTGGCCCCTTTGTTTTGTAGTGAAACTACAGGTCCCAGAAGCCCCAGAAGAGGGTGGCACGAGCGTCAGGACGGTCCGACAAAGGTCATATAAAAATCTTTTGTACAATTGTAAGTCTCTGACCCATCGACGAGAGAAAAGCGAGTGGAACGGAAACCCCCTTGCTTCCTGAGAAAATACTGAACGCAAGCCTAAGGCGAATGTCAACCCGATGGAGGGACGCCAAAGAAAATCTAGGGGTAGGTAAACCGCCTTTCCAAAAAAAGATAAGTGTGAACCCGACAGTCTCGGAGGGTGGGCACGAAATATCCCGGATATATGAGTTACTGGGCACAAAGGCAGGAAGGGAGCTGCTCCAGCTGAGGCACGACTGGGTGCAGGAACCCATGACGGACGGCCAATGGGTTAGAGCCCAGAGGTACCATAAGAAGGTGTCCCGGAATGCGAGACTGCAGCAGATCCAGTTATATGTCACCCATAGGGCATACCCGACTCCCGGCAGGATAGCCAAGTTCGGGTGCTCGGCTGCACAGAACTGTCCGAGGAGTGGGGAGGAGGAAGCTGCGCTGCTACATATGTTCTGGGCCTGCCCGGAAGTGAACAGATTCTGGATAGAATTGAAGACGAGACTGGCTAACAGTGGGGTGGTGCTTGATGTCGGATCGGCTTGGGCATGCATGCTCGGGAGTTTCCCCAGACCCTGGAACCTAAAGCATATCAGCAAGATGAGGGACCTGGCATATATGTTTGCCAAGCGTAGAATCGCAATGGGCTGGAAGGCAGCCCACCGGCCCAGACTGGAGATGTGGTGGGCGGACGTTTTGAAATGGGCGGTGGCAGAATCAGTGGCCTGGTACAAAGCAGCCACTAGGGGAGGGGAGGAGGAAGTAGGCCGCCTGATGGCTTGGAGACAACTGGTGGCCTCAATGGCAAATCCCCACCATCCCGAGGGCGAAGCAGAGGACATGGAGAGGGGGATGTTAGAGATATATGAGGAAGCTCAGGAGGATGGCACTGCTGAAACGGCTCCAGTTAATGGGGGGTGGGGGGGAAGGACAGTAAAGCGTAATCGATTTGTAATACTGATTGTGAAATGTCCTAAATGGTCGTAATGTTTGGAGTGTTGGTTGATTTAAAATAAAAAATAAAAAATAATTAAAAAAAAAAAGTGTGAACCCCACAGACGGATTCCAAGAGAAAGCTAGGGCAATCGAAACCACACTTTTCTGAAAATATGAAGTAAAACCTGAACTGTGTTTAAAAATTCATGAACTGTGTTAACGATGGCTAAGTGAACCCGACGGAGGGAAGCCAAGAGAAAAGCTAAGAAAGTAAATCCTGAATGCGAGAAAACAAAGTGAACTGTTAAATTGGCCA
Source organism: Ambystoma mexicanum (assembly GCF_040938575.1). NCBI lineage: Eukaryota > Metazoa > Chordata > Amphibia > Caudata > Ambystomatidae > Ambystoma > Ambystoma mexicanum. The sequence goes on along the minus strand of NC_090935.1, from coordinate 193,381,599 downwards.
ATGTGAACCCGGTTGAGGGATGTCTGTGAATCGGGGTGAGATCTGATACACTCGAGAAGATTGTGTTAAGAGTGAAAGGCCGTAGTGACGGAGGGAGGCCCAAGTTGCAAGCAGGATCCGAGCCCGGGAGGCACTCGAGAGCCCAGCCAAGATGGCTGTGAGCTCCTACACACCTACACAGATCTGGCGAATATCCAGAGGTTTCCCTGACAAAATCTAAGGCTCTGAGGCAGTGTTGTGCATGTGAATATTCACCCCTCTCGCTGAGTGAAGTTTTGAAGTTAATCAGTGCCGGGGAATTGCACCTCCAGGGAACACGTGAAGGCCCTGGGTTACGGCTGCTCAGAGGTGAAGGAGGAGGAGCTGTTTCTGATCACAGAAACCCGGCGTACCCATGGACTTGGAGCGGCGAGGTGCCACTGCAGAGACGGGAGACCAGAGTATAGCCCAGGCCAGCATTTGGCAGCTCTGTGTGTGGTTAATGACCAGTGCGTCCCCAGATGCCGAGGCGGAAGGTGCTGGGAGAACTGGCGGAATACTGCTTGCGGGCACAGGCAGCACACAGGGGTTCACGGGATGGCGGTCGGAGGCGCTAGGTGTGCTGGTGGCCTGCTGTTACCCTCACCTGGCTCCCACAGGGGCGTCGATCTGAACTGGACAGCTGTGGTCTCCACCAATGTGACGCGTAGTGCCGAGATGACGGACTGGACTGGCCCACCCAGCTTTGTTTGCTTGGCCCGTACGAATATTCTTCTGCAAATGGAGAATGGGAATTAACCACCCGTGGAGCGTTAAAACTCCCGCTGTTCTCCCCACTGATCACCTTTGGTGTCCCCTCTTATAGTCTCACCTGATGGTTTGGAAAGATGAGCTCTCTATCCTGCATTGAGCGCAGGGGCGCGTAGATAACCAGTTGCTTCACTGGGTCGAAGGAATTGGCGAGTTCCAGAACAATATTGACTCTGAGATACCCGGCAAGACGCCGTAAGTATGTAGCTCAAATGTCTGAGTTCAAATGTCTGACTTTCACTCTTGTCCGATTCCTTGCAGGTTGCAGCTTGACCCTAGCGAAGAGTTCCTCGTGGCAACCGGTAATATTCAGGTAAGGATTTGTATTATCCAGCACAGTTCGATAAAATAATGTCAATATGTAACCTGTTGCTTTCTCCCTTATTCAGGCGCTGAGAGAAAGTATGAAGTCTCGGGGAATAATGCCTCTGGCGGTAAAATCAGGTAAGAATTGTGGCGAGGAGGGTTCCCCTTGTTTGTCCCTTTGTTTCACCTTGCTGTCCTTTTGTTTCCCCTTAGGGGCCGGGGTTCGGCGAGAATGCAGTGGAAGCTGCGCCGACCCATGAAGAGGAATAGTACCCCCGGTGGTAAAATCAGGTAAGTCTATGGGGGTAACTAATATTGCCTCTGTGTATTCCCTTGGCTCACCTTGCTGTACTTGTCTTCCCCTTAGGTGCCGGAGCGCGGCGGGAGCATGCAGAAGGATGCAGTGGAATGTGAAGATGATGCGAAGGCCGGTGAGTTCAACGCGGCGCTGCTGCAGGCGAGGCGACGCGCATAAAATAACTTTTCTTCCAGCTCGAAGGCGCGATGGATCGGGAATTCAGGTAAGGATCAAAGGTATTGCTCTTGTTCTAACCTTTTCTCCTTCTCTCCCCTTTTTCTAGGAGCTCCGGACTCGAGGCGGGCGTGGCAGAAGACTGGATGAAGACTTGCAGGCACAGTGAGCGGTACGCTGCTGGATGCAGAACAACACAAAGCGTGTGCTGCTCTTCGGGCGTGGTTTAAATAGCCGCCAAAGTAGTCCCAGTTAAGTATTCCTCCCCAGCCCCACGCGAGTAAAAAATAGTCCCTTAGGTAAATTAGTCCCTTCCAAGCCTCCTTTGGCTTGGAGCTCGTGCAGCATGGTCTGCATCAGGCGAGTTTTAATTTATGACTGACTCTCCATATGAGCCTGGCGCCATAGGACACCATAGGACTGCACCCAAATAGCCCCTAGCAGGGGTTGTTGGGTATGCTTCGTATAACTTGATGCCTGCTTCCAGGGTTGCTGGACTTGGTCTGGGTCCCCGGGGGTAGGCATCATGACACCTGCCCTTGTGGTTCCTCTCAGACCCAACATCGTAGTTTCGGCCCGAGGAGTGGGGGTAGTGGGCAGCGGAACCGCTACCAGAGGCAACTGCAGGCATATACTACTCGGAGGTCGGGACTGTATCGTGGTGCACACCTGGGACCGGCTGCTGTAAGGGCATTGGGTGCCCCCGATTGTGCAGTCTGACAGTGGGAGCGGACTCCCCTATCATCGGTCATTATCACCCGGGTGGTGGAGCCCACAGAGCTTACACAAAGCCCAATAATCATAGACCAACAGAGGTGCTCTGCAGCGGAGAGGGGCGGAAGTCTTCCCAAACGGTTGAGCTTGGATTGCACAAACACGGACCAGAGTGGTGACAAAAGACGGACAATCAACATAGGAGTTCCCGGCAACACGAAACGGAAGACACTGGAACAAGTAAGCTGGCGGGGACAGGTAGGAATACTTCTCGGTGGCACCACAAGTCTACTGTCGTTAGCCTTACTTGACATTGTATTAAAAGACAAAAGACAATTGTAACAGGTAAAATGTATGAGAAGCGCGGGAACACGCTGGATCTCGACCCCGCTCGGTGATCAGAGTTGATCGGGGTCGCTGATGTTAAACAAAGTGCTGGACAAGCGGGGGCAATAATAATAACTGGCGAATTTCAAGGGTTTTTCGGTTTAACTTGGAACCATAACGTCCCTTTAACAAAGTTTTTTCACTGAATTTCATAGGTTTCTCAGAAATATATATATCCTTTCTTACATGTCATCCTCTCATGGGGTAGATTCAGAGGCTTTCGAAAACGGCAGGCTCTTTGCTTTTCCTCGGTGAGACCACTCTGACCCTCTTGCCCCCCCATCTTTGTTTTTGTGTGCTCCTTTCCCTTTGTCATGCACACTTGCACTGCCCTTTACTCCTTTTGTGTGTCTTGCCTCTTGCATGCTTCTTCTACTGTACCATGCACCTCTGTGCTTCTTGGTCTTTCCGGGTCACTCGCACCCCTTTTTGCATTATTCATTATCTTCGTGCCTCTTGCGCCTTTTTCACAGGCTTCGAGCCCCCTTTGCAGTCACATAACTACACTGTCAAATTTTACTTTCTTTATTCTTGCACACATGCGTGTCTGCCCAGTCTCCTGCTTATACTTTACACTGTTACTTACATCAATGTCTTTGCACTCTTTGAAATCTTCCAATTAGCTTCAATTAAACCCTCCCACAAATGTGGTCCTTTTTCTTACGCATTTCCAGTGTTACTATGTATCGCACTCTTCACAACCCAGCTCTGCAATGAATTCGACTCACTGGGCTGACTTCTGCACTTTGCTTCGCCGTGGAACTACAAACCGAGGTCATGAGGCCTGGGTCTCACCACCTGCCCCTTGGACACTCCTGGGATGTATCACCGGCCCAGGGGAACGAGCACTCACATACACAGGTTCTGCAGGGAACCAGCACACCTGTTGGATCCCATACGCGGACACTTCTTGGCTCCCTGAAGACACGGCTCCCTCCAACGCTTATGCTCTCTCGCACTGCAGTATCTCAGTGTCTCGGCTTCCCAGTCTCTGGCCTCTGGTCCTGGGAAACTCTGGCATCTTGGTTCTCCTTTCAGCTCGCCCTCCTGCTTGCTCTCCAACTTGCTCCTAACTCTGTGTCAGACCACACCTTTTATAGTTGAAAAGACAAGTCAAGTGGGGTCAGGTGTGAATGGTTACTATCAAATGCCTCTATTGGTGGAAAACAGCTGTTTTTATGATAGGTTTCCCTAATTTTCCCCATGTTACTCCGATGGGTAATCTTTACTGTTCTTAGTTGCCTCTTCCTCGTCTCAGTATTTGTTGAAAATGGGGAGGCGGAGTTGGGTTGAGGTTGGACATGCCCCATAAAGGCTGAGGGAGCATAGGTTGGTGTGTTGTTGGGGCTGCAAGATTACCATGTCTCACCCTTGGGTATCCTCCTCCCAATCCCCCATGACCATCCACTCAGGTGATCCTCCCTTGCTTGTCCACCCCCCAGGGTCGGGATACAAAAGCGTTGGCCCTTCACTGCCCACCTGAATGGAAGATCCTGAGAGAGTGGGTGGGAGAATACCGTCGGGTTTCTCACACAGCCTATTGGTGGCTTACTCCTCGTTTTGCATATGGTGAGCTCTATGCACTAAAGACCATTGTTTACCATTATTTCTACTGAGAAACAGTTTGCCCTGGCGATGGATAGATTACAATCTGAAATGCATTGCCCTTGTTTTTCGTTTCTCCTCTGTTTGACAATGGATTTTTATGATTTATAATCACCAATACATTTTGGTTTTGCCTTATAAAAACCTTCGCATTTCTTATTTTTCCAGAAACTTTGAATCAAGTGGTTTATTGTGCGTGCGTGCACTTACTCTGCGAGTGCGAGGCATTAAGGTTAGCTGTCCTTAATCTTTCGTATGAGTAGGTGGCTCAGCCACTACCCATCCTTGTACTCCTGCGGAGCAGAAGTATTTTTGTCACACTACATTTTTGAGTTGGGGGCTTCAATGATTTTGGGGGAATAGGATGCTTTAACAGGGAAAATGAGTGTTTTGTTGGTGCGAAGTAGGATGATTTGAAAATGTTTCACCAACGATGATGAAGGAAGAGGGCAAGATCGGTTCAGACCTCCGATGTGGTCTTCAAATCGGTTGAGCTGAGGGGACAACCATTTATTGAGAAGTTTCTTTTGACAGGCATTGGGACATCTGAGGCCGCCGTGTTCATACAGTGGAATAGCAAAATGATGCAGAGTTGTCAAAAATGGAAATATACCAAACACACAAGTGCTTTAAAAACATTTTGTCTATGGTATGAAAACGTCCTTTAATGTTCAACCAACTTACATTGAGTTGATCTCGGGTGGCAGCATTAGGCTTCAGATCATGGTCAGAAGGTCCACTTCTAAGGCTCCGAGCAAGTTTGTGATGTTTACTCTCTACTAAATTTTCCTAAAGAAGCAAACAATTAAAAACAATTATTAAAAGGGTCTAATGTCAATTCTAACCACATTCTTTCCTGTGATTTGTGCACAAACAAATTCTAATTTGTTTTCAAATCAGTGGATCACATATTGCACTTTGAATTCCAGGGGATTGTAACACTGCATGACATAACAAGATCAGTAATTCCATTTTCAACAAAGTAGAAGATGCATGCACGTAAAGAGACTAAGAAAATACATGTAATACCCTGAATGTATTACATATGTGAAATGTGTTAAACTTGCAACTAAATGTAAGTAATGTGAAATGGCAACATGATGTTCATAATTATTGGCTCAGTCAAGAGCGCCTGACCCTGACGGGCTTTGCAATGTGATATTTAAATCTGATCCCAGCTTTTGGGCATCAGTTCTATCTAAAGTGTTCAGATTGGTCCTTGATAAGTGGGAGTTGCCTGCCTCTTGGCATACTGCAAAAATTGTACCTAATTTTAAAAAGGGCGATCAGTACAACCTGCTTAACTATAGATCGATCGCGCGTTTGGACACAGGTTAACATTTTTGCATCCCTTGTATTGACTGAACTATTGTCTTGGGCGTGGGGGCATGGCTAACTAGCCATGGAATAGGACGTGCCTTCGTGTGCAGCTCCTGCTGATCCGACGGTGATCCTTGAAATATGCTTGAAAAACGATACATGATCTCTATAATTGGAAATATGGACGTCGGAACATATGCCCTGCAGCTATTCTGAAAAGTATGTGCATCGCGCCTGGGACTCAAGAGAACACTGACTTACAAGACGCAGCCACGCGGATACATTGTTGCCAAAAAGACGGACAACAATGGGTGCGCACTCTAAGCCTGAGGAGAAAAAATGGGATGCAGCTGAATGGCAGCTGAATGGCACAGCCTGCGAAAGAAGCTAGCTGAAAGAAGTTACGTGACGCTCTGCCTCCAATATGAAGTAACATTGTGATATTATGCTTGGACTCAGGGAGTGAAACGTACACTCGCCGAGTCACGGAGGCGGGCGCCTGATGTTCGCGCGGCTCCCAGCCGCACATAAGTTACACATCAAAGGACAGCAGGCAGCGGGGAGACCTATGGAAGACACCGACTGCGAGCGGGCCACGAACAGCAGCAGTGGGGCCCGTGTCATGGAGGCGGGCGCCTGAGGTTCGCGCCGCTCACAGCAGGCAGCAGTGAAGATTTATGGGGGGACACCGACCGCGAGCGGATCATACATAACAGCAGCGAAGCCCGTGAGGTGGAGGCGGGCACCTGATGTTTGCATGTCACCCATCTGCATATACGCCACACAACAAAGGATGGCAGGTAGCGGTGTGGACTAATGAGGACACTGACCGCGAGAGGTCAGCACACAATGGCTGTGAGCCCCATGTTACGGAGGCGGATGCCGGATGCTTGCGCAGCACCCAGCTGCTCATAAACAGTATAATAAAGCATAACAGGCAGAGGGGAGATCAGCGGAGAACACCGCGAGAGGTCCATGAATAACGGCAGCGGGCCCCCGGGTGTATGGTACAGTGGACGTTAGCTTGTGTAAGGTGCAAACGAAACAGAGTACTGGCGGTAAGTTGCACAGGGCGAGGAGGACGCTTGAACTCGCAGTAAGCATTCCCTCATTCTTGGAATATACAAGTAAGGATTGGCTCGCCCCTGCTAGAAAAAAAGACCACATGAAACGTAGTGCTGCATGGACGTGGGAGGCGTGCTGAACAGCTGCCCCTTCATGGCAAGAGCATACGGACTGATGTAACACTGGGGGACTTAGGGACCTACACAAAAGATATAGTACCCATGCAGAATCGTTGACAACTGTGGCCAGAGAAGAGACGTGGGAGGACACAGCCCACTCGTGACACAATTTTATGTGCCACTGGGCAGGGCAGTCCAATGAGGAGGACGCGCTAGCACGAAACTGAACTGGAGTTAACACAATAACATTGACGGACTAGTACCAAGCGTGGAATAAGGACTGCAGGATGTTGGTGAAAGGGACGAAAGCCAGAAGCAAACAGCCTACGATGGAGACTTACGCAAAGGCACAGCGGACCTCCTCGACCCCAACACAAAGTGCGGTGGCGGCCACTGAGGATGACACCCCAGGAGGGGAAAACCAGCAGATCTTAGCGGCCATAACGGACCTGAGTTCTAAGTGGGGTGCAGCAATGGCTGATCTACGGACGGCCCTGGAGAACAAAATAGATGCGGTAGGAATTGAAGTCACTCTGCTGCGACAAGACATTAGAGCGTTAGAAGAAAGGACAAGTGGCCTGGAGAGCGCTGTGAAGACCAACACGGATGTAAGCACAAAATGCGAAAGAGGTCCATGTGCTAAAACAACAAGTGGCTAACCTCGAAAACCGAGTGGAGGAAGCAGAAGGGAGGGCTAGACGGAACATCCGGGTGGTCGGCCTGCCGGAGGGGGAAGAAGGCCAAGACCGCACAGACTATTTGGAGAACATAGTTCTGCAAGAAATAGGAGCAGAAAAGCTCTTGCAGGGATTCACGGTAGAGCGGGTGCACATGTCCCTGATGAGGAAACCACGACCTGGGGCACCACTGCAGCTGATAATTGCGAACATTTTGAACTATAAGGACAGAGAGAAGATCCTGGAGTATTTTCGTAAAGGTGGAACAATAGACAGAGATTCCTCCAAGATCACGGCATACCCGGATTACACTATGCTGGTGCAGAGGCAACGGTATAGCTATGTAGCGGTCAAGAGGAGGCTCCGCACAGCAGGCTTTCAGTACATGCTTTTGTACCCAGCGAAGTTGAAGGTTTTGCATGAGGGCAGGGCGTTGTTTTTTGATACCCCGGAGGAAGCAGCTTCATGGTTGGCCTTGCAGAGCTGCCCAGATCGAAGCGAAGAACAGGATCTCCAGGAGCACGATGAGTGAGGATGCGGTATCATGTACACTGCGGGGATAAGCGGGAGGGAAGCTCTAGCATGATGTTTTGTGACATTTGACTAATAATCGGTACCGTTGGACACTATGATACTAATGGACTGGAATATAGAGAATTAAAACTGCAAGTGAGCATAGTAGCGCTAGGCGTAGCAAATTTGGAACAAGCAGGAGCGGCAAGTTGGCAGTTACCTACCCCCGAGGATTAGTAGTAAGGTGGCCACTAGGACACTTTACCTTGCTGAGCCGCGAGTACAGGCTTTTGCCGGAAAGGGCTAGATGCAGGGGAGCCTGAGATCCAGGGATGGAGCTGGGCAACAGTTGGGGCGGTGTTGTTTGGGAAAAGCAGGGAGGTGGGGGGAAGGCGGGAGGGGTTGTTGTGTTTATAGTTAGAGGGTGTTTGAGTTGGGGTGCAAGCTTACACAAAAGAATTAAGCAACTGGAGCTGGATTGCATGAGTGGGGGGGGAAAGAGGAACACAGACGTATCATGGGGGACCTTAAAGTAGTCACCTGGAATGTCAGGGGGCTCAATAGTTACTTGAAGAGAAATAAGGTTATGCTATACCTACAGAGACAAAAAATAAATATCGCCCTGTTGCAGGAGACACACTTGACGCAAGATGGAGATGGTCAAGAGGAAATGGAAGGGAACGATGGTGGGTTCATCATATTCGGCGTATGCCAGGGGAGTGATCATTTGGGTGGCACCACACGTTCCGTTTCAGCTATTACAGACGCTGGTGGAAACGGACGGGAGGATGGCTGTGGTGAGGGGATTGGTGGAAAATAGGGAAATAAGTATTATAAACACGTATGCCCCGAACCAAAATACTGCAGCATATTTTAAAACCTTGTGCAACAATCTCAGTATGTGTGTGGGGAGTATGGTGATTTGGGGGGGTGACCAACTGTGTTTTAAACCCTAGAGTGGATAGGTCAGATGAGAAATTAGACAGACCTGCCCAATCAGCCGAGGCGTTACAGACGCTTTTGCAGGATTTTGGGTTAGAGGACGCATGGAGGGCACGTCAACCTTATGAAAAACAATACTTGCATTACTCTGCCCCGCAGTAACTACATACTAGGCTGGACTTTGTTTTCGTCACCCCAGAAGTATTGACAGAGATCACACATGTTGAATATAAAACAAGGGTCCTCTCGGACCACTCGCCTCTGATCCTTTGATGGCAATATCGATCCCCGAAAGCAAGAATCCCGGACAGAGGCGCTCAGAGACCCCCTTTTCAGAGAAGAGATGAGATAATTCGCTAATTTGAGACAAATACGGGTAGCGTAGATTCAGCGGGTACACTGTGGGAGGCCTTTAAAGTTGTGATAAGGGGAGAGGCCATAGCAAAATCCAGGAGATTGCAGGGAGGGATATTAGCGGACTTACAAGAAGCAGAGGGAGAACTGGAAAGGGCTCTTAGAGGAGAAGATGGCACTAATCCAGATAGTGACCTGATACTAGAATTGCAGCAAAAGTGCACGGGGCACTGGGAAAGGTCGTGCAACCTCAACTACAAAAAATATATAGAGAGGCAGCATGCTGAGGGAGATAAAACAGGAATGATTTTAGCATGGTTGTACAAAAGCGAGACCTCTAGACCCCCGATCAGATCAATAATAAGGGAAGATGGAAAAGTGATGGATACCCAGGAGGGAATTAATCAGGAGTTTGCAGACTACTATGGACTGCTATATGGAGATGAAGGGGAGGATAATTGCACGATGGTTGAAGAAACGCTAGAAGATATAGGATTGCCACAGATCAGTGCAGAGGACAGAGAGGAGATGTATGCACCGATTACCCTAGAGGACGTGGTAAGACAGTTGCCAACTAGTAAAACCCCGGGGGCAGACGGGCTCCCAAGTGAGTTTTATAAAATATTCAATGATGAGGTGCTCCCCCCTCTGCTAGACATGTTGAATGAAGAGTACGAATTAGGCAGACTACAGGAGTCACTCAGGGAGGCGATTATAATACCACTCCCCGAACCGAATAAGCCAGGACATAATTGCAGCTCTTATAGACCCCTGTCGATGTTGAAGAGTAATAAGCAAGTTGATTCACCCGGACCAGACAGGATATGTCCCAAATAGGAACATATCCAATAATCTTAGAAGGCTCCACAGAGTCATTGAATATGGGCATGAAAGTGAGGATGAATTGGCAATTGTGTCGCTTGACGCTATAAAAGCCTTTGACTAGGTCAAATGGACATGGCTGTTGGCGTCCCTGGCTAGCTACGGGATGGGTCCGGGATATCTACAGTGGGTTAAAATGTTGTACAGTGAGCCGCTGGCCAGGGTTAGAATGGGGTCAGTGATATCAGAAAGATGGAAGCTGGGTAGAGGAACCAGACAAGGCTGTCCATGGTCCCCTATGCTCTACATATTGGCCCTAGAACCCCTAGCGATCTACCTAAGGCAACAGTACGACATGATAGGCATTCTTGTGGGGGGAACGGCACCTGATATCATTATACGCAGATAATATACTATTATATATGCAATACCCAGAAGAAAACCTCCAATATGTTTTGGAGGTGATGGATAGATATGCAAGTATGTCCGGAATAGCTGTAAACCCTCAGAAATCCAGTATGTTCTCATTGGGTGGATACAAAGGGATCCCCCCGAAACAATTGCCGGTATTGCAAGTACCATGGGCAACCAGCACATTTAGCTATCTAGGAATAGTGGAAAAAGAGCATGAGCGCAACACAGAAGTAGCAATTACCAAAATAGGGAACAGCATGCGATTCTGGGTAAGACTGCCTTTGGCAATGATGGGACGCAACGCAATGTTAAAGATGGTGGTCTTGCCCAGGCTCCTGCATTACTGCGGGAATATCCCGTTCATGATCCCAAAAAAGTTTTTTTAGTAGATTGGCTATTATGTGTAGAGATTTCCTGTGGCATGGGACACTGAATAGAATGGCCCTCTGGAAACTACAGAACACTTACGAGAAGGGAGGTATAAAATTGCCCAATTATGAAGTCTACTATGTTGCCAGCCAGCTACAATATGTAGCCAAATGGCTTTCAGAGGATGTGACCCCGGAAACCAAGCTGTTCAGACAGGATTGCGTCCCATTTTATCTGAAAGAGATTATGTGGTTGCCTCAGGCAGCAATGGAGGGGCGCCCCAAGATGCTGTTACTGGGGTGGAAGGTGTGGCGAAGAGCATGTCAGCTAATGGGGAACCCATGCCCATGCTCCCCTCAGGTAACGCTGGTTGCACTGGCAAGTGAGGAGGAACAGCTAAGGATGTTAATCAGGAATCATTGGGAGCCGTTTGGAGTAGTAACAATGGGGGACATCTGGCAGGAGGGCGCTATAGTAGATTTTGAGGAGCTCGGCCGGAAACTGAGCTACACACCGGCCAGTATATCACATACCATAGATTGGTGCGAAGGATCAAGATAACGTGGTCTGAAATGGTGCTTGAGGAAGAACCGGATGCTACTGTAGACATAATATATGATATAGCGGAGGGGGGGCACGTGATATCTAGGATCTACGAGACGATGATGTCTAAAGTAGGAAAAGAGGTGGTACAATTGAGACTAGATTGGGAGAACGAAGTGGGTACCCCGATGGAGGATGGGATGTGGGAGCGAGTCCAAGGGTACCACAAGAAGGTGTCAAGGAACGCGAGACTTAAGCAGATGCAATTGTATATTACGCATAGGGCATACTTGACACCCCAGAGGATAGCCAAATTCAAAAATGCAGGACGGCAAGCATGTCCCAGGTGTGACGAGGAGAATGCGGGCATGGTGCATATGTTCTGGTCATGCCCGATTATTGCGCGCTTCTGCGGGAAGATCGCACATAAACTAGCTGATAAGGGTATTGCGATGAAGGTGGATACGGTGTGGGCTTGTCTCCTGGGGGGGTTCCCCAGGCCGAAGAAACTTAGGCATGCAAGTAAACTATAGGACCTAGCATATTGCCATGGGGTGGAAGACATGTCACAAACCTCAATTAGAGGTGTGGTGGAAGGATCTGCAGAAGTGGACGGAGGCGAAGACCATGGTATGGCAAGAAACCGGCAGTGCTAGGGGGGAGGAGGAAACAGCGACCCCGATGGCCTGGAAACTGTTGATAGCAGAACTGTTTGGGTCTGTGTCAGATTCAGTGGACCTCAGGGACAGGAACCCCCCACCACAAGATGCAGAATAGAATAATGGCGAAGTAGGCTCGTAACGGGGATGGGAAACGGGAAGCAGTGAGCGCGATTGAATAATGTAAAATTGACATGTCATTGTATGCACTGCGAGTTTGGTTTGTATTTGGTTAAATGCTTAATAATAAAAAAAAAAACTATTGTCTTGGGCCTCGTCTGTGGGTCTCCTTAAACCCAATCAAATTGAGTTCAGAAAGGGAGTGGGGACATCGATAGCAGGACTTATTGTTGATCACCTACAGCAGTCTGTGTGTGTGTCATAAATATACTTCTGTAATTTATTATGCATCTACTGACCCATCACTGGTTGAAAACTGTTGTGGAATAAGTTAGTGAAACGGGGCATTCTGTCACATTTGTTGCCCATTTTGACACAATTGCACTCCAACACTACTCTAAGAGTTAAGATAAGTCAGTAAGGCAATATGACCTGACCAATTGTTACAACAAACGGCCTGCACCAGGGTTGTGTCCCGACGCCTTTTATAGTTTAATATTTACCACTGCGATATAGGAGATGAAATCGCTGATTCTTCGTTTATTTCGCCTGCTCTATATGGGTGTAAGTTGTTTTGGCTAACATATGCAGATTTCTTAATGCTATGGTCTGAGTCCCTATGTCTAACTAAATGTCCCTATATTCGCTACTTGGTCCTCTCTACAGCTAAGGGGCTCGCCCTCAGTGGTTACTAATATTACACCTGTCAAGGGTACATAAAAGGAGGTGAAGTCTATCCCTATCCTTGCTCCCTACTTTCCTGTCTGCTAAAATGTTGCATGCATCATCAAGGTCGATATTTTTACTTTATTGTCATCTCCTTGGATCTGTGTGGCTTACAGTACTGAAAGTCTTGATTTTAATAATCTAGGAATTTCTAAAGCCAAAAAACAGCTACCAATCTTGTTGGGACTTCTTATCTTAAAAAGATGCTACTATGTCTGTGTCGTGTCTACCACTTCCTTTTGTATCGAATGCGGGATCTAGGTCATCACTCCTGGATCTGTTGTCTACCGGTTTCAGCAGTATCTCATTACTTCCCGCTTTCTTCCGGACATATACTGATTTTAGAGAATTTTACTGACTTATGAACTACTGCTGACTCTAGGTTTCATGGGAAATGTAGTTTTTGGAAATGGCTATTTCGGTTTTTATCTGTTAGTGCCAAGGATACCCTCTTAGCTACTTGGTGCAATTCCAACACTTAAAAGCCCCCATGCTTAAATGGTAGCTGTTTTTTGGTTTTAGAAATTCCTTGATTAGTAAAATCAAGGCTTTCAGTACTGTAAGCCACACAGATCCAACGAGATGACAAAGTAAAAATATTGACCTTGATGCTGTGTGCAACATTTTAGCAGACAGGAAAGTAGTGAGCAAGTATAGGGATAGACTTGACCTCCTTTTATGTACCCTTGACAGGTGTAATATTAGTAACCACAGAGGGCGAGCCCCTTACCTGTAGAGGGGGCCAATTAGCAAATATAGGGACATTTAGTTAGACATAGGGGCTCAGACCATAGGATTAAGTAATTCAAATAAATTGTTTCTGTCTAAATGGTGTTAAAAAGCAGTCAGGTGAAGACAGGATAAGGGTGCCTCTGACTCAGAGTCATTTGTATATAGCATATGCCAATGACATCTTGCTTTTGGACTGCAGTAGGTTGGGAATTTCCAGACTCTCTGACTCTTTTGGTCTATATACTGTCAAGAACGGATGGATTATAAATCCTGCTAAATCTAAATTATTAGTGTTTAGATCCCATTAAAAGAGAGCCAGCACAAGTGGACCTTGAATGCACAACAACAAATTAGGTCCACTAAATAAAATATCTAGGTTTTAACATCAATGACCCTTGATTAAACCAATGCCTGACTAAACATTTCATCACAAAAGCTAAACATTGGTTATGTCAAATGAAATCCCTTCGGTTTCGTTTCGGCAGGTTTTCACTTGAGCCTGGGAAGAAGTATTATAAGTTTATGGTGATACCAGCTATATATTATGGTTTAGAAGTGCACCACCAGTTAAATGATTACAACTTTGATTTCACCGAAGGAATATTTTAGCAGGGCACCCTAGATTTACCAAAAGTGGTTCCTATGACTATCATACATTATGATTTGGGTCTTATTCCTTTAAATACTAACATTATATGTAATAGAATCCAACTTTGTAGGAATCTGATCAGTCTCCGACTAACTTGATCCATGAATTGATGAATTAGGATAACATCCCAATTAAATACCCTTTTGCACAGAGTTGTAGGAAACAGGAGAATTGTGTAGTTATTTGGAAGAGATTGAGACAAATGTTCTGTTGGTAAAAAAACGAGTGGGATAAAAAGTCTAGGTTCAAACCTGTGAAAAAATACAGTCTTTTAAAAGATATAAAGCGGTTTGTATGAGTAACAGGAAATGTGGATCCAGTGCACCTTAACTATTACTGTACCCCTCATGGACATTTACCAGAACAATATGACTTTCGTTTTAATCTTTTGGCGACTATTCTTGGAAGGAAAAAAATGTAATGGGCTCAAATTTTCGTTACAGTGTCACATCATCTAAATCATTAAAGCAAATTCTCCATGACTGTCCTCTTTTGGCAAACTTGAGAAACAACTTTTTTGGATGTGCCGTTTCATGATCTTAGACTGAATCTTTGGTAATTTGTATGGGAAAGATTGTATTTGGCCACTGTCCTAGATCCATCTTAACTGCCCTCTACCGCCATCTGGCCCAGATTAGTCTTGTGTAATTTAGTAGAATATTATTGATGTATGTGATGTGTATTTTAAATGTTTGTATTGTTTTGTTAAGGTTTATTTGGTATAGACCATTTGACACACATACATAAAAATAAAAAAGAATGATTGCCTCCATTTTATCCTAAACAATTAAAATTGAATTATGTGCTTTCTTTTTACCAATAGCATTTCAGACTTATCACGCAAACTGTTTACAGGGAACCAAATGGTAACAACATTTGGAAAAACGGCCTCCTCAGATCTAAGGACTCTTTGTATCCATGTGCCAAGGATTGATACAAATGCCCCGACAGTGGATTCTTGACACTTAATTCAAACCAGCATTTTGCGCTAAACTCAGGTTAGACTTTTGTTAAAATAATATTAGACGGGGGCATGGCTGAGCGGCTTGCAGTGTAGTTGCCAGACTATTGAGCTCCCACTGTTGGAGGCCACATTTACCCTCTTTATTGCCCCCCCCAATGTACTGAATTAGCAGAGGGATATGTGTAGGAAGTAGCCCCGACCACCGACACCCATTCTGGAGTGAAGCCACGGCCTGAAAACCCAGGGCTCTGTGGCAGTCTCCAGGGACTGCATGGCTAAAATGGTGGCCTGCAGATAAACGTGGTGAGAAGAGGAAGGAGGAAGCCCGGACAGAGGATCTGCTTGGATGGTGCAGGTTCTCGTGGAGTTTGAGCGAGAGCCGAGGGGGCTGGCGCAGACTTTGAGGTGCTCCGACCAATGCATAGCATTGGTGGAAGAAGTCGGCGAGCGGAGGGGTGTTCCATGCCCTGGAAAGGACTGCAGCGTGTCAAAATCCTCAACAGATTCTTCATTAATACTCCTGAACTGTGTGCTTTTCAGCAACCCAATGTCTGGTGCCACTGGAGTAACGCAGGGATCCCGCCGTCCAAAAGAGAAGGAGTGGCAGCAGCTCAAAATGAGGAGGGCCTAGAAAGGAGAGCAAAGAATGGCTCATGGTCTGGATGAGTGTGGGCCTCATATAGAGGCGATTTGAATTAGAATAGCTGCGTTCTGCTTGGGGATACCAGAAGAAGTGGTGCCTGCCATCCGTTACAACTGGGTAGCAGATAACTAACACACCCACTCAAGAGGCTCTGTACAGATGTCGCAGGAGGCAGGAGAAGCATGAACCCTTATGAGGTGGGCGAGGTGAAGAGTTATGAAACTAAGAGGCAGAAGCCTAGCAGCCCTGACCATCCCTGACCAGAATTGTCCCTGGACCTAGTATGATAGCAACCTCGTCTGTATCCCTCCGCCCCTTACTTGCCCCACCCTCTCACCTCCAGAACTATCTGGAATGCCGTTAGGCCTAGTACGACAGTCATCTGTCTGTTTCCATTTCCTTCTCACTCTCCCCGTCCCTTCGTTATCTATGTCTTAGCCCTAGCACTGAAATATCGTCAAGCTGAGTAAGAGAGTTAATTTCCCATCCTTGCTGTTCATGGCCTGTAAGAATGTCATTGTATTTACCCTTCTTCCCTCCCTTGCCTTGAAGCGCTTTGAAACACATTGTGTATAGGCGCTATATAAATAAACCATCATATCATATTAAACCAGGCTGTGGAAACACCTTCGGATGTGTGGATCGGCCTACACCGCAAGGGAGGTTAAGCAGGACAAGGGGCTGTCGGCTGCCCCTAACCAGTGCACCAGTGTCTACCTGGGTAGAACCCTACTGCTGCAAGAGTCCTGTAGCTTCTTCCTTTGCCCAAGAGCCAATGGCGTCAGGCACAGGGAAGTCCAAGGCACCTGCATCTGGAAACATTAAACAGATGCTGGCAATGCAGGAGGCACCTTCCAAGAAGCCCCAGTTGCAGTCGCTGTTAGGGAGAATTCTCTTCTAAGGCTAATTTCCCTTACCTATAGAGTCCCCCAGCAGCTTTGTTGGATTTGAGGGGTTTATACTTTTCTCCTGCTACGAGTAAGACTCTTATTCCCCACTCTTAGACATATTGCTGGTGTGTGTTTTAGGCTATTTTTGTGCTTATGGTCTATGGGGGTTTTCTCACCCTCATAGGTATCATCTTCTTACATGTGTGTTACACAGCACCCTCAGTGCAGTAACACAGGGGTGTCATAGTGACTCCCAAACAGACTCCATACACTGGGATTGACTACTGTCTCCCAGGGCATGTAAAGTCCCCATTGACTTTACTAGTCAATAATTATGAACAAAACCAGTACAACCCATCTTACTATGAAAGTACTGGAAAGGGTTAAGAGTTTTTCCCCTAGTGTTCATTTTCGAGAGGGTACCGTCCAGTCCCTCTCTCCAAAGTTTCTGGCTGGTGGCAGTGGTTACTACCGTAAATATTCTACCGCAAATATTTCCCTATGGGATTTTCCCATTGTTCGAGGCTACCACTTTTACTGACCGCCTCTAACATACCGCCAGTTTATTTTAATATTAACTTTACTCCGGTAGGTTTTTATTGCCAGATCTTTGATATTATTTCTTTCTCGTGTCTTTCTCTGAAATCCTAACCCAGGTCGGGGATCCTTTGTTCGTCCTTTTGGCGGGCTTCTGCACAGAATCCCTCCTCTCGGTGCCACTGAGTCTGGGGTAAACAGGATGTGTGGGAGGGGGGAATAGGAATCCTGGACAGGGTTACCTAGGCAACCCAAGTCGCACTGTGCCCTGATAGGCTGGGGGTTATCCCCCCAGGATAGGCACCCCACGGTGTGAGTGACAGCTAGGCTGTATGAATGGGGGGTTTTCTGCATAAAAGCAGGGCTCCGAGGACTGGAGGACAAGACGTCACCACTGGAACTAAGAAACCCGAAGAGGAGAGAAGCTGAAGACATTTGCAATGACTGAACCACCGGTGAAGCCCTGCTGCAGATCCTCACCACTTTCCTCCAACGACTCGAGAAGATCTTCACCTGTAAGAGTCTTCTTCCCTTGAGCTGGTGGGGCCAACCAGTTCACCAATCGCCTTCCAGGACGTGCCCTGGTAGAATCGCCAGTGCCGTGCACTAGGAGACCGGATAGCCAGACACCCGTCCACCACGACCGCGATTTAAAGGAGCGTACCTATTAATTCGTTTTGGCAGCACCGCGGCTCGCTTCATCCATGGGCAGTGCAGTAACTCGAACCTCCTTCCACAACGAGAGCCTCTCTTCCCCTGCTGGATCCCCTGCACTGCAGGAACTGCCAGGAACTACTGCCACCGCAGGAGCCTCTTCCACTTTCAAGGTACTTTGTTCAGCCAGGCTCACGTTTCATTGGGTACTGCTAAAGGTGCTTTAAATCCTTTACTTACCTTCTGGGTTGGCCGCCCCTATCGACTAACATTATCTTTTTACCTTCTGCAACCCCCTTTTCAAATAGTTAAACAAAGACTTGTCTGCAGCTACTACAACCGTTTGATCCTGGGCACTTTGCCTTGTACCACTTACTCTGGCACAGGCCTATTGACTCTGGCTAAATCTGTTACAACTGCCTTCTCTAGACTGCTTTTCATCAAGAAATGTGTTGGTGCACCTAAACTCTTATAACCACTTTTTTCTTCCCTTTTTAATATTGTGAAGTGCCATTTTGCTCAATTTTCACCTAAGTATTTCTTATGCTAAAAGTACTGCCTTGCCTAACTTGTTCACAATCTACTTGGGAAGTGTTACTGGTGTGTTGTAGAGTCTAAACCTGCATAACTTGTCCTTTCCCTCCCTTTTGAGAAATTGTTAGAGTGCCATTTCTGCTTGGTTCACACTGTGCCGTTTTGCTCCGTTTTCACTCTTGCTCAAACTTGTCTATAATTTAAGTAGGGAGTTGTGTATACTTTTCTTGACTGTTTTAACTTGCTTTAAATGATCGTGATTTGTGTGTGGAATTAAGAGTGTGTAAAATAAATATATATATATTCTTTTTGATACAAAGCTTTGGTCAGTGTTTCCTTGTTCCATAGTACTGTAGTCCTATTGTGTAAACCCTGAATACTGCTCATCTCCCTCTTGAGATAAGTCTAACTGCTCAGTCACAGCTACCAACTAAATCTTTGTGGCACAGACTGATACCAAAGGGGATTTATTGCATATACTTGTAGTCCTAATCTTCTGTAGTGCTCCCTAAGGGAACTGCACATGATTCTGCCTAAGATTCGCCCAGATCCACGCACCAGCTTCCCTGTCCGCTCTGGGTGAGGACCCCTCCATGCTGATGGCACTGAAGGTGGACATGAAGGCCATGCTGATGGACCTGAAGCTCAAGCATAAAATCCAGGGGAGCGTGGATAAGCGGATGGGCGCAGTTTTGGACCCTCATACCTGGGTCGCAGGCACTGACACCGGGACTGAGGAGCTGGAAGGATTATCGACAGAGAAGCCCCATGACCAAGCAGTGCTGTCTGAAAGGATGGATGCCTTGGAACAACTACTGGAAGCGGTAGCGGTCAAACAGGAAGATGCAGAAAAACACTGTTGACGTAACAACATCCGCATTACAGCGATTCCTAAGATCATAACGTACCAGGAGCTACACACTCACATCGAAGCCCTACTCCGCTCTATACTGCAATTGCCAGAAGCTGAAGACCTGATCCTAGATCGTATGCACAGGGTCTATACAACATTCCAAATCAAGAATGGCTTGTGCCCAGATGTACTCAGAAGGGTGCATTTCTACACCCAGAAAGAGCAAGTGATGTGAGAAGCCCAAAAGACAAGAGCAGTTCAATTTAGAGGATGCAACCTGGTGCTGTTCTAGCACCTGTCCCAGATGACCCTCTATAGGCGCAAGAAATTAAATGTGGTCACAGCATAGCTGCAAGACAATAACACCCCCTATAGGTGGGGGTTTCCTTGTTGACTGGCATTTGAAGCGAATGGAAGAAATACTTTGGGACCAAGGAGGAGGTGGTATCACTGCTCGAACGAAAGGATACTCGGGAGTCAGAGGAGCTGGCGAACCAGTCCGGTTCCCCTCAGGAGCAGGAGAGGAAGTGCTCCAAACTATGCGGCCCACCGGACAAAAACAAATCTAAAACAGCTAGATCAGCGTCTTGATGGACAATGGGAGGTTGGAATCTTGGGCCGCGGTCTTGCGATTCAGTGGAGTGGATGGAGAGCCAAGACGACAAGACCCAGCTGAAGCCTGGGAGCGGTAGGGGAGCCCTGGGGGCCTCTGGGCTCACACTTTGACTGGAGGTAACATGATGTGGGGGGGGTGCAGGATTGCTTCTGGGGAGTAGGGGAGAGTTGTAATGTGGGGAAGTGTGCGGAGTGGCCTCAGCGCATGGGAACTATCCCCGGTTGGAGGCTTTTGATATCTGGCTTAGTTATACCCCTGAGGGGTTGCTGTTTTTGGTTGAGGTCTACACCATGTTTGGCATATTTGCACTGGGGTTCAGCAGGACCTGGGTGGGAGCAACAAGTGGTGACTGGGCGGGTGTGATGGGGAGGCCATCACCCGCAGACACCCCATCAACGAACATGGCTCATCATAATCTTCTAAGGTGACATCTAAGCTGCGGGTGGGAACATGGAACATGCCTGGGATCAACTCTCCCATGAAATGCAAACTGGCTATAGACCGGCTGGGATCTCTGCAGTGGGATATCGCAATTCTTCAGGAGACTCACTTGTTGCCACAGGACAAATTCCTATTTTAGTAGTGCATGAGTGAAAAGTAAAGGTGTGGGCATTCTGCTGATCAGGGGGTTCCCTTTCTGGGTTGAGGATGTCTTAACGGACCCAGACGGGAGGCAAATGGCCCTGCGGGGCGCCTTGGAAGGTGTTCTGTTAACGGTAGTGGGGCTATACAGTCCATCTGATTTCAGTACATGACCCCAATAACTGCATACACTCTTTCCACAAACTGTAGAGTACCAGTACCACCTCACCATTGTAAATAAAGTATCACTGTATATATCATCTCTCACTCGAAACTTTGTAACCTAGTTAGCTTAAATCACCTTACCACCACTGTATCCTATGTCTATCGTGTAACTATGCAACCTTTGTAACCTGCTTATCTGTGTAACCCTTTATGCCAGGACAGAACCTGTAACGCTACTTTCTGATAAATGTCAAGTACAGCGCTTGCATGCCCTCAGGCTTGGTGTGCTATATAAATTACAAAATAAATAAATCATCTTGGGGTTCAAAGAGGACGACTTGGTTATAGGAGGTGATTTCAACTGTGTTATCGATCCCTACATGGATAAGCCACACACCCTCGCCACACCCCACTCAGGTAGATCTCTGGAACTTTAGAGCCATAACAACCATGATGAGAGAACTAGATGTGGTGGAGTCGTGGAGGTCCAAACCATCAATGCGAACGTGACTTAACATTTTATTCCACAGTCCGCAGATCCTTTTCCAGGCTAGACCTTATTCTGACGGCACCTGCTCTTGTGGGGAGAACCACTGCTAGAGAAATTTAACCAATGGTTCACACAGACCACACCCCGGTTACACTCGCCCTTATGGGTCTAACAGGCTGAGCGAGCCATAGCAATTGAATGGGGCAGCACTGAGATGAAAAGAGAAATGGGGAAGTAATAGAGCTGTACGTTACGGAGAATGACCAGGGGGAACTTGATCAAGTGTTGTTGTGGGATGCAAGGAAATCAGTGTTCTGAAGGGAGTTGATCGGGAGGACAGCAGCCTTGACTCGAGAAGCGGTCTGAACACGGGATACACTCGAGGCTGAGCTCAAAGCCAAAAAGAGCATAAACTAAAAAATTTGGTGAGATCCCTCAGGTCGACCAAGGCTAAGCTGGACGCAGTGCAGGCGGGAGCTGCGGCGCAAGCCCTCTTGCACACCAAGCAACACTTTTACTTGGGAGGTGACAAGGCGAATAAGCTCTTGTTACTCAAAACCGCAATAGCATCAGGGTCTTGCAAGATCAGGATGGGAAGCGATGTTGGGACGAGCAAACGAAAACTCAAATAATTGAACGCTATTACACAAAATTTCTGGGCGCAGAGGTAGCTATACCGGGGGATGACAAATGTACATTCAGCGCAACTGCTCTGCCTGTTGGAAATAGACAGACCTATTAGAGCGACCCATAACGGCTCAAGAAGTGGAATGTGTCATCAAAAATCTCCCAAGCAACAAGGCTCTGGGACCTGCTGGGTTCCTCAATGCCTTTTATAAAGCATTTTTATCCTAGCTGGTCCCCCCGATGATGAAGATCTTTAATTCCTTCAGAGAGAGTAGGCGCGTCTCTTGCACAATGGGGGAATCTAGAATATTACTCATCCTGAAACAGGAGAAGGACCCTGAAGACTGCAACTCAAACAGGCCCATTGCATTGCTCAACAGCGACACAAAGATATTTGCCAAGATATTGGCCAACAGGCTCTCGTTGATGATACAGTCCTTAATTAATGAAGACCAAACAGGCTTTATTAGGGGTAGGTCGGCATTTGACAATATCCGACGTGTGCTAAACCTAATTGAGCTGGGGACACGCACGGGGATGTGGCGCTCTCACTAGACGAAAACAAAGCCTGTGAAAGGCTGGCGTGGTATTACCTGCAGGAAATATTGAAAGTTTATGGCTTTGGTCCTTGGTTTTGCAGGCTGGTGTTAGCTAAATTTATGGATCTCTTCAACCGGGTAAAGGTAAATAGATCCTATATGGGGACAATTAAAATTAATCAGGGAGGAACCAGACAGGGTTGCCCCCTGTTGCCATTATTGTTCGCCATTGCTATGGAGTCCTTGGCACAGCTAATAAATTATAAGTTATTCACGGTAGTGATCAACGTACTCTTAGTCCTTAGTCCCCTATCCTCCATACTGCATGGTCGTCCCTTCCAAGGGACGGGAGAAGGAACCTTTTTCACCAGAAAAACCTTCTTCCTGTTTAAATTTAGAGGTGTGTGGTTTGCGGCCCTGGGAGCATGTGCTACCCTGACTCTGCCCTCCGGCGCCACACCTCAGTCCCCTTAGACGCATCAACAATAGATTAACATTGCCTAATGACACCAGTATTATTAGGGGGGAGGATGGTGGGACATATGGAGGAAAGGGGACTAAGTCACTATGGTGAGTAACTTATAATTGCAGAAAGCCGAGGCAGTGGCCCATGTGGCCGCCCTGCTTATGACTAGTCAAGGAACATGGCGCTGTAAAGCGATGGCCGTTGCCTTGGCCCTGACTGCATGGGCATGCATGTTTGCCGGAAGAGGCTTGTGCTGACTTTCGTATGCCGAGACCATCCAGCAGGATATGGAGACCTTGGAGGCTTGATAGCCTGGGCTTGCACCTCCAAAAGTAACAAATAGGGTGTCTGACTTGCGGAATCCCTTGGTCCTGTCTGGTCCATTTACTTTTGTACTGGGCCCTGGTAGCCTTGCTCCTTGCGCCCTGTATGATCTCCAGATTAGCCTGCAAGAGGATGAGGTGCCTTAGCTTTATCTGCGCAGGAACCACACAGTGAGGGCCAGCTTCTGTGGAGCAGGGTGGATGGTCCTGCCCCCCTGCTGCGTCAGAAGATGTGCTGGGCCCGTCGGGAGGTGAATCGGAGGCATATCCGAGAGGCTGAGCAGCTCCGAGAACCATGGCCTTGCTGGCCACCATGGAGCTATTAGAATGATGTTGAGCTTGCAAATCACTCTTAAGCTGTCATGCCGTACCACTGAATCCGAAATGTGTCGCCCAGGGAGCCAGGGCCATGTCCCAGCCAGGATGCGACCTGGGGGCACTTTTTGTTATGCCAGGTGGCAAAGAGAGCCACCTGGGGAAACCCCCATCTGCTGAAGATCTCCGAAGTAACGAGGTAGTTTAGCTGCCACTCGTAGTTGTCCACTCCCAACCTGCTGAGCCTGTCCGCCTCCAGGTTGGACTCCCCCGGAAGGTGGACTGCCGTGAGGTAGATGTTTTCCAGGGCCCACTTCCACATGCTGATTGCTAGTCTGCACAGTGGAGGGGATCTGGTGCCTCCTTGTTGACATAGTACATGCTGGTCGAGTTGTACGTCTGGATGAGGACAACCTTGCTCCTGATAAGTGGGAGGAATGCCCTCCCTGAGCGCTAGCCAGATGGCATTCAGCTTCAACCAATTGCTATGGTATTCCTGCTTGTGTCGGGTCCAGGTGCCGTGGATCGAGAGATCGTCCAGGGTGGGTCCCCATCCTTCTAGAGAGGGGTCCGTAGTGATGGTGACCTGTGGGTTGGGCGGCTGGAGGTGCTTGCCCGTCCTAAGGTTGCAGTCCATGGACTACCATGTGAGGTCCGGGTGGAGAGACGGAGGAACGATGATCATCTCAGATTGAGAGCCCCGCTCCAGGTTCCATGATGCCGTGAAGTGCAGCTGTATCCTTGTGGGGGACAGCTAATAGGGCCACTGCCAGGAGACCCAGGAGGGACTAGTACCATCAGGCCAAGGTCACCTCTCTGCTGAATATGTGGGTTGTGGCGCTTTTGATTGCTGTGGTCTTGTCCTCCGAAGGAAACATCCTCTCGGAGCACGTGTCCCAGAAGAGTCCCAAGAATGTCAGTCTGCTTGGGTTGTAGCTGCGACGTCTTGAGATTGAGCGAAAAGCCCAGATCGTGCAGTGTATTCATAAGAGCCTGGGAAGCGTGGTGGAGTGCTTCCGGCGATGTAGCCCTGACGAGCCAGTCGTCGATGTATGGGTATATGTGGAGGGTCTGCGCCCGGAGGTGGGCAGCCACAGTATTCATGAGTCTGGTAAAGACCCTGGGGGCCGAGTTGAGGCCAAAAGGAAGGACCTTATATTGGAAATAGTAGCCCATGATCCTCAACTGTAGGAAAGAACGATGGGGCTGCCATATCGGGACGTGTAGGTACGCGTCCTTCAGATCCAGGGAGCACATCCAGTCTCCCCTGCACAATGTCTGCACAATGTCTCCGCTATTACAGCTGGCGTAATCATCTTGAATTATTGTGGTGGTAAGGAGAGGCTGAGGGTGGCAAGGTCCAGCACAACTCTCAAGGCCACCTGGTTCTTTTTAAAAGCCAAAGCCTCCCTGGGAGGCTGGGACTTCCTCCACGGCCTGGCTCACTACGAGCGATCGGATCTCCGCCGGAAGAGATGCTGTCCCAACTTGAGGGAGTGGAGGGGAGGAGGGAGGAGAGGCTGGGATAGACAAGCAGTACCCTGTGGATACTATGGAGAGAACATATTTGAAGTATAAGTCTACAAATATAGAACTTTTTGAATTTTTAGTTCCTGACTATTACTGGCCTAGATATGTCAGTAAAGAAAAAAAGAGGGAGCCAGACATGTGATGTCATCAGTGCTGTCATCAATACCATTTGTGATGTCATCTTTGATGTCCAGGGTGTTAGTCTTAGCAGTGCACGGTGGTGGTGCGAGTTATGGTAGCTTAGCTTACATTAACTGGTGAATTTCAGGGGTTTTTCGGTTTTACTTGGAACCATAACGTCGCTGTAACAAAGTTTTTTTCACTGAATTTCATAGGTTTTTAGTAGCGCAACTTAACCATAACGTCCCTTTACCAAAGTTTCTTCTACTGAATATAGATATAGATAGGGTGAATTACATGTGTTTAATAGGATTCCCTTACTTGATATACATATAACGTAGAATATACAAACCCCCTGCTAGTGATTTTGATGTCCGCGGACCGTGCATATGTCCGTGGACGGGTGCGGACAACATCAACACTACCAAAAAACTCAGGGGGTATCTTAAATTGTTGAAGCATGCCATACAAACACTGAGCAAATTCAAAAAGCATCACATGAACACATTATATGTAATAATAAATAAGAAGTGGAACCTATGTAAGACATGATTCGTCCATTTAAATAGCCTATGTACTAGAATGGAATATACCAAAACAAAAAAGATATGCCTCCAACTTAATTACCTCAAAGAAACTGCACACCAAGAAGCAACAGCATACCTACACAACAGTAACAACACAACTTACCAGAAACTTTTTTATATATTTCTAAACGTTCTGTATTAGGTACACTAAAAGTAATACTTTTTTTTACACATAAACGTCCATTACTTTGGAATGGCTTAAAGAACATTTCCCACATGATGAATTGAGTGAAGACAGTGATACTAACGGTAGACACTTCTGTATATAAGCCAATTAATAACCATTACTTCATGTGTACTTAACACATTTCTTTTTTTTAACAGACCATACAAACAGTCAAAATAATATAACAAAAGAGAAATTAGAAAATGCTCTGCAGCGAATGGAACAAAAAATGGATATGCTAATGGAAAATTTCAATCTTTTAAAACATTTTGTGGAGGACCACATAAAAGGAAACATTAAATATCAATGTCCCACATGTACCTGTTCCCCCTCTCCATGTCCCAGTTAACGATCCCCAAACCCTCACCACCAAGAAAAACGTTATGAGACTTCCATCCCTTCATCCCCTCCCATCCATCCTCTCCAAACCCCTAATTCCCCTGTATTTGTGTCAGTTTCTGCTCCCCCTCTCTTTCATAAATGTTATATTCGTATATAATAATAAAATATTATGTGTGTTGTTACTTCATTTCTTTGTGTCTTATTTTTTTTTTAAAGGGCAGTTAAGATGTCCGCGGACAGCCTGAGTGTCCGGGATGTCCGCAATTAACCAAGATGGAGGTGTTCTAAGAACACTATACCTGTCCGTACTGTCCACAATCAAAATGGAACTGTTCTTAGAACACACTTGATGTCCGGAAGGTCCGTAATTAACCAAAATGGAGGTGTCCTAAGGACACAATACCTGTTCGTACTGTTCGTAATTAAAATAGGAGTGTCCGCAGTGTCCGTAGAAAATCAACGCACATGCGCACCACACCCATAGGTCCTACGAAAATCGCGCCTGTCCGTAACTGTCCGTCGCACATGTGTCGCACTTTTAATTAGTTTGAGGACCAGAACACTGTCCGTAGAACACCCGCGTGCATGCGCACAACCGTCCCTGCACATTTGGTGTCCTGCAGACAGCCATTCCATTCGCAAATGTGTCCGTGACGTCATCATGTGACCGCACACAAATTGAGTGTGTGTCCTTATTTGCGGACACTGTACAGTTCCCCAAACACTTTAAAAGTACTTTTATGGACAATCCAAAGTATTTTACAGTAAGGGTTCACCATTGCACACGTCCCAGATAATGTCCCCGGCGATCTACATACTTTTTGGAACTTTTTGAGCCTTATTTTGGTGTTCGATGTGTCTGCGGACAGCACGGCTGTCGGCAGAGCGCGCTACAGCACCCCTATAAAAGGCCACACCCTACAATTACTCCTCATTGTGCTTCTGGCTACCTGACGGAGCATTGCTTCTTCTTGCATTTACTGAATTGCTGCTGACTCTTGCCTGCTGTCCTGCAGATGACGACCATGGCAGCTTCAGCTTCATCTCCACCCCCAGCCCCTCCACCACCACCACATCCCCAAGGGCCTGCAGAGGGGAACAGGCATGAGGATGCAGAGGAGGAGGTAGTGGAAGTCCATACTACCAGCACTCGCCGTGAGTCTTGGGTGTGGCGGTTGTTTACCACTCTTGGAGTGCCAAAAGCTTGTGCGAATAAGGTCACCTGCAATCAGTGCCACATGGTGCTGAGAAGTGGTGGCTCTGAAAAGAGCCTTTTGGTGGTGTATTTCTGTGTTTTAAAAACTTCAAATGATTAATACATTTTGCAGTAGGTGTTAATGTAATTCCAAAAAAGGTTGCAATGCATTTTGAATATTTCGCAGAAAAATCTGATTGCCAGCATAAGTAAGATGTACTCCATCTCTGCATAAAATGTATGTGCTACGAAACGTAATATTTTCATTGTGAAAAGAGGACATAAGAACGTCTCTTAAAAAGGCACAAACAGACTTATTGACATTGTGCCTTGCTTTCTCCATTTGTGGACCAAATAAAGAAGAACGCAGCCACATTTGTCTCTGCGCAATACGCGAAAAAATTACTTGGGAATTTGGAAACATGTCCATGACCTTCCCAAGTCCTTCACTGCAAATAAATTCCAGACATGTCCTAAACTGTTCCCTCCACAATGAATAATAATTATGTCTGGATGACGCTGTGTCACCAAAGTAGCACAGAGAGGAACCAAATACAGCCACTTCATTCCACGCACTCCATGCCAGTGCACTTCCACATGAGGGAATCCAAGATCTGCAGCTACTCTACAGCGTTCTGCATGCACCTCAAACCAATGTATCATAGTCTCCCAAAATCCAGATAATTTGTTTTCTGAAACACACAGCCATAGCTATCTGTTCTTCTCTCAGCAAAAAGACTTTCCGACAAACTCTCTCCTTACACAACATACCCAGTAAACTTTATTGACCAATCCCTTGATCTGCTCATTCTCATTTGCATGCCTCTCCTCCCCAAAAGCCCTGTATGTAACACACGGTGTCCCCGGACAACCGCCATGGCCGCAGACATATCGAAAAATCTGAGCATGATGAATTTAAATTTAAATAATTTACCACATTTCCCCTTTGAGGTTGGCTCTGAAAAGAGCTCTTTTTTGTTTTTTTGCAGATGTTTGAGAGACCTTTCATTTTGTGTATTTTTTTGGTTTTGTTTTCTTATTTTACTTCTAAAATCTTCACATAAGCTTCTCCAAAGCAATCCTTATGTTCCAAAACAGCATGGCATTTCCAATAAAAGATAAAGAAATACCATCTTCGTTGAAATAAACAGCATCACTAGAATCAATATTCTCATTATTACAAAAGAACATACCAGCTCTAAGCATGAAAGCAAACATGCCTTGGTTGATTGCACACCTAGCAATGTTTTGCTGAGGACAAAAAACAGAACTATTGTCCTATATTGCCCTAGATACTAAACCAGAAAAAAAAAACTTTGGCATTTTGAAGGACTTTCATTACTGCTTGAACCAAGTGTTCCAAATCTGCCAACACAGTAGGGGCACTGACATAGCCCAAATGCAAAGAACCACAGTGCAAAACTACCACATGGGGACTGTTCATCCTGCCCATATCTTCACAAACTTGTACAATTCCTTACACATTGAAATCAGGCACAGTGCTCCACACCACCTCCACTCCTTTAACATCAAAATTGTTTGCTGCATTCCTGCATGTAGCATACTGCTCGAAACCATACACAAACATATCTCCAACCACCAACACTCTGACATTCTCCACCTCTGCCATCTTCACTACACACAGCCTCTTTAAAGAGAAATCCATAACCTCAACACCTGATTGGCTAATCCCTACAGTCCCCTTTCCATGCTGGATTTTCTGGAAAACCCCGGATGTGGCACTCCCTGTCCGCAGAGAGCCACGGTGTCTGCGGAGCGCGTAACTCGCAGAGAGCCCTTCTACCCTTTCCACTTCACTCTCTGTGCCATTCCCTCATTGGATACAGCTAAGCAGTCACACAACCATCCACCAATCACATCCAAGAACCCTACATCCAACTCCATCATCATAGCTCAGCACTTAAAATGTACCCGTTGATCACTCTGAGTACAAGTCTCATGTCATTGGAAGCACCTACTACAAAAAACCACTTTACAAGTCTCCAGGACTTCTACTTGCCGCATCATGCATATCCACATGCATGAATACCAACTACAGGTATGCATTTTTCTGCACAGTACATGTACAAATCTTATAAATGCATATAAACAGGGTAACTGCCACTTACCCTGTGTAACCTATAACATGAATTTACTGTCGTTTTTCCCCATCTACTATAATCAACTGTCACTTCCAAACCCGTCTACTAGCTAAATTCTTTTTTTACACACACAACTATCTAAAAAAGTGTAATTTCATATTAAAAAATGACAGCAATAACAGTATAATTGTATAAAAACACTTAGTAGTGCATTATAAAATTACACACAGCCAGGATGAGTTCATGCATCTTTATACACTCACACAGATAAACACCATCATTAGAAAAGCTCCCAGTTGAAATAATACCACTGGCCTCTACATCACATTCTTCTGCTTTATTATGCACACCTTCACAAATGCATACATTCCATGCTTTTCTATTCAGTTTCTGCCATTTACCCTATAAAAAACTAAATAAGTATATAATTATTTCTTCTATCACCTAACATCCAATAACACAGACTTAAGAAACCAAGTGAGTTGCATACGCTTAGTATCATACTCAATTGAAAATCATGTTCAACAAACATATTCTAAGTAAAATATACAGGTTGCACATAGGCAAAAGAAACTGCACCCACACACTATGTTCGGTTATCAAAAAACACTACTACTACAAAATCAACATCTAAATTAACAACAGTGCTATAAACACACATATTCACTAACTTATTTCTTTTACAATTGCAGTGAAGACGACTCTCCTGAAAAGCAGCAGCATCTGAAGTATAAACAACAACTCAGAAGAAACATACTCACTCCGTACAAAAAAGTAAGTACAATGCTACCATAGTGTTCTAATCGTTACTCAAACACACTGTGGGGCTAATTCATGGAATTTGTGCATAGAAAAACAGGGATTTGTACGCCATTCTGCCCACAAATCCCCATTTGTTAAACAGGGATTTGCGGGCAGAATGGCACACAAATCCCCGTTTTTCAGCACACAACCTCCATAATCAGCCCCTAGAATGTTAGTATTGCAGAACAAAGAACTGTTTTAATAATATACCATTAGCTGAAGTATTAGTGCTTCTCCTCACCACTAGCTTACTTTGTATTGTTATCTGAACCCCATTATAGTAACACACAAATACAAGAATAGCCTTCCCAACTTTTTGTAGCTGGCCATTGCAAAATCACACATCTCCACATACATCCTTACCATCATACCCAGACACTCATGACCAGACCACACATACAATGCAAAACAGCCCAACCCATACCTTTGTTCTTTTCCAATAGATGCCAAAGAATGCCTACCAAAAACAAGTCAGTAGAAAGCAACGCAGAAGTAGAGCAAATCAAAATAAGAGTCCAAAATAAGCATCCATCTCTAGCAGAATGTGTACAAAGAATTCAAACAAAACAAGCTTCCAGTACAGAAACTTTGCATCTGCTTTCAAAATGTACAATGAAACAGAAAGTGATTAACAAGAATTCAGCTACCACTACTACTAACACTGCTCCTATAAATCATGAGGTAGTGGTAAGTAACCATACCAAAAAAAGTATTCTACAAAAAATGTTCCGCCACAGAGTCCTTCAGAATATTATAAAAACAAGAGAGAAATCAAGCACAACCCTTAAAACCTACCATAGATAATTAATCTTAGAAGCTCTCATAGACGGTGAAATCCTTCTCCAAAAGGAAGTTATTTATTTTATTTTTAAACAGAATGAAACCACTAACAAAACTAACTACTAAATTACAAAAAAGACTTCTAAATAAACGAAATGTCAACAAAAATAGCTTCTTAAATATCTGTGGAGGTGAATGGAGTCACACCACGAGGACAGAACCATAGTTTAATGAAGAAGCATACAAACAAAAGCAAACAAACACAATTTGCCATACATAGCAGTGGGCGTGGGTATGAAAAACTTAATAATACCATAATGGAACAAGAAATACTGCTTACAAAAATATTACCAGAAGACTCAGCATCACCTCTCCATTCAACTGAACCAAAATGTCCAGTGTACAAATGGCCGCGCACGTAAATGTGTAGCATTGCCAGAAAATCTTTCAAATATTTACGCCAGTTCCTCAATCAGTATGTGAAAGGCAAAGACAAATTCAAAACGAGTGCGGAAATACACAGGACTACAAGAACATTCATTAGTTTGCATTTCAGGACATATGGGCAAAAGCACCTTCCATCATATCAAAATGATATCAACACATCCGTCAACTAAAAGAAATCTAGTCCATAAACTGTACTATGCTAAAAGTCTTGCTTGAGCACTAGACAATTTAAATAACAATCGTCTACATGGTACAGTCAAAGACCTACTCGAAGAAATAGAGCATATCCAGAGAAAATATTTTGGCAGTGAAAGCCACTTACAAAACGCAATAGCTTTACAACAGACTAGCAAAAATTGTACAAATGGCAACCTTCTACTACACACATACAAAAAAGAAATCCTTAAATGTAAAAGTACATCCACTGAAGTGCCAAACCGTGTGTGTGTGTGTGTGTGTGTGTTGCTGCAGAATTGTTTATAAAAGTAGCACAAAAACTGTAGACATAACATACAAAATAGAAGACAATGAAGATTCCAAATGGTTTGAATTAGCTCTCTACCTTGTACCATAAAACAAATACGAAATAACTGACCCCTTAATACTTTGCAGTTACTGCACTGCAAAACTTCACAACAATCAAACTCCTTCACGAGCTATCACAAATAACTTGGAATTATTCCCACTACCAAAACTCATGCAACAACTCAATTTATATGAGGGCATCATAATTTAAACAGTGCACCCATTTCAAGAAATAATACGTCTTCAACCAGAAACAGTAAAAATCCCTCCCTCTGAACTAGTCAAAAGCATTTGTGGCAAAATAGATTATTTACCAATAGATCTGAAAGAAAATGTACACACTCTGGGAGTGCAACGTCCGATAGATCAATCTATAATTGTCTTAGTAATGGCAAAAGACAAACAAATTTGGCAACAACTTGTGGACTTGCATAAAGTTAGACAAGCCTTGCAATATAAATTAACAATAAACAAAACCTGGGGAAACCACTGAAATAATTCAAGAGTCACCAGAAACTGGTCAATTTCAACTTCTAGATCCTGCTACAGTATCTAATATTTTAGACCATTATACAATGCATCCATTACACTCTCAAGAGACCATAGATGATGCACTGGAAACGTACCAAATGCGACAAACCAAAGGATCACCAATCAGCATATGGGAAAAAAGTATAGATGCACACGCTTTTCCTCTATTCTTTCCTACTGGGAAAGGAGGAAGATATGATGATAGACCCACTCAGATAACAGCATCAGAATACCGCTCTTTACAAATGTATTCGGAAGATCCACATTTTGTCTAAATCTGGGAATACATATTCCACCTACTCTTTGAAAGTGAACTAGCAACTCTATGCTACGGAGTTGCACACACATTGAAATCAGGTACCCATTTTCAAAAATTGTCATCTACACAATTACTACAAAAAGTACAAGAAAAACATGAGGTTCTACAATCAAGCATTACAAATCTGTTAGCAAACATGCGTGATACAAAGGAATACTGGTTCTGACGACACAGAGAAGTACGTTGTATGATAAGAAACCTTGGCCCACCCACTTGGTTTGTTACCTTAAGTTGTGCAGAATATGCATGGGAAGGTTTACATGATTCCCTATGCATAGCAAACAAAAACAAAACAAACACAGATATACTAACACCTGGAGAACTCTGCTATCTAGATCGTGTTCATGTTTCAAGATATTTCCATCATCGCTTATTAGGACCATAGAGAGGGAAGACGGTAGCATAGCAGACACCCAAGAGGGAGTCAATCAGGAATTTGCAGACTATTATAAGTTATTATATGGGGACGATGGGAAGGGTAATATCGATACGATAAGAGAAACGCTGGAGGACATAGGTTTGCCTAAGATAAGTGAAATAGAGAAAGAGGAGCTAGATGCACTAGTTACCCTAGAAGAATTAAGGGAGGTGGTGAGGCAGTTGCCCACTAGCAAAACTCCGGGAGCAGATGGACTCCCGAGTGAGTTTTATAAAGTATACATGGAAGAGGTCCTTCCCCCACTGTTAGAAATGTTAAACAAAGCGTTTGAGATGGGAAGCTTACCAGAGTCGCTGAGAGAAGCAATAATAATACAGCTTCCCAAACCTAATAAGCCTGGTCACAGCTGCAGCTCCTATAGACCCTTGTCGATGCTGAATCAAGACAGCAAGATTCTGACTGCTGTCTTGGCGAATAGACTGAAGAAGGTTATTGGTAGACTGATACACCCTGATCAAACGGGTTATGTCCCGAACAGGAACATCACCAACAACCATAGACGACTCCAACAAATTATTGAGAGATGCAGAGAAAATGAAGATGAAATGGCCATTGTGTCCTTGGACGCAATAAAGGCCTTTGATTCAATCAAATGGCCATGGCTGCTTGCGGCCTTGGAGTGCTATGGGATGGGGCCAGGATACGTACGGTGAGCAAAAATACTGTATAGCGAACCACTGGCTAGAGTTAAGACAGGTTCAGTGATATCGGGAAGGTGGCAGCTTAGCAGGGGTACCAGACAAGGATGTCCATGGTCCCCAATGCTCTACATACTGGCCTTGGAACCACTAGCCATATACTTAAGACAACAATATGATAACATAGGCATCGAGATGAAAGGGGAGCGACATCTGATCTCCCTGTACGCAGATGACATGCTGCTGTACTTGAGGTACCCGGAAGAGAATCTCCAATACATCCTAGAAGTGATGGAGAGATATGCCAAGTTGTCCGGCATAGCAGTGAACCCCCAGAAGTCTAGCATGTTCCCATTAGGGGGGTACAAAGGGATTCCGGTGGAGCGGTTGCCCGTATTACAGGTACCAAGGGCGGTCAGCACATTTCGGTATTTAGGGATAGACATATATCACACAGTGGAAGAGGAACATAGGTGCAACATAGAGGTGGCTATCAAAAAAAATTAAAAATGCATGCGGTTTTGGGTAAAGCTGCCCTTGGCAATGATGGGGCGGGGAGCAATGCTCAAGATGGTGGTCCTGCCTAGGCTCTTACACTACTTTGGGAACATACCATACCTGATAGCTAAGAAGTTCTGCACCAAATTGAATAGTATGTGTAGGGATTTCCTATGGCATGGCACGTGCAACAGAGTGGCGCAATGGAGCTACAGAATTTCTACGACAAAGGGGGGATAAAATTGCGTAATTATGAGGTGTATTATGTGGCAAGCCAGTTGCAATATGTCGCCAAATGGCTCTCGGATGAAGAGACCTCTGAATCCAGGCTGTTTGGGCGCGATTGTGCACCGTTTTATTTGAAAGAGATGATGTGGGTACCTAAGGCAGAAATGATAGGGCGCCCTAAGATGATGATACTGGGGTGGAGGATGTGGCGAAGGGCGTGCCAGATGATGGAGACCCCGTTCCCATGCTCTCCACAGGTACCTCTGGCTGCATTAACAGGGGGAGATGCACAGCTCAGAAGGATAATCAGAAACAACTGGGAACCGGCCGGATTGGCAACAATGGGTGATGTTTGGCGTGAGGGTTCTATCATTACCTATGAGGGGCTGCGAGATGAGAATGGGTTGCATGTGGGCCAATATATCACAGAATCGTGCAGAAAATTAAGAGAATATGGCCCGAGACAGTTTTAGAGGAAGAACCGGACGCCACCACATATATGATATACGACTTAGCTGAAGGGGGCCATGAGATATCTAGACTATATGAGATGCTGATGGCTAAAGTGGGGAAGGAGGTCACACAGTTGAGACAGGACTGGGAAGCGGAAGTAGGGGTTCAGATGGAGGACGGGATGTGGGAACGGGCGCAGGGATATCATAAGAAAGTATCTAGAAATGCGAAATTGAAACAGTTACAACTATATATTACGCACAGGGCGTATATGACACCCCAGAGAATATCGAGGTTTGAGAATGCAGGACGGCAGTCATGCCCCAAGTGTGATGAGGAAGGCGCGCGCATGGTGCACATGTTCTGGTCATGCCCGGTCATTGAACGCTTCTGGGGTGAGGTAAAAGGGAAACTGGAAAAAAAGGGGGTCAAGATTGTAGTAGACACAGTGTTGGCCTGTTTTCTGGGGGGGTTACCAAGATCACGAAAGATCAAGCATGTGAGCAAACTGAAAGATTTAGCTTATGTGCTTGCAAAAAGAAGAATTGTCAGGGAGTGGAAGACCTGCCACAAACCAAGGGTAGAAGTATGGTGGAAAGATTTGCAGAAATGGTCAGAAGCAGAAACAATGGTGTGGCAGGAAACGAGTAACACAGGGGGGGAGGAAGAAACTGAGTCCCTGATGGCTTGGAAATCACTGATAGCCGAGATGTTTGGGTCAACACAGGACCCTGTAGAACCCATGGAAGAAGAAACCGTACCACAGGATGCAGAAACAGAATGTGTTAAGCAATAGACTCGTGAGGGGGGGTGGGGTGGGATAAGGGGAGCAGTGGCTAGAAATGAATAATGTATAACGAAACGGTTGATATATGCACTGCCTGTTTGGTTTGTATTAGTGGTTTGAATTGATTAATAAAAAAATGTTTAAAAAAATATATATATATTTCCATCATCGCTTCATTACTATGCTACACTTTATTTGTTTGTAATAAAACCGCCCTCCCACCACCCCCCTCGGAGAAGTGGAACACTTCTTTTGGAGAAAAGAATACCAAGCCAGAGGAGCACCACACATCCACATGCTTTTATGGATTAAAGATGCTCCTAAATTTGGTTAAGACAGTGATGCCACTGTTTTACAGTTTATCGAAAAATAATTCCTTCACGAACAACAAATAGTGACCTTCATGCATAAATTTTACAATTTCAAAGACACAAATATGGGAAATATTGTCGTCGCAAATACAAAAACAAAGGGAAATACTACAACAAATGCCGCTTTGGTTCCCCTAGACCAGTTACAGTAACAGGTCAAGTAAATAACTTCATGTCTTCAGTTAGACATAGTGTCAAAGGTAAATCACCTAAGAACACATATTATATAAAAAGAACAGAAGAAGCAAAATATATCAATGATTACAAGGCAATCATTGCCCTCTTACGGAATGCAAACATAGATGTGCAGTACATTGCAGACAATTCCACTGCAGTTGCACAATATGTTACAGCCTACTTAACCAAAGCAGAAAAAACAGAGTTCAAGACCTCTGGAATGACCTATCATCTGACAAAACACTGTCACAGAAATTGTACAGCTTAGGCATAAAAATGCTCTCTCATAAAGAATTTAGCTGCTATGAAGCTGCCGACCGTTTAACCGGTACTGCTTTGTATGGAAAATCTGAAAATATAGTATGGCTAAGTCTTGGTCCTGCTAAATCTAGAAAAAGAGTTCTCAAATCATATGAGGTCACAGAAACAATAGTCAAAAATGATCCCAACAGCCAAGACATTTTGAAAAACAATTTACTAGACACATACTACCCAAACAGGAGTACCATTTTGGAAACCATGTGTCTATACCACATAGCCCAAAACTTCACATATAAAAATAATATAAAACCAGATCAAAAGAAAGGTAGATACAGAGAGACAAATTGTGAAGGCAGCTTAGTAAAACTTACCAAACGAAACTTAATCATATTAAATTGTCATTAAAAACTCCTCAACATAAAGAACTATATTACATGTCCCTGCTAGAACTTATTAAAACCATGGAGAAAAGAAGAAGAGTTACTAGATATCTATGACTCCTATGAAGACGCTTTCAAAGCAAATGAAAGCACTATAACAGATGCAAACTTTACACAGTACAAAACAATGTTGCACAATGAACAGCAACACGAAGAAGAACTCCAGGCCCAACTAGATGAGGACACTCCCAACAGTAGTCAACCTTCTGTAACAGGAAGCCAAGAACCTCTGGGACAACCACTAATAGCAAATGAGGCAGGGCAGAATTAGCTATGACAGAAGTAGAAAACACCATGTGTCACTATGAAGAATATACAGAAGACTTCACTCTACTGAAATCAAAACTGAACAATGAGCAACGTAGCATTTTCGAAGAAGTAACAAAACAAATTGAACATGGTGTACAACATGAAAATAAAAACTGTACCTGCCAAAACTACAAACCTATACTGCTATACATCAGTAGTGAAGCTGGTTCCGGAAAAACATTCTTAATCAAAATCATCAGCAAATTCCTTCAACAATTGACAAACAACAAACTGTCAGCTGTTGTAACTGCCCCCATAGGTTGAGCTGCCTACAACATAGGCGGTGTCACTTTACACCGATTACTACTCCTTCCAGTAGAACACGAGAACAAATTAGATTATTACAAACTTTCTACAGAATCTGCAATGGAACTACGCAGAGTTTTGAAACACATGAAAATGCTACTAATAGATGAAGTGAGCATGGTCTCCAACCTAATGTTGGCTTTCATTCACCTCAGATTCCAAGATGTATTCAAAACAGACTAGGAAGTGCTCTTTGGAGGAAAAAACATTATTGTTTTCGGAGATCTTCTTCAATTGACACCAGTTAAATGTGAACCTATTTTTAAAACCTTAGGGCACAATCTCTGCCGTAAAACTTTTGACAGCATAGGAAATGTCAACCTTTGGCAACATTTCCAATACAGAGAATTAACAGAAAACATGCACCAGTCTGCAGACGTCATACGCCAACATCATAAAAAGTATTAGAGTTGGTGTACTATCTCAAGAAGCACAATCAATATATACTGATGTCATGGAAAAATGTGCACACAAAAATGTCAATTGTATGTCCTTGATGCCAACTCTTGCAAACTGTTCCAAATGCAATGAAACAACGTTGAAAAAAGAAATGCAACCAATAATTGAAATTTGCTCCAAAGACAAACTGGACGTACAGGGTATGACACTACCCATGTGTCAACAAGCCACAACAAGACTAATTACCTTAGAAATCTCTATCTCCAACACAGCTGGTTTAGAAAAAATATTAAAATTATCTTTAAACTGTAGAGTAATGCTTAAACGTAACCTTGACGTGGAGCAAGGACTAGTTAATGGAGCACTTGGTACAGTTGTTGGCTTTCAAACAGAGGCACGGCAGCGTCGATACGTCCTTCGACGCAACGCAGTGCCGCGGCAGGAATGACATGACAACAAACACAACTAGGAAATGAACGCCATTAACACTCAAGGATCTGCAAGGATTCGTACACCAACACGCATCCGAGCACAACGGTAAGCAACCACACATAGGCAGCACTATGCGTTTGAGTGCCTGCATTAATCCCTATAGGTTTCTGATTCTTCATTACTCACTTTCGTGTCAATCTTTTTGTATCCTTTTTGCATAGAATTCAAGGGAGGTGTAACGCTCACCTGATTCTCGCAGAGGCGCCGGTCTTGACTGGGCGACTACCGTATCTTCAAAGGTGATGTGTAGCACCCGGTTGGCTCTTTGGGCTGGACCTCTGTGCACTGTATGCCTGACGTGTAGAGTAAGATGTCTTAGGTAAGTGAATGCCGAGCTCTCCATCTGCCTTGGGGCAGGGTGCTGTAACCAGTTTCTTCACTGGATAGGTAGCGCAGGCCTCTTGACTTCAGAGGACTGCTGTCCGTCGTTTACTGCACGAACGGTAAGTTTCGAGTCATTCAAATGTCTTTAAAGTCTTAGTAATGATGTCTCTTGTTTTGCAGGGTTCCGGCGATGGCGGATGACGGGCTGAAGTGAGTTGAAGATGGAGCCCGTGTGATGAATAGAAGCGCCTGGAAGCACGTAAGTAAGCGCTTGTTGCCTGCTTCACTATGCGCTCTAACTGTCTTTTTATTTTGCAGGTACGAGTTCGGAGCGGCTGCAGGGTGCCGGAATACCCACTGGATTAGATGTGGAAAGGAGTAATGGCACGTGAGTATTAAAGTTCCACAATGTCTTTAAACGCACCTTGTTTTGTCTTTCAGATGCGGGATGCAGCGCCGAAGGCCTCCGGAGCGTGCAAAGAGTTGGTAAACTTTTGTCTTTCAGATGCCGGAATGCAGTGTGAAGACCTCCGGAGCGCACGAAGAGTAGGTAAGCCTTTGCCTTTCAGATGCCGGAATGCTAACCTGTTCTTTCTTGTCTTTATAGGTGTTGCTGAAGACTGGATTCAGGATGGTAAGCCTTTTTCCTTAGGCCCAGGACCGGATGCAGAAGACACGATGAGCGTTCTGCTGCAGAGGTTGCAGAATAACGCAAAGCAAGATTCATCCACCGGGTGTGGTTTAAATAGCCTCCTGTAGTGCTTAGGTGTCTCCTTCCACAGCCACGCCTAAGTAAGAAAAGAGTTCCTGGTAAGAAAAGAGTTCCTGCCTTCCAGAAGAGTTCCAGTGTTCTGAATCTAGGGAGTGGCTCCAGCCCCACCCAACAGGAAAAGTAGTTCCAAACAGAAGAGGTTTAGAGGCTCAACTGGCAGGCAAGTAAGCAGCATGGTCTGCTGAAGGTAAGTCCACCCAAGCATTATGAGCCCGGCGCTTCCAGCGCTGGGACTGGGCATATTTATGAGCCTGGTGCCACTGGCGCCAGGACTGGGTCCAAAAGGTCCCAATTGGGACTGGTTGGCACTCAGAACCTGGGTTATGGATCTGCTTCCAAGGGAGTTGGGAAAACCCTGACCTTTTGGAAGCAGAGATCATGACAGTACCCCCCCTCAAGGCCCCTCCCAAGCCGGGCTTCTCCGGGGGTTTTGGCTTGTCAGGAAATGTTCGGTGAAATCTTTTGATTAGGCGAGGAGCGTGGACATATTCAGCAGGTTCCCAGGATCTCTCTTGGGGGCCGTAGCCTTTCCAGTCAATTAGGTAGAATAGTTTAGATTTGGAGATCTTGGAGTCCAGAATGCTTTTGACTTCAAACTCGAGTTCTCCATCCACTAGGATAGGTTTTGGAGATTTGGTTAGTCGGGTTTGAGGTTGCACGGGTTTTAATAGAGAGACGTGGAAGACCGGATGTATCTTCATGTGCGGGGGCAAGTCCAACTTGACCGCTACTGGGTTTACTATGGTAGTGATGGAATAGGGACCAAGGTATCTTGGGTTGAATGTGCGTGGCCCTTTTAGAGATAGATATTTGGTGGATAACCAGACTTGATCCCCTACTTGATAGTGAGGGGCTTCCTTCCGATGTTGATCTGCTCTTTTCTTGTATTGTTCTTTAGCCCTTTGAAGGTGAGAAACAGCTTCCTTAAAGGCTTGGGTGATTGTAGAATGCAGGTAGTCTACTGCTGGTGTTTCAAGATCTTGGAGGGGATCCAACTCCGAGGTTCGAGGGTGACTGCCGTACAAAAGAAAAAACGGGGTTTTCCCAGTTCTCGAATGGACAGAGTTATTGTAGGCATACTCGGCTATCCAAAGGATATCTTTCCAAGTTTTTTCAGTTTGTTGCAGCATGCACCGTAAATACTGTTCCAGAGTTTGATTGGTCCTCTCGGTTTGTCCGTCGGTCTGAGGGTGGTGACTGGTCGATAGTCTCACATCAATTTGAGCCGACCGACAGCAACTTCGCCAAAAATGAGAAATAAATTGACTACCTCGATCCGAAATTAGAACCGAAGGAAAACCGTGCAGTCGGACGATGTTTTCGAGAAATTCTCGGGCCAGAGTTGCTGCTGTTGGCAAGCCTTTGAGCGGAATGAAATGCGCCATCTTGGAGAATAAGTCCACGATTACTAGAATCGTATTGTATCCGGAGCATGGAGGTAGATCGGTGATGAAGTCCATAGAAAGCGTATGCCAAGGGCGAGGTGGGATGTCAATAGGGCGTAAGAGGCCTGCTGGTCTTTCCTTTTGACTCTTGTTTTGGGCGCATACTCCACAGGACATTATAAAGTCTCTGATATCTTTTTTCCAAGACGGCCACCAGAAGTAGCGCTTGATCTTTTCTGAGGTCTTGGCTATACCGGGATGACCTTCCATTAAAGAGTCGTGTTAACAAGAGATTACCTTTTTCTGTAAATCTGTGCTGGGTAGGTATAATCGTTCTTGGAAATACAATAAGTTGTCCTTTACTGCAAAGTCCTTTCCCTGCAGATGCCAATTCTGTATGTCTGCTGGAGTTACAAGTTGCCTGGCTTTATCCTTAACTTCCTCTATGGATTCTGTGGCGATTACACCCAGAATTCTTTGTTCGGGAATGATTGGTACAGGTTTAGGGTTGACCAAGTATTCTTCCACTCCCATCCGAGAAAGGGCATCGGCTTTACCGTTCTTTGTACCAGGTCGATAGGTAATTATGAAGTCAAACTCGGCAAAGAATAATGCCCAACGGAGTTGTCTAGAGGATTGGGCTTTTGCGGTCTTCAAATATTGCAGGTTTCGGTGATCCGTAATCACAGTAACGGTGTGTCGGGCCCCCAGCAGATAATGCCGCCAAGCCTTAAAGGCAGACTTGATAGCCAGAAGTTCCTTGTCAGTAATCGTGTAATTGATTTCAGGAGGCGAGAATTTGCGGGACCAAAATGCCACGGGATGCAACTGATTGGTTACCGGGTCCTTTTGTGATAGAACTGCCCCCATGGCAAGGCTTGAAGCATCAGTTTCCACGATGTAGGGGAGTTCGGGGCGAGGGTGTTTTAAGATTGGTGCAGAGATAAATTTAGTCTTCAAATCCTGGAAAGCTTGTTCCGCCACGGTAGACCATTCAAAACGTTTGTTTTTCTTTAACAAGGCAGTGATGGGCTGGACTATTCGAGAGAATTCGGGGATAAACCTGCGGTAAAAGTTAGCGAAGCCTAACATGCTTTGCACACCTTTTACGGAGGATGGTGATGGCCATTTGAGAACTGCATCGACCTTCTTTGAATCCATACGCACTCCGCCAGGTGATAATATGAATCCCAAGAATTCAACTTCAGTCACTTTGAAAACACATTTTTCCAACTTAGCGAAAAGTTTGTGTTGACGCAATCTTTCGAGGACCATTTTCACGTGTTTCCGATGTTCAGATTCCGATGAAGAATAAACGAGGATG
Source organism: Ambystoma mexicanum (assembly GCF_040938575.1). Lineage (NCBI taxonomy): Eukaryota > Metazoa > Chordata > Amphibia > Caudata > Ambystomatidae > Ambystoma > Ambystoma mexicanum. The sequence goes on along the minus strand of NC_090935.1, from coordinate 193,339,053 downwards.
TCGTCAATGTAAACAACAACACATACATCTATGAGCTCTCTGAGGACATCGTTCATAAAATATTGAAAGGCGGCCGGGGCATTGCAAAGTCCGAAGGGCATGACCTGATATTCAAATAGCCCATACTTGGTGCGGAAGGCCGTCTTCCATTCATCGCCCTCTTTTACTCGTACCAAGTGGTAAGCTCCTCTAAGATCCAGCTTTGTATATATGCATGCTTTTCTGACTTGGTCCAGGAGTTCAGGGATCAAAGGTAACGGATATCTATTCTTAACGGTGATCGGGTTCAGGGAGCGATAATCGATACAAGTTCTAAGGTCTCCTTCCTTTTTTGGAACGAAGAACAAAGCTGAAGAAGCAGGGGACTTGGAAGGACGAATAAACCCATTTGCCAGGTATTGATCCAGGTATTGTCGAAGGTGAAGGTTCTCAGGCTCGGTGAGGGCATAAATTCTACTACAAGGAGGAGTAGATCCAGGTATCAGGTCTATCTGGCAGTCATAAGACCTATGAGGAGGTAGAGAGTTAGCCTGATCCTTCAGGAAAACATCTTGGTATTCTAGGTATTCGGGAGGTAACTGGGGAGTCTCTGAAGAAATTGCGGCCAGTGCAACACCAGGTGGGGGGTGACAAGTAGAGACACATTCTGGAAACTGGACCGTTCTTGCTCGCCAATCGATCAGAGGATTGTGTTTCTCTAACCAAGGTATTCCTAGAATAATCTGAAACTGAGGGGCCTTGATCACATCGAACACGATCTTCTCATGGTGTCCATCTTGACTTACTAGCGTCACCTCTTGAGTGGTATGCGTTACTGGCCCGGAGGCTATCTCCGTACCATCCACCGTAGTAATGACGTCCTTTACAGCCTTGGGACAAAGAGTTAGATTCATCCTCAAAACCATTTCATGATCTACATAATTGCCGATGGCACCGCTGTCGACGTAAGCTTCAATTGCATGTAATCGATCTGGATTATCAGGGCTAATGAGGACCATAGGTATCACGAAATGCGAGGTCACGGAACTGGTTTTCACGCTCGGCAAGAGGACCTCTATTCTTGTCGGGCGAGGTCGTTTCCCTGCTCAGAGTTTGTAACTTTGGTAACTGCAGCTCCTACTGCCTTCTTGGCAGGTTTCACCGGACAGTCTCGAAGAAAGTGCCCCGAGTTTCTGCAATATAGGCATAATTGCAACTGTTTCCTCCTTTCCCGCTCCCTTTGTGTTAGAGGGACTTTTAGACCCCGTATTTGCATGGGTTCCCCGGAGTCTACTCCTTTGGAAGGAGTTGGCGGTTTGGAAAATACTCGAGCATCAAACTTGGAACGATCGGCCTTCCTGTTCTGCAGCCTGTGATCTATTTGAACGACCAAGTCTATATAATCCGAACAGTCTTGTGGGGGATTCACTACTTGGGCTAAAACGTCTTTGAGCTCTCCACGTAGACCTCTATAAAACAGCGTAATCCTTTTGTCCTCAGGCCATTGAGTTTCCACTATTAGTCTATTGAAAGATGCAATATAAGCCAAAAGGTCTTGATTACCCTGTCGCAACGAAAGAAGCTCATTGTCCAAGGCCTGCCCCTGTGAATGTCTTGCGAACAGTTTTTCCATACTAAGCTGTCCGGCTTGTGACTGTAGCACTTGTCTAGCAAGATTGTCTGTTCTCTCCTTGGAAATAATTAGTTCCCTTCTTAGAGCATTCGTTTCCTGACGAGCTGCATGCACTTCTGCCCTTAGTTCCCCAAGTAACCGGGCTAGGGGGTCAGTATCCGAGGTTTCCATAGCGCCTGGGCGAGAGTTTTGCGGTTGGCTTTGCGTTCTGTAACGCTCACCTGATTCTCGCAGAGGCGCCGGTCTTGACTGGGCGACTACCGTATCTTCAAAGGTGATGTGTAGCACCCGGTTGGCTCTTTGGGCTGGACCTCTGTGCACTGTATGCCTGACGTGTAGAGTAAGATGTCTTAGGTAAGTGAATGCCGAGCTCTCCATCTGCCTTGGGGCAGGGTGCTGTAACCAGTTTCTTCACTGGATAGGTAGCGCAGGCCTCTTGACTTCAGAGGACTGCTGTCCGTCGTTTACTGCACGAACGGTAAGTTTCGAGTCATTCAAATGTCTTTAAAGTCTTAGTAATGATGTCTCTTGTTTTGCAGGGTTCCGGCGATGGCGGATGACGGGCTGAAGTGAGTTGAAGATGGAGCCCGTGTGATGAATAGAAGCGCCTGGAAGCACGTAAGTAAGCGCTTGTTGCCTGCTTCACTATGCGCTCTAACTGTCTTTTTATTTTGCAGGTACGAGTTCGGAGCGGCTGCAGGGTGCCGGAATACCCACTGGATTAGATGTGGAAAGGAGTAATGGCACGTGAGTATTAAAGTTCCACAATGTCTTTAAACGCACCTTGTTTTGTCTTTCAGATGCGGGATGCAGCGCCGAAGGCCTCCGGAGCGTGCAAAGAGTTGGTAAACTTTTGTCTTTCAGATGCTGGAATGCAGTGTGAAGACCTTGGAGCGCACGAAGAGTAGGTAAGCCTTTGCCTTTCAGATGCCGGAATGCTAACCTGTTCTTTCTTGTCTTTATAGGTGTTGCTGAAGACTAGATTCAGGATGGTAAGCCCTTTGCCTTTCAGATGCCGGAATGCTAACCTGTTCTTTCTTGTCTTTATAGGTGTTGCGGAAGACTGGATTCAGGATGGTAAGCCTTTTTCCTTAGGCCCAGGACCGGATGCAGAAGACACGATGAGCGTTCTGCTGCAGAGGTTGCAGAATAACGCAAAGCAAGATTCATCCACCGGGTGTGGTTTAAATAGCCTCCTGTAGTGCTTAGGTGTCTCCTTCCACAGCCACGCCTAAGTAAGAAAAGAGTTCCTGGTAAGAAAAGAGTTCCTGCCTTCCAGAAGAGTTCCAGTGTTCTGAATCTAGGGAGTGGCTCCAGCCCCACCCAACAGGAAAAGTAGTTCCAAACAGAAGAGGATCAGAGGCTCAACTGGCAGGCAAGTAAGCAGCATGGTCTGCTGAAGGTAAGTCCACCCAAGCATTATGAGCCCGGCGCTTCCAGCGCTGGGACTGGGCATATTTATGAGCCTGGTGCCACTGGCGCCAGGACTGGGTCCAAAAGGTCCCAATTGGGACTGGTTGGCACTCAGAACCTGGGTTATGGATCTGCTTCCAAGGGAGTTGGGAAAACCCTGACCTTTTGGAAGCAGAGATCATGACAGGAGGTTCATTTACTCCTTCTGCTAAATCTACTCACAAGATAGAAGACAATTGACTGGCAGGTACACATTTTGTGTATAATTTTATTGTGGCATTTTAACTTGTTGGCTCATGAGAACCATGTACATACATAACTTACTAAACCTGGTATATATTATTTTTTATTCCCTTCTCTCTACCTTACATTGTGCACGGGAAATGTGGTATGTACTGTTTTTTTATTAATGATTTGCTCATATTATGATGGTGTCTTTTGAATTTGGAAACTATTTGATTATTTGTATTTGAATAGAACTAACAGAATATGGTTTTAGCCCTGAGGAAGGAGCTAGACTCCGAAATGCAAAGGCACAGACAACCATAAGTACTCAGCATTCCACTTGGTTGGTTTTATGTACAACCATCATGTAGTTAAATGAATTAAATACATATACCACAACATCAATAAAACTGTACGTTTTATTCATGAACTTGTCCAAGATTCTTTATTGAATATGCAAGGACTATTGACTAATTTAAACAAGATAATTCAGGGTTCTGAACGCTTACGTGAGCACCAGCCTTTGCTGGATGGTTTATCCAGTTTTTTTTTATTTTTGGCTGGCTTTCAAACATACCCACGTGACAATAACATTCAGTTTGTCAATATTCTCTTTGACAAACTATCAGAAGTTAAAAAGATAGGATGCTCAAAATGTTCTCTAACTCTAGCATACCTAATCACCATTCACAAATCACAAGGTCTTACCCTAGATAAAGCATTAATAGATATTGGGAACACAGTCTTTAAAGAAGGCATGCATGAGCTACGTAGCACTATCACGCTTACGTACACTTGACAGACTATTTCTAATCAACTTTGATGCAAGTAAAGTAAATGCTGATATTCCTTGCATTCTAGAATGCAATAGGCTATGTTCACTGTGCACCCCCCATCTAAAAACCTATCCTGTTCCACAAAAAGCAAAACGTTGTAAAAGAAAACTACTTCAAACAGAAACGCAACAGGATCTCACTGCAAATCCTCCAAAGAGAGTAAAAGAAGCTAATACTTCATCAATTACTACAACCAAAGAAGAAACTACTGCTCAAAGTAACTCAAGTACTTCTTCAAAGAAGCAACACACTCTCTGAAAAAATGATTTGGACACAGAACTATCGGGTCCATTCAAATTTTGAAATATAACTGGTGTAAATTTCTATGCAAATGTAGCAATAAATATTTTATTGCAATTGCCACCAATTATTGACAACATTTACTTACACAATACAGACCAATTGTGTTTGCAAATGTTAGTCCTTCATAGAAATGCAACCAACAATCCTGACAACACTTACAGTGTTCATGGATTAAGACAAGAATTGGACTACTGTGCTGGAATCGTCAAATTCATCAAAAACTCACAAGACGATCCACAAGAATTTCTAATGTACTTACTACAAGTACTGGAAAACAAAAACATAGCTATAAATGAAATCTTTCAGATTTCATACAAGTGGAAACATACATGCACTCTCTGCAACCATGTGGCACAGAAACAAATCCCTAATGAACGCTTTGTGTATGTATCAATACCTAACTGTGAATCCATTCCATTTCAGCAGCTTCTACAAAATGCAAACCATGGCAGATTATGTACTACCTACAATTCAGATAATTGCTCCACCTTACAAATACAGACACATAGTAAATACGTAATACTAATGCTTTTACGTTACAATGCAGATGGTACCAAAAACAAATGCAAGCTGACTGGATTCACACATGGTTAAGTATCACTTGGTAAGAAAACCTTCACAACAACAGGTATAATCGACCACGCAGGAGCCACAACCAATGCAGGTCACTAAACTGCATACATAAAAAAGAACTGTGGATGGTTCGAATGTAATGATAGTACCATTACTTTAAAGCAGAGATTACCAGCAAATCTTATAAATGCTTATTTAATATTCTTAAAACCAAAATTGTATAATTTATATGTGCATAAACATTAGTAAAACTTCAATTAGAAAACTATAAACAGTTGAATACGCCAACAGCTATATAACTGCCCCAAGATTCTGCAAGAACCGAACAGATAAATCAATACCACTAAAATATAACAAAAAATAAACAGTTAGAATAAGCCAACAGGTGTATAACTGCCCCAAAAAATCTACAACAAGCCAACAGATAGACTGGCATAAAATTATAAGTAAACGATTAGAATACACCAACAAGTATCAAACTGCCCCGAAAATCTGCAACAAGCCAACAGATTAGCCAGAAACAACCAATAAGCACTGAAAACAAAGTAATATATTGTACTATAACAAAAAAAGTTTTTTGTTTTTAATCCAGCATGGATTTTTTTTTCCACAGACCCAATGATTTAATAAACAAACACAGAAACTGAGCAAATTGCACAGTACACTGGTTTGAAATATAGCACTTCTAAAGAACTAAATATTAGGGTTCAAATAATGCAGGAATGTCTATTATGCAATGCAATAACTCATTATGAACTACCTACACTAACGTGATATTTTTTTTTATCACAGAAATTGAAAAAGAAAATCTTTTCCAGTTACCCAACTCAAACAAATACTGCTGCATAACACAACCATTCAAGCAAACATCTAACCATACACCACAATCCAAAATGTTTACTTCCATGGATATGTTATACTGCAGTGCTTTTTACCAAAATCTACAATCTTAATTGCCTGACTTAGCCAAAACATCAAATACAAACTCTACAAATCAAACAGTACACAAACTTTTGATTTGTGGATATTTGATGGATGTTTGATTGTATGGGTGTATTATGCTGCAGTGGTTGTGGCCATGCGCCCAAGACTGTAGGCCCTGGCCATAACCACCACAGCATAACACACCCATACAATCAAAAACTTAAACTATGGTATATGGCCTACTTATACGGGATATTAATTACAATCAACGCTCTACTAACACCAATATCATACTAAAGTAAAATAGCCAGAAGAGCATTTTTTGTGTCCGTGGACAGCTGTGAAGACCGCAGACATGGTGATAAACATCAGGAGCACCTGGCACCTAAACAAATACAGCATTTGACCCATCTCTTACTTCCCCACACTCCCCAAGCACACTTACACACCAACACACTCCCCTAAATTGCATTATTTTCCCGTTAGTCGCTGCGCTGTCCGCGGATCCAAGATGGCGAGCGCATCAAAACAATGTGACACACCTCACGCTTCATCCCAGCCAATCAGCGAACACGCCGCATGTCCGTGGACATGACACAAGCCGATTAGCCAATCAGTGTCCTGTCGTTGGAGCGAACAGGGAAATGTGTCCGCAGAACGGACATAGATATGAAAAAAATCTTTAGACCTACTTTTTGGTTGTTTTAAAAAAAACTACTCAACGGATGTTCACCAAATTAACAAAAGCACGCTTCGGGACCAAGCCACTACTCCTGCCACAAAATTGGTGCAAACCCGTCCAGCGGTTTGAGCTGTAGTTGTGAGCAACGTTTTTCCCCATTCACTTTAAAAATGGGGAAAAAAATTAATTTTGGGACCCCCCTTATAACTTTGCCCCCTCTGCACCAAAACTAAACTTTGCAAAATAAATTCAGAGTGGGCCATATACTTTTTTTTGCAATGTTTGGTGACGATTCGTCCAGGGGGAGTAAAGTTATAAGCCACCCAAAAAGTGCTCTTCCTATGGGATTAGCAACTTAACCATAACTACACTGCCACTACCGTGGGCCGTGTAATATGTCTTTCGTGTCTCCACCTATTGGTGAGAGGTAAAAGGAACCTTAAAGGATAGTTCCGGGACTTTTTTTTTATTGTCCCTACGGTTCGGCCATGTGTTTTTAAGCATAAATCGGTAGATCATAGAAAACTTTCCTATGGACCTTACCCGACTTTTCGTCCATTAACGCACTCGAAATCAGCCGCCATTTTCTGATAATCCTATCATTTCCCCCCATCGCCCTGGCTCACCTGCTTTTGCGGCACTAAATCAAATCCTCCGCCCCTGAGCCTGACATCAGCAGACGCGTACCGCCCATTTCCCAACGCCAAAGCACGTTTCGTGTCAACAATCGCTGCGCCTCAGCTAATGACGTGTGGCCATGGAAATGGCAGGACGCCTCTTTCCTCAATAAGTATAAACACACCGTTTCACAACACACAGCAGCAGATTTTCGATTCCATTTTTCTCTCTGTGTTACTTTGAGTATTCTGTGACTCGTTTCTGTGCTCTGGTCCGCTACCTTCGCCGCTTCTAGGCCTTGTGAACACCTGTACCATATCTGTAAATTATGTTACTTTCTTTACCACACAATGGCTACAATAATGCCGTATATGTACGAGCCCGAGTACACCGAGGAAGAACTACTGGAAAGGCAAGCACGCGGAAACGATGGGGATTCGGACGGCAGTTGGGAGGACCAGTCAACGGATGAAGGGCCTGGACCATGTCGCATGGACGGCGTCTCCACCTGGTGCACGTGCAATCGGTGCGAGCTAATGCCAACTGAGGAGGAGAACTGCTGCTGCCGTGAAAATTCCGGGTGCTTAGCCTACATTTCGGAAGGCGAGCCAAGTCCGCAATGCATCACCGAGCTGCCAGAGTTCAGGGAAGCCTGCCTCTCACGGACCGTGTTGAGGATGATGATGGTGCTTATGCACGAACTTCGCGGCACTGTTCGTCCGCGTAATCCGAGTAACGAGTAAGTATACTCTGGTTGTGATGTCAGTGATGCCACTACTATTTCATGGTCGTCTCCCACATATAAAATTACATCTACATATCATTCGAATGCATGTAAATTGGTTCCATATTGTGCATTTTCTAGATAGAATTTTTTTCAAAGCAGAATGACATTTTTTACCTGAATCGACAGTGATAAGAAAGTTTTGTCATTTTAATACAGTTTGCATCTTTCATTTTCACAGGTGGTACAGGCTGGTGGCCTATCGTTGCTTCACTTGGTGGCTTCACGGGAGGCTCGGACACCGCGTTCGGAGAGTAATACCTGCCTGTGCGGTACTTGCCATTAGACAACATTTCCCCAGCGACAGTGGACAATACCGCGGATTTTCCCTGGATGTGCTGCAACCGGAACTTTACAATGTTTAATGTTTATTATTTATGTTCAATTGAAATTAAGATCTAAAATAAAACCCAACATATATTTTAACAATGGTTGTTTTGGAGGGGGCGCTGTTGCGCACATTCAAGATGGCCACCTAGTGTGGGAGCTCCAGCTCAGAGAAAATCCTGTTTCGAAATAAATCCTGTCAGGACCGTCTAAACTGCAGAAATTTCACGACGCCCTTATAGCGGAAGCCCTGCTGCACACAGTGCTGGAAAATCGTGAAAAATCGGAGCCGGGGTGCGGACATATCCGACGGCAAAGTTTGGCGGCTGGTGAGGACCTGCGGAGCTGGCTGCGAGCACCGCGGAGGTCGGACTGAGATCCGGAGTGGGGGAGGGGCGCCGCTCAACACGTGGTGACCCGCCCGTGAGGGAGAAGGAGAATTCTGCCGCCTGGAGAGAACGGAGCTGGGTCGCTGCCCGCGATTGCTCCCCGGATCCCACTTGGAGTGGTTGGACCCCGCACGAGAGGGAAAAGGAGTACGGAGGCGCCAGACAACAACGCCGCTGCGATCGCCGGACCCAACTGCCACCGGCTCTGCGCAACTCTCTCCCGGCCAGAGGCCTGCGGGAGACCTGCGGCTGGTTCGGCCCATAACAGCGGCCCCCTGAGCAGAGTCGGGGCTTGACAGCCGGGGGCGAATGTGGCCGGAAACGACACGTAGCATCAAGTAAGTGGCTGCAGACGGCGGGAGTGAATCCCCCACCTCTGGGGAGGGAAAGCAGAAGAGGGGCGGCAACAACAAGGAAGACCCTGCGCAGCGCCCCGGGGCTGTGTCCCAGGCCCGCCTCATATTACCCTCATATTACCCTGACCAGCACAAAAGGTGGCACCCCAGGCTACTTTGGAGCGACACCCTACAGCACCTAAAAACCTCCCAGTACACTGTAAAGGCGTGACAAGCGGTGCCCACGCGCCCCACAGTGATCTCGGGCCTACTGTGGGGAAGCAGCGGATCTGCCGTAGAACACCAGAATACACTGAGATCCAGGGCTGAAACCCCTTAGCGTATTATCCGAAGTGGAAGTAGGTGAGGCCTCAACTTACATAACGTTGTCCGAATACGCTCTGGTTGCAATTGGAAAGGCAGACGATAAGTGTGGATACACCGAGGGGTACCCCCCTCTTCATACTGGTGTGCAAAGATACACAATACGGGGGGAATAATGACCTCACGTATCCGGGTGCCACACCACATGGGCCGCACCGAGAAGAGAGGGGCAGGTGGGAAGAAAATTGGCCCAATGGATACTTTTACCAGCTCACAACCACAAGGAGCGGCCAACGGGGAGCCGCAGCTACCTGACGGGCGAGTGGCCGTCCCGATGGAACGGCTAGCAACATTAGTGGAGAACGGATTCATGGCTATGAACGTTAAGCTAGACGATATAGTGGCAACAATTGGATCTATAAAAGCACGTGTTGAAAAAGAAAGTGCACGTGTGACAGAGGCGGAAAATAGGATAAGTGCAAGTGAAGATACGATACTACAGCACAGTCGAGATATAGCACATCTCCAAACCGAATTGCACAAAACACAAAGCAAGTGCGAGGACCTCGAATCAAGATCCCGGAGAAACAATATCCGGATTGTTGGGGTATCGGAAAAGTTCGGTAAAGGCCTCATGGAAAGACAAGTTGAAACATTGCTGAAAGAAATCCTCGGCACCGACGCCTTCTCGGATCACTTTCTGGTGGAGAGAGCTCACCGCATACTAGCACCACTCCCGAAACCAGGAGCTCCCCCTCGAACTATCATTGCTCGCCTCCTAAACTACCGAGACAGAGACACTATACTTAGGCTATCGAGAGAAAAAGGAACTCTACAGTTTGAAGAAAGCAAAATCCACATATACTCGGATTTCTCGGCCAGCGTACAAATACAAAGGAGATCATATGAGGGAGTGAAGAGACAGTTGCGTATGCGTAATGTGCCCTACGCTCTCATCTTCCCGGCGAAAATGAGAATTCAGCATGGAGGAAGGGCTCACTTTTTTGAAAATCCCACAGATGCTATGTCCTACGTGGAGTCTTCCATTCCACTACCCCCGGGTGACCGAATGGCAGACCAAAACGCGAATTCATAACTGAAGAGGGAGAGGCTAGAACTGGTAGAGCGAATAGAGAAGCTGAAGCACGATGGCCTGTCACACGGTGAGAAAAAATGCAGAAAGTGGAAACTCCGTGATGTTGACGGACTGAACTATAATTGTTATTGTTCCCGGGCTGTGAGCCCCAACTTAGAGCGCACCAGTGTGCTGCAAACAGTGACCCTCAGGAAAGTTCCACATGGTTCAGGGAATGTTTATCGCGGGGCAGCATTGTCATGTTGGGGTTGATAATGAGGGTGGGGGTCAAAAATATCATATGACTAAACGGGGAGGGGGGGAAAGTTGGGGACAGAGACTTAGTTGGAGAAGTCTCACAAGTGGGTAAAAGTGGTGACATTGCAACACGTGGAAATCTTTATAATAGCAGCAGGTCCAAAAATGTAAACTGGGAGTATAGATATGGCTAATTCTGTCAAGGCAGCCCAAGGGCTCCGATTGAAACTACTCAGTTGGAATGTCCGGGGTCTGAACAACCGAATCAAATTGAGAAAAGTGGGAGCCTATATTACTCGACACCAACCCCACATTGTCATGCTACAGGAAACCCATGCGCTCCAGAAGGTCAATGCCGAGTTCTTGAGGGGGTGGGGTTCTCACAGGTATTGCACGGAATACTCCTCACAGGCAAGAGGGGTACTAACCCTGATACATCCCTCCGTTGGGTTCCAGTTTGAGAGGAGTAAAATAGACCCAATGGGTCGTTATGTCATACTTTGGGGTAACATTAAGGGGGAAGAAATTATTTTCATTAATACATATGGTCCGAACATTGATGACCCTGAATTCTACATAAATGTGTTACAGGAGATCGGCACGCGTGGGGACGAGCAAATAGTGTGGGGAGGAGATTTTAATACTATCCTAGATACAGACCTAGATCGTTCAACCTCCACACATAGGAACCCCTCGAGAACAGCCAACACTCTACAACAAATCATCTCACAGCTGCAACTGGTAGACGCCTGGCGAACACTCCACCCCCTAAAACGACAGTATTCCTTTTACTCCTCAGTACATGACACCGAGTCGCGCATTGACTATTGGCTGGTGTCGGCGTCTCTCGTGCATCAAATTAACGGAAGTGAAATATTCCCCCGCACCCTGTCAGATCATTCTCCCATAGAATTAGATATGACATTGATAAGACTTAAACCCCCGACCAAGAGATGGAGAATGCCTTCCGACTTTTTTAAGGATCCTGGAGTGGTAGAGGAACTACACACTGAGGTTGAATTCTTCTTTGAGACCAATAAGGGTTCGGTAGATAGCCCATCGACGCTATGGGAAACATTCAAAGTGTGGGTGAGGGGTATCCTGATCTCTAAGTCCACGGGACTATTAAAAGCGGTTAGGAAAGAACTGGAGGAGGTTGAAAAGCAGTTGGGGGAACTAGAGCAAAAATATACATCCTTGCATGAAGATAGTACCCTCGCAGAAATTAATAGCAACCTACAAGAATTTAATAAACTAGCAAATAGGGAGTTGCTGTACATGGCCACTCCGGTCAGAGCTCGCCGGTATGGTGAAGGAAACAAGGCGGGGCGCACACTAGCTAACCTATTAAAAGCTGACAGGGGTCGCACCCCGATCTCCAGCATAATAGGAAGCGACGGGACAGTACAAACAAATGAGGAGAATATCAATGGGGAGTTTGCCCTTTTTTATAAAGAGCTCTATGCTAATCATGACTTGAAAGACCCCGGTGATATCCAACTGTATTTAGACAACATAACGCTCCCGAGATTGACGGACGAGAATAGACTACAATTAGACCAACCCCTTACGATAGAGGAAATTAAGGTAGCAATTAAATCATTGGCCAATGGAAGAGCCCCTGGTTCGGACGGACTGGGAATCGAATTGTATAAGGAGCTGAGCGAAGAACTTGCCCCGATATTGCTGTCCATGTGGGAGGAGGCCACAGAGATAGGAACACTGCCACCATCCATGAGAGAGGCTATAATAACGGTACTCCCCAAGCCTAGACGTCCCCCCAATGAGATGTCCTCATACAGGCCTCTATCCCTTATAAATTGTGATGCAAAGATATTTGCGAAGATCCTGGCCAATAGACTCCTTCCGCACATGCCAGTATTAGTCCACCCTGACCAATGCGGGTTCATCCCCACTAGATCTACAGCACTTAATCTGCGCAGGCTGTTCGGCGTGATGGCCCAAATCAAACCGGAGGCCCAGGCGGTAGCTCTATCACTAGATGCCGAAAAGGCGTTCGACTCCGTGTCATGGACATACCTGTTCAAGGTGCTAGGCAGGTTCGGACTGGGCCCTAGCTTTTTGAACTATGTCAGGGTACTGTACACTAACACGGGGGCCAGGGTGTTGACTAACCACACTATGTCAGACTGGTTTGAGCTGGGGAGGGGCACTAGACAGGGCTGCCAGTTCTCCCCCATACTGTTTGCTCTCACCATGGAACCAGCTGCGGCGGCAATTAGGGAACACCAGGAACAGAGAGGTATACGGATGGCGGGCCTTGTTCAATCAATATCCCTATATGCCGATGATACCCTATTATATGTTAGAGAGCCTGACACACACCTGGGCCCGGTAATGGAGGAAATGCACAAATTTGCATTACACTCAGGATATAAGACTAACCGATCTAAGTCTGAAATCTTCCCCCTGACCCCTGCCACCAACTGCCCGAATAACACACTTGGACTAAAGTGGTCCCCAGACAAGATCAGATACTTAGGGGTTATAGTTTCTGGAGACAGGACTTCTCTATATTTGAACAACCATGATTCCCTGCTGTCTACTATCGCCACTAAACTCCGCTTCTGGGCCAAACTCCCCATATCGCTAATAGGCCGGGTAGCCATATTAAAAATGATCATCCTCCCTAAACTATTGTATGTATTTACTAACATCCCGATCTGGCCTGGGAGGACATTTTTTGACACTCTTAGGTCCCTGGTGGTGGAATTTATATGGAGTGGAGGGACACCTAGAATGAAGTGGGAAAAAATGGTGGAACCATACAATAGGGGGGGCATTGCGGCACCCGATTTTGAATTATATTATCTGGTTGCACAAGCCCAATTTGTTAAGCACTGGTATGACGAACACGACACCTCACCCCACATTTGTCTTGAGAAACATGCAGCGCGCCCGACCGACATAAGATCAGTCATATTTAAAATTAAACACAGGGACGACTGCCCATTTGATCCAGTTAGCACGACAGCCCAGGCATGGTTCAAAACCTTCCGAAGGCTTGGGGTGAAGACGCCTTACTATGCTGAGGCCCCCTTTTGGAATTTCCCGGGCATAACACCCACATACGACCCAGGTATACAGAATAAATGGGACCCAGATGAAGAATTTAAAATCAAAGACATATTTCCCAATGGGAAGTTTATAACACTGGAGGAATTCAAGACGGGGATGGGGAGGGATCAGCTGATGATCCTACAGTTTCATAGAATGAGATTGGCCTTTAAGGCCCGGTGGCCGACGTTCCCAGATGAGCCCCCCCCACACCCATCTCTGTTGGCCCTTTCAACTCGGGCTGGAACTAGCATTTCGGGGCTATATGGGGCCGTGCAGATTAATGCCCCAACATTGAATGTGATGAAGGCCTCCTGGGAAACAGATCTGGGTGAGGATATAACAGATAGACAGTGGGAAAGGTACTGCGAAATGACCAAGAAAGTATCCATGAATGCCGGCCTCCGGCTGATTCAGTTTAAGATGTTGAACAAACTACACTACACCCCCCAGAGGGTGGCGAGGTTCACGAACAATGGGTCTGGTACGTGTCCAAAATGTGGGACAGACCAGGCTGATTCGATACATATGTACTGGAATTGTCCTCATGTGCTTGCCTTTTGGGGAGAGGTTGCGCATATCCTTGAGGAGGTGACTCAGATACCAGCAGACCTCACTCCGCGGAAGTATTTGTTTGGGGACATTGGTAAACAAACAGAGGTGACAAAGAGACTCTTCAATGTAACATGTGCAGTGGCGAAGAAGTGTATATTGCAAAACTGGAAGAGTACACAGGCACCGAGAGTGAGTCACTTCCTCAGGGAACTGATGTATGTAAATGAATGTGAAGAATATTACATATTAACTACCCCAAATCCAAGTAAACCAAAAGACATATGGGCCCTGTTCAGAATATATCTGAGTGAAGCCAACTCGGACAGTGACAGCCCAGTAGGGCCGAGCGCTCCATATAATCAGTAAATGCTGCTTATGCTGTACGGTAACCCAACAGAATGTTGATGTTTCATATATATGTAATATCAGTTGTTGTTGCAATGTCATGTACCACAATCATTAAATAAAGTTTTTTTAAAAAAACAATGGTTGTTTTGATTTTTTAAATGAATCTAGTGTGTCTCCATTGAATAGTCTTCCTGTGCCTTGTCTTGTCACACCACATGTCTCCGGCCAGCATCCTCCCTCACGCTGGCCGCCCACCTTCAATCCACATAACCGTTGAACCCATATGCAGCAGACATACATATGTTATTTTGCAGGTTGGCATCAAGCCTCCCGGCCTTGCCTCCTCCCCCAAAAATACTTACCACACCACTTTGTTCAAGCGTTGGCAATAAAAGGCCGTTGGATTTTATTGATACAAAACATGGTTATAGGTAAATAATCAATATGGTTGATCATAATAAATCATCCTTTTGGGCACCGGGTACAGAGATGACCCCCTCTGGCCCGTGCCGCCTTGCCACCACAGGCCAGCCTGCTGCTGACTAACTGCCTAGGCATCCAGGGTCTCCAGGGTGAACTGCACCCATACATTCTCCTGGGAGGCTGAGGTATTTATAAACTCACCCCCCTGCCTTCCATGTACTAGATCCTGCAGCCTGCCTCTTACATGCAGTTAGATGGCCTCTCCTTGGTGAGGCCCTGCGGCAAACGAGTCTTGTCTGCACGACCACCGCCCCAATCCACCCCCCCGCCCTATCAAAGGCAGTTCGCACCGGGGTACTTGTGCTGGCAAGTGGAGCTGTCAGGGAGCGATAAAGGCCAAGAGGTGCCAAATAGCATGTACACTTCAAAGTGGTCTATAGAGCATGGGTTGTTGTTCCCATGTCTACCTCCAGACCCCGTGTCTCCTGCCAAGCATCCCCCCTCACGCTGGACGCCCCCCTGCAAACCGCATAATGCCACGACATATACACGTCATTCATTCACAAACACACCCCTGTTTCGAATTCTTTATAACCCACTTCATATTTCTAATGAGAACTTCTTTGCGCTTTGCTAGTCAACCCGTGAAGGTGCTGGTTATCTGCTCTTCGTCTCTGTGAACTTCCGTGACCACTTCGAGGAAACTCGTCAGTTTGCAACCTGTGAACTGCTCCCTGTTCTACGACAAGAAACTACTCTGACCCCTGCATCTAACTGTTTGTTCGTCAAGGTAAGGCTATGTACCATAATCATTTTGCGTCCAATTTCTTTTCGTTCAAGACAGTACATGCAAGGAACTAGTCACATGTTCTGAGTTTAGTGAAATTATTTTTCTATTTTTTTAAAGTTATTCAAATACTTATCCGCATGTGAATAACGTGTATAGTTCCAAGAACCAAAACGAACCTTGCATTGAACCTTTTATGTGTCATTTTATTTTTTAACACATTGGTATTCATAGAGAATTGTTGATCTTTACTTTTCAGAACTTTCCACAATGCCTGCCTGTTCCATTGGCGGTTGCCCTTCGAAGACTCATAGTAAATCTGAAGGTACTATAATGCATGTTTTCCCTAAGACAATAGATCAGATAAGAGAATGGGTCCGATATTGCGGATATCCACCGTCTGAGCTTGAAAGTAGAGTCCTAGAAGTCTTTGCGGACAAGAGGGGTGATCGATACCGCATCTGCAGCAGGCACTTTACCTCTGACATGTACTCCACATCATTGCTAATAAAAAAGAACACACCGCGAGCGAAGCGAAAATTGCTCTCAACCGCTATTCCCACTCTATTCGTCCACATCCCTCCACTGGTGAGTCAAGTTTACGTATTTATCTCTCGGCCTTGCGGTAGTGTGTAGCATTAGCTAACAATAATTTCCCCATTTATGTATCCACTCAATATGAAGGCGGAAGATTCTCCATCCGTGTCGTTATTGCAGTCATCAGCCACTTCAAGCGCCTATCGGGTAATCTTACTTAGCTATTCTGCCACTGACTTGTTTTAGGCATGTAAATCAATAGTTTTAATTTATCGTGTGATTATTTTACCTAATGGTACACCCTTGTACTCGTCCTCTAGTCTTTGTTTTCAGTTATAATTATTGTTATCCAAAATAATGCAAGTACTGTCTTTCAGGGAGATGCTGAGGAGTCCAACGCATTGACGACAACCGTTGATGTCACTCAGATGCTCGAGGTACGTTTCCGGACAGTTCCATCGATGGAGATCATCAGATCTTGCATTCTTGTAGCGTGATTGTTACTCACAATGTTTCTTTCGTTTTTAGCCATTGATATGTCCTTCTGTCGTCGCCCTCCTATGTGTCTTCTTTTTTCAATATTGTGTTCATTACTAATGAAAGTCCTATGTTTCAGGGAGTCGATGGAGCATTAGTCCAAGAAGAAGGGGGAGCATGCAGTTACGGGTCGGAGCAACAGCTTGCAGAAGTGTGCACCGCAGTTACATCGTCACTTGATGTTCTTATGCATTTCGAGGTATGGATACTGACAGTTCGATCAAGCGAAATCATATGACGTGATTGCATCCGCTAAACTTCCTTCTTTATTAACGCAAGTACTATGTTTCAGGGAGATGACGGAGCTTCTTCTACAAGAACATCACCCCTAGTAGTTGATGCAGATCTCTGGGTGGTGACACTTGCAACGATCGAGCAAATCGAATCATATTTAAATATCCATTATTTATTTTAGACAACTGATCATTTGTGCAGGTCTATTTAGATGAGCCGTTGACGCCTGCACAAAGTGTATGTTCTTTTTAACAAAATAGAAAACCATACTAATGCAATTACTGTGTTTCAGGGAGTTACTGAAGCATCATCTTCAATAATATCATCAATGGAAGTCTATGAGGAGCCCGAGGTATGGATCTTGACAGTTCCATCTAACTAGATCAACAATGCGTGAATAATTGTCGTTTGAATGTTCTACACAAAGCGTTCATTCGTGTTTTGCTATTGAGATGTACGTGGGTATTGGTCCCCAAGTACATTTTGTGTTTTCAATATTATTATACATACTAATGAAAGTTCTATGTTTCAGGGAGTCGATGGAGCGTCAGTGCGTGATGGATGTGCTTATCATGAAAATATAGTCGTTGCAGCGCAAGAGGAAGTGGAGACATGCACACACGAGTCGGAGCAACAGCGTCCTGATGTTGAAGTTCGAGGCAAGAAAGTTTCAAAGAAAAGAAAGCAAAAGAAGGTTAGTGTCCTGGTCACTATATTATGTTGTTTTTCACTGTTAATAGTTCAATACTGTAAGTTGTGTTTAAACTGAACATCCCTTTTCCAATCTGTCCTCTAGTTGCGAGTGGGTGTACGAACTAGATCTACACAGACAGTGAAGCGAACGAGAGATGTTGCTTGTCAAACCTTTTGGCAGGGACTTGAGACTGGAGATGCATCGTGCCAATGGGAAGAATATGAAGTGATTGACAACTGAGCTATACCACATCCAGCCATTGATAGTGAATGTCCTCCTGGTAGTTCGGATGCAGTCGGAGATCAATTCACAGAATCCACACCCGCAAAAACTAAGACCGCGAGAAAGTTGAAGAAATTGTTTTATTCACCCATCGCCGGAGAAGGAACAGATGTTGCAATGGAAGAGAATGAAGTGGACGACAATGAAACACCATCAATATCACTGAACATAGCGGAAGACGATATCAGAGATTCTACCTTTCATGTGAGTGACATGTCCTCAACGTTACAGGCCGAACCAGCTGGGATGCAGAGTGACAGTATAAGGAAAGAGGCCAAATTCATTGTATTCGATAGTTGTTTGATTGATATTATTCGGATGAAATGTGGGCATTCGGTTGGTGGGGAAGTATGTGGGGAGCCATTGATTAATGTGACTCGTGCAATTCGAGGCACTAACCTTAAAATACATGCCACCTGTACAAAATATCATCCTTTCTCATGGTCTGCACAACCCATGCTGGGGCAACTGCCAGCAGGCAATCTACTTTGTGCAGCGGCTGCACTTTTTAGTGGTTCAAGTTTTAAAAAGTTAGAGTCTTTCTTTCAGTTTGTGGGAATCCATTTCATTGCGAAAACTCAGTTCTACAAATACCAAACCGATTATCTATTTCCAGCCATTAGCGAAGCTTGGAGAATGGAAAAAATGTCTATTGATAGTACATTCGCGGGCAAACGGTTCAGGCTAGCCGGTGATGGACAGTGCGACAGCCCAGGATTTTCAGCCAAGTACTGCACCTACCACTTTCAGGACATGGAAAGTAAGAAAATTGTGAGTTCGGTGGTCGTGCAGGTGTCACAAAGTACATCCTCAGTGGCCATGGAGAAACTTGGCTTTGTAGCATCATTGCAAGAACTACAATAGCGGTGAATGGTGATCGACCTGATAGCCACGGACAGACACGTTTCAATTGCCAAGACAATGAGAGAAGAGTACAAAAATATAAATCACCAATTCGACGTTTGGCATCTTGCAAAAACAATCAATAAAAAAATGTCGGCTGCAGGTAAAAAAAAAGATATGCAAGGTATTTCACAGTGGTCCAAGTCAATCAGCAACCATCTTTGGTGGAGCTCAAAAACATGTGGAGGGTCGTTGGAAATTCTACTGGAAAAATGGCGGTCAGTAATGCTACACTGTAGCAACGTTCACCGCTGGACCACAAACCAACATTTCCACAATTGTGAACATGGCCATTTGTCCACAGAGGAGGCACGGAAGAAGAAGTGGTTGATTCCTTCATCACCCACTCACAAAGCCATTGAAAAGATTGTATTTGATAAAACTATAACAAGAGATTTGAGGGGACTCACGGAATTCTGCCACACAGGAGATTTGGAGGTGTTCCACAATATGTGCCTAAAGTACAGGCCAAAACGATTGCATTTTGGCATGGAGGGCATGATAAATCGGACTCTTCTAGCGGTCTTGGCACATAACCATAATGTTGGCCGTCGTCAAAGTAGGACGACCGGAACTTTAGGGACGCTTCGCTACAATAAGGCCTTCACTAAAAGAAGTAAACAATGGGTGATCAAACCAGTGTTTCAGGATATGCAATATGAGTTTATTGAGAGACTTATTGTTGATGTCCTAGATAGGCACATACATGGAGTTGTGAACGAACCTGTGCAGGGGACAACTGCATTGCCACCCAACATTGCCTATGTTCCATGTCCACCTAAAGAAGAGCTCATTGAGAAATACACATCACGGTTTAAATGATTGTAATTTGATTGTCTGTTCTCTCGAGTCTCCTCATGTCGCAGGCCCATTGAATATGTGTAGCTATGTATTGTGTAAATAAAAGTGATTGCTCAGTGTACATGCAATGTGTCTATCCAACCTTGTTCATTTGCGCATTAAATTAAACCAAACAGTAATATAAATCATTTTTCAAAAAATATAGAATGTCTCCGTATTTATGGTTCTCTGGGGCTGCAAATGCACGCAGACAAAATGCAAAGATGGAGTGTAAATTTCAAGTCCTGTGAGATGGCCTTACTCTGAATGTAGCTAACTAGGAATGTGTGCTCGTTCAAAGTGAAGGTCAGCTGCTTTGATTTTTTGCTCGGGTGCCGGAATGGCCCACGACTCAGTATAAGGTTCTATTGTTATTTGACCTTGACAGGCCGGGACCATCCCGAAAGACTTCTTTTTGGGGGTGTGGGGCAATAACGTAAGAAACGATAATGAATATAATTTCAGAAACGAAAGCCATTTAATGTTCGTTCATTAGAAGAAATAACGTCGGCATAGAAGGAGTGGTATTTCGGGGCTGCCCTACGCACAGACACAAGGGAAAATGCAAATATAATGTAAGTAACTCTTTAGATGAGTTTATACCGCAATTTAATTACTATACAGTAGCTTTAAAGACGGGTTAAGTTGTACTTGTTCGTTCTATGTGGCATATTGTTTTGTACCACGCACTATCTTGAGGAGAACCATCTCCTTTTACGGAAGCACCTCAAAACCTTCCTCTTTGCTTCTGCTTTCTCTCTCCCTCTCCCCTGCTACAACTGGTCCACTGTCTGCGACCTCGGTCCTGGGCCCTTCCACTCTCCACCTGCACTGCCTCCCTGTCAACCCCTGCACTGGGGGGACTGTCTCAGTATCCTACAGCCCCCCCCTTGACGTATAATACCCAGTTGCACTGTCCTAGCTATGAAATAATTTCCCGACCTATATATAAAATGAATAATTTTAGTAAAGATCTGATGGTGAGACTACTTTCATTTTTTATGTTTTTAAAACAGGTACATCCTTCATTATTGTATATGTCACGAGTACCAAACACCGGCGGATGGCTTTTATAACCGCCAGTTGCTTCTCCGCGTGAACAACGTTACCACCCTGACCATTTTATGGGACGATCGCCAAGTACAAGTATGCCCTTACGCGGTACTAACGGCTAGATGCAACATACAGACCGTTGTGGTGGCCTAGTGCCTCGTTGTTGGAACAGCCATGCTATTATCAGTACGACCGAAGAGCTTATTTTATCGTAAACTAACACCCTGTGTACTGCACACGAACATCGCTTGCCTCAAGACGAACTATTTTGGATCGAGAGCAAAGAAAAATGCAAATCGCAGAATATTCTCTAAACATTTGATGTCCAATAAATCTACTTTGCCAAATGGACAATCTTGCCGTTTGCTTTTAAACCACAGTTTCATATTCCGAATTGTGGCGCTGTATTGTGAGATGATCTAAGACCCTGTGTACAGCAAAGGAACATCGCGTGCCTCAAAACAAACTTTTTGGAACGTGAGCAAATAAAAATGCAAATCGCTGAATATTCTCTAAACATTTGATGTCAAATAAATGTACTTTACCAAATTTACAATCTTGCGGTTTGATTTAAAAGTACAGTTTCATATTCCGAATTGTGGCGCGCTGTGTTGTGAGCTAATCTGTGTTGGTTTCCGGGTTCTGTGTGTAGTCGCGTAGAAGACGCCTGGTCGCGTTTGCCTACGCAGCACAGTCACGTCACGGATAGAGGCGGGGAATATGAATGTTTTGATAAAGTCTGTTTCAGGGGCGGGGGATTTGATTTAGTGCCGCAAAAGCAGGTGAGCCAGGGCGATGGGGGGAAATTATAGGATTATCAGAAAATGGCGGCTGATTTCAAGTGCGTTAATGGACAAAAAGTCGGGTAAGGTCCATAGGAAAGTTTTCTACGATCTACCGATTTATGCTTAAAAACACATGGCCGAACCGTAGGGACAATAAAAAAAAAGTCCCGGAACTATCCTTTAACTACATAGTTGGAACATGTAAAAACACTGCCACAATCATATATATGAACATATATATATTAACTCAACGACTACTGGAGAATGTGTTTGGTTCACTTTATTATCCATTAGAAATTTCAACAGAAGAATCAAAAAAGTGATGTTGGCAACACAAGGAAACATTACTCACAAAAGTGGCTACAGTACTCCTACTCAAATGCCCTCTTTCCTCAACACCTATGAAAATCATCACAGAGGGGACAGGGCTCCATGCTACCGCCTGAGGAATTTAGAGCGTATGTTAGCAGGCCATGCAAACAGAGGGCAGCCACGCCCTGAAACCCACCTCCACGCTCCTTCCTCCTCTGTCCGTGATCTGCCGAGATAATTGAGTAAGGGTGCAGAAGTAAGACACTGACACAGAGGGGTCCATAGTGTTTGCTATAAACTTTAATTCAAGCGTAAAAAGGAAATGAAAACCCTATCCTGCCTTAACTCTAAGAGGTGGTTTCCCTGCCTCAACTGAAATAACTAGTATCAGAATGTCACAGGTTTCCCCCCCTTCTCATCTGTCTATGTTGTTTGTTGGAGTTCTTCGGTGGAGTCTTCTTCTGCACAGTTCGGGTCTTGTATAACCCTGTGCGTAGGTCCTCGGGTTCCAGCGTGCGTTCAGCGTCCCGTCTCCTGGGAACGTTGAGATATCCTGGAAAAGTCCTGGAAACGGCGAAGAGCACACTCGGAAAATGAGTGCACAGAGGTCCGGGATTCAAGAGAGGTAAAAAAAGGGGAGGAATGATGGAGGAGGAAATTAGGTGAACCAGGACCAGGAAACAAAGGATTTAGCAAACGAACTACGGAGCACACGTCTAGCCACGGCAAGCGGTAGCGTTGAGACGCGCAGGGCCGTGGGTGTGTGTCCGCTTTATAGAACGTAGTGCGTACAGCACAGAAACTGGTAAACAGCGTTCTGCGTTCGACGGCCATATTGGGAGTACTGCTGAGTGCAAGCTCCTATGGGTCAGGGACCATTAAGTCCAGAAGGGGCGCGTCCGATGGTTCATGACACAGAATGTCCAAAGCAAAGGTCTTGATGTACAGTGTAAAAATTCTAACTTTGTCCCTCACACTGTAAGCTAACTAAATCAAAGGCAATGTCTTCTTGGTCCAGAGGAATGACTCACTTACCCTGGACAAAATTCAGTTCTCGTCTTGGTAGGATTTTTCCAATGTGGTTTCAGCCACTCTGTAGCCTTCCTCCAGCCTTCCTTAGGCTTACTAAGTAGTTCATTGGGGTACCAGACCCTGGTTGGCAGCTCTGGCTTCCTCTGGACATATACTGTACTGAAGAACCGCCTGGATGCACCTGTCAAGCTGTAGTGGGTCCCTGGCCCTGGTGGGCAGACCTGTTTCCCTCTCACCAGGTACTGCAACGAAGAAGAGTAGCACAGATGCACTGCCCAGGCACTTTTCTTTACTCAAACATCCCATCCCCTTTCCTCCATGCTTATGGGAGAGTATAAATCACTACTCTGCCCTAGGGAGGATGGAATGAAAGTGTTGTGAAAATGTTCCTGAGGACTGTCTGTTCCGAACTGGAGTTCAGCGCTTAACATTTGCAAAAGGATAATGGGGAGGCCCATGTGGCTGCATTGCACATGTCCTCCCATTGAACATGGCCTTCAAAGACTACTGCAGTACTCTCTGCTCTGCTTAAATGGGCATGCAGGCCTGCAGGGGGTTTCTGGTCCTGCATTTCCTATGACTGGGAAATGCATGAAACTATCCACCTCGCAATAGTGGCTTTAGTCGATTGTCTGCCAAGATACACCCTGCCATAAACAACAAATACTCTGCCCGAGGACCTGTAAGGCCTAGTGCTCCCGAATTAGATCATCAAGGCCATTCGAATATCTAGGGTATCCAAAATCTAATCAGCATTTTATGGCGGATCTGGAGAAAAAAAAACAGGTATCTTCTGATGTGTGTGGCGGTTGTAGACCACATTGGGTAAAAATGAAGGGTGAGTCAATGAGATTACCTTGTCTAGGCGCAATAACAGATGAGGTTAATCAATAGACAGGGCATGGGGTTCACTAACCCGCCTGGCCAAAATAATTGCCACCAGAAAAGCGGTCTTCAAAGTGACCACACATAAATCAATGGATGCCATTGCTTTGAATGATTTGTTCGCAAAAGCCATCAAATCTATGTTTAGTTTCCAGCTCGCAATTGGGCATCATGTTGGTAGAAACAGGTGAACAAGCCTCATCCAAAATGACGTTAAATAATCGGGTAAGCGTAAGAGACCAGCTTGCCCTGATTTGAAATGTAGACCCCAAAAGCCGCTAGGTATGTCCGGTACGAAGAGACTTGGGTCCCCGTTTGAAACTGTTTGCTAAGAAAGTGAGGATGTTGTCAATGGATTCCTAAAGCAGATCTTTTGATTTGCCTAACATCCAATGACAAAAGCAAAACCTTTTTTGTATGTATTTCGAGCAAGTGGAAGGTTTTTGGGACATTCTGATATTACCATCTGACAACCCATGTGGGAAGTGTGGAACACAGCAGCACGGTATGGGATGCCCTGAAATCAGTGATAAGGGGGGAAATCATTGCAAAGGCTGGGGGAATCAGGAGACAGCTCAGGGAAGAATTGGACCAAATGGAAAGGAAGATAGAAAGGCTAGAGGCAGCCCCCATAGGCAAACACAACAGGGAAACGGAACTTCGGGAACTCAGGGGAGAAAACGACTCGGCGTGGAATAGGTTGGAAAAGCTAGACCACGCGGCCAAAACGAACAGGGCACATATAGAGGCGGACAGGCCAGGCAGGCTGCTGGCCTGGTTATGCAGAAGGGAACACCCTAGACACCCCACCACCGCACTACAAGACGAGGAAGGGAACATACACCACACACAGCAAGACATAAACGACACCTTCAAACACTACTACACAAAACTTTATTCACATGAGGATCAGGTCCCTCCAGAACAGATTACAGACACCCTTGAAGAGATAGGACTCCATAGGATACCACCCGAGCAGGCCCAGATGTTAGATGCTGAAATCACGCTTGACGACATAACAGAAGCTATCCGGTCTCTGGCAACGTGCAAGACACCTGGCACGGATGGCCTGCCCCCAGAGTTCTATAAAGCATATGAACCCTCCCTCACACCCTTGCTACATGAGGTATTCCAGGAAGCCTATGAGAGGGGAGTGCTGCCCGAAAACATGAGGGAAACACTGGTGGTTCCGGTCCTTAAACCGGACAAACCGGCGGACCTGTGTGATTCCTACCGCCCGCTAGCAATGCTAAATTATGATGCGAAAATTCTAACAGCAATACTAGCCAAGCGGCTGTCCAGAATTATAGGGGACATAATACACGGCGATCAATGCGGCTTTATACCGGGCCGAAATACATCAATGAACCTGCGTAGACTACAACACATTATGGCCCAAACCAATGAGGACAGGAGCCTGTACGCGCTAATGTCCTTAGACGCCATAAAGGCGTTTGACTCTATCTATTGGGAGTGGCTGGTGGCAGTACTTAGAGAATTTGGTTTTGGACCCGGGTTCATCAGATGGGTTCAGATATTGTACACAGGACCAAGAGCTAGAGTGAAATCCGGGAAACACATATCAGAAGCATGGGACATACAGAGAGGGACCAGACAGGGCTGTCCACTATCCCCAATGCTATACATACTTGGGCTAGAGCCCATAGCGATCTATTTTAGGAAACAGTTTTTTGACGCTGGCATAAGATTAGGAGGGGTAGACCACATCATTTCACTCTATGCGGACGATGTCCTCATATATGTTAGGGACCCACATCTCAACGTACCAGTCATGCTGGAGGTCCTGGACAACTACTCCAGAGTATCTGGGATCCAATTCAATAGGTCTAAGTCCTGTCTGTTCCCCCTGGCGGCTTTGCAACATGTCGAGACGGAGGCACTCCCGAAGGTAGGGTTAAAATGGCAAACCACCAAATTCAGATACCTAGGAATTCAGATAATGCACACTCCCTCGCTGATGCACGAACATAACACGAAGGCGGCGCTCCGGACCCTACGCAAATCTATGAACTTTTGGTCGCGACTCCCCCTGTCAATGATGGGAAGGGCCTCCATAGTTAAGATGATTGTTTTACCGCGCTTCCTGTATAGATTCCAAAATGTACACTACTACATCAAAAAACCCTTCTTCAGACTATTGGAGACACTGATAAAGGAGTTCATATGGGGAGAAAATAGACATAAAATAGCACTGTCAACACTAACCCTGCCATATGCCAGGGGTGGCATCCAGCTCCCTAACTTAGAAAAATACTACCTAGCAGCACAACTCAGCTTTATAACTAAATGGCTTTCAGACGAACCAACTGAGGAAAACCCCCTACTGCAGACTATGAGCCTCCCTCACCACCTGAAAGAACTGGTATGGATACCATCGAAACTGATGGGAGAAACACCGCACATAGTCACCCTGGGGAGGGAGGTCTGGCGCAGAACGAGGACACTTGCCCATGCACAGAGGGCCTACTCACCAGAGATCCCACTGATCGCAGACCTATACACAACAGCCACAGACCTGAAACAAATCAGATCATGGGAAAGGGAAGGGGTTTACACCTGGGGGACCTATACGATGAAGGCACATTCAAGGATTTTATCACGCTGCGGGACAGGGAGGGTATACAATCGGGACAGTTTCTCTGGTACCATAGGACCCGCGCCATAGCGCGAGGCAAGTGGGAGACATGGCCCGAGGAACCGGACACAGACCCACTATTAACACTGTTATACAACATGGGGGCGGGCTGCAGACCAATATCCCAAATCTATAGGCAACTGAGCGACACACCTAACCCCCGAAGCACGGACATGAAAAGGAAATGGGATATGGATATAGGCAGGGAGATGACAGAGGAGGAGTGGACCCGGGCGCTCACATTTCCCAAGGAGGTGTCGAGAAACCACCGGTTCAGGCAAATACAGTTGAATGTGCTATACCGAACCTACCTAACACCGAAGCGGATAGCCAAATTTAGCAAGCAAACGCAGTCAAACTGCACCTGGTGCAGCAAGGAGGAAGCAGACCTAATCCACATGATGTGGGAATGCCCCAAAACGAAGACACTTTGGGGAAAGGCGAAAAAAGCATGCGAGAAAGCAGGCATGACCAAATACAAATGGACGCCGGAGGAGTGCTTGCTGGGAACCTACCCCAGATTGGCCAAGATAAAACACTTAGTCAGGCTTATGGACATAACGTGCATATTAACCAAACGAACTATAGCCATGTCCTGGAAAAAAACAGCCGGACCACAATACAAAGCATGGCATGGAGAAATGATGCGATGGCTCCCGGCTGAGACTAAGGCCTGGGAAGAAAGCGTGGCCAGATCAACCGAAGAGTCTAGTAGAGCCTTGGAAGCATGGAAGGAACTCACTGGACATATGTTTCTCCCCTCTGACGACAAGCCCCCCTGAGCCAACGGCTAACACAGACATGCCTACAAGACATAAAGGAAGACTGGATGAGAGCCAACGAGCGACACTATGGACCTCTGTGAAACATCCCCCCCACACCCTGCAAACGACATGATTGTCCCCTCTCGAACACCCCTATCCCCCAAGGAAGAGACGAACGGACACACGTGAACAATGTAAGGAGACGGTTGTTATTGTTTGTTAAAGTTAAAATTAAAACAAATTTTGGATATTACGAGAATAAGGCATAACATGGAAATATGTAACAGATGTTATTGAAAATGCCAATAAACAAATTTTAAAATAAACCATCTGACAACCCCAAGAGACCATAATTCAATGTTTCAGGTGCCAGAGTGCCAAGAAAGTGATTGTGGGCAGAGATGTAGCATCTTACCTCTGCTGATGAAGCAAATTCGGAAGGAGGGGGCGAAGGGGAGATGGTCCATTTTCCTAAGCAGTAGGTCAGAGAACCAATGATTCTGTGGCCAATGTGGGGGCCATCAGGAGGAGTGTGCTCTGAATTCCTGCAAGGCCTTCGGAATCAAAGAGAGAGAAGGGAACGCATATGCAAGCAGAGTGTTCCTTGAGATTGACAATGCATCCCCAGTGACACTCTTCCTCTCCCGTTCCATGAGGCATATTGACAACAGGTAAATATCTCCAAGAGGGCCTGTTTTCTCAATTCCTACTCTTGGCTGATGAACGTGTACCTGTTCAGCTTGTCTGGCCGAACAAGGTCTGATCCTGCCAGATCTGCCTGCATGATTATGTTGTGGCTCAGTGCCTGCTACCATAAGGGCACTGATAGAGAACATAGTTCCACAGATGTTGTCCCACCATGCTTGTTGTTGTAAAACATTGTTACTACACTGTCTGAATACACTGGAGCCTACCATCACCGGCTGCAATGCCTGCCATGCTATGAAGACTGCCTTCAACTCAAAGAAGCTTATGTGCTCCTGGGAATACTCCACGTTCCACATGTTGTGGACTAGGAGATCTCCTAGTGTTGCAACTGACCTGGATAAGGAGGAGTCTGTTATGATGGTGAAGTGATTTGGTCGATCCTATAAAGCAATGGCTGTTTGGAGGTATTGGTGGTTTGCCCATCATTGAGGATCTTGCTAAAGTCGTGAAGTGATGGGTATTGTCTTGGCTAGGGGTTCCAACCCCGAGTCCAACTCGCTAGCAGGTGTAGCAGAGTGCGACGTATCCTCAATCTGGCCATTGGTACTGGCAGAACACAGGCCACCATCAGTCTCAACAGAAGTAAGAAATGCCATGCTGTTGTAGAGGGTGGAACTGAAAAATTGTGAACGCTTCTAGAAGGTTGTTAATCCTTGTAGGAAAACTTTGCCTGAAGCCGACTCTCAACAGAAGCCTATAAACTCCAGTTCAGTTTTTTTTTGTCAGGGTTAGTGTGGACTTTTTTATGTTGACTAAAAGACCCAGTGCACACATCAGGTCTAGAAGATGCAGGTGGGCTAACATTTGGACTGGGGACTGAGTCTGATCAACCAGTCGTCCAAGTATTTAAATAATGCCTTTTAGGTTTAGAAATGAAGCCACCACTTCCATCAGCTTTGTGAACACTTTGAGGCAGAGCAGAGGGCCAAAGGGTAACACTTCATACTGGAAATGATTGTGGACTATGGAGAACCGCAGGGAACGGCGGCGCGGAGGCCACATGGGGATATGTAAATATGCATTGTGCAAGCACACAACTACCAGGCAGTCGCCACTAACCTGGCTGAAGGGATGATCAGTTGATAGCAGGCGTAATCATCTTGAGCTTTTCTTGGGATAAGCAAAGTTTCAAGGGGGGAAAAGGTCTAGTATTTACCGTAAGCCAGCCTTGTTTTTCTTTGGAACAGTTAATAATGGTGAAAAACCTTTAATAAAAACCCTGACTGAAGAAGGCACCTATTCTATTGCCTCTATGAGTAACAGTTTGGATATCTCCTGTGAGAGGGAGTAAGAGAGTCGGCGGGAGCTGGAGGATTGGGTGAGAAGGCAGCGATAACATATGTGGAACACCAACAGAGAACAAGTGCCTCTGGTTATCATCCTGCATTGGGCAAGATGATGGTGCACTCGTCCTCTGACTATGAGCTGTGGGATCTGCACTCTCACATCACTTAGACTGCTTTGATTCTGAGGTGGGGCTGGTTTGGGAGACTAACCCCTAGGAAGAGATACGTGGTTGCTTCTTCCATAAAGCGCCTAGAGCTCTATCCTATCTACTCTTGGAACCATGGATGCCTCTGAACTCTTGGCAGGGAATGACCGTCTCCGAAGGCCCGAAATGCCTGGCTTTGCGGGGGGCCTGGTTAGGGCACAATTTCCTTTTTATTTAGCTCCTCAACCATGTCCGGGCTGAAGAGTTCCACCCCATGAAAGGGTAGGTGCATGGTTTGCTCTGGTATGTCTGACTGGAACTTGGTGGACCGGAGTGCTTGAACCGATGGCCATACCCATAGAAAAGACAAGGCTGCCATTTTTGTGAGACACAGGTGCACAGGAGCTGCTGCCCGCCGGCACAAAATACGTTGCGCCTTTGTCCACGCATTGAAGCCTTTAAAAACCGAGGATCGGACCCTCTGCGGCAAAGCCCTTGCAGAAATACGCTGCAGGTGTTTGCCAGCAAAGGGGTAGCAGTTGTAGGGGTGGACTGGTCCAGGAGACCCCCCTCGCCTGCGTTTTCTCCCCAGGTGAGGGCTATGGCTCATTGGGCGTCCCCTCATGCCACCCGGGCCCAGGTGATGGAGGGTTCACCCGCTGGAGACATTGCCCACACGTATTGATTGCCCACATGTATTAAAATTTAGCTAGGCCCAGAAACCATTTTGTCTGGTAAAGATGGTGTGAGCTCAGCGCACTGTAGCGCGGCCCCCACCCTTGGAGAGTTTCAGTCATCCCTGTCGCCGCAGCACCCTGGCAGATCCCCTGCGAGCACGTTCCCACGAACAAGACGGACATGAGCTAGCGTAATACACTAACATTGTAACAGTTCACCTCCCGCAGTGTATCATCGCTCCCAGCATGACCCGGCCAGCAGGCCTGGGCAATGAAAAGAACAGTAAAATGGTCATCAGATGGCAGACAGTCTTTATATATTAATGTCAAGACCACTCGCAAAGTATGCTTTCTTCCACAAAATCCCTTATATTACAAAAGCCTGTAAAATGTATAAATATAAGGAAGCATGCTTCCATGATATAAGCGATGGCGAGCCCACACCATTGCAGTTGGGTACTAATAATAAAGGAACGCACCAGGGATCTATTTGTTACGTGTATCACTGGGAAACTTACACTCCATGGGCTTGCGCCATAACTGAACTAATGCTGCTAGAGGACACGAGAAGACGAATGTAACCATACAGAGGGCTTATGTGAAGGATGCACGAGAAGGCGCTTGTCATGTGTGCATGTCTAGGCCCGCACATGTGCCACCACCGTCACGAACAGTGGCGGGTTACTTTCTATGTACTCCACCAATCCTAATTCTACCTCACTTACTGCAAATATATATGCATATAACTAACTACTGTACTTGTTAAAACATAATGTATGAATAAGGTGCTCAGACTGGGTATAATCGAGACACATCCAGCAAAGTTTAAATGCATGTTTTGTATTGATTTGAATAAGTATTATAGAGTGCTCAAATGTTTGTGATGTTTTTACCTAAATCGGCAACACACGAGGGAGATACCTTTGTGAAATACGTGCAAGGCCATTCCCCCTCCCACCCTGCGAAGGCTGCGAAGGCATGAGAGCAGAGGCCGCGCCGCGCTGCTTTACCTCCCCCAACCAGACTGGAGCCGCTTCAAAGATTTGTAACCCCCTCTGTAGCACCCAAGGCCGCGGCCCGCCACCTGCATTATTTACAGCACAGCAGTAAACCTCTGCCTGAACACACGCGCCCCCTCGTAAACCTCACAACCCACCGGACCATCTCAGACTTATGGCCCTGTGCAATCAGGACACCCAACACTTTGACAACACACAGCGGAACATCCATAACAACTTCTAACAAGGCAGAAAGACCTGTACCGCCCGTCCCAGGCCCTGAAGCTTAGCCCCTCGACCTATGGCCCCGGTCAACAGGACACTGGTAACCATGTCCTGACGTATTACCTCCAGACCCCTCACAAGGTACATTCCTCCTGTGTTGCATTAACCTGTAGTATAACCTATTGGAAGATTTACTAAAGAAGATAATATTGAAATGACTGAATGACTGCGGTGTGCATGGCCTAGGGCAAATAAGTCAGGAAAAGACATTCATCTCTGCCATTGGCCGCGATGGCACAACACCACCACCCGGATGAACTCTGCCACCCTGCCAGGCCCAGCCCAACCCACGAGGCTGACCAGTGACGTCTTCCAGCCAAAGCCAACCACATCGCAGCAGCACCTATGGTTAGTCGTCGCCACCCAATCCCATTGAACTTGTGCCCCCTATAGTGTGTAGGTTCTTATGACGTTTTTTGTAAATATATACGCCTGTCTTTGCTATTGTCAGGCAGAGTGCTCTCGGAGTTTGCAGAGTTCTTTGCATGCCCTATTCTGTTTGATAAACTCCCATTTACGCTCATCCGCACTCTGTCTTGGCCTTATTCCCATTTTGGGAGAGTCCTTCATTGTCTCTCATTGCGGGGAGGATTGTGCTGTTTGGGGACGCTTGCCTTCACAGTGCAGAGTACAAGCACTCAACGAAATAGCTTTCCATCTGCGTCCGAAAGGTAAGAAGGGGCGAGGTGGGAGAGTAGCCATTGATGCGCTCCAGTAAACTTCCCCGGCTTGCACGTCCTTCCCCTCGTGCCAGTCCCTATGGGGGCTGTTCTCCTCGCAGTCTTAGGCTCCACTTCTTCCCGGCATTGCTCGCCTTTCTCCCTATGGCCTGACTCTTCTTGCGCTGCTCTGTTCCCAATCTTAGTCTCCACTTACTCCCAGCCTTGCATGTCTTTCCCCTAACCGCCCGACACTACATGCGCTGTTCCCCTTGCATCTTAGGCTCCACTTACTTCCTGGCCCGCATATACTTCTACCTTACCGCCCAATTCCAAGTACGCTATTCCCTTCTCATTCTTAGGCTCTACCCTTCCAGCAGTTTACTTGTGTTCATTTCTCTTCTTTCTTCTCTCGGTCCCCCTTAGTTGATACTATTGTATTGTATTATATTTTACTGTATTTGTGTGCATTTCTCTTCCTACTTCTTCATGTCCCCCTTAGTGTTTACTATTGTATTGTGTGCATTTCTCTTCCTACTTTTCTTGTCCCCCCCAGTAGTTACTATTGCATTGTACTGCTCCACTCTCCCTCTCTTTAGCCCCCCTAACTGTGATTAATGTCTCTACTGTATTCTGTGTTGAGTGTTCCTGTTCTCCCCCTTTGTGTGTCCTTAAAGTGTGACCCTGCCCTCCCCCACTCGATTGGGCTTTCTGATCTTCCTACTTCCTCTTCGCACCCCTCTATGGTGCTTTCAGTCTCCTCTATCTTCTCTAATTGCTACTCTATCTCCGATCATATCCCTCTCACTAAATCCAGTAGGAAGAAGTTCAAGAGGGACATCCTGGTCTCCAACCCAGGCCTCCCTATCACTGATACCTACACACCAGTGCTTCCTCCAGACAGACCCTTACCGACATCCTCTTTGTTGTTCCCTGTCCAGGCCTATGGACCCCTCATATAGTCTTTGTTCCCTCCCCTTTCTCCTCCTCTCCCATTAATGGTGGCATTCAGTGGGAGGTCCTCAAGGCCCCCCTTCACTCCTCCAAGATCATCAAATGTCTACCTGAATGGCACCGTCTTGGTCCACGGACGTCAGCCCAATCTCCTCCTTTTCGATAAGTGTTTAACACATTGTATCAACTTCCTTCCTTCTCCTGCTATTCCTTCCTACACCTCTCTGGATCCTCCGCCACCTCCCTCTTCCGGCACCTCTTTGGCACCCTCCTTATCCTCTCCGACTACTCTGCCATTTACTTCTTCCTCCTCTGCCCACGCTCAGGCCCCTCTACCAACGTCACAGGGCATACCTCAAGCATGTATCTCTCCACGGGAGTCTTTCAAATTTAGCAATCTGCTCCACACAGCTACTCTTACTCTCCCTCTGCTGTCAAACACTTTTCTGCCATCTGCTGACTTGATCTGGATGTCCTCAGTCTCACCGAGACATGGTTCACAGCCAGCTCTGTCACGAGTTTTGACACTCTCCTCTCTAATGCCTACAAGATCCTCTGCAAACCCAGAACCAACCGTCCAGGAGATGGGGTAGCACTGATCTTTCCGGAGTGGATGCCTGCTTCCGTCATTCCTCTGCAGGTCTACTCCTCCTTTGAATGTCTGGTCTGCAGGCTCTCTATCTCTCGTGGCCTCCCTCTTACTGTGGCCACCATTTACAGGCCATCTAGCAAGGTCGCTCTCTTCCTCTCTGAATGGGCCGACCTCTCCTTGCCCTAACTTCTCCTCTGAGACCTCAACAACCATCTGGAAGCCTCCAACCCCTCCTCTGGGCTCTTTCCACAAACTCTGCGACTTTTCTCTTTCTATTTTACACTCTGGCCCGACACACTCTGCCGGGCACACCCTGGAAGTTCTCATCTCTTCAGACACCCCCTCTCTAACCCTCTCACCACTCCTATCTCTTGGACTGACCACTTTCTGCTCTCCTCCCACCTGATGCTCTGTGTCCTCCCAGGTGAAGCCGTCACCAGCACTGCCACCCACCTTCTTGGTCATCCGGCCCATGATTCATGTGACTTTCTCTCCTCCTCCTACACCTAACTCACACACTGACAGCCCTCTCTAACCTGCATCTCTCTATCTTTAACACTTTTGATGTCCTTGCCCCTGTTGGGAGGATCCGTTTGAAGCCTAACTCCAAGTGCAACTCTTGGTATGATTCTGAACCAACCGCCCTACAACGCAAGTGTAGGGTGGCTGAGTGGATGTGGAGGGCATCAGGTGCATCCTCTGACAAACTGACCTATGGCCTGCTCCAAAGGCAATACTGACTCTGTGTCCTGTCCAAGAAGAGAGCTTCCATCCAAGCCTGCATCTCTGCGGCCTCTAACAACACGGCCAAACTCTTCAAAATCAATAAGGAGCTGGCCAATACTGCTGCAGTCTCCACCTCTTCTGTTCCCTCCCAGGCCCTGGCTCCTCACTTCACCAATAAAACTCAGTACATCCTGTCCTCTCTCTCCTCTTACTCTCCCTCTACCTCTCTCGCCCCTCCTCCTTTCTCCTCTTTCCCTGTGTTCACTCCTGACAATGTTTCTAGACA
This sequence comes from Ambystoma mexicanum, assembly GCF_040938575.1. Classification (NCBI taxonomy): domain Eukaryota; kingdom Metazoa; phylum Chordata; class Amphibia; order Caudata; family Ambystomatidae; genus Ambystoma; species Ambystoma mexicanum. The sequence goes on along the minus strand of NC_090935.1, from coordinate 193,304,353 downwards.
AGTCCGATCTATGAAAGTCTTGTCCAAGCAGGTGCTCCCCTGCTCATTCAGAACCATAAAGGACCACAACGACACCCTCACTCCAGCCTTGGCCGATTTTGGCAATCACTCTTTTGCCACTGGAACTCTCCCCTCCCCCTAAAGCACTCCCTTGTACAGCCCTCCTTAAGAAGCCTTCTGCAGATTTTTCATCTCCGGCAAACTACCACCCGATCTCTATCACTCCTTTCCTGGGCAAACTCCTGAAAAAGCTGGTCATGTCCTAGCTTACTCTCCATACTGAATCGGTTGGTTGTCTCCAAGGCCATCAGTGTGACAACCTGCTCGCTAATCTCGACTCTAGCCTTCTTTCCTTCTCATCCTCCTTGATCCTTCCCCTGCTTTCAACACGGTCAACCATACCATCCTGATCAATCGTCTCTTGACAAGGTGGCTTTCACGGATCAGGCGCTAGCCTGGCTGACCACCTTCCTCCTGGATCGACCCACCCAGGTCCAACTTGGGTTTTTTCTCTCAACCACCTCTCTCTCCACATGCTCACCCTGGCTTTTCAACGTTTACTTCACATCTCTGGCCCACCTCATCTCTACCTTCTCTTCTAACTTTCAGTTTTATGTGGATGACACTCAGCTCTCCTTCAAGCTCCCCTCAGCCTCCTCTCCCCTCTCGCTCATGCCTGACTGTCTATCCGCGATTCAGTGATGGTGTGCCTCAGACGATCTCTGCCTTAATGCCAGGAAGAATGAGATCATTCTCACTGGGACCCCTACTCCCGCTTACCCTCTTTCACTCTGGCCACCCTCCGTGGGCCTCTCCCTGTGCCTTCCTGCGAGGCAAAACACCTTGGTGTCATCTTCAAATCCACTCTCTCCTTCTCTCCTCACATCACGGACCGCTCTAAGAAGTCCCACTACCAGCTGCGTACCTCCTCAGAGGTATTCTTCCTTTTCTCACTTTCCAGAAGCTCACTGTCTCCAGAGCCCTGGTTCTCTCTAGGCTGGACTACTACAACAGCGGCTTCAGCTCACTCATGGGAGAGGGTAACCTGACTGAGGTGCCAAGGAAAAAAAGAGCTGTAGTCACCCTCTTATACAAAGTAGTTCTTGAGGTGATCCAGAGCCGCTGTCTGAAAGATGTCCTGCTACAACATCAGCACCCAGGAATCCTAGAGACGGAGATGACCCACACACACTGACCAAAGATTGTTGGGGTCCGCAACCGAGAACAACCTGTGACACCTTGGGCAAACAGAAAACCCTACTTGACATGGCATAAAACAGGAGTGAACGAGGGGAGATGCGATTAGAAAAGAAAATTGAAGTTACTGCGGGTAAGGAATGAAAAAAGCAAAAAAGAAAGGAAGGCTGCTTCTGACAAGGAGAATGGGACTTTGGAGTAAGGAGCGCGAGAGGCTGTGGGTTCAGGGCACGGTCGCGCTAAACACACTTGGCCCGCTTTCGCGCTCTCTCTAAATTTTTAAAGGAGAAGAGCTCTTGGGCTTGCTATGGGCTCTGTTGCCAACCATGCAGGAACTTTAATAAATATGGAGGAAAGGGGATAGGACATAGGAATATGTATATATAGAGAGCAAGATTGCACCATGACTGGTAAATTAATAGTATTGCTGGTAAGGAGACCAAAATGGAGGTTCATCTGCCCTCTCCTTTGGTCTGAAATACTATAATGACATTGACCAAGTATATCTGGAATGCATTCATCTGCCGAAACTCTAACCCTTTCCTGCGACCTCCATGGCTCAACAGGGTAAAGCTATGCACCCTCTCATTTTGAGCCGACAGGCTAAACAATACATAATCCTTTTCTGCCTTTGTTGCCTGATGGGCAGGACTGCTACAATCACACTTGTAGCGTCGCCCATTAAGGTCATTGATAAGGTTGCTGTCATCCCAAACTTGATTTCTCCAGACATAATTTAGATGGTCATTTCTTTCCACACCCTCAATGTCGATCTGTGATCAATCAATAACTATGTCCAATACCTTTCCTTGGTGCCTCACCAATGCCTAAGCACATGTGCTAGCCCCTATTCTCTTCAGGGACCTCTGTTACTATGGATTGATCCACATAATAGCAGTTATACTGATATTATCTATTTGGATTCACTATTCCCCACTACAGGAGGGGGGAATCTTGAGTCAATCCTAAATGGGACTCCCCTCAGTGAGGCACACTGTGCACACCATCACTCATCTGAAAACATGTTTTTCAACTTTATATTACTGCACACCTTTTCCCCACTGGGCCCTTCTGCCCAGTCCCGACACAAACCTTCACTCTCATTTACTTAAACTGTTAGTCATGCCGTTTCTTGGCAATAGCAGGTACTACTGCTTTGAAATCTTATCCTGTAGGAAAATCTATACCGAAGAAAAGGATGCAAAGAAAAACGCCATATTTAACAACAAACACATGAACTACATCCTGCGCAAGGAATTTGAAAAAGACACGTGCAAGAAATTTGCAATGTTAGCAGCCCAATTACAAGTGTTTATGTTCAAATTAACTGACTGGGCCCGAAATATATCTTACTAGTTAACAAAAAGTATCCATCAGCATTTTATTAAATGGTATACAGTCAATCTGGGATGTAAAAGCAAAGCATGTTATATGAGAGCAAAAAGAATCAGTATTAGAAAATTAAACCTACAAATACTGAAAGCGTAAAATGTTCATAGGTGTTTCATTACAGAGAAAATTGTATAATGTTGCCCTGTTTAAAGAGACAATTACAGTGGAGACATGGGGAAAGGAAAGCAATTCTACATTGTGAATAAAACAGTAACTTTTACCTAGAAATTAAAATTGTATGCCTTCCCCAACAACTACAGGACTGGGGGGTGGCTTTCACATGAGAAAAGTGTAAACTCAGGCTTTGAAGTTACACTCTTATGGTACTCCACGAAAAATGTGCTTTTGCTCCCAGAAACCAGGCCTTGCAAGGAAAACAAATGCCGTACAAATACAAGGGATATTCGGAAAATGGAAGGCTTGCAGTGGTTTTCTCCCCAAAGTAAACACAAGTCCCCATCAGCTACGTCTTTCCAGGAGGAAGTGTTTCACATTTTTTTTTTAAAAACAATTTTTATTATTTTAAACAAACTCAAAACATTACAACCATTTAGGACGTTCATGATCACTGTTGAAACATTACATTATTCAATGCTCTCCTCCGTCCTCCACCCTCCCTCCCCAACAACTCAAGCCGTCGAATCCGTGCCATCCACCTGAGCATCTTCAGGTGTCTCAATTATCTTCAACTCCTCCTAGTCTTCTGTTTCATGATTGACCTGGTGGGGGTTTGCCATCGAGATCACCAATTGTCTCCAGGCTATCAGGGGGCCTACATCTTCCTCCACCCCTCTAGTGACTGCTTCATACCAGACTGCAGTTTCTGCTTCAGCCCACTTTAGGAGGTCTGCCCACCACATCTCCACTTTAGGCCGGTGGGCTGCTTTCCAGCTCATTGTGATTCAACGTTTGGCCAAGATATAGGCCAGGCCTTTCATCTTGCTAATATGTTTTAGATTACGTGGCCTAGGGAAACCCCCAAGCATACATGCCCAAGCAGACCCCACATCAAGCACCACCCCCCGACTGGCCATTCTCGTCTTTAGTTCTACCCATAATCTCTTCACCTCTGGGCAAGCCCAGAACATATGCAACAGCCCAGCCTCCTCCTCCTCCCCGCACCTGGGGCCTTTCTGTATAGCCGAGCCACCTTACCTGGCTATTCTGCCAGGGGTCAAGTAAGCTCTGTGGGTGACATATAGCTGGATTTGCTGGAGTCTCGCATTCCGGGACACCTTCTTATGGTACCTTTGGGCTCTATCCCATTGTCCCTCTGTCATGGGTTCACCCACCTCCTCCTCCCATTCAAGCTTCAGTTGGAGCAGCTCCTTCCCCGCCTTCGCACTCAAGAGCTCATATATCCGAGATATTTCGTTCCCGCCCTCCGAGACATCGTACATCATTTCTAGGGTGGCATCGGGTTCTTCTACAAGTACTGTTTCTGGGCACCTTTCCCTCATCCGTTTCATGATCCTGGTGTAAGTGATATATTGGCCCTTATGCACCCCTGTCGCCTCTAGCAACCTCAAATTCCACTGCCTCCCCCTCCTGCCATATGGTTCCCGGTATCTGCGGACCCCTTTAACCAGTTGGGAGTCTTCCCCACAAAATACCACCAACGGGACCTGTTGAGAGAGCAGGTCCGGGTCAGCTACAGTGCTCCATGCCCTGCGCCAGATCTCCCAGCCCAGCACCAACAGTCTCCCCATCTCCGACACTTTTGATTTATGCAGCCACACTGTCTCTTTCAGGAAGTATGGGACAGAGTCACCCCGCAAAAGCCTGGCTTCCGCAGATTCCTCTGCGGACAGCCAACTAGCTACAGATAATAGCTGTCCCGCCAGGTAATATAATTCAAAATTCGGCAGGTTAATGCCCCCCTTATCACACAAGTTTTGTAGTTTCCACAGAGCCACCCTGTTTCTAGAATTGTGCCATATGAAGCCCCTACACAGGCCATTGAGTCTGGCAAAAAAGCGCCTAGGAATCAAGTGCGGGACATTTACAAAAAAGTGCAGTAGTCTGGGCAGGACCACCATTTTGAGCAGGGCTGCTCTTCCCATCATGGCCAGGGGTAGTCTGGACCTAAACACCATGCTATTTTTAATACCTGCAACTGCTTTCTCCGTATTGTGTTTGTGTTCCACCTCTGACTTGTGGTATATGTTTATGCCCAGGTATCTAAACGTTTTTCTAGTGGAATACATTTGTGCCTTCCCAGGGGGAACACGTTGGACTTCCCGGTGTTTACCGAAATTCCCGAGATGGCAGCGTAACGATCCATCACCTCCAGCACATATTGCAGATTCGCCACTGGGAAGCGCAGATAGAGGAGCATGTTATCTGCGTACAGTGATATTAAGTGTGTGTTTTCTGTCGTACAAATCCCCACCTCTCCATATTGTTGCCTAAGGCAAATAGCCAACGGCTCCAACGCAAGTATATATAACATGGGCGACCAGCGGCACCCCTGTCTGGTCCCCCTACTGAGTTGCCATTTATCTGAAATTATGGGGCCTGTCTTGACCCTTGCAATCGGGGAGCTATATAACATCTTGACCCATCTAATATATCCCGGCCCTATCCCGTATCCTTTCAGGGTCGCTATCAACCATGGCCACCTCACTGAGTCAAATGCCTATACCGCTCGCCCGGGTCGTTCCCCATTTGGTCAATGATATGGTGCAGCCTCCTGTGATTGTCTGTGATGTTCCTGCCTGGGACATAGGCTGTTTGATCCAGGTGTATCAATTTGCCAATTACTCGTTTAAGCCCATTGGTCAGCACTGCCGTGAGTATTTTGCTATCTTGATTGAGCATCGATAAGGGCCTATAAGACCCACAGTCCACGTTCGGCTTGCCCAGTTTCAGGAGTGGGATGATCACCGCCTCTCGGAGGGACTCCGGCAGCTCCCCTTGTTCGTAGTCCTCATTGAACGTGGCCAGAAGTGGTTGGAGTAACTCCTGCCTATACACTTTGCAGAATTCGCTAGGTAACCCATCCGACCCGGGTGCTTTACACGTGGGCAAGTGTTGGATCACGGCATCCAGTTGGTCTGAGGTAATTAGGGCCTCCAGATCTGCCCTTTCTAGATCGTCTAACGTGGGCAGCCCGATATCTTCAATTGTTTCCAGAATGTCCTGGCCCATATCTCCTCCCACATCTCATACAAACGTTTATAATATATGAGGAACTCCTCGTTTACTCCTTCCTGGGTGTTGCGGATCTGGCCTTCCGCATCCCTGACTTCTCTAATCACCGCCGGGGGGGGTCTCATTTTTGTATAACCAGGCCAGTAGTCTGCCTGGCTTGTCTCCTCCCGCATGTTGCCTCTATATACATTTCTTATAGTTTAGCTTACATAATCTGTCCCAGAGTTCCCTGCTAGCATTTTGTAGATCTCTTATCTTAGCACTGTCTTCCCGGGTGGTCCCCCCCTTTCGCATCATGTCCTCTAGCTGCTCCCTTTCAGTTTCCTGCAATTCTCGTTCTATCCCCCCTTGGAGCCCTTTGGATTTTGATATGGCTACCCCTCGCACCACCACCTTAAATGCCTCCCATTCTGTTCCCATGGATCGTACGCTGCCCATATGAATGTCAAAATATTCCTCTATGGCCTCCCTCAGGTCCTCCCGGAATCCCTAGTCCTGTAGGGCCTCAGCTCTGAGCCTCCACGTCGGGGTTCGCGCTCTAGGGGGGTGGTGTCGCCACTCCAAGACCAAAGGCGAATGGTCCGAAAGTATCCTGGCTTTATATTCTGCGCTCACCATTTCTCACGCTATCTCGGCGGGAGAAGGAAAACACACAATCCAGCCTAGTATGCAGGTCATGTGGCGCGGCATAGTGCGAGTATTGCCTGTTCGTTGGATGCAACTGTCTCCACACATCCTCCAGTCCAAGATCTGTCAACAGTGTCCCCAACGCTTTAGCTGCTGGCGCAGGTTTTGCTAGCTTGCTGTCTGACCTGTCTATCCCAGGGTTCAGGGTGCAATTGAAATCGCCTCCCCACAATATTGCACCACCTAGCAGGGGGCTAATTTTACCATATAGAGACCTAAAGTAGGCTGCGGTATCATGGTTAGGGGCGTACAAGTTTATGATGTTCACTTCTCTGTTTTCCAGGAGTCCCACCACCACCACCATTCTGCCCTCCGGGTCTGTTGTCGATCGAAGCAGCAAAACGGCACGTGTGGTGCCACCCATGTTATCACCTCTCTTGCATATGCCGAATATGTGGCTCCCATAACGCTACCCTTCCATTTTCTCCTTACCACCTCCAGTTTGTCCTTGGTGAGGTGGGTTTCCTGTAGCAGAGCTATATCAATCCTCATCCTCTTTAGGTACATCATTACTTCATTACGTTTTAGATAACTATTAAGGCCCCGCACATTCCAGGTCACAACTCTGAGGTTACCCGATTCCATTGGCTGGATGTCTGCCCTCTCCCCTCCACTTCCCATGTCGTTCCCGGTGGCTCGTATTCTGGCTCATTTCCCTCCCACTCTCCACAACTTCCCCCTCCCCCCCTTCCGCAACCATGCCCCACTACACACAACTCTTTCCCTCCCCCCTCCCTATCCAACCCCAACAAATGCCCAGCTCCATCCCTGGATCTTAGGCCCACCCGCGTCTGGTCCTTTCTCGTTACTCCGAGGACTAGTGACTACCAGCAGGAGCCGGCCCTCCTCTTCTTGTGTGCCCCCTCCCAGCTCCAACACCGCGGGGGCTCCGACGTTGCCGGGCGCAGCTGGGACCAACCGCACAACCCGGGGGATATAGTGCGAGCCGCCTTGCAACACAGTGCGGTGGCAGCAATGCGGCCAGGGGTGGTCTGCCTCCACTTACCGCCGCGTCCCGCAGGCCACACAGGCCGGGGTCACCCGTTGCCTCCGTCTCTGTCGCAGGCACCGGTGATCTTCATTTGGCCCGACAGGCCCCTTCCAGCGGGTCTCGGCACAGTTTATTCACTGCTGGGCTCCACACAGACAGCGAGGCTGTAGCGGGCCCATCCACGGCACCATCCGCGGCTGCGACACTGCAGTCAGTTTATGACCCTTTGTGTGCAGTCTGCCATTTTGGCCATCCTTGTGGTGAAGTTTGCACTCTGGTTCCTTCCTCCCCTACTAACACACTCTCCTCACCTGAGCTGCTGGAGTTGTCGGTCTCTTGTAGGCGTTGCCGTGCAAGGTAGTCTCTCCCTTTTTTTAGATGAACATGCTTGTCAAGGAGGGAAGCCACAGTGACTGCTGGAAAAACAGCTGTTCCAGGACTTCACTTCCGGAATCAAGCCGGAATAAGGGAAAAACCCGAATTCGGGGAAAAAACCCTTGGCGGAGTGTATACTCTTTTCCAATCCTGATGACAAGGCAGACCGCTGGCTGGAGGGCTATGTTGAAGATGCAGGTAGCCAAGTAGAAAGTTCAACAGAGCTGTAGCGAAGGGGGTCGCAGTTCTGCAGGAAGTCGATAACACCTTGCAAGTGGAGGCGAGGCAATACTATGGTGTATGCTGAATCCAGGGCGGGCCGAACAGGAGGAGGTAGTAGGTAGGAAGGGTGCACGGACCTGGAGAAAACAGAAGGAAAAATGGGAGGAGGAAGAAATAGAGGGAAGAGAAAAAAGCGGTGTCCGAAGGAACGAAGCCACCATAGAGGAAACAGAAGCGAACCGCTCAGGGCAGCGGTTGGGAAATTAAGGAAAAGGTGGGCTTCGTATGAAATATGAACACAGGAGCGCAAGGAACTTCTGACCAGACCGAAGTGGGAAACCCGGAACAGGAAACATCCAAGGGGGGGTTGCAACGCAACGTCTAGCCAGGAGGAGGAGGATTAAATACTCCCAGCGGCGCTACGTCAGTGGAGCCGCAAGCAAGAACACAGAGAAAGGACTAAAACACCCTACCTCTGCGTGCGTCGCCAACTCCAACGCGGAAGTATCTGTCAATCTCGGCTGCTGCCGTGACGGCAGATGACAGTCCTCCAGTCTTGGGTGCCCGGCTTTCTTCTCGCGGCCGCGGCTCCCCTCATTTACCGGTGATCAGCCTCGCGCTGCGGTCAGAATATGCCCTGGACCTTCATGCATCCCAGGGTGTGCTGCCAGCATGCTTTTTTGCCTGCTTTCTCCATCTATTATCAGGATCAGTGATGGATCAAGCTCCCAAAGAGCATGTCCCTTCACGTAGCCATCAAGCCACGCCCCTCAGAAGTGGTTCACACTTATTGAGATATATTGTTTGACACTCTGACAGTAAATATGTATAATTACTTGCAAGGCAGGTGACTATATGAACATGCTGCCCTGAAAAAAGGAACTCTAAAGAGCCTTCTGACACCGGTCCTATGACAACCACTCTCTTCGGTGTCATAGATGTCCTAGCACTGAACATCACAGGCAATGACACCAAATGTTACCAGGCAGGGAATCAAATACAATTTCATATTGTAATTCACTCCATTATATGTAAAGAAACAAATTCACCTATTTAAATTTTACTTAAGGAATCACATTTATTTTTTAAACCTTTGCAAGAAATGTGTAGAAATGTACCATTTAAAAAACTAAATTCATGGTGAAAATCTCTACCAGCTATACGTAAAACGATATTTGTTTGCTATTGGTTTAATTAGGCACATTAGATGAATGTACATAATATTTCACAGAAACGTTGTGCATTAATGATTCATATATCCAGGCGTCTTGCCGGCAAGGCTGTTATTCTGAGATGGGTATATGATTTTAAAAGTATCAGACCATTAAAAGCAGAAATCTGTCTCACACATATCAGTCTGAAATCATACTCGCATCAGTGGATTCACCTGTGTGAGAGTAATCTGATGACTTGATTAGTAAAACAGTTGCGAGGAAAATTAGGTTTTAGGAAATCACAATTGTTTTATGAAGAAATATCCAAGATGACATCACATTAAATGGGAGACAAACTGGTTCAGAATAAACTCCCATTAGACTGCACTCTTCATACCCAATGAGTATGAAGGCCACTCAGTCTGATTTCACTTTTGGAACATTATTCAATCACATACACTGACCAATTCTCCATTCCCTTCTTCATCCCCTGCAGTTTGGTTTCGCCCGTCTCACTCCACTGAACTGTCCTTCTCCATGTTTCTAATTCTTTCCTCACAGCCCGCCACCCCAAGCTTTCTTCTATTCTTATTTCTCGATCTGCCTGTAGCTTTTGACACTGAGGCCCACTCTCTTCTCATCTTCTCTCTTTCTACTTCAGGGATTTCTGGGTCTGCTCTTAAATGGATTTGCTATTATCGTTCACAAAAGACTTATTCCGTCACTTGGGCTGGACACTGTTCTTCTTCACTCCCTATTCTCTATGGTGTCCCCAACGATCGGGACTTAGCCCTCTTCTTTTCTCACTCTACACTGCTCCTCTCTCTGCCCTTATATCTCTTCTTCTAATTTTTCCTTCCACCTTTATTCTGACGACACCCAGATCTTTCTCGCTTTCTGTTCCTTTGATTTTGCTCTGTATTCCACTGTCTTTTAGCTGTTCAAAACTAGATGTCTTCCCATTTTTTACATCTTAATCCCTCAAAAACGCAGGTTCTACTATCTCTCCCACTCTATCCCCCCTCGTTTTCCTTTCCCCATCCTTTCGCTCTTTTTCACTTTCAGCAGCGCATTATCTTTGATCCTTCCCTCTCCGTCCCCCTTCATATCCTCTCTATCAAACGGTCCTGCCGTTATGCCTTAACATTCGCCACGCTCACACGTATCTTTCCTTTCACGCTACTAAACATCTTCTCTTTTCCTTCAATTTCACTACTTCCCTTTGAATCCTGTCTTTTGTACCACTTTCTCTCGAACATCTTCAAATGCACCCATGGCTTGGCCCCACCCCACCGAAGTTTGTGTTTACTTCACCAGGAGAATGACTTCCTTCTCATAGTTTCTTGCTTCAGTCTTGTGGTAGAGTAAATCCTTCAATGTGCCATCACAAAGGACCAATGGAATAACTGTTCTCCTGGTCATTCTATAAAGGTTCTCCATAGTGGTCTTTATGCACTCTTGCAGAAAATGTAGTCTCTTTAAATCTTTCCAAGAAGTAGAAAAACCCACAGTATTATTTGGCTTCCATTTAACACTCTGATGATGGATATCTTTTCCAGGGTTCTCTGTATCTTTCTTGTATGTCTCTCTACTGGTTTCTATATCGTATTGAGGGAATTGTTTCCCAAAGCTCTTGGCCTTTTCAATGACATTTGGTGGGCCGCAGCAATAACAGTGGTATTTGTTGAAGCACTATGATAAGGGAGGGGGCTCCAGTTCCACTCCGCTTCAGCAGTGGTATTGGGTGGATCATTGCAAAGCGGGAGATGGTCACAGGGGCCTTTCCTCCTCCTTTCTTCTTCCTGCGCAGCTCCAAGGCAGGCTGGTGGTCTGTGCATAATTTCTGGACCAGACAGTCCACCATTCTGCGGTCACCACCCCATTGAGTCGGTTTTCTGCCGGCTCCTAGGACGCTCCAGCAACATCCTGTTCTTCTTGCCCCCTCCTGGGAGAGACGCGACTGCTTCTGCTGCAGCGTTCAAGTTTGAACTTTCCGGATCTCGTTCACTTATTACTGGCTTCCGCGGTAAGATCTCCTTAGTCCGATTTTGCTTTCTACTGTATAATTCGGACTCCATCCTGGTGCAACGTGAGTACCATCTTGGAAAGTCTCTTTAGCACGCTTCATCCAGTGAGCTACCTCATTACAGTACTTGGCTGGTTTTACATATGGTTATTCCATATGCTTCTCATTTTCTTCTTCGTCACAGTATGTTTTACATTTGTCACAGTCATGGCTTTACAACACCACATGGTTCCACTACAAATGGTGGGGGAAAAAGGGTGACCATGAGGATAGAGGGGTTATATGACAAGGTTTTAGGGAGACTTTTCCCCAGGTGGATGTCCTTATACGCAGGAGGGGACTCCCTCCCTTATGGGGTCCTCCTGCATATTAAAACCCCCAGGGGGACTATTGGGTAGCAGCCTCACCTCTCTAGCCTCATAGGAAAGGGCTCCCCTTTGGGGAGAAGTGACAAGACCTGGTGAATCGTCACACCACTCACTCACTCACTGAGATGAGCTGACTGACAGACTGACGGGAAGTAGAGAAAAGAGAATTGATAAACACAGAAAGGAGAATGGAATAGATGGTTTCCTTTTTACATTTAGGATTACTAGCAGTGCACTGTAAGAAAAGCCCACTTGCAGTTAAAATCCCAGCGCTTCCTCACTGGAAAATGGAGCAGACAGGTCCAATGCAGAGGGAGAGAAACCAGGCCGGAGGGAAGCATATCCCCATCATGTCGACTGATGCCCACCTACTCCTAAAGAGAGAGAATTGAAGTAGTCCTTAAAAGGGTGTCCACCTTTTGAGACAGCCAAAATATGTTTTATGTAAGTATAATATTAAGGGGCCATATAATGACTAAAGGGTGTGTGACAAATCGAGGGAGCTTGTCACTTCTCCCTCAGGGGGAGCCCCTCCCTGTGAGGCAAGGGAGGTGAGTGTTCTGCAACACCCTCCCTAGGAGTAGAGGCAAGCGGGATCTCACAGGGAGAGACTCTCCCTTAGGGGATAAGGACTCCCGTTCCTGTGAGGAATTCCCAATGACAAGTCATGTAATGGCATATATGGGACTGTCTCTCATAACCAATACTTCCACGAGACTTAAACAAGGAACAAGAAAAAATATTCTACCCATAAGAGAAAAAGGAGGTCTGACTAAGTGAAATGCTTAGATCCACTTAGATAAGTGGATTTAAGGATTAGTCCTCCGGAGAAGGAAGAGAGAGCGAGGAGAAAGGATTGTACTGTGAAGCATGTGAGGTCCACTGGTAACGTCACGGAAGCCGGAGGCGTGGCCGTGGATGAGCGCAGAGCTCACAAAGTCTTGACGGGAGCCACCAACAGAGAAGCTATCTGCTTGGGGGGGGAAGGCGATGAGACTCTGAAGCCAAGTAGCGGAGGTGGCGTGACCACAAGATTCCAGTGGTGGGGAGGCTGCCCGGGTAATGACGACAAGAACGCTGAGGGAAGCTGCTACAGCTGACGCGGTTCCCCCCAGTAAAGAATACCGAAGCTGGGAGAGAAGACGAGCCACGTCAGGCGAAGACGCCTGCGAGGGGTGGAACAAAGAAGAGGATCCCGAAGAGGATGCCCAGAGGTATCCGAACCGTAAGCAACCTCAAGACGTTCCCACCTGAAAGAAAAGGTAACTGGGAACCCGGGAAGAACAGGAACCAAGGCAGGGATCATTATAGGAACACTGGAACTCGTTCCAGTAGAAATGAGAAAAGTGAGAAATTAAATCTGACAAACTTGATCTGTAAAAGTTAACGAAAGAGAACTATAACCCACCCTGAAAGGAAAACCAATTGGCTTTTCACCAACAATAGAATACAACTAAAAATCGCCTCCTTGACACATAAAGCCCTACACAAAGCCGCCCCCAGTTACTTAACCAACAAACTGTCCAGGAAAACATCCAGTAGGCCTACCAGAGCAGTCTACACAAACTGCTTGGTGGTACCAAGATTCAAATCTTCCAAGATTGGCGGCAGCAGCTTCCCTGTGAAGGCTGCTAAACTTTGGAACTCTCTGCCCTACGAGCTGAGAGATCATCAACCAAGATACTCACTCTTCAGAAAGAACCTCATTACCCATCTTAATCTGACGGAAAACCATTACCAACCCTAACTACTACATAACAGCATACTTCTACCCCAGATTGTAAACTACTGTATATTATGATGTAAATAACCCTCTTTGAAACCTACTATATATGTAAACTATTGTATACTACTGTACTCTATGATGTAAATCACTTTCTATTTGGGTCCTCACGTGTCACTTTATATTGTTTGCCATTTGAAACCCTTGTAAGCCTTGCATTTCCTTTTTTGCTGCGCCCTGCTACCTCCGGTGAGCATTAGAAATTCAATAAACAAACAAACAGAGTTGGAAGAGAACTTGCACCTGGTAATTTTCTTTCAACTGCATGTTCCTCCCACATATTCCTCATCTTTGATATACTTTGATATCGTGCTTGCAGCTTCGAAAAACTTTTCACAGCTGAGGGCGCTGTGCGTTGTCACCGACCTCGTGTCCGTCGACGGCCTTCGCTTGCTCTAGACTATGACGTTGACATCAGTATTAATAGGAAGCACCGTGCCCATTGCCTCAGTTCATGTTTTTTTTTTATCATTAAATTTGTGTTGAACATTTTCAAGATACCAAATAAAACATGCATTGCAGGTAAGCACATTTCCCCCACACCAGTAATTCAACATGAAACCACCCCCTCAAATCCCCCACTAACTACCCAATTACCGAGATCTGAATAGGACCAACCATCTTCGAAAAGACGGGTACATAACTTAACAGACATGTTTCGGACGGTTGCTGACCCAATAGAGTGTAAAGAAACCAAAAGGCTCAAGGGGAGCCCCCAACCCTAGACCCATGAACCACAAACGGGGGGGGTCGGGATAGCAAATGTGATTCCCTCAAAGTCTCAGCGACTCACAATCCTCATGCAACAGTACCGGAGACCACTCCTGCAGAAAGGTAGTCATAGTATCATGGATCAACGCAGACAGTTTCTCATATGTAAATATCACCCACAATTTAGACAACCACTCAGATTTGGATGGAGTCCGGCTACTTTCCCAATTTTGCGCCAGGGCTATCCTCCCCGCTCTCAACATCCCCCTACTGCCCGCGGGAGGGCCTCCACTTCATCTTCTGATCTCGTAACCGCAAACAATCTCCAGGGGGCCGGTAGCCACAGTGATACCCATGATGTCCTTAATCCAACTGAGAAGCTCGGACCAAAAGACCTAAACACGTGGGCACTCCCACTACATATGGAACCACGTACCCCGAGAGCCACATTCCCTCTGACACTTGGGAGAGAGACCCTTATACATCCTTGACAACCTTGCCGGAGGGAGATGCCACATATGCAAAATCTTGAAATTGTGCTCCAATGCCGCTGTGTACAGAGAACCGGAGAATAGGGTGTCAAAAATACTAGACCAGGTGGAATCGTCCATCACTGATAATAGCTTCTCACTCCAAACGTGCTTGAAACCCTGTCTACCCTGAAGATGGGCCGTTATCAGGGCCCCATCAATTCTGGAAAGGGATCGAGACTCTACTAGCATCTTCTCAAAAAGGTTGAGTGGACGCGCCAGATCAGCCGCACTGGAGAGAGAGGTAAGAATGCCTTTAACTCGTAGATACTCAAAGATTGACCTCGGACAATACCCCATATCCTCTACCAACGAGTCATAGTTCACAAAAGAACCATGGCGAAATAACTGGGATGCCCTCTCTAGGCGCATATCTGACCATTTTTGAGTATTACGCAACCCTCTATTTCCCAGCTCCGGGGGGACCCCAAAGTGAAGAAAGAGGGGAAGGCCACGATGAAAGAGCTAGATTCTCCCTAGAGGGCCTCCATAACTCCCACAATACTGCCAATGTGGGGTGCGACCTCAGTAGGCGCGGGAGGGCTCCTCCAGGAGCCCACAACCAATCCCTAACCTTTAGAGGGTGAGTGTGATTATCCTCTATGTAGGTCCAATAGGTACGCAAGTCTTCCCTCAGGTGTTCCAGTAAGACTCTAAGCTGGGCAGCCTTATAGTACAGGCGGAAATCAGGAAATCCGAACCCCCCCATAAGACCTAGGGAGAGTCAAAGTGTCGTGTCTAATCCTCGACTTCCTGCGGCTCCATACAAACCGGTGAATCGAAAAGTAAAGAGACCGAAAAAATGACTCTGGGATTCTAACGGGAAGGGAGGCGAAGGGGTAAAGGAGGAGAGGAAGAATATTAATCTTGACGGATACCATCCGACCGAACCATGAGAGGGTCAGTGGAGCCCACCTAACAAGATCAGCCCTAATTCTGGAGAGAATTGGAAGATAGTTAGTTTCAAATAAGGAATTCAGATCTCTCGGGATGCAGATTCCGAGATAGAGGATATCTGAGAGCACCACCCTGATACCCTCCACCGAAGCCCCCTCCTCAACAACACAGGGATTCTGCCCTACCGGCATTAAAGAAGACTTGGACGGGTTAATCTTCAGACCCGAGAAAACTCCAAAGGCTTGAATCAAAGAAAGAATGTTTGGGAGGGAGACGTCCAGATTAGTTAAGTATGCTAAGATGTTACCCACAAATAGAGAAAGCTTGAATTCCAGATCCACCCACTCTTATCCTCGAAATCTCTGGATGCTGCCTAATCGCTATAGCAATCCCTGCCTAGTCCCCCGAGAATGGAAGAGCCGATCGGATACAGTGGCATTCATCAACACCCTAGCTGAAGGCCCATTGTACAGGGTAGCGATCCAGCGACAAAACCTATTCCCCAACCCCAATTGTTGCAACACCCTCCCCATGTACGGCCACTCGACCCGGTCAAAAGCTTTCTCTGAGTCGATAGAAAGCAAATAGGCATCTAGCCCTCCTACTGAGGCTTCGTGCATGAGATCCAGGGTCTTCCTGATATTGTCGGACCCCTGTCTACCTGAAATAAAGCCCACCTGGTCTCCATGGATTAGGGAGGGGAGATGCTGGGCTAATCTATTGGCCAGAAGCTTCGCCAAGATGTTTACGTCGTTGTTAAGTAACGAGAAGGGGCGGTAAGAATGACAGAGAGGGGTCTTTCCCCTCCTTAGGGATAACCACAATAAGGGCTGACAACGTCGATTGAGGCAGGGCTCCCGAGTCGAGAGCAGAGTTAAATAGCTTAGCCAAAAAGGGAGCAAGGGAAGACCCAAAGGACTTATAAAAGGAAACCGTGAATCCATCGTCCCCCGGCGTGGTCCCTCCCTTCATAGAGCTGATCGTATCCACAATTTCCTGGGGCGTGATAGGGTTATCCAATAGACCCGCCTGGCGAGAGACAGGGGATCGGAAGATCAGCCAAGAACGTATCAACCTCAGATACCTCCCCACTGCTTTCGGAAGCATAAAGAAGCTCATAATAGCGGCGGAAGAGCTCAGCAATACCAGAGTCCTCCGCACATCTACTCACCCCCCCCCCCCGAGTACGCAGAACATGCACTCTCTTGCCATTCCCAAGTTCCCTAAGCCTCCAAGCCAGAATCTTATCCGCTTTCTCTCCCCTCTCCATATACTTTTGCTTTAGGAACACTATTTTTCTTTCAGTTTGACCCACCATAAGGGCCACCAATTGAGCTTTAAGCTGCTGGAGCTCCTCACATTTGCCCGGACAAAGTTGGGTTTTAAGCTTGCCCCCTGGCTGAATAGCCTCAATTTTATCACATAGGAGTTTCTCCTCCCTACCCCTCTCCCGCTTCCTTCGAGCTCCCATGCCAATAAGTATCCCCCTTATCGTGGCTTTAAAGGCCTCCCAAGCGCCGGCTAACCCCACCTCCCCATTATCGTTAACCTCAAAAAAAGATTTAATCTCAGTCAAAATCTCCTGAGATAGGACCTTATCCTGCAAGAGAAGATCGTTACAAGACCACCTCAAACTCCGCGGGTGAGCGGGGAGAAGACCAATCTGAGCCTGCACCAAATCATGGTCCGACCAAGGGACTAATTCCACCCCAAAGTTGGAGACCCTTTCCTTCACCAAGTGGTCCACCAAAATATAATCAATACGAGAGAAGGAAGTATGAGGTCTAGAGAAGAAGGTAAAAAGAGGTTTGCATCCCTCCCTAGAAACATGGGAGTCCAAGATACCCAAGGCCGCGTTCGTACTCCGAAACAAAGCCGAAATCCTCCTTTGTCCGGTAGTAACCAAACAGGGACGCTCCGCCTTCCTATCATCGGCGGGATCAAGAACCATATTGAAGTCCCCACCCACCAAGAGAGCCCCTTACGCAAATTCAATAATTATAGACTTGGTCTCCTCCCAAAACCTATCCTGGGAATCGTTCGGGGCATAGACAGACACTAACGTCACCTTACTACCCTTAATTTCCCCCTTCACCATTACAAAGCGGCCCTCAGGATCCTTTCGGGTGGACTGAGTAAAAAAATGAGCACTCGGTGACACCACTATAGCCACCCCCCTCTTAGCTCGAAAAGAAGTATGAAAAACTTCCTGCACATTGTTAGCTCTGAGGGTCATCTCCCTACCCCTCACCCAATGGGTTTCCTGAAGGAATAACACCTGGAGTTTCCACTTCTTAAATTCTCGCAATACCAGAGATCTCTTATAGGGAGAATTCAAGCCCCGCACATTCAAGGAACCCAGGGTCAGCGCTAGATCAGAATCAACCATGAAGTAAACATGTGTGCACCCAAGCTTTCCCCTGGAAGAACTCATAGGCCGAGTTCCCCAGGGCACACTCAAACCCGCCTTTGAAAAGGAGAAGCACACTCCACATTTATCAGGTCGCAACTCGGTATAAAGATAAACCACAAATATAACCCCAAACTTAGAACCGTCCCAAACAACCCCCTACCCCCTGAGCGCCTGGAATACCTGAGACATTGTGAATGCCACCAGCTCCAGGCCACCAGCGTCAGCCCCCAGGACCAGACACCTAACAAAGCTGACCCATTATGAGCCCCCCCTACTCCATAACACCACCAGTAAGGATACCCCTCCGCCCCCTCCCCGAAACAGTAACACAGCAGATGACTCAACCGCCTACCTCACTCCCGCCACACAACCCCCCCGGCCAAACAGTTGCTCTGATTAACGCTACCTTGCCAAGGCACCTCTACCCCACAAGCCTAAAAAAAAAAAAAAAAAAAGTTCAGGCCGTGGATGCTTTGGCGAGGCCGGGGACACCTTACAAAACTTCCTATGGCCTCGTACTCCGCGTCTCTCCGATGGCCCACTTGGGGCACGTGCTTGGGGCACATCCACATTGTCCACCCCCTGGGGAGACCCCTGCTTGAGCGCTCCCATTATCTCACCAGAAACTCTCTGAATGTCATCTTCGGTAACCAGGGAGTACTTATACCCATCTAACTAAAATGCAAGAGCAAAGGGATGGCTCCATCTATATCGCACTCCCTTAGACTGAAGCCAGGTAGTTAGAGGAGCACACAGACGGCGACGAGCAAGGGTAAAGGCAGAAAGGTCCTGGTAGATTATCACCTCCTAGTTCTCCCAAGAAACGGGCCCCTTTTTCTTGGCCAGGTCAAGAATCTTGGACTCCTAAAAATAATGAAATTTCACCAATATAGACCTGGGACCTCTGCCAGGGGTACCCGCTCTGTGGGCTCTGACGATAGTCGGTTCGTCAATGTTACCCTCGTCAAACAATTTACAAATCACATAATTGACGATCCTTAGAATATCCCCCCGAGATTCCCCCTCCCGTTCCGGTACTCCGAGGAATCTTAGGTTACATCAACGCTCCCAGTTTTCCAGATCATCCAGCTTTAGGGAGCATTTCTCCTTTCTTTCGCTCAAGTTCCGAAATGTGCATGTCCATCTGGGTTTCCAAAATGGCCACCGAAGACTGGTTTGCCTCCAAACCTTGGACCCGCTCCTCCACAGAGTCCACCTTTTTGTCCAAAGAGTCCAGTCTGCGACCAATGTCTGCCCGTAATCCGCAAATTTCCTCCAACAGGGTAGCCATGTTTCTATTGACCTCTTGGGCATCTAGGGTCTCGCTCTGCGCCTTGGCCGACATGTCGGGAGAGATCTGGACTGGCGGAGGAGCGTAACAATACTTTTGTAGAGACGCAGCCCAGCTCATCCGGGGACGCTCCTAACACAGCCCAAAAGGAGAACCAGAGTGTCATGATCTCTGCTTCCAAAAGGTCAGGGTTTTCCCAACTCCCTCGGGAGCAGATCCATAACCCAGGTTCCGAGTGCCAACCAGTCCCAATTGGGACCTTTTGGACCCAGTCCTGGCGCCAGTGGCACCAGGCTCATAAATATGCCCAGTCCCAGCGCTGGAAGCGCCGGGCTCATAATGCTTGGGTGGACTTACCTTCAGCAGACCATGCTGCTTACTTGCCTGCCAGTTGAGCCTCTGATCCTCTTCTGTTTGGAACTACTTTTCCTGTTGGGTGGGGCTGGAGCCACTCCCTAGATTCAGAACACTGGAACTCTTCTGGAAGGCAGGAACTCTTTTCTTACCAGGAACTCTTTTCTTACTTAGGCGTGGCTGTGGAAGGAGACACCTAAGCACTACAGGAGGCTATTTAAACCACACCCGGTGGATGAATCTTGCTTTGCGTTATTCTGCAACCTCTGCAGCAGAACGCTCATCGTGTCTTCTGCATCCGGTCCTGGGCCTAAGGAAAAAGGCTTACCATCCTGAATCCAGTCTTCAGCAACACCTATAAAGACAAGAAAGAACAGGTTAGCATTCCGGCATCTGAAAGGCAGAGGCTTACCATCCTGAATCCAGTCTTCAGCAACACCTATAAAGACAAGAAAGAACAGGTTAGCATTCCGGCATCTGAAAGGCAAAGGCTTACCATCCTGAATCCAGTCTTCAGCAACACCTATAAAGACAAGAAAGAACAGGTTAGCATTCCGGCATCTGAAAGGCAAAATCTTACCAACTCTTCGCACGCTCCGGAGGCCTTCGGCGCTGCATCCCGCATCTGAAAGACAAAACAAGGTGCGTTTAAAGACATTGGGGAACTTTAATACTCACGTGCCATTACTCCTTTCCACATCTAATCCAGTGGGTATTCCGGCACCCTGCAGCCGCTCCGAACTCGTACCTGCAAAATAAAAAGACAGTTAGAGCGCATCGTGAAGCAGGCAACAAGCGCTTACTTACGTGCTTCCAGGCGCTTCTATTCATCACACGGGCTCCATCTTCAACTCACTTCAGCCTGTCATCCGCCATCGCCGGAACCCTGCAAAACAAGAGACATCATTACTAAAGACTTTAAAGACATTTGAATGACTCGAAACTTACCGTTCGTGCAGTAAACGACGGACAGCAGTCCTCTGAAGTCAAGAGGCCTGCGCTACCTATCCAGTGAAGAAACTGGTTACAGCACCCTGCCCCGAGGCAGATGGAGAGCTCGGCATTCACTTACCTAAGGTGAGAGCGTTAACCTTTGGGGGTCTACAGGAGAGGAGAAGAGGAAAGAGATAGGGACACCCCAATAACCCCAGTTCATTAACCCCATATTTTCTAATCTGCAGACATCTTACTCTACACGTCAGGCATACAGTGCACAGAGGTCCAGCCCAAAGAGCCAACCGGGTGCTACACATCACCTTTGAAGATACGGTAGTCGCCCAGTCAAGACCGGCGCCTCTGCGAGAATCAGGTGAGCGTTACACAGAGGATATCCTAAGAGACAGGGCCCGCTCCAGACTCCCAAATGACCAGGGGGGACTCAGGACCCACGACTCGACACCCAGCAAAGAGGCCCCCCTCCAACAGCTGCCTGGGCCAACCTAGAAGCAAGGGGACTAGGGGGCACTCTGCAGAGGGTTCACTGCCTGGAGAGGCTCACCCCCCCAACGAGCACCAGCCACAGATAGATGAGGTGAGCCCTCCCTCACCCCCAGAACCAACTCTCAAACTTCACCACTGACGGACGGGGGTAGGCGGTGAGACGAGAGCGACAGTTGACAGGCAAAGGCCCTCCTATACTTTTTTCGTCCACACAAGACCAACCACTGCCCCCAGGTAGAGACCCCAAGTCCTCTCAGGGCCTGGCGGAGGAGACCCAGTCACCTATCCGGGCAACCTCAATTCCGACCAAAAGCGGTCCGCTCCACCAGCCGTCGCTGAGCGTGAGCTACAACAGAAGCAGGACCAGGAATTTCTGTCCAGGTCCACCCAATGTGTCAAGCTCAGACGTGATACGTGGGTTATCAGCAATATCAATGCCCACCTCCCCTTCCTCCTCACCTGTATCTTCTGAGGACACTTCTCGCCTGGTAAGCTTCTTCTTTGATTTTTTCTTCTTTGAGAAGAGATACGGTCGTCCGCGGTAAGAAGCCACCCTGATTCCCTGCTAAACAGGGAAGCAGCCGACCCCCTTCCCGCAGGGACCAATTGGAGAGGAAAAAAAAGCAGCCGCTTAAAAAAACCTCTGTGGATGTAGCAGCAACTGAACTGGTCCAGATCGTGATGGATGTCAAGGTAGTCCGGACTAGATGGCAATAGCTCCGAGGCAGAGGAGCGGAAGACAGCCTCTTGGACAGAGGTACAAGTTCCACAATGCAGCAGGAAAACAAGGTCCGTATCCGCAGCAGAATCGGAGAAGGAGCCGATGGGAGCGCTCAGGATAGTAGAGCGAGTTCCACTACGTTGTAAGTACACCGAGTCCGGGTACCGGATTGCAAGGGTACCAGGAGCAGAAAAGAAGAAAGCAGTCCGGATGGCAGCAGGCAGGATCGGGAAGAAAAGGTAAGGGATAGATGCCAGAGAGAGAGAGAGAAAACAGACAAGGAAGGGAAGCCACAAGCAGGTACGTAAACCGCGAGAGGGGAGAGAAAAGGCAGGGCAGAATCGGCACGGGAAAAGGGATCCACGCGCACGGGGGAAACAAAAAGCAACAACACTAAAGGCAGCGGAGTGAAAGTACAAAGGAGCACGGCAACAGAGCGAAAGAAAAAGTTGCAACGCACATAGCCCATAAAGGGGCGAGGCTAAATACGGAAATGGGGAACCAAAACAAAAAGACTAGACCGCCACACCACGAAGTGGAAAGGAAAACCCCGGCACCACCTAATGGCGCCGCCAAGCGTTCCATAGCCGCCAGCGGCCACCCGAAGGCGGCGGCGTGACAGTATGCCCCCTCCCAAGGGACACCCCCCCCCGGTTTACCCGGGAACAGACGGTGAAACCTTTGAACCAATGCCGGGGCATGCACATGAGAAACCGGTTCCCAGGAGTCCTCAGAACGGGGATAACCCTTCCAATGGATCAAATATTCCAACCGACCCCGCCGGTAGCGGGAGTCATGAACGGAGGCCACTTCATATTCATCGGGAGGAATGTCGGTAGGCACCGGATCCCGGGGCAAAGGGCGATGATAAGGATCAGCCTTGAATTCTTTAAGAAGAGAAGAGTGAAAAACAGGATGAAAGCAGTGCATGTGCCTGGGTAGCAAAAGGCGGAAGGCCACCGGATTGATCCTGCAAAGGATGGGACAGGGACCCAGGAAACGGGGTGACAGCTTAGAGGGATGGAGCCAGCGAGGTAGATACTTCGTGGACAACCAGACCTTGGTACCTTTCCGCCAAGGAGGCACGAGTAAGCGCTTGAAATTGCTGTGGGAACGGTACCGAAGACTGCTTGCCCGTAAACTCTCGGTAGCAGACTTGTGTGCTTCCGAGATACTGGTAAGTAGAACATCCACAGACGGAGTAATAGATGGAGGGAATGACAGAGAAGGAGTAAAGCTGGGATGAAAACCATAGGAACAAAAAAAAGGACTGAGGCCAGTGGCACTGTGCCTGGAGTTGTTATAGGCAAATTCTGCGGTGGACAGCAGACTAACCCAATTGTCCTGTTGGGCATTAGTGAAGCACCGGAGATATTGTTCAAGAGTGGCATTGGTCCTTTCTGTCTGCCCATTGGTTTGTGGATGAAACCCTGATGACAAGGCACGTTCAATGCCCAATCTATCACACAGCTCTTTCCAGAATCGTGAAGTATATTGAGGGCCTCTGTCAGAAATAATCTTGTCCTGAGTGCCATGCAAACAAAAAACTTCTCTAGCAAACACTGTCGCCATAACGGCGGCGGTAGGTAGGCCAGCTGGAGGAGAGAAATGGGCCATCTTGGTAAAACAATCGACTGTAACCATTATACACAAGCATTCGTCTGAGGGTGGCAGATCAACGATGAAATCAGTCGAAATCAGGCTCCAAGGTCTCTTAGGTACTACTTCTTGTTGAAGAAAACCAATCGACTTCTGGGTGTAGTGTTTCGACCGACAGCATACCGGACAAGAATAGACATAGGAAAAAACCTCTTTGACCATGCAGGGCCACCAAAACCTGCGACGTAGCAGATCCAGAGTGTTCTTTACTCCTCGGTGGCCTGCCACCGGGTCATCATGGCACAATCTTAAAGCCGTCTGACGGGTCGGAATGTCCGGCAAGAATAAACGTTGTTGCTTGAAGCACAAACCATCTTGAATGAGAATGCCCTCGGCGGGTGGAGTAGCAGGAGGAATGGCAGCAGACTGCGTGGCCTTGCGAACTTCCTCTAAAAAAGACTCAACTGAACAGATGATCTTGACATCAGGGAGCATGAGTTGAGGGATTCCTTCTGGGAAACGCCCGGATAAGGCCTTCTTGAGGGAGCATCAGCCAGAATGTTTTTGGACCCTGGCAAGTAGGTCAAAGTAGAGTCAAATTGAGTAAAGAAGTGGGCTCAGCGGGCCTGGCGTGAGTTAACACCTTCCATCTTCTGTAAGATCTTGAGATTCTTATGGTCCGTTCTGATCTTGAAAGGCAGGTTAGCCCCCTGCAAGAGATGCCGCCATTCTTTGCAGGCGGATTTCATGGCCAAGAATTCTTTCTCTATAACAGAATACTGTGTCTGTGACTGTTGTTCAAAGTCTTACACATGTAGGCAACAGGATATTCAAGACCCTTATGCTCCTGTAGAAGAGCAGCACCCAGGGCTGCTGCGGAGGCATCCGTCTCAACGATGAACCTTAACCCTTGATCTGGTTGATGAAGGACCGGAGCCAAGCAAAAATCCTCTTTCAATCGTTGAAAGACTTGGTTGGCCTCTGGAGTCCAAACAAAAGGCATCGAGGACTTCTTGAGCAGCCTTGTTATGGGGAGTACTCTGTCGGAAAAACCTAGGATAAACTTGCGATAAAAATTAGCAAGCCCTAGGAACCTTTAAATCTCCTTGACGGAATTGGGCGTGGGCCAATGTAGAATAGCTTCTATCTTTACGGGATCCATCCGAATACCCTCAGAGGAAAGAATGAAACCAAGATAATTAACCTCAGATGCTCGGAAGACGCACTTCTCTGCATTGGCTTTGAGGTGGTTTTCTTGTAACCTTTGGAGGACCCGGTGAAGATGCTTATTGTGAAGCTGAGTGTCCTTAGAAAATACCAGAATGTCGTCCAGGTAGATAATGGCACAATGAAACAGAAGGTCAGAAAAAGTGCGGTCCATGAACCGTTGAAAAACGGATGGGGCATTGACCAGGCCAAATGACATGACGCAATACTCATAATGCCCAAAAGGATTGCGGAAAGCAGTCTTCCATTCATCACCTGAGCGAATCCGTAGAAGGTGGTAGGCTCTTCTAAGATCGATCTTGGAAAAGACCTTGGCTCCTTGGACTGCCTCCAGAATGTCCCTAATAAGTGGCATGGGATAACGATCCCTTAATGTCACTTGGTTGAAACCCCTGAAATCGATCACAAGATCCTTTCTTCGGGACAAAGAACAGCGAAGCCCCAGCGGGATAGTGTGAGTGTTGTATCAGACCGTGTTGTAAGTTCGAGTCAAGATACTCTTTGAGCGCTTCCTTCACCTTGAGAGATAGAGAAAACATACTCCCAAAAGGAACAACTGCATTGGGCAGAAGATTGATTTCGCAGTCTTCCGGTCGATGGGGAGGCAACTCTTGCGGACCATTGTCCTTAAACACTTCTTGATAGTGAAGATATTCCTTGGGGATACCGTTAACCTTCAAGACAATCGACCCAAGGGATAGATCGGGAAGGGTGTCGACAGTGGTATGCAGGGTCTGTGTAGAACAGGACTGACGACAACATTTTGAAGTGAAGGAGAGTTGATTCTTTGTCCAATCAATAGTAGGATTGTGTTTCCGAAGCCAAGAGACACCCAAGATCACAGGAAAGTGTGCGGCTCTGATCAGGTCAAATTGGATGGTCTCAATGTGATGGAGAACCTTCATCATCATCGGAGCAGTGGTATGTGTGATGAGACCCGAGCTAAGGGGTTTGCCATCCACATCTTCTACCTTTTGATCCTCCTCTTTCTCCAAACGGCCAATGCCGGCCTTGTCAGCCCAAACGACATCCATAAAGAATCCTGCAGCCCCACAGTCCAGCAATGCCAGAACCTCAAAGGTCTGCTGGGAAAGACACAATTGGGCTCCGACTACCATGAGACGGTTGTCCTCGGTGGAGTTCATTGGAGTCACGGATAATGACACAGAGACCAGGAAATCCCCCTCGGTAACTCGTCCCTATTAGTTCCAAGGAGTGGCGTTTCCCGATCGTCGTGGTGGCACATCAGGACAGTCCCTCAAAAGAACAAGTTACTTTCTTACCTGGTAATGTTCTTTCGATGGGATGGTCCGACGACGTATTCCATATCTACGACAGGTAATCACCACAGCTGTGCTGCTTCGGAAACTTTTCCGGCGTCTGCGTCCTGCGTCGATGACGTCGATGCGCCGACGTCGAGGACCTCCTCCGACGTCCGACGTCATCCGATGTGATAAGTAGGACGCACGACGCCTGTAGCCTCAGTTGTAGTTTTTTCCCCCAGAACGTGTGACATAAGTCAACTGCCAGTCAGACACAAAGCCTTGCGGAACGTAAGCTGCAATCGCAACAGAAATTCTGCAGCGGGGAAGGCAGGGTGGGAGCGATATGGAATACGTCGTCGGACCATCCCATCGAAAGAACGTTACCAGGTAAGAAAGTAACTTGTTCTTCGAGGGGATTGGGTCCTCCGACGTATTCCATATCTACGACAGACTCCCAAAGCAGTACCAAATCAAGGAGGAGGGAAAGAATTTAGAAACAAAATGTAGAATAGCCAATCAAATAGCAGAGCAAAGGACCGCCTTGCCAAAGGCCAGATCCTGCCCTCTGATGGAATCGAGGGAATAATGCCGTACAAATGTATGTACTGAAGCCCAGGTGGCAGCATCACAGATGTTGCGAATAGGAACACCCCTCTGCAGGGCAGTAGATGCAGCCACGCCCCTGGTAGAATGGGCCCGCAAGCCAGCCGGTGGGTCCTTACCCGCCAAGCGGTAACACTCCGAGATGGCCAAAATAATCCAGCGTGACAAAGTCTGTTTCGTCACAGCTTGCCCCAAGCGCTTACCAGCGTAACCAATAAAGAGTTGATCGTCCACTCTGACCCGGGACATGCGAGAAACATAAAAGCTCAAAGCTCTCCTAGGATCAAGCCTATGGAGCCTCTCCTCTTCCTTACCAGGATGCGGAGGAGGATAGAATGCCGGAAGAACAATCTTCTGGGCCAAATGAAATTCCGTCACTACCTTTGGAAGAAAAGAAGGACGAACTCGAAGGACAACCCTGTCCTTGTGAAATACAGTGAAGGGTGGCTTAACAGAAAGTGCCTGTAACTCACTCACTCTGCGAGCGGAAGTAACCGCAACTAAAAACACAGTTTTCAAAGTCAACAGCCTCAAAGGGCAAGAATGTAAAGGCTCAAACGGAGCACCCATAAGAAACCTAAGAACAAGGTTTAAATCCCAACCGGGCACCAGGAAAGGAGACGGAGGGAACACATTAGTGAGCCCTTTCAGAAACTGTGAAATTAAAGGGATTTTAAAGTAAGAACATTCTTCAGATGAGCGCTTAAAGATGGACAGCGCCGCCAGGTAACCTTTAATGGTACCCACTTGCAAGCCCCTGTGGGCCAAAGAAAGCAAAAAGGACAGAACCATGGGGATGTCACATGCAAAAGGATCCACATTCTGAACTCTGCACCAGTCGCAGAACTTACGCCAACGGCAACGGTACAGAGACTTAGTTGCGGGCCTTCGGGCCGAAAGCAACACCTCCATCACGTCTTCAGGGAGGTCCCAATCCTTATACCTCAACCTTTCAGAAGCCAAGCGTGAAGGTTGAGGGATCCGACCTCTGGATGGAGAACCTGACCCCCCTCCCGTGAGAGCAGATCGTCTCGGTAGGGAAGACGACGTGGAGGGCAGATGGACAAGTCGAGAAGGTCCGGGTACCACGTCCTCCGAGCCCACGCCGGAGCAATGAGGATCATCCGGGAACCGAACTTCCGTAACCTCCGCAGCACTTGCGGGATGACGGGGACTGGAGGAAACGCGTACAGCAGCGGGAATGACCACTCCACCACAAACGCGTCTCCTAAGGCTCCTCTCGGAGGAAATTCCCGCGAGCAAAACCTCTCGCACTTCCGGTTGACACTGGAGGCGAAGAGATCCACTTGAGGGGTCCCCCAAAGGGCGAAGATCTCCAGGAGAATCTCCTGAGCCAACTCCCACTCGTGAGAGATCACGCTCTGCCTGCTCAGAGCGTCCGCCGTCACGTTTTCGTCTCCGGCCAGATGAACTGCCGAGATCGAAACTTCCTGCCGGATGGCCCAGAACTCGAGCTGCATCGCCTCCCTGCACAAAGGAAGTGACCCTGCCCCCCCCTTTTTGTTGAGGTAGTGCATGGCCACAGTGTTGTCCGTCATGATCAGGACAGTCTTTCCTCGCACAGTCGGCAGAAAAGCCTTCAGGGCTAGCCTGACGGCCCTCAGCTCCAACAGATAGATATGGAGTCTGGACTCCGACGGAGACCAACGACCGCTGACTGTCAGCCCGTTGGCATGAGCTCCCCATCCCGTGAGGGATGCATCCGTCACGATCGTCACCTCCGGCCAGGGTAGCCAAAATGGAGCCCCCTTCATCAAGTTGCCTTCGACGGCCCACCACAGAAGGTCCCGGGAGACCGAGGGCGGCACCTGAACCGGGTCCGACATCCTGCCGGAGGACTGCGACCATTGCGTCTTGAGTGCCCACTGCAAAGATCTCATCCGCAGGCGAGCCTCTGGCACCAGAAGAATGCAGGATGCCATGAGGCCGAGCAACCTCAAGAACTCGAACGCCGGGAGCGTCTGGGCATGCTGAAACTTGTGCACCATCTGCTGAATGTGAAAAGCCCTCACCTGGGGAGGAAAACACTGCCCCAGGGAAGTGTCGAGCACTGCTCCGATGTACTGGAGCTTCTGTGTTGGCGTCAAACGGGACTTCTTTAAATTGAGGGAGAAGCCCAGCCTGTGAAGGGAGTGGCAGGCGACGGACAGATGATCCAGGACTTGCTCGGGAGAGCTCCCCCTGATCAACCAATCGTCCAGGTAGGGGTAGACGTGAATCCCCCCTTGCCTGAGATTCGCTGCCACCACCACCATGAGCTTGGTGAAAACCCTCGGGGCGGAGGTCAAACCGAACGGCAGGACCCGAAACTGAAAGTGCGAGTCGCCAACCGCGAACCTCAGGTACTTCTTGTGCTTGGGATGGATCGGCACATGGAAGTAAGCATCCTTGAGGTCGAGTGACACCAACCAGTCCTGAAGCTGAAGGGCCTGGAGGACTTGAGAGAGAGTAACCATCTTGAACTTGTCCCTCCTGAGGAGTTTGTTCAAACCGCGCAAGTCCATGATGGGTCTCAATCCCCCGTCTTTCTTGGAAATCAAAAAATAAGGGGAATACCAACCCTCGTTCCTCTCCGCTACAGGCACCAGTTCTATGGCGCCTTTCTCCAGCAGGGCTTGAATTTCCTGCGCAAGGAGCGGATCCGGACACTTCAAAGAGAGGTTCCCCGGTGGATTGTCGCGAGGCCTGTGCCGAAAGGGAAGACAGTAGCCGTGGGTTATGATCTCCAGAACCCACACATCTGAAGTAATGGCACGCCACTCTACAAGATGCTGCGCCAGCCTTCCCCCAACCGGCGAACCATGGGACATGGCCTCATGACTGAGTAGGAGCGGCTGCGGCGTTACCTGAGGGCAAAGAGGCAACTGCCCGAGCGGCCTTGGCACCACGGGTACCTTGTCGTCCACCTCTGGTACCCCTGCGTAGGCCCCTTTGACTGCCAGCTCCTCTCGCTTTACCAAAGGACGAGTAATAGCGAAAGGAGCCACCCCTCCACTGCTGTCCCCTAGGACGAAAAGGCGGAGGTTGGCGAACTGCAGCGCCCAACGACTTCGCTGCAGCTTTTGAGGTCTGCAACCTCTCAAGGCTCTCGTCAGCCTTGCTGCCAAAAAGATGTTCACCATCAAAGGGCATGTTGAGGAGCCGGGACTGCACATCAGGAGCAAACCCCGACTTCCGCAACCACGCAAACCTGCGTATCACGGTGCTCGCCGCCATGGACCTACTGACGCATTCAGCTAAGTCCAAACCCGACTGAACGGACTCACACATGGCATCCTTACCATCCTGGACCATAGCAAGGAAACCAACCCGTTCGTCCCCTTCGGGAATATGTTCAGCCGCTAACGCAACACAGTTCCACAGAGTGTGCGTGAAACGCGACAAGGCACAAATGGAGTTGGCCGCCTGAAGCGCCATACCACCAGAAGAAAACACCTTCTTCGCCCAGCCATCAAAACGTTTGTCGTCCCTATCAGGAGGGATGGTAGGGTACGACGCCTGCTTCGCCGGGGCCGTGGCCGCCTGCACCACCAAACTTTCCGGAGTGGGGTGCCTGGTCAAGTAGCAGGGGTCGCCACTGGCTGGACGGTATTTTCGCGACAAGGATCTGCCCACCGCCGGGAGACTCTCCGGAGCAGTCCAAGCCGCCGCCACCCTACGCTGTAAAGCCATATGGAACGGCAGTACCGGGTCAGTTGGGGGACCAACATCAAGGATGTCCGTCAGATCATCCTGCACAAACTCCCCTGGGGGAGCAGACCACCCCAGACACTCAGACACCCTAGCCATAAGGCGCCGGTATGAGGAATCGGCATGGGAGCCAGGCTCAGGCCGACCAAATTCCACCTCTGGAGAGGTGTCCAGACCACTGGCATCATGCAGCGACTGCCTCAAATCGTCAAATTGACTATGGCCCGAGACAATGTCATCCGGCACCTGACTAGGAACCAGGCCATCAGAATCCTCATCCGCCTCCGAAATAAATTCCAGGTGGCAAAAAGGCACCCGAGAGTGCTTGCTCTTAACCAGAGCCTTCCTAGGGGGTACACCCGTGACACGGGGGACCTCCGACACGAAAGGCGTCGATGGCGTCGAGCGAATCGGCGCCGACGCCGAGAAAACCGGCAACGGCGCCGACAGGATCGGCGTCGACGTCGAGGAAATCGGCGTCGACGTCAGATGCAGCGCCTCCAGTATCGGCGGCGTCGACACAGCCCTCGAGGCCGGAGCCCCGAGCGTGTCCCTCGACGACCTGAACGTCGACGGCCTCGACGACGTCCTCGAAGCCGGAGCCTCGAGAAAGCCTGTCGACGCCCTCGACGCCTCAGACGTCGACGTCTTCCTCGAAGACTTCACAGGAGCACACGGTCTCGAACGCGTCGAGGACCGGGACCTGGAACGGGTACGGCGAGAACGAGCCTCCTTGTCCGAACGGGACCGCTCCCGTGACTCGCGCCGACCACTCTTGCGAGCGGTGTCTCTCGAACTCACACGGCCGACCCCACTCGGGGGCGCGGACGGCGGAGTACCCTGCGACTCAAGAATCGCCAACATTTTCTTCCCGAAGGAAGCCCATTCCTCCGGCGTCGCACGGCCGGTGGGGTAACCGACGTGCCGGGCAGAATCCTCGGAAGAGGACCTGGAAGGCGACCGGTGACGGCGCTTCCGAGAATGCCTCGAAGAGGCTGAGGAGTGGCGAGACCCACTCCTAGAAGAAGACCGACGAGACTTCCGACGATGACGCGGAGAGTCACCCCTCGAATCATCCGTCGAAAGCCCCGCCGACTTCGACTTCCGGGGCTTGGACACCCGACCTACCGACAACTTCTTCTTACGTTCGCGTAAGGCTTTGGACGTGAGCGACAGGCAGTCAACACAGTCATCCGTGTCGTGGGCCTCCCCGAGGCACCAGAGGCAGGCGTCGTGCGAGTCAGTCACCGACATCTTGGACCCACACTCCCCGCACTTCTTGAAGCCCGGACGCGGGGTTGAAGACGAAGTGGAAGACATCGTCGAAGGAATATTCACAAACGAACAGGTTCGAAGAACCAGAAAGAACAGAACTCCAATGAGTCGAGGCTAGAACCGAGAAACACGAAGCAACACGTTCGCGGAAAAAACGGAACTGAGGCTACAGGCGTTGTGCGTCCTACTTATCACATCGGATGACGTCGGACGTCGGAGGAGGTCCTCGACGTCGGCGCATCGACGTCATCGACGCAGGACGCAGACGCCGGAAAAGT
The DNA here is from genome assembly GCF_040938575.1 of Ambystoma mexicanum. Lineage (NCBI taxonomy): Eukaryota > Metazoa > Chordata > Amphibia > Caudata > Ambystomatidae > Ambystoma > Ambystoma mexicanum. The sequence continues at coordinate 193,272,690 of NC_090935.1, read as the reverse complement.
TTCCGAAGCAGCACAGCTGTGGTGATTACCTGTCGTAGATATGGAATACGTCGGAGGACCCAATCCCCTCGAATGTGTTGTGTGGATCCGCAATACATGCACAGGTTGTTGTCCCTGCGTCGTTTTCTTTCATCCGAGGTAAGTGGACCTCGAGTAGTCCCAATCTGCATAGGTTCTTCTTTATTCAAACAGGTAGGAGTGGGGGAGGATGTACCAGGCTCGGCCATGACAGGAAACCCACAATGTCTCCGACGTTCAGAAAGCCTTTCTGATAAGGGGAAATCCAGCTGAATCACCGTAGACCACAGGTCGGTTAGCGTGGCAGGTCTGGTTACCCCTGCTAACTCATCTTTAATTTCTTCTCTCAGACCTCGACGAAAGACAGTGTATTGGGCATTCTCCTGCCAGCCTGCGTCTGCGGCAACCCGTTTAAAGCGGGATATGTAGGACAATAGATCAGAGTTACCCTGTCGAATGTCTAGTAACTGTTCACTGGCAACCACTGCGGTCTCTTGTCTCTCAAAGGCCGACTTGAACTGGGCGGTGAACCCAGAATAATCTTGTAGTAAAGGACTTGCACTGGTCACCAGTGGAGTAGCGCAGGATAGAGCATTACCCGTTAGATTGGATATCAGAAATCCTATGCGGGCCTGATCTGAAGCATAGGTCTGGGGTCTGAAAGTATAATAGATGATACAAGCCTCCATAAACTCCTTGAATTTGTTAGGCAAACCATCATATTTGCCACAGGCTAAGGGCATAGGAGGAAGGTCACTTCGGGACTGTTGAAAGCGGTCCACCTGCTGCCTAAGAGATGTATTTTCAGCTTTAACAGCCTGTAATTCCAGTGTCACATTCTGCATAGCTGTAAGCAGCTCCTGGGCCTGTTCAGGGGTAGCCATTGATATATCCTCTTGGCGTTGCAAACTGTCAAGCTCAGACGTGATACGTGGGTTATCAGCAATATCAATGTCCACCTCCCCTTCCTCCTCACCTGTATCTTCTGAGGACACTTCTCGCCTGGTAAGCTTCTTCTTTGATTTTTTCTTCTTTGAGAAGAGATACGGTCGTCCGCGGTAAGAAGCCACCCTGATTCCCTGCTAAACAGGGAAGCAGCCGACCCCCTTCCCGCAGGGACCAATTGGAGAGGAAAAAAAAGCAGCCGCTTAAAAAAAAACCTCTGTGGATGTAGCAGCAACTGAACTCGTCCAGAACGTGATGGATGTAGCAGCAGATGGACTCGTCCAGATCGTGATGGATGTCAAGGTAGTCCGGACTAGATGGCAATAGCTCAGAGGCAGAGGAGCGGAAGACAGCCTCTTGGACAGAGGTACAAGTTCCACAATGCAGCAGGAAAACAAGGTCCGGATCCGAAGCAGAATCGGAGGAGCGGATGGCAGCGCTCAGACAGGAAAGCGAGTTCCACTATGTAGTAAGTACACCGGGCCCGGGTACCGGATTGCAAGGGTACCAGGAGCAGAAAAGAAGAAAGCAGTCCGGATGGCAGCAGGTAGGATCGGGAAGAAAAGGTAAGGGATAGATGCCAGAGAGTGAGAGAGAAAACAGACAAGGAAGGGAAGCCACAAGCAGGTACGTAAACCGCGAGAGGAGAGAGAGAGGGGGGGAAACGGAAAGCAACAACACTAAAGGCAGCAGAGTGAAAGTACGAAGGAGCACGGCAACAGAGCGAAAGAAACAAAGTTGCAACGCACAGAGCCCAGAAAGGGGCGAGGCTAAATACGGAAATGGAGAACCAAAACAAAAAGACTAGACCGCCAAACCAGGAAGTGGGAATGAAAACCCTGGCACCACCTAATTGCGCCGCCAACGCCAAGCGTTCCATAGCCGCCAGCGGCCACCCGAAGGCGGCGGCGTGACACGAGGCCCACTCCGGAGCCCACAACCCGCAGCCACAAGGACAACGCAAGAGGTGTGGTGCCGCTCCCCCGACCGACAACAGCTCCGTTCTCACTCAATGCTTCTGTCCAGGGGGCCAACACCAGCCACGTTCGCACTCCGCTTCCTTGGTCAGACCTCCCTGCTGCAGACAATCTCAGCCATCAGCAGGAGCGACGGAGGAGTCAATAAGGGGCTAGCCGACTGCTGCACCCACCCACTCTAGATACGTTCTCTGTGCTCACGCTCCCTCACCAGTCCATCACCGAGCAGGGGGCCGAGGCCACCCAAAGGAGACCACGGCATCCCCGCCCCACACTGTCCGCTCCTCTCTCCTCCAACAAACGGTCGCACAGGACAGACACCTTCCTCCTACACGGGGGAAGCGGGCCCCCACCGGTTCCGATCGCTGATGAGGAGCGCCAACTCCGCCCCGTGAGGCCGGCTCACCACCTGCCGGGGCCGCTCCAACAGCCAGCGCGGCGCACGGACGGTTGCAGTGAGAGAGTGGCGGGGAGCTGATCCTTCGCGCTCCGAAACGTCCAACGACACACAGTGCCTCCATCAAACACTGCAACCTCTAAAGTCCAGAACGCTCAGACCTCCTACTGCGGTTGGGGGGCGATCCCCCAACGTCCAGGGCCCCAGCAGGGACCCGCAGTCACTGAACTCCAAAGGCCAGCGAGGGAAGGCCCCGTGACGGACCAAAAGGCGGGAGCCCTCCCCCCTCCAGCCGATACACCAGTCGACCAGCGGCTCCAGAGCACCTAGAAGAGCCGGAAAAGTGCTCCCACGAAGCACAGCACCTTCAAGGGGGTGTCCCAGGGTCCGGGGCTCACTCCTGAGGAGTCTTGGGGGGGTTGAGGTCCCTAACACACAGTCCACGGAGGAGGCAGTCACGGATGCATCAGACCATCTCGGCGCCCCCTGGTGGCTCCCAGTTCATGTTTTACTCTCAGCAGCATAGCAGTCTCGAAAATGAGAAAGATGTGACAATTAACAGAGTAAGGTGTAAATCACTGAAATTCTCTCCTTATAGAGGGGGTAGGTTGGGAGGGCGATGAGAAATACGTAGGAGGAACATCCAGTCGAAAAACATTACCACAGGTAATTTGTTCTTCAAATGGATTGTGTCCTCCCAAGTATACCTCAATCTTTGATAGACCCCCATTGCAGTATGTTGCAGGAGGTGGGAAAGGAGAATTTATTTCTGATTTATGCTGTGTCGTCCAAATCTGGTATCCTGACCCTATCATAAATCTAAGCAATAATGCTTTGTGAAGTGTAAGGAACTCATGGTATCAACAGCACAAACACAACATTTTAAAGGGGATTGAAAAACTCCTATCTTGCCCTAACACTAAGATAGGAGTGCGCTCTGCCATCAAATGATAATACAGTCCTAGCGAAGACTAGTCAAATAAAAAGGGCCTAAAGGGAACAAAAAAAACAAAAAAAACTATTTCCAATCCTTACCGCTATGCTACAAAATAGTGTGGGATAATGTTCACAAAAAGAAAGAGGTGTTCACAAAAGGAACAAGTTACTTACCTGTAACTGTTGTTCTCCAGCATGGGTCTGGCATGGATTCACATGCTCATGAATATTCCCCGTCGTCAGGCTGGGAATCCTCGGTAAAGAAAAAATCAGTATCAGTTTCGTTTCTGATCTCTGCCAATGACTGCCATCTCCGTAAGCCCCGCCTCTGGCAGCCATCTTCAGATTTGGTAGCACGTGAAGTGGCAGTATGACCAAGTGAAGAGCCGCAGAGGGGTAGGCGGGAGGGTTCGCATGTGAATCCATGCCAGACCCATGCTGGAGAACAACAGTTACAGGTAAGTAACTTGTTCCTTCTCCAGCATGGGGTCTGGCATGGATTCACATGCTCATGAATATAAGAATACATAGCAGTAAACACATGCACAACCACGGGAGGTGGCAAAGGCTTAATATTAAGCAATACAACAACTCAACATTAAGCATCTCTTACCTCCTCACCAGGCTCACCTTAAGCGAACAGGTTGCGCAGCACTGCTTCGCCGACCCTGGACTCCTCCCTGGAATCCCGATCGACGCAGTAGAATCTCGTGAAGGTGTGGGTCGACCTCCACTTAGCAGCCCTGCAGATGTCCAGCAAGGGGCACACCAGATAGGAACGCCGTAGTAGCAGCGATCGCTCTGGTCGAATGGGCTCTCGGACGGCCTGGCAGCGGTCGGTTAGCCAACCGGTGGCAGTGCATGATGCAGCCGGAGAGCCATCTGGAAATAGAAGACTTCGAGAAAGCCTTCCCTTGATTCACAGGTCCAAAGTTCACAAACAGCTGTGATGTCCTTTGAAAACTCTTTGTGCGGTCCACGTAGAACTTCAGCGCTCTAGCCACATCCAGCTAGTTCAAAGTCCTCTCGGCTGGCGACGAAGGAGATGGGAAGAAAACAGGTAACACCAAGGGCTCGTTATGATGAAGTCCGACGGCACCTTGGGCATAAAGGAGGGGTGCGTCCTAAGCACCACCCTCGAGGCATGGAAAGTCAAGTACGGTGCTTTGCAGGATAGGGCCTGGATCTCTCCCACTCGTCGTGCAGAGGTAATGGCCACCAGGAATGCAGTCTTCCACGACACAAACTTCATCGGTGCAGAGTGCATCGGCTCGAATGGGGGCCCCATTAGCCTAGTCAGCACCACGTTAAGTTCCCAAGCCGGGGCCGGGGCCTTCACCGGCAGGAACGACCGGAACAGTCCTTTCATAAACTCTTTCACCAGTCGATGGGACCACAGGGACGTCCGTCCTGTGGTTCTGGTATATCTGGAGATCGCCGCCAGATGAATCTTAATGGAGGCATGGGCTAACCCAGCCTTCGCCAGCGATAGCAGGTACGGCAGCACTTGAGGGGCCATAATCCGTAGGGGGTTGATCTTCTGTGCTCGGCACCAGATAGAGAACCTCTTCCACTTGTGACCGTAGCATTTGAGAGTCGAGGACGCCCTGGCCTTTGCAAGAACCTCTCTGCAGTCGGCCGGTATATCGTATCCTCCAAACTCTAGCGCTGCAGGAGCCAAGCCTGCAGGTTCAGCGACGCCGGGTTGTGGTGGAAGATGGCGCCTCCTTCTCTGGAGAGAAGATCCGCGTCCGCCGACAGCTTGATGGATGGGGACGTTGACAAGTCCAGAAGGTCCGGGAACCAGATCTGCCTCGGCCACGCCGGTGCGACGAGGATCATCCTGCACCGGGACCTCTTCAGCTGGTTGATGAGTCGAAGCAGCAATGGCAACGGAGGGAACGCATACAGGTATAGGCCGTCCCAGGGGAACGAGAACGCATCGCCCATGCTTCTCGGCTGGGGAAACCTGCTGGCGAACCTCTGGCACTTCGAGTTCGTCGCTGTTGCGAACAGGTCGATTTGGGGTTTGCCCCATCGTCGGAAGAGTTGATCCACCTGATCCTGGCGCAGCTCCCACTCGTGACACGTGCGCAGCTCCCTGCTGAGCGAGTCGGCAATGGTGTTTCTTTCTCCTGCCAGGTGGAAGGGAACCAGGAACATCCCCTGGGTGACCCCCCAGTGCCACAGATCCTGTGCCTCCTTTGATAGGGCTGGGGATCTGGTACCTCCCTGCTTCCGTATGTAAAACACTGTCGTGGTGTTGTCCGTGAAGATCCGTACCACCTTGCCCTTGAGCGACGGGAGGAATGATTTGAGAGCCCAGAACACGGCTCGGAGTTCCAGGATGTTGATGTGCAGGAGCTTCTCTTCCGGGAGCCAGAGGCTTCTTGCGTGGAGATCTCCGGTGTGGGCGCCCCAACCTTCCAGGGAAGCGTCCGTCGTCACCGTCTCCTGGTATGCCGGCGTCTGAAAGTCCTTGCCCGCCGTGAGGTGCGTTCGAACGCCCCACCACTGAATCGCCCGCCGGAACACCTCGTTGAGGGGGAACCTGTCTTCGAAGGTGCCCGTCGCCTGCATCCAACGAGCGTCGAGAAATTCTTGAAGAGGGCGCATCCGTAGTCTGCAGAGGCGCACCAGGTAGATGCAAGAGGACATCATCCTCAGGAGGGACTTGATGGACCTCACCCTGGCCACGTCCGTGGCTAGCAGGCGCTGCACTTTGCCCAGAATGGTCTTCGTCCGTTCTTCTGACGGTGCCGCCAGGCGCCTCACTGTATTGAGCTTCGCTCCCAGAAACAGGGCCACCTGTGACGGCACCAGGTGGGACTTTGGGTAATTTATTGCGAATCCCAGGTCTGTGAGTAGCTGGACGGTCCTCGAAGTATGTTCGACGGTGAGTTCCCTCGTCCTTGCGCGGATGAGCCAGTCGTCCAGGTAGGGGTAGACGTGAATCCCCTGCAGGCGCTGCCGCGCCGCCACAGGTGCTAGGCACTTGGTAAAGACCCTGGGGGCCGACTTTAATCCGAACGGCAGTGCTCTGAATTGGTAGTGGCGTCCCTGGACGACGAACCTGAGGAACTTTCGGTGACTTTTGAGGATGGGAACGTGGAAGTATGCATCCTCCAGGTCCAACGACGATAGAAAGTCGCCTTCCTCCAGCTGTCCCAGCACGTGCTCGAGGGTGACCATCCTGAACTTTTGTGACCTGATGTATTTGTTCAAACGACGAAGGTCCAGGATGGGGCGCCAGCCGCCCGTCTTCTTCCTGACGAGGAAGTACCTTGAGTACACCCCGGAGCCTCTTCGGGACGAGCACGATGGCGCCTTTCCTGAGCATCGCCCGTACTTCCAACAGCAGTTGCGGGATGTGATTTTCCTTCCTGGCCACAAGTGGAACGTGAGGGCACTTCTTCAGGAATTCGATAGAGTGTCCTCTTGCCAGGGTATCCAGCACCCAACGGTCGGTGGTGATGGACTTCCACACGCTGACGAAATTCGTCAGCCGGCCTCCCACCGGGGTGCTTCGGTGGGGGCCCGAGGCCACGGCCGGTTCAGTCCTGCTTGGAGGTGGTGGCCTTGCCGCCCTGGCCACCTTGCCGACGGCGGCAAGGCGCTCCCTGCTTGCCACGACCCCTGTAGGCCTCCTGAGACGAGGAGCGTGCCGTCTGGCGGTAGGACGACGAGCCACCGCTGGATCCCTTGGAGGCCCCTTGTCTGCCTCCGGAGCTCCGAAAGGGCCGTCGTTGCTGGAGGGCTCCTAGGGCGCGGGCCGTCTCCGGTCTGTCTTTATGGCTTGGAGGGATTCGTCCACCGCCTTCCCGAACAAGTTGCTGCCGTCGAACGGCATGTCCAAACACCCTGGTCTGGACGTCCTGACGGAAGTCGGTCGCCCGGAGCCAACCCCGTCGTCGTAGGCAAACTCCGTTGCCCAGTTGGCAGAACCCGGTATCGGCAATATCTGTTGCCACCGTTATGGGGTGGTCCGACGCCACCTCGCCTTCTTGAAGTATTTCCAGGGCCTCGGACCTCTTGTCGTCCGGTAGGAAGTCCAATATGGGGCCCACCTTAAACCAGAGCTCTCTGTCGTAACGGGCCACGATCGCCAGGGCGTTGGTCGCTTTGATCGTCGTCGCCGACGACGACGAAATGACCCGTCGCCCCATGGCGTCCAACTTCCTTCCCTCGCCGTCCGGAGGGGAATTCGACGTTGAGGCTCCTGACCCCGCCGCTTTCTTCTTTGCCGCCGCCGAGACGAACGAGTCTGGCGTTGGCTGGGCCCTGAGGCACAGGGGAGAGGTCTTGGGGACCCGGTACTTCTTCTCGTACCGGTCCCGTTTGGCTGGTGCCATGGAGGGGTTCTTGAGTACCGACAGGCCCTCCTCCCAGATGTCATCAATTAGAGGCACCGCGATGACAGTCTTCCTCTTGGCCTCCCGGCGCTGATAGAGGAAACCTTCCTTTTTCTGCTCCTCCGGGCAGAGCTGGAACAATTCGGACGCCCTGGCGATCATGGCGTGGAATGAGCCAATCTCGTCGGGCAGAGAGGCCCGTGCGACGCGAGACCCATTCCGTCGTCGTCGCCCTCAGAACCCGTCGTCGAGCCCACCGCACTGTCATCTCCCGACTCGTGGGAGGATGAGGATGGAACTGCAGGCCTTACGGGGGCGAGTGGAGGAGAGGGTTGGGTCCTCCGTCGTTTGTTCTGAGGACTTCCCGACGGGCCAGGTTGCGGGTCCTCCGGCCTGGGCCGTGGTAATCTCGTCCTTATCTCAGAGCATAAGGACTGAATCGCAGACAAAATCACCGCCGAGCTATCCTGAGGCCTAGGTTCCGGCTGCGACGGAAGGGAAGGCTGCTCTTCCTCGCCATCGTCGTTTTCCTCGGTTATCTCCCAAGGATCTTCCTTGCGGGATCGAACCTTCTCAAATTGGACTTCGAGATTCCTCACGGCCTCGGTCAGTTCCTCCTCCGAGGCTGACTCCGAGCTCGAGGAGGCTACCGTGCCCCCCCTCGCTTCTTCCATCATGGTGGCCATGACGATGGGCTGAAAAGAGGATTCCCTCCTTGGCGGCAGGGAAACTCTAGTCCCGGAGGCAGTCTCCTTCACCACCTTAGGTGCGTCCTGGGCCTTCTCCTTAGGGGGAGGGGCGACGCCTCGCTCCCCCTCTCCCGCAACCGGACGGGGCTTCTCCCGAAGCTTGCCCGGAGTCTCGGACTTCCTATTCCCCGAACCGGAGCGCTGGCTCATGATTGACGGTGCCGGGGAAGGTGCGCCCTGCCTGGCGACCGAAGCCAGCGGACTCGCAGCGCTTGGCCTGGTGTTGGGCCCCCATCGCCGGGGCGCCCGCACAGGACTTAGAAGCCCGCTCGGACCCTTTCTTCTTCTTCTCACCCGTTGAGCCCTTCTCCAACCAGCTGGCGAGACGGGATCGACGATCCCTCATGGTCCGCTCCGACACTGGCAGTCCTTCTCTACATGAGTCTTGTCCCCATGAAGACAGTAGAGGCATCGCAAATGTTCGTCCTCCTTAAACACATTCTCCAGCCCGCATCCAGGGCAGCTGCGAAACAGCTTGGGTCCGGGTGACGAACTCGCGTCCTGGGCCATCTCGAAGTAGGCCGCAAATCTTCTGGAATCCTCCAAAAGGTTGATTCGACAAAATCTTCACCCTTGAGGGGCGTAGAAAAATCCTGCAACGGGTAACCGTTAACGGAAGTAGAAACGGTGGAGTTTGAGACTCGATTTAACCGAAAAATGTGAAAATTCACCTGAAAAGCGCGAAACACGCAGCAAAAGCTCAAGAGCTAGGCACGAGGACTCCCAACACTTTAACGTGCGGTAAAAATCTGAAGATGGCTGCCTGCCAGAGGCGGGGGCTTAGGGAGATGGCAGTCATTGGCTGTGGTCAGTATGACGCAGAGATCAGTGATTGGTTACTACTACGAAAGACAGATCAGAAACGAAACTGATACTGATTTTTTCTTTACCGAGGATTCCCAGCCTGACGACGGGGAATATTCATGAGCATGTGAATCCATGCCAGACCCCATGCTGGAGAATGATAAGTCGGGATGTTAGGCCGTTGGCCTCCCTTACCAACGTTTTTAGCATGCGACAAGGCGGGTCACTCCAGCACAGCACACTCCTGGGCTTTTCTGGCATGAGGTCACAGTTCCTTTCACCAACATAAGGGCCTTCTGTGCCCAAGTCTCTTTTATGCAAAGTCTCTTGTCTCAGAGGACCTGATGCACCATAAACAACAAAGAAAGTTCCTTTCTCAATATTCACGTCGGGCGATTTACTCTTCAACCTGGAACCCCCTCAGCCGGGCTCCGATCCTTCTTTTACCTTTCGCCTCACTCAGTCTGGCTCAGAAGAACTTCAATTTTTAGGCATCCCTCAGTCGGGGTTCAAATTTGCCACAACAATCTTTTCGGGTGTATTACTTTTCACCCAGAATCCTCCTCTTCCGGGCTCAGATCCCTTTTCAACAATTAGTACCCCTCGGCCGTGCTTACAGCAATTTTAGTTTACAGACAATCGAAGACTTTCAAATGTGCACAGGATTTAACGTAATCCACTGCAGGACCACTTTGATTTCAAAGTTCAATAATTCTTCCCTGTTCAGGGTTGGGGGCACCAAACAGAGACCTTCGAGTGTGGACCCACGTGGCGCCGGACCACTCTGTATCTGGTACCTATTTTCTTTTCACAAAGTTCAATTGTATTCAAGTTCTCTTTCTTCATACAAGGCTTGCAACCTTGAGCATAACACAGTCCGGTCGACAATCAGTTTCTCCAACGCACCGGCTGTGCTGAACTTGTTGGCGTTGCTTTGCTGTCCGAGTCCAGGACAGTACCACCGTGGTAACCGCTTCTCCCTGCCTTGACTATCGATGCGGGGTTGCCCGTGTACCTTTGACACACGCTACACTGTTTGTCAGCTACAATCCCTGGTTTAAAGTTTCTTTTCCTTGAGGCTTCTTGAAAGTTGTGGTTCTGTGTTGAAATGGGGTAGGGCATTTCCCTCCTCGTCGTCCTCTCCAATCTCGTCTTCTCGGTTTACACTGCAATTCCCGAATTGCAGTTTCCTCGTGCATTTTGCCTTGCTCAACAGGTGTCTCTGCACTCCACCTTTTATTCTTAGGTTAATGAATGGCAGGTGTGTCTAGTGAAGTTGTGGTGCCTGACTCTGCCTGACCTCATTAGCGGTACAGGTCCTCATGGTGAAACTGGAGGTATTTCTTCTATGGTCTGTTTTTCTTTGATTGGGTTCAATACCTTGCTAGAATGAATAGCAGGCATTTCGGGAGATGTAGTGTTTTGCAAAATCAGACTGGGAGTCTAAAGAAAGATAGTCAGAGGAATGGGGAGAGGCATGAAAGGGGCTATGGGAGCTGTAATTTTCTTTAACAGAGTTTGATGGGTTGTTTGGGAAATCGGTAAAAGTATACGGTGGTAAAAAGGGGTTTTGTACGTTTATCCTTTTCCTTAGCCGTCCCCTTTTCCTCCTAATGGATGTAGCGTTCGTGTAGGAGGAAACGGGAAAAGGGTGGCAATGCCCCATAAGCATAGAGGGAGGTCGGGTGGAGGCTTAAGGGAAAGGGGGATACCACGTCTCTCCCAAGGGCATTCCTCCCGCAGTACCCAAGGAACACCAATTCAATTGCTGCTCCCTCACTCATTTGGTCCCAGGGCCGATACCAAGGAGCGAAGGTCCTTCCCTGCCCACCTAAGTCAGGTATCCACGGGAATAGCCTGGGAGAAACGCCCTAGGTTTTTCACAGAAGGTTTGCAACGAAGACCATGTGGCAGCACTACAAATATCCTACACTGGCACCCCTCTCTGAAGGGCGGAGGATGAAGCCATCCCACTAGAGGAATCTGCCCTCAGACCATCAAGGAGCTTCCTTTCCAGCCAGATTGTAGCATTCGGAAATGCACAAGATAATCCATTGAGGCAGGGTCTGTTTTGTAACTGCCTGTCCCATCCTGTGGCCCGTATAGCCTAAAAAAAGCTGATCATCCTTTCTTAATTTAAAGAGTATGTTAATAGAAAAGCTTAACACTCTAATAGGATCCACTCTATGGAGTCTTTACTCCTCTTTAGATGGATGAGGAGAAGGGGAGAAAGTAGGCAAAACAACCTTCTGTGCCAAATGGAATTCTGAAATCACCTTGGGTAATAGCAGTTAGAAACACATCTTAAAAAAAAGGATCCTGAGCTGACAGGAATGCAGAGGCTCATACGGAGCGCTCATCAGGAAATTTAAAGCAAGTTTGAGGTCCCAAACCGGAACAATAAATGGAACCAGCGGGAAGATATTAGTCAACCCTTTCAGAAATTGGATGACAATAGGGACTTTGAAGTAAGAGCGCTGTTCCGGCAAGCGCTTGAAAATGGACAGCGCAGCCAGATAGCACTTAGCCGTAGAAACTTGAAGCCCCTGATGGGTTAGATGCAGAAGAAACGATAACACTGATGAGGTGTCACAAATGAATGGGTCAATTTCTTTATCTCTACACCAGTTGCAAAAACAGAGATTTTGTCGCTGGCTGTCTGGCCGAAAGTAAACACCTCCATCACGTCTTCAGAAATGTCCCAATCTCTGTATTTCAACCTCTCAGAAACCAGGCATGAAGGTTCCGAATTTTGATTTCAGGGTGGAGAAGGCGGCCTCCTTCCTGCGTGAGCAAATCCTCTCTCTAGAGGAAGACCAAATGGAGGACAGGGCATTTCGAGAAGTTCCAGGAACCATGTCCTTCTGCCCAATCCGGGACAATCCGAATCACAGACTTCCCAAACTTTCTCAACCTCCTGAGAACATTGGAATGACGGGGACTGGTTGAAACAAATACAGGAGCTCAAATTCCCAATCCATCAAGAACGAGTCTCCCAGAGATACTCGCTGAGGACATTTCCATGGAGCATAAGAGGTTGTAGTTCCTGTTGACACTGGATGCAAACCGATCCACTTGAGGGGTTCCCCAAAGAGCGAAGATCTTTAGAAGGACTTCCTGACCTAACTCCCACTCATGGGATACTGTGCTCTGCCTACTCAGAGCATCCACTGCCGTGTTCTCATATACGGCTAGGTGAACTGCGAGCAGAGAGATTCCTGCTTGCAGTGCCCAAAACCAGAGCTGAATTGCTTCTCTGCGCAGTGGTAGTGACCCTACACCACCTCTATTGTTAAGGTAATGCATGGCCACTGTGTTGTCCATCATTATCAGGACACTCTTTCCCCGTACAGATGGCATAAAGGCCATCAGAGCTAGTCTGACTGACCTCAGCTCTAAAAGGTTGATGTGTGGTTTTGACTCCAACTGAGACTAGCGACCGCTGATCGTCATACCGTTGGTATGTGCCCCCCAACCTGTGATAGAGGCATTCATAACTACGGTTATCTTCAGCCATAGTTGCCAAAAAGGTTTCCCTCTCACCACGTACTCATTGCAGGTCCACCACAGGAGATCCTGAGCAACCTTGCACGGGGCCTGAATGAGGCCTGTCATCCTGCCGGAGAAGTGTGACCATTGGGATCTGATGGCCCACTGAAGGGATCTCGTCTCCAGAAGGGCCTCTGGCACCAGGAAAATGCAGGATACCATGAGGCCCAGCAATCTCAGGCATTGTGAAATTGGCTTACTGTCTGCGAAATGTGCTGAACGCTTACCTCGGGTGGCGAAGCATTCCCTGAGGAAGCATCCAGGACTGCTCCAATGAATTGCAGCTTTTGGGAAGGTGTCATATGGGACTTCTTGAAGTTGAGGGAGAAGCCCAAATTTGTGGAGAGCATAACAAGCTACTTACCAACGGGTAACGTTCTTTCGATTGGATCTTCCTCCAACGTATTGCTCATCTTAGATGTATTCCATCCAGCTTTAGCTGCTTCGGAAAACATTTTTCGTCAGAGGTCGATGTCGTCGAGTCGATGGTCCCTCAAAGGCCTCCGTCGAGGGTGACATCATTGGGTATACAAGTAGCACACGAGGCGCCCGTTAGCCTGACTTCTGTTTTTCCACCTCACTCTTGTTCTACTGTGTAGATTGTGCCTGTAATCAGGTATCAGCCTTGCGAGAGTTGAAGTGGCAATAACCTGGAAAAATCTACAGAGGGGTAGGCTGGGAGGGCAATAAGGAATACGTTGGAGGCACATCCAATCGAAAGAACGTTAACAGTTGGTAAGTAACTTGTTTTTCGAGTGGATTGTGTCCTCAACGTATTCCTCATCTTAGATAGACTCCCAAAGCAGTATGGACAATTCTCTGGAGGAGGGAGTAGATTTTTTGATACCCTCAAATGGCTGAATATAGTACTGCTTTACCAAAATTCCGCTCCTTAGACTGGGCAGCATCCAGATTATAGAATTTTGAAAAAGTATGCAGCAAAGACCAAGTTGCTGCTTCACAAATGGATTTTATGGGAACACCTCTTTGAAGGGCTGTCGAAGAGGCAATGCCTCTGGTGGAATGGGCCCTTAAGCCCTATGGTGGGTCTTTCCCTGCTAATCTGGAGCATTCTGAAATGCAAAGCACAATCCAACGTTATATGGTTTGCTTTGACACCGACTGAGCCAATTTCCTTCCGGTGTAGCCGATGAAAAGTTGATTATCCACTAAGTTTGGAGAGTCTAGAAATGTAAAAGCGTAGAGCTCTTTTTGGGTCCAACCTGTGCCATCTTTCCTCCTCCTTGACTAGGGTGATGTGGGTAGAACTATTTGCTGATTTAAATGAAAATCAGACACAGCTTTAGGCAAAAATGAGGGTTTAACCTTCAATACCACTCTGTCCCCGTGGTACACAGTATAGGGTGGCCCAGAAGACAGTGCCTGCAATTCGCTCACTGTTCTTGCAGATGTTAAAGCAACTAGGAAAGCAGTTTTCTATGTCAGTAATCTAAATGGACAAGTGTGCAAGCATTCAAAAGGGGCACACATTAAGAATTTTAGAACCAGATTAAGATCCAAATTGGTACTTGGAAAGGATAAGGATAAGGATGAAAAACATTGGTGAGTCCTTTTAAGAATTGTACTACTAAAGAAATGTTGATATAGGAACATTCTTCAACGAGTGCTTGAAGATGGAAAGCGCTGCAAGATAACCTTTTATGGTCCCAATATTTAGACCTCTATGTGCTAGGGACAAGAGGAAGGACAGTACTTCCGGAATACAACATAGAAAAGGATCAACATTCTTTTCTCTGCACCAGTTGCAAAACTTTTTCCAATGGCAACGGTATAAAGATTTTGTTGCTGGTCTTTTTGCTGAAAGCAACACCTCCATGACGTCAACTGGAAGGTCCCAATCCTTGTATCTCACCCTTTTAGATACCAAGCGTGAAGGTTGAGAATCTTGACCTCTGGATGGAGAGCCTGACCCTCCATTTGTGAGAGAAGGTCCTCTCTCTGAGGAAGACGTACCGGGGGACAGATGGACATGTCTAGAAGGTCCGGGTACCACATTCTCCTGGCCCAATCCGGGCAATTAGGATCATGTGGTTTTCGAATCGTCTCAGTCTCCTGATGACCTGAGGAATGATGGGAATCGGAGGGAACGCGGATAATAGTGGGAAGTTCCATTCCACCACGAACGCGTCCCCTAGTCCTCTCAGGGGAAATTCCCTTTAGCAGTACCTTTCACATTTCCGGATCATTCCCATCGCAAATAGGTCTACTTGAGGGGTTCCCCAAAGGGCGTAGATCTCAAATGACTTCCTAGGCCAGTTCCCACTCGTGGGACACCGTGCTCTGTCTGCTCAGAGCGTCTGCCGTCATATTCTCCTCCCAAGCTAGATGGACTGCCATTAAGGAGATTCCTTTTTTAATTGCCCAATACCAGAGCTGCATTACCTCTCTGCACAGAGGTAGTGATCCTGCACCTCCTCTTTTGTTTAGATAGTGCATTGCCACTGTGTTGTCCGTCATTATTAGGAAGGTTTTTCCCCTGACAGATGGCAGAAAAGCCTTCAGCGCTAGTCTGATTGCTCTCAGTTCTAAAAGGTTGATGTGTAGTTTGGACTCCGATAGAGACCAGCGACCGCTGATTGTCAGATCGTTGGCATGATCTCCCCACCTCATGAGTGAGGCGTCCGTCACTACTGTAATCTCCGGCCATAGCTGCCAAAACTGTTCTCCTTTTAGGATATTCTCTGTGCAATTCCACCACAGAAGATCCTGTCGAACCTTGTTCGGAATCTGAAGAAAATCTGTCATTTGACCTGATAACTGGGGCCATGAGGCCGAGCAAACTTAAGAAGTTGTAGGCCTGGAGATTTTGGGGCAGTTTGGACTTTGGAAACCATCTGAAGAATGTCTTGATCCCTTGACTTGGGAGGCAAGCTCTTTCCCAAGGATGTGTCCAATACAGCCCCTAGGCACTGGGGCTGTTTGGAAGATGTCATTTGTGACTTCTTGAAATTGAGGGAGAAGCCCAGTCTCTGGAGGAAGTTGCAGGTGACTTTCAGATGATCTAGTGCTTGTTCAGCAGAACGTGCCCTGATCAACCAATCGTCCAGGTAGGGGTAAACATGAATCCCCCCTCTCCTGAAGTACGCTGCCACCACCACCATCAACTTGGTGAAGACCCTCGGGCGGAGGTCAATTCGAATGGCAGGACTCGAAACTGATAGTGTGAGTCGCCAACTACGAACCTCAGGTATTTTCTGTGCTTGAGATGAATTGGCACATAAAAATAAGCATCCTGGAGGTCCAATGACACCAACCAATCTTGAAGTTGGAGGGCCTGAAGGATCTGAGAAAGAGTGACCATCTTGAACTTGTCCTTCCTGAGGAACTTGTTCAACTTTCTTAAGTCCAAGATGGGTCTCAGTCCTCTGTCCTTTTTGGGGATCATAAAATACGGGGAGTACCATCCCTTGTTCCTCTCCGCTAAAGGAACTGGCTCCATAGCACCTTTCTCCAGCAGGGTTAGAACTTCCTGCTATAGGAGCGGGTTTGAAAACCTCAAAGGGGGTCTCCATGGCGGATTGTTTTGAGGTTGCGTTAGAAAAGGAAGGCAGTAACCTTGGGCTATTATTTCTAGAGCCCAAACATCTGAAGTAATGGCTTGCTATTCTTGCAGATGCTGTGACAGCCTGCCTCCCACAGGTGTCTTGTGATGCAAGTCCTCAAAGTGGTTTTGTGGCGGTTGCTGCGACCGCTGATGGCAAAGAGGCTGCAGCTGAAGCTGGCTTTGCAGGTTTTCCTCGTCCACCGCGAGTGGGGTTTTTCTGGCCCCTTTGATTAGCCATTCCTCTTGTCCTGGTGCACGAAAAGGCCTAAGTTGCCTAGTAGCAGCTCCTAAAGATTTGGCAGCTGCTTTTGAGGTCTGCAACCTCTCAAGGCTCTTGTCAGCCTTGCTGCCAAAAAGGTGAGACCGACCAAAGGGCATGTTTAGAAGGCGGTTCTGAACGTCTGGTGCGAAACCCGACTTCCGTAACCACGCAAATCTGCGTATTACCGTGCTAGTGCCCATGGACCTGCTCACACTATCTACAGTGTCCGTTCCAGATTCAAGGGATTCCTGCATGGCCTCCTTTCCATCTCTAACAATGGCTAGGAATCCTTCCCTTTCATCCCCTTCTGGTATGTGCTCCGCGCCATTGCAATGCAATCCCACAGAGTGCATGAAAACTTTGCCAAGGCACATGTGGAGTTGGCTGATTTTAACGCATACTCCCAGCTGAAAATACCTTACGTGCCCAGCCATCCACACGCTCATCGTCCCGTTCTGGAGGGATAGAAGGGTAGGCCAATTTATTTGAAGCTGTGGCTGCCTGGACCACCAGACTTTCGGGAGTGGGATGTGTAGACAGATAGCCGGGGTCGCTATTGGTAGGGCGGTATTTTGAAGTAAGGGATTTATTAACTGGAGGAATAGAATCCGGAGTCTCCCAATTTTTTGGCCACCCTATTTTGCAAGGCTACATGGAAGGGTAGGACTGGATCTTCGGTGGGAATATGGTCCAATATATCAGTCAAATCATCCTGGACCAATTGGGCTGGTGGTCTAGCCCATCCTAAACAATCAACCACTTTTTTCATTAGTTGACAGAATGAGAGACTGGCATGCTCTCCTGGTTCGGGCCTGCCAAAATCTGTTTCAGGAGATGTATCAATGCCACTTGCATTATGTAAGGATTCCACCAGGTCCCTCATCCTGCTTTCTTCAGAAATCAGGCATTCTGGGACATTTGGTGTACCATATTCTAGTCCAAAAGGCACATTCTCCCCATCAGATCTCTCCTGTTCCTCAAAGATTGAGGTCAAGGACTTGAAAAATTCCTTCCTAGGAAGAGGTTTAAAAACCTTTTCTGGGAGAGGCGGAGGAGGTGTGTTAGTGGACCCTAAAGGCCCTACGGGCTTTGCAGCCTTCTCTTCTGGTCGAGTTGGCTCAACTGGAGCCTTTGGAACTTTTGGGGCCGAGGGCTTCGGGGTCGACGTCGACAAAGGCGTTGATGGTGTCGACGGAATAGTGGTCGACGGCGTCGGCTTCGAGGCGCTCTTCGAAGATTTGCCCTTCGAGGTGTGTTGGGTTTTGGACGGCGTCGGTGACCTCGAGCAGTCTTTTTCGCTCGCGTCCTGGAAGGTTCTCGATCCTTCCTTCTTCGATCACCCGGGCTCAAGGGTGCGCGAGTGTCGGAGCGATGACGCTCCCGGCCGGCTTCGGAAGAAGGCGCGGACCGAGGATATTTGTATATAGCAGTAAGGATTGGCAATAGGTTTATTGGCACAAGCCCTTTTATTTTGACAAGACACCACTAGGACTGTGTTTGACGGTCATAGCTTGCTCCCATCTGTAGATTTAGTCTTACACGGGCGATTTTCAAATCCTTTTTAAGTTCAATAAACACCCTTGAGCTGTGGTCACTTGTGTCCGTCTTACTGTTGATACCATGCCTTCCTTACAGTATCTAAATCTCATTTATCTGTGCAACTGGTGCTCAACGCATGAGCAGTTTTATACTAGTTACCCTGAAAGTGAGATGGCAGCAAACTACAATATTCAACCTACTTTGACGAGTTCTCTTCCTGCTACACCTACTACTCTGCTTTGTCTCTTACTTTCTTTCCTCATACATAATGAATACACAAGGCTAACTAAGAATGATCAATAGTTCCATCTAGACTGTACATCGGCATATCTACTGCAATACCACACATTGTAGTTGGCCTACAGACCTCACTTTGCTCTCTGATTATGAATGCATTATATATTAGCACCTGTGAGAGAGAGCTGGCTAAACTATTTTCAGAGTCTTTTTTATCAAATCTATCTATTTGTGTCCTTTACGGAGCTAACTTTTTACATACACTCAGCCAGAGCATGCAAAGTCCACTCACCAACTCGCATAATTCCAGTAGATTCTATGGCTGGCGAATACCATTTGCAGGGAGTGTTTGAAACTTTGATGTAACATTACATTTTTTTGCAATAAATGTCAGAGGTTTCAATCTGCATAGCTGGCTTCTGGGTGGCATAAAGTGGGTTTGTGGTGACATGCATCATTTTATAGAAATCGCATTTTCATGTTTTGTTACCTGTTGCTATGGGCAGAGTGCATTTCTTGAAGGACGAGCAGGTAAACTAAATCACTTTACCTGCAGATCTATCGGAATGTTGAAGAATTTGCAAGGCCTGATTCGTTAAACTAATATCTTACTTCAGTGGTACACAGAAATGCTGTATTGATGTTCATTTAATGTTTTGGATCCAAATAACTTCTGGAGACATTAAAATTACTAGTACAAAATTGCTAATCAAATGGGTGTGTCTGCTAATCAAGAACATTTTAATTAGCAAACTCTGCTAATCAATTTTTGAAAACGAATGTATATCTTGCTTACCACAGAGATACACTTGGAATTTCAGAATCACCACACCACCGCCAAAGTCTTCTGCTCTATTACCGAATGAATAACTTGTCTCCACATCTTTAAGCATCCGGGATGCAAATGCTACCGTACATTCACACCCACCATCCGCCTGCATAAACACAGCTCCTAAACCAATGCACAGGCATCTGTATATACAATAGTTTTAAACTCATCCTTGAAGCCTTTTAACACTGGTGGATTGACAATGGCCTCCTTCACCCCCTTGAATTCCGCCACACTCATTTGACTACACACATTTCACTACCTTCCTGATGAGCTTCCTCATATTGTAAGTCTTGAGGCCAAGAGCAATTACTTCAACAACCAAATTAAATTGCCCGCCAACGTCCCCAGCAAGCTTTTCAAGATTTTAAATTCCATAGAAAAGCCTGCTGCTCTAACACCCACATTTAATCCTTCACAGGAAGAATGCGACAAAACCAAGATGGCTTTTGCAAGCAAAATCATCACAGCTAGGGAACTGATCAAAAATGGCCAAACCAATAAAGGTAAAAATTAAGCAAGCAACCCCATCAGAAAATTTGGAGCGATTTTCGTTCCACACAATCATCACAGAAGACATGCTCAGGACAATAGCCTCTATGAGGCATTCGTCATGCGCGGAAAATCCACTACCTCCCAAAACTATTTTCGACAATGCCGACATCTTTGCACCTCTGCTCACCTGAATAGTGAACAAATCCTTTCAGGATAAAAAGGTATCCAATACCATCAAATGAGTCACGGTTACTCCATTAGTGAAAAAAACAAATTTAGACAAGCAGGACCCGGGGAACCTCAGACCCATTACCAAGTGCAATTTCACTCTTAAAATAATGGATAAAGTTGCTACCGCACAATTGCAATCATATGTAGAAGCAAACGAGATTTTACATCCTCAACAATCCGGTTTTCGGGCTGCACACAGCACAGAGACCGATATGCTGGATTTGCAGTCACACATGCAGGACTTTATTGATCAAGGCAAGACAGGACTGTTGATTCTGCTCGACCTCAGCGCTGCCTTTGATCTTTTAGATCATAAGTTACTCCAGCAGGCTCTGGAAAAAGTAGCCAACTGCTCTAAAGAGGCAATTGACTGGCTGGTATCTTTCCTTGCAGACAGGAAATCGAGGGTTCACTGGGGAGATAAATTCTCCCAAGAAACTGACATCTTCTGCGGGGTCCCACAGGGAGCGTGTTTGTTTTCACTTCTCTTCAACCTGTACTTAAGGTTTTTCTCTGTGAGGTATTGAAGAAGATGAAGACATATTTCAAAAACTACGCTGATGATATACAGCTATTAGCAGAATTGAATGGGGACTAGGAAAAAGACAGCCAGTTAGCAACTGATTTATTTAACACCATAGAATCCTGGATGGATCACAACTGGATGTGTCTAAACAGCAAAGAAACAGAGCTGATGATCTTTAGATCCAACCAGGCTAGGGGCCAACTTTCATCGAAATATAACGCCTTCAAAATCAAAAAGACACCCAGATATAGGTAGTGAATAAGGTTAAGACCCTGGGTATGACACTGGAAGCTTCTCTAAGCTCCAAAGCTCAGGCACCCTATGTGAACAAAAACTGTGCATACTATCCGAGACTGCTTAGAGCAATCAAGCCCTTTCTTAATGAAGCAATCTGCACTAATATCGCAAGGGCAACCATACTGTCCTGTTTAGACTATGGAAATGCCCTACTGCTTGGAGCCAACAAGCAAAGCATGACCAAATACCAGTTAGTACAAAATAATGCTGCTAGAATAATCAAACAAAAGCGGAGAACGGAATATATCAGTGAAGCCAGGAGGGAGTTACACTGGTTGAAGATTGAAGAGCGAATGTTTAAATCACTAGTTCACAAGTGCCTGTTTAGGAAACTCCAGCATACCTGAAACCGAGGATTACCCATTACATGCCAGCACGTTCGCTCAGGTCGGAAGCACTGGGACTTATCGTAGTAAAATCCCACAAGTAAGCAAATGGTCTAGGCAGAGCCTTTCGGGACGTGCAGCCACAAGCTGGAATGGCTTGCCACTGATCCTAAGATTAGAGACAAACCACCCTGTGTTTAGAAAAAAGCTCAAAACACACCTGTTGAAATGAATAAAGCCACATGACAGCTAGAAAGATAAAACGAATGTTTCACTGTTGGTGCTCGTTAGCCAAGTGTCCTGTATCTTACGTCTTGTATGCATCATCCTGTCTCAATATTAGCGCCCCGATGTCTGTAGGCTTTCGGGGCCCTACAAACAAATAAATAACAAAAGCCTTGCGTGATAAACCTGTGACAAAATGTACGTAATACTCTATGAACCCAAGTAACAATGACACTTCCAACCTAGACTTGGGAACACTTGTTTCTATAATGGCCTTCACTGCAATTACCTGTGGCTTGACAACTCCCGCAGATAAACTGTAACATAAATAGTCTACCTCTGACCTGCGAAATGTACACTCCTCAAGCGTTAACATGAGTTCAAATTCACCCAACCTCTCCAAAACTGTACGCAAACACACATGGTCGATCTCAGTGCTCCCCCATATAATAATGCCGTCCTGGTAATACTTGACACCTTCAACCTCACCAAGTATAGTGCATATCTTTCTGAAACACACTGGCAGCCGAAATTAATCTGAATGGCATCCGTACACATTTGAACATCCTCACATGCATGATGAATGTCGTCACCTCTGATGATTGGGGTTGGAGCCCGATTTGATGATACGCAGATCTAGGGTCAAGCAGAGAAAATACCCGCGCACCCAGCCAAATCAGTAACCATCTCATCAATCTTTGGTAGTGGAAACCTCATCACTGAAACATTCTTGTTGACCTCCCTGAGATCTATACAAATCCTTACTGCACAACTTGGCTTCCTCACTACCACAATAGGGCTCACACACTCTAGGCGCATCCGTATGCTCAATCACTCCCTCCCTAATCATCCTGTCCAGCTCTATTTCTACCTCCTTCCTGAGCACTGTGGCAATAGTTCTCACCTTAACAGGTCTTGCTCCTCGTCGCAACTTGATTTTATGAATGAAGCCCTTGAGACATCCAACTTTGCTCTCAGGAACCCAAGCACATGTATCATCCTCTCACTCTTGCCTCCCCATTTCTGATGCCATTGATACTCCCGACGACTGATACTTCTCTTCACTACCTATAGCTGCCATCTCTTTGCCACTCCTTGTATAAACTTGCTCCTCCATTGGGATCAAGCTCTATGTCCTAAGCTGTCTGGCAACACCACAATACAAAAGTTGCCACCAACACTTGTCACAAATACCTTGGCTCATGATACTCCTACCTTGAAATCCCAATTTGACATAAATTTCACCTATTATTCTGCCATATGCATTAACTTTGACAGTGACTTCCTTCAACACGCAAAATCCTAACTGGAATTCCCATGTATCTCTCCCAATTAGCGTATAGTCTGCACCACTGTCAATCAGCAACAAGATTTCAACCCCAACAACTTCAATTAATGATCTGGGTTTCTTTATCCTGGCGGCCATGACCATATTAAACCCTCAAAAATACCAATCCCATCCTCATCTTTATCGTAGTCTTTCTCATTAACATTGGCAGTTTCATTTGAAGACAACCAGTAGCACTTTGCCAAATTGTCTCTCTTGCTGCATAGGGAACAAGTTACTTACCTGTAACTGTTGTTCTCCAGCATGGGTCTGGCATGGATTCACATGCTCATGAATATTCCCCGCCGTCAGGCTGGGAATCCTCGGTAAAGAAAAAATCAGTATCAGTTTCGTTTCTAATCTGTGTTTCTTAGTCGTAACCAATCACTGATCTCTGGGTCATACTGCCCCCAGCCAATGACTGCCCTCTCCTTAAGCCCCACCTCTGGCAGCCATCCTTAGATTTGGTAGCACGCCAAGTGGCAGTATGACCAAGTGAAGAGCCACAGAGGGGTAGGTGGGAGGGTTTGCATGTGAATCCATGCCAGACCCATACTGGAGAACAACAGTTACAGGTAAGTAACTTGTTCCTTCTCCAGCATGGGGTCTGGCATGGATTCACATGCTCATGAATAAAAGAATACATAGCAGTATACACATGCACAACCACGGGAGGTGGCAACAGGCTCAACATTAAGCAATACAACAACTCAACATTAAGCATCTCTTACCTCCTCACCAGACTCACCTTAAGAGAACAGGTTGCGCAGCAATGCTTGGCCAACCCTGGACTGCTACGTGGAGGACGACGCACACCTTCACAAGATTCTACTGCGTCGATCGGGACTCCAGGGAGGAGTCCCGATCAACGCAGTAGAATCTTGTGAAGGTGTGCGTCGTCCTCCACGTAGCAGCCCTGCAGATGTCCAGCAGGGGCACACCAGACAGGAACGCCGTGGTAGCAGGGATCGCTCTGGTTGAATGGGCTCTCGGACGGCCGGGCAGCGGTCGGTTTGCCAACCGGTGACAATGCATGATGCAGCCGGAGAGCCATCTGGAAATGGAAGTCTTCGAGAGAGCCTTCCCTTGATTCACAGACCCAAAGTTCACAAACAGTTGTGACGTCTTCCGAAAACTCTTTGTGCGGTCCACGTAGAACTTCAGCGCTCTAGCTACATCCAGCGAGTGCAAAGTCCTCTCGGCCGGCGCCGAAGGCGACGGAAAGAAAACTGGTAACACCAAGGGCTCGTTGAGGTGGAAGTCAGACGGCACCCTGGGCATGAAGGAGGGGTGCGTCCTCAGCACCACCCTCGTGTCATGAAAAGTCAAGTATGGAGGCTTGCACGATAGGGCCTGAATCTCTCCCACTCGTCGTGCAGAGGTGATGGCCACGAGGAACGCTGTCTTCCATGACAGGAACTTCAAAGGCGCCAAATGCATAGGCTCGAATGGGGCCCCCATTAGCCTGGTCAGCACCACATTAAGCTCCCACGCCGGGGCAGGAACTTTCACCGGCGGGAATGATCTGAACAGTCCCTTCATAAATTCCTTCACCAGGTGATGAGACCACAAGGACGCCCGTCCCGTCGTCCTGGTATATCGGGAGATGGCAGCCAGATGTATCTTTATCGAGGCGTGAGCCAGTCCCACGTTGGCCAGCGACAGCAGGTACGGCAGCACTTGAGGGGCTGTAATTCGCAGAGGGTTAATCTTCTGTGCACGGCACCAGACAGAGAACCTCTTCCATTTATGACCGTAACACTTGAGAGTTGAGGACGCCCAGGCCTTTGCAAGAACCTCTCTGCAATCTGCCGGGATATCGTACCCTCCAAACTCTAGTGCTGCAGGAGCCAGGCCAGCAAGTTCAGCGACTGTGGGTCGTGGTGGAGAATGGCGTCTCCTTCTCTGGAGAGAAGATCCGCGTCCGCCGGCAGCCTGACTGGCAGGGACGTTGACAAATCCAGAAGGTCCGGGAACCAGACCTGCCTCGGCCACGCCAGTGCGATGAGGATCATCCTGCACCTGGACTTCTTGAGCTGGTTGATGAGGCAGAGCAGCAATGGCAATGGAGGGAACGCGTATAGAAACAGGTCGTCCCAAGGGAACGAGAAAGCATCACCCATGCTCCTCGGCTGTGGGAACCTGCTGGCGAACCTCTGGCACTTGGAGTTCGTCGCCGTCACGAACAGGTCGATCTGCGGTTTGCCCCATCGTTGGAAGAGTCGATCCACTTGATCCTGGCGCAGTTCCCACTCGTGGCACGAGCGTAGCTCCCTGCTGAGTGAGTCGGAGATGGTGTTTTTTATTCCTGCTAGGTGGAAGGGAACCAGATACATCCCCTGGGCGACGGCCCAGTGCCACAGATCCTGGACCTCCTTGGATAGGGCTGGGCATCTGATGCCCCCCTGCTTCCATATGTAGAACATCGTGGTGGTGGTGTCTGTGAAGATCCTCACCACTTTGTCCTTGAGGGATGGGAGGAACGACTTGAGCGCCAGAACACTGCTCGGAGCTCCAAATGTTGATGTGAAGGGACCTCTCCTCCGGGAGCCAAAGGCCTCTTGCTTGGAGATGTCCGGTGTGGGCGCCCCAACCCTCCAGAGAGGCGTCCGTAGTCACCGTCTCTTGAAACGCCGGGGTTTGAAAGTCTGTGCCCATCGTGAGGTGAGCCCGGGTGCCCACCATAGGATCGCCCGACGGGACTCCTCGTCGAGGGGGATCCTGTCCTCGAAGCAGCCCCTCGCCTGAAACCAGCGGGCGTCGAGGAACTCCTGTAGCGGACGCATCCGAAGTCTGCAAAGGGGCACAAGGTAGATGCATGAGGACATCATCCCGAGAAGGGACTTGATGGACCTCACCCTGGCCACGTCCGTGGCTAACAGGCGCCGCACCTTGCCCAGGATGGTCTTGGTCCTCTCCTCTGAAGGGGAGGCCAATTGCTCCACTGTATCGAGCTTCGCCCCCAAAAACAGTGCTACTTGCGATGGAACCAGGTGGGATTTGGGGTAGTTGGATGGCAAACCCCAGCTCCGTGAGCAACCGGACGGTCCTCGCCGTATGATCGACGGCGAGTTCCCTAGACCTTGCCCGGATTAGCCAGTTGTCCAGGTAGGGGTAGACGTGGATCCCCTGCAAGCGCAGCCGCGCCGCCACTAGTGCCAGGCACTTGGTGAAAACCCTGGGTGCCGACTTTAATCCGAACGGTAGGGCTCTGAATTGGTAGTGGCGTCCCTGAACCACGAACCTGAGGAACTTCCTGTGCCTTTTTAGAATGGGGATGTGGAAGTAAGCATCCTCAAGGTCCAACGACGATAGGAAGTCGCCTTCCTCCAGCTGTCCCAGCATGACCATCCCGAATTTCTGTGCCTTGATTTATTTGTTTAACCGACGCAGGTCCAGGATGGGGCGCCAGCCGCCCGTCTTCTTTCTGATGAGGAAGTACCTTGAGTACACTCCGGAGCCTTCTGGGGACGAGCTTGATGGCACCTTTTTTGAGCATCGCCTTTACTTCCAACAGTAGTTGAGGGACGTGATTCTCCTTCCAGGACACAGGAGGAATGCGAGGGCACTTTTGGAATTCTTTCGAGTGCCCGTTGGCCAGGGGGTCCAGCACCCAACGGTCGGTGCAGATGGACTCCCACACGCTGACTAACTTCGTCAGCCGGCCTCCCACCGGGGTGCTTCGGTGGGGGCCCGACAACACGGCCGGGTCAGTCTTGTTTGGAGGAGGCCTTGCCGCCTTGGCCTCCTTGACGACGACGGCGGGATCCCCCTTGCTTGCTGCGACCTCTGTAGGCCTCCTGGGAAGAGAAGCGGGCCGCCTGGCGGTAAGCGGAGCAGCCACCGCTGGATCCTTTGGAGGCAACCTGTCTGCCTCCGGGGCTCCGAAAGGGCTGGTGCTGCTGAAGCACCCCAAGGGCCCCCGCCGTCTCCGAGTCGGTCTAGATGGCCTGTAGAGACTCATCCACCACCTTACCAAAGAGGTTGTTGCCATCGAACGGCATGTCCAACACTCTGGTCTGGACGTCCTGGCGAAAGTCTGTCGCCTTGAGCCACCCCCGTCGTCGGAGGCAAACTCTGTTGCCCAGTTGGCGAAATCCGGTATCGGCAATGTCCGTCACCACCGTTATGGCGTGATCCGACGCCACCTTGCCCTCCTGCAGAATTTCTAGGGCCTCCGCCCTTTTGTCATCAGGCAGGAAATCTAGCAGGGGAGCCATCTTGAACCATAGCTCCCTGTTGTAGCGGGCCACGATCGCTAAGACATTGACCGCCTTAATCGTCGTCCCATAGAGTCCAACTTCTTGTCCTCGCTGTCCGGGGGTGGAAGTGGAAGTTGAAGCCGCCGTGCCCGCTGCCTTCTTCTTAGCCGCTGCCGAGACGACCGAGTCCGGCGTGGGCTGGGCCCTGAGGCACAAGGTGAGGCATCGGGGACTCGGTACTTCTTCTCGTACCCGTCCCTCTTGGCGGGTGTCATGGCAGGGTTCTTGAGGACAGCAAGCCCCTCGTCCCAGATGTCGTCGAGTAAAGGCACCGCGAGGACCGTCTTCCTCTTAGCCTCTCGTTGTTGGTACAGAAACCCTCCTTTTTCTGTTCTTCAGGGCAGAGCTGGAAGAGCTTGGATGCCCTGGTTATCATGGCATGGAAAGAGCCAACCTTGTCTGCTGGGGACGCCTGTGGGGGGCAATGGGGGGGTGGCGGTGTGACGACGGGATGTCCGCTGTGTCATCGCCGCCGTCCTCGTCTGTCCCTGTATCCATCGCTGTATCCTCTCCCGGCAAGGGGGATGAGGGGTCCACCGGTCTCGCAGGCACGAAGGGCGGAGCGGGGTGGACTCTCCTCCGCTTATTCGGAGGGCTTCCCGACGGGCCTGGTTCTGGCTCCTCCGTCGGGGTGCGTGGTAATCTCGTCCTTATCTCGGTACATAAGGATTGGATTGCCAACAAAATGGCCGCCATGCTATCCTGGGGCTCAGGCAATGGCTGCGACGGACGGGATGGCCGCTCCCTTGGGCCCTGTTCGTCGTCGCTATCTTCGATCACGTCAGCAGGGACCGTCCCCTGGGATCGAACCTTCTCGAACCTCTTGTTGAGGTTTCTGAACCTCTCCTTGAGGCCTATGGCCTTTCGTCGAGGCCTATGGACCTTTCGTTGAGGCCCTTCTCGGTCTACACCAGTTCCTCCTCAGAGGCTGATTCCGAGTCTGTAATGGCCACCGGCCCCCCCCCCTCTTTTTCAGCCGGGGTTTCACGGGGGTCTTAGCAATGAGCTGGAAAGGGGATTCCCTCCGCGGCGGCAGGGATACTCTGGGCCCAGAGGCCGTTTCCATTGGCGTAGTCTCAGCCGGGGTCGCAGCGACCTCTTCGATAGAGGCCTTAGCTGGGTGGATCAAAGCCCTCACCCCCTTAGGTGCGTCCTGGGTCTTCGCCTTGGGGTGAGGGTCAGCGCCTCGCTCCCCCTTCGAGATCGACCGGGTCTGCTCCAGCGGCCTACCCGGGTTCTCAGACTTCCTCTACCCCGAACCAGAGCGCTGGCTCGTGGTCGAATGTGCCGGGGAAGTAGCGCCCTGCTTGGCAACCGAAGAGCCCGACCTTTCGGCGCTCCCGGAGCCTGCGGACTCGCAGTGCTTGGCCTTCTGTTGGGCCCCCGTCGCCGGGGCGCCCTCAAAGGACTTAGAAGCCTGCTCAGACTTCTTCTTCGCCTTCTCACTTGCTGTGCCCTTCTCCAGCAAGGTGGCGAGGCGGGGACGACGATCTTGTTTGGTCCGTTCCGAAAGGTTCTTGCAGAAAGCACAGTCCTTCACGTGCGTCTTGTCCCCATGGAGGCAGTAGAGGCATTGGGAATGCTCGTCCTCCTTGAAAACGTTATATAATCCGCATCCAGGGCAGTTCCTGAACAGCTTGGATCCGGGCGTCGCGCTATCTTTGTCCTGGGCCATGTTGAGGTAGGCCGCAGATTTTCCGGAATCCTCCAAGAAGTGTAAACTCGATGACAACTTCACCCTTGAGGGGTGTAGAAGAATTCCGAAAAAGGTCCCCGTTATCGGAAGTAGAAACGGTGGAGCTTGAGGCTCGATTAAACCGAAAAAATGAAAAATACTCCTGAAAAAGCGTGAAAACGCAGTAAAACAACTCGAGAGCTAAACACAAGGACTCCCAACACTTGAGCGTGCGGTAAAAATCTGAGGACGGCTGCCAGAGGCGGGGCTTAGGGAGAGGGCAGTCATTGGCTGGGGGCAGTATGACCCAGAGATCCGTGATTGGTTACTACTAAGAAAGACAGATCAGAAAGGAAACTGATACTGATTTTTTCTTTACTGAGGATTCCCAGCCTGACGACGGGGAATATTCATGAGCATGTGAATCCATGCCAGACCCCATGCAGGAGAACCTGCATTCTACATACACAGCAGTACACTCTATCATTGGCAAAATGTTGCACGCTCCCACACCTAAAACATGTATTGGGTTGGCAGTCATACTTTTGCCCCTGTTGATCCCAACCCTCTCTTCTCACACAGGTCACTCCCCCTCTTCCTTTATCCTTAACCTTCCAAGACAATAATAGAGGTAGCTAATGTGGTATCAGATGCAGTGAGAGCGTGTGGGGTGAGCAAGGGGGTTATTTAAGTAGTTCTTGAGTGAAGAGCCACATTTTGTGGTGCTTGCAGAAGGCTCAGTAGGAACTTTCGGATCTTAAAGTAGCTGGTAGGTTGTTCCACTGTTTCACAGCCACCACCGGGAAGCTACTGCCACCTGCGTTCTGGTGCTTGAATCGTGGAGTGGCGAGGCGGTGCGTGTAGGCAGAGTGTGTGTGTGTCTAGTAGAGTGATTGGGTGTTATTTTGTCTGTGAGATATTTAGGTGCTAGCTTGTGTATGCATTTGTGTGTCAAGGCCAGTGTTTTAAATTGGATGCGCTCAAGGATGGGTAGCCAGTGAGTTTTCCTTCTGGTTGCTAAAATGTGGGATTTTTTGTTCAAAACTGCTCTTAAAGCATTGTTTTGGATCACTGGAAGTTTGTTGGTATTCTGAGCCTTATTGCCTGCATACAAAGCATTGCAATAGTCCAGTCTGGTCAATGAACAAGTTACTTCTTACCTTGTAACGTTCTTTCGATGGGATGTTCCTCCGACGTATTACTTATCTTAGATATCTCCTTCCAGCTCAGCTGGCCTCGTAAAATTTTTCTCTATAGGGCGCTGCGCGTTGACGTCTGCTGAGTCGATGTCCCTCGACAGCCGCCGTATCGACGTTGACGTCATCCTGCCTATAAAGGCCGCGCACAGCGTCCGTTGCTCAGTTCCGTTTTGTAGCCCACAGTATTTCTGTCTGGACTAGACTAATCACCCTGAAGGAGCGTAAACTGCAACAATGCGGGGATGGATGGGAGGGTCGATAAGGAATACGTCGGAGGAACATCCCGTCGAAAGAACGTTACAAGGTAAGAAGTAACTTGTTCTTCGAAGGGATTGTGTCCTCCGACGTATTCCTTATCTTAGATAGGCTCCCATAGCAGTATTCTATTATTGGAGGTGGGAGTACTGACTTCACGCTGCCTTCTATTGATGAATAGAGTGCAATACAGACCTTCCAAACCTAGTCTCTTGACTGGAGGAGAAGTCCAAGTTGTATAATCGTGTAAAGGTATGGATGGACGACCATGTGGCGGCCGCACAAATGTCTTTAACCGGCACTCCTCTTTTGACGGCCGATGAAGCTGCAATACCTCTGGTCGAATGAGCCCTAAGGTTTTGAGGGGGTTCTTTTCCTGCCAGTTTATAACATTCCAAAATGGCTAGAATGATCCATCTGGAAATGGTCTGCTTAGTTATTGGTAACCCCAGCTTGTGACCTGTGTAGCCTACAAACAGCTGGTCTGCTTGTCTTATCCTGGCCAGTCTACTGATGTAAAAACTTAAAGCCCTTCTAGGGTCTAGCCTGTGTAACCTCTCTTCCTCTTTCCCCGGATGAGGAGGAGGATAGAAAGATGGCAGGGTAATCTTCTGAGTGATATGGAATTCAGAAACCACCTTTGGGAGGAAATTAGGCTTCACTTGCAGGACAACTTTGTCTTTGTGAAAGATTGTATGAGGGGGTTTACAAGAAAGAGCTTGTAACTCGCTCACCCTTCTAGCAGATCTAAGTGCCATTAATAAAACAGTTTTAAGGGTAAGAAATCTTAACGAACAAGAATGGAGTGGTTTGAAAGTTGTACCCATCAGGAAAGTTAGGACTAAGTTTAAATCCCATAGGGGAACCTGGAATGGTCTTGGGGGATAAACGTTGGTTAACCCCTTTAGAAACTGTATTACCAAGGGTAACTTGAAATAGGATGGTTCTTCCGCAGTGCGCTTAAAGATGGATAGCGCTGCGAGATAGCCCTTAATGGTGCCAACTTGAAGGCCTGAATTCGCCAAAAAGAGTAGGAAGGACAAAACCATTGGTGTACCACATGAAAAGGGGTCGATATTCTTTTCTCTACACCAGCTGCAAAATCTGTTCCAACGGCAGCGGTATAAAGACTTTGTTGC
The DNA here is from genome assembly GCF_040938575.1 of Ambystoma mexicanum. NCBI lineage: Eukaryota > Metazoa > Chordata > Amphibia > Caudata > Ambystomatidae > Ambystoma > Ambystoma mexicanum. The sequence goes on along the minus strand of NC_090935.1, from coordinate 193,241,574 downwards.
TGGCCTCCTTGCCGAAAGCAACACCTCCATAACATCATCAGGGAGGTCCCAATCCTTGTACCTCAGCCTTTTAGAAGCCAAGCGTGAAGGTTGAGGGTTTTGATGTCTGGATGGAGAACCTGACCTCCCTTCTGTGAGAGTAGGTTCTCTCTGAGTGGAAGCCGAATTGGAGGGCAGATGGACAAGTCTAGAAGGTCCGGGTACCACGTTCTCCTGGCCCAATCCGGGGCAATTAGGATCATGGTTTTCCGGAATCTTCTCAACCTCCTGATCATTTGAGGAATGACCGGGACCGGTGGGAACGCGTACAGAAGCGGAAACTCCCAGTCCACTATGAACGCGTCTCCCAGAGCTCCTCTCGGGGGAAATTCCCTTGAGCAGAACAGATTGCACTTCCCGTTGACACTGGTGGCGAACAGATCCACCTGAGGGGTTCCCCAAAGGGCGAAGATCTCTTGAAGGACTTCCTGAGCTAGTTCCCACTCGTGGGAGACTGCTCTGCCTGCTCAGAGCGTCCGCTGTCAAGTTCTTCTCTCCGGCTAGGTGAACTGCCGATAGAGAGATTCCTTCTTGGATTGCCCAAAACCAGAGCTGCATTGCCTCTCTGCACAGGGGTAGTTATCCTACGCCTCCTCTTTTGTTGAGGTAATGCATGGCCACTGTGTTGTCCGTCATTATCAGGACATTTTTCCCTTGTACAGCTGGCAGGAACGCCTTCAGCGCAAGTCTGATGGCCCTCAGCTCTAACAGGTTGATATGTAGTCTGGACTCCGATGGAGACCAACGACCGCCGATGGCGTGGGCTCCCCACCCAGTGAGTGAGGCATCCGTGACTACTGTTATCTCCGGCCAGGGTTGCCAAAACTGTTCTCCTTTCAGAATGTTCTCCTGACAGGCCCACCACTGAAGGTCTCGAGCCACCCTGTCGGGAACCTGAAGAAGATCTGTCATTCTTCCTGAGAATTGTGACCAATGAGTCCTCAGTGCCCACTGGAGGGATCTCATTCTCAGGCGAGCCTCTGGCACTAGGAAAATGCAGGATGCCATGAGGCCTAGCAACCTCAAAAAGTCGAAGGCTGGGAGACGTTGGGCATCTTGGAACTTGGTAACCATCTGTAGAATATCTTGAGCCCTCACCTCTGGTGGCGAGGCTTTTCCCAGGGAAGTGTCCAGGATTGCTCCGATGAACTGGAGTCTCTGCGATGGTATCATTTGTGACTTCTTTAAATTGAGGGAGAAGCCCAGCCTGTGAAGGGAGTGGCAACCGTGATTTAGCTGGATCTGAGCTTGTTCCGAAGATACAGCCCTGATCAACCAATCGTCCAGGTAGGGGTAGACGTGAATCCCCTCCCTCCTTAGACTTGCCGCCACTACCGACATTAACTTGGTGAAGACCCTCGGGCGGAGGTCAGCCCAAATGGCAGCACTCGAAATTGATAATGAGAGTTTCCAATTGCGAACCTCAGGTATTTCCTGTGTTTGAGATGGATAGGCACATGGAAATAAGTGTACTGAAGGTCCAGAGATACCAACCTGTCCTGGAACTGAAGGGCCTGAAGGATCTGAGAAAGAGTTACCATCTTGAATTTGTCTTTCCTGAGGAATTTGTCAATTCTCGCAAATCCAAGATGGGTCTCAGTCCTCTGTCTTTCTTTGGAATGAGAAAGTAAGGGGAGTACCAGCCCTTGTTCCTCTCCGCTACAGGTACCGGTTCTATGGCACCTTTCTCTAGCAGGTCCAAAATTTCCTGCAAGAGGAGCGGATCTGGAGCTTTCTGAGAGCTGTTCCCCGGTGGATGACTCTGAGGTATGCGTAGGAGAGGCAGGCAGTAACCTTGGGCAACTGTTTCCAATGCCCAAGCATCTGACGTGATAGCCTGCCATTCCGCCAGATGTTGAGTTAACCTGCCTCCTACAGGTGTCCTGTGAGGGAAGTCCTCAGAGTGGTTTTGGGGCGGCTGATGCAGATGCCGATTGTAAAGAGGCACCTGCTGTTGCTGCGGCTTTTGAATATCTACCCCGTCCACCTCGGGTAGTTCTTCTTTGTCCCCTTTGAGCCGGTCATCCACTACCTCTTCCGAATGCGGAGTAGAAGCGAAAGGACTTGCCCCTCGCAGAGGTTCCTGTGGGACGAAAAGGTGTCTGACGGATTGCAGCGCCTAGGGATTTTGCTGCTGCTTTTGAAGTTTGCAGTTTCTCTAAACTGTCATCCGCCTTTTTCCTGAACAAAGAAGAGCCATCGAATGGCATGTTCAAGAGCCTGGCTTGCACATCTGGGGCAAAAGCAGATTTTCTCAACCAAGCAAATCTCCTGGTTGTTGTACTTGCCGCCATTGCTCTGCTGATACTGTCAGCCGAATCAATGCCCGTCTGGAGGGATTCGCACATAGCGTCTTTACCGTCCTGTATGATATTCAGGAACGCCTCCCTTTCTTCTCCCTCCGGGATGCAGTCAGCCGCTGTAGAAGCACACTCCCAAAGTGTATGAATGAATCTAGCAAGGGTGCAAGTAGCATTAACAGATTTTAACACCATGCTACATGCCGAAAAAACTTTCTTTGCCATAGCATCATATTTCTTATCGTCCCTGTCCTGTGGGACGGTAGAGTAAGCAGTCTTGACGTCAGTAGAAGATGCTGCTGTACCACCAGACTTTCTGGGGATGGGTGTTTTGACAAAAACTCTGGGTCTGCAGAAGATACCCTGTATTTTGTAGACAGTTTTTTATTTACTGCCGGGACGACATCTGGGGTTTCCCAGTTGGTCATAATCTTCCTCTGAAGAGCTTTATGAAAGGGCACTACAGGATCCTCCTGTGGACCTTTGTCAAAAATATCCGTGAGGTCATCTTGTTGGAAAGCCTGTGAAGGTGTAGACCACCCCATAAATTCTGTGATCCTGGCCATTAAGGCTCTAGAGGGGGTTTCAGCATGCTCCCCCGGGTCTGGCCTAGCAAACTCCACCTCAGGGGAAGTGTCTAACCCACTTGCCTCATGTAAGGAATCATGAAGATCCTTTAACCTGCGTTCTTCTGAGGATAACTCCTCTCTGACTGGGGTTGCAGGTCCCTGCAACTCAAATGTGTTTTCCTGTTCAGATAGTTCACCCTCTTCCAAAATTGAGGACATAGTTCTCAATTGTTCTGAACTCACATAGGGTGTAAACCCCATCTCCAAGGCAGAGGGTGCCAAACTTGTCATAATCGGCCTCGAAAACGTCGATGTCGTCAACACCGAAGGCTTCGGGCATGGCGTCGAAAACAAAGGCGGAGGCCTCGAGGACCTCGACAGAATTGGGATTCTGCTCGAGGAAGTAAACAATCTCAACGCCATCGTCTTTGAGGACCTGGGGATAGCCACTGGGTGCGTCGTAACCGTGACTTTCCTTGGCGTCGACGCCGGTGTCGAAGATGGCGTTGAGTCGACAGACCCGTGTGTCGAAGGTCCCTTCGACAACGGCGTCGAAGACACCGACCTCGGCGTCGACGGAACCTTCGTCGATGGCGTCGACGGAACCTTCGAAGAAGGTTTTGAGGTCATAGCTTTACTCAAGGGTTCGAGACGCGCTCAAGAAGCTTCCTTCGCCAAGTACTGTGACTCATGGCGTTTTTTGACCTTCGGGTCTTTCGACCAGAGCATCGCTCTCGGCAGTCTTCGAGGGGGTCGAGGCCGCTTTCTCGAAGACGCTCATCATATTTTTGCGGAATTCCTCCCATTCAGCACGGGAACTATGTTTCATGGGGCAAGGGATTCTCTTTGGAGAAACAGAGGAAGAGGAGGACGGAGAAGGGGATCTTCGACGTCTCCTCTTCGAGTGCTTCGATCTCGAGGAGTGATGGGACCCCCCTCCGAGACCTGGAGCGCGAATGGTGACGAGGAGAAGAAGAAGCAGCTTTTAAAGTCTTACCTTTCTCCAGATTCCCCCTACGCTCCTTCAGGGCCTTAGCTGTCCTGGACATACAGTCCTCGCACTCCGAACAATGGTGTTCATGGTGTTCAGCTCCCAAACACCATAGACAAACTCTGTGAGGGTCAGTCAGCGACATCTTTTTCCCACAATCTCGGCATTTTTTGAAGCCGGACCGAGGAGTTGTCGGTTCCGACGAGGAAGCCATCGAGTACGGATCGAATATCTCGAGGTAAATAGGATTAAATTGACAAAACTGAGCAACGGTATTCCGAGGTACTGAGTAAGCGCGGAAAAACGGAACTGAGCAACGGACGCTGCGCGGCCTTTATAGGCAGGATGACGTCGATGTCGATACGGCACTATCGAGGGACATCGACTCAGCGGACGTCGACGCGCAGCGCCCTCTAGAGAAAAATGTTCCGAGGCCAGCAGAGCTGGAAGGAGATATCTAAAATAAGGAATACGTCGGAGGACACAATCCCTTCGAAATTAGGGCTCTCGCTAAGTTAATGCAGCTGTCTGGTGATAATAATGGTCTACAGGCAGTACTGAGCTTGGAAGTGTAAGCTGCAGCAGAAGCAGTGGCGTCGACATGTCGCGTTAGGGTTAAGGATGAATCTAGATAAAAACCAAGGGTTTTAACTTCTTTCGAGACCTTGGTAATGTTGCCATCTATGTTGAAAGATCCTATGAGGAGGAGTTCCGTCTTAACATCATTGAGGCATAGCCCGTGTAAGGCCTTCCAGGCCTGGATGGTCTGATAGATTCTGTTCAGTGATTCAGAGTCAATATCTTGGGAGCCGGTAAAAGATATGAGAATTTGGGTGTCATCTTCATAGTTAGTGTAGACGACACCCAATTCATCAAGTCGGTCAAAGAGGGGCTTCATGAATATGTTGCATAGAGGCAGGGAGACGCAGAAGTCCTGGGGTACTCCACAGGTGACTGGGGCGGGTGCAGCCGCTGAGACCTATGACAAAACTTTCATGGTTCTATCCGTAAGGAAGGATTTTATCCACTGGATTGCTTTGGGAGAGAAGTGAGCTGCTGAGGGTAGGTGATTGCACAGAATATTGTGGTTGACTAAGTCGAAAGCTGTCGATAGGTCTAACAGGAGGAGGAGAGCTAGGTTGCCATTATCTTTTAGCTCATCCATGGGTATTTTAAAATCAAGTAGAGGTTTTTCCGTACCATGTTTCGGTCGGAAGTCAGATTGTGGAATGCCAAGGAGATTGTTAGTTTCCAAATAGTTTTGGATCTGGAGATAAACTGCTCTATCCAGAATTTTTAAGAGAAAGGGTACTGTGGTTTCATGTCTGTAGTTAGTTGGTATGTTAGGGTCTAGAGTGTTTTTTTTTTTTTTTAACAGCGGGAGAACCCAGGCATCTTTAAGATTAGATGGGACAGAGCTGCCTTCGAAGGAAGCATTGATTAGTATAGTGATGTAGGGTGTCAGTTCAGCTGCACAGTCTTTGAAAATTGAGGCCGGCCAGATGTTGCCCTGGTGATCTTGAAGCTTTAAAGCTGGAGATTATTTTTTTTCAGTGTCGCCGTTCGAGACAGATGTGAATTCGAATAGCGAGTCTGATTTGTAAGTGATGGGGCTGGGTGTCGGTAGAGCGGGTTTGAGGCTGATTTTTTTAGTTTCAATTTTGGTTTGCAGGAAGGAGATTTTGTCCGTTAGGGCTTTTTGAATACCAGAGCACCAGCTCTCGTCTTTGATAAAGCTTTCTCGATGTATAACTGGAGACACGCGTTCTCTTAAAATGGCAAAGAGTTACTTAGATTCTAATTTAGCGTTTGAGATTCTCTCATTGTACGTGGTACTTTTAGTGTAAATGATTGCCTGTTTGTATTTTTTGCGGCTGCAGAAAAGGCTTCTTTGTTTTGTGGCGTTAGGAATTTATTTTCCAATTGGATTCTGCTATTCTTTTCACATTTTGAAGGGCTTTTAGATTAGGTGTGAACCAGGTGTTGAGGCGGGCGAAATGTTTAGCTTTACGTAGGGCGAGAGACGCTCCTTTTCACTAGCTGTTTCGAGAGTTTGATTGTAGAGGTCCACTAAGTCTGAGCGGTCTTTGGTTTGCAGGTCATGGAATGCTATGATGGGGTGGAGTAAAGGTAGGACGGTGTCAGCTGTGATAGCGCGTGAGTTTCTGGATAGTGCGGCAGAGGCTTAAGGTGGGGTAGAGTCAGCTCCTGAGTTATTTGCAATGTTGAAGGTGATTATGTGATGGTCCCATCAAGGGCAGTGGGAGTTGGAAGTAATGTTAGTATTGCAGTTAAGGTCCACTACCCAGTCATGGGTTTGTCCTTTAGTGTGGGTGGGGTTGCGTATGCGTTGAGTGTAGCCTAGTGCTGAGATGGTGTTAGCAAGGGACAAGGCGTGGTTATCGTTGGAGTCATTGAAGCCCAGATTGAAGTCTCCAAGCAGTAAGGTGAGGGTGCTGGTCATGGTATTGGTAGAGAGGAGTTGCGCTATGTCGTCCTCAAAAGAGGATATGGGGCCAGGAGGCCTATAGATGAGATGAATGGCCAGCTTGGTTGTAGGTCAGATGGTCAATTTGCCTGCAGGGAAGGTGGGATTGGGTGTTCCCCAAATGTTAATGATCTTGGCGATGATAGCTACTCCCCCGACCTTTACTGGTGGGTTTGTCGGTCCTGTAGGAGGAGTCGTTTTCAAGGACAGCAAGGACAGCAAGGGAGAGAGCCGACCCTGCTGCTACATGAAGCATGCTTTTGTGATCAGCAAGTTCCTTAATACATAGAGATGTGTGCTCAATGTGCTTAGAAATTTCTATAGCCCTATCTAAATTGGGATCCTACTCCTTCCACAATTTCTCCCGCACTCGGTTATTGGCACATTTGAACATAAATTGATCCCAGAGATGTTCCTCTTGACAGTGCCCAAATTGGCACTTAATTGCAAAAACCCATAACACACTCACAAATTCCTCAAATGACTTGCCCAGAGACGCTCCTCCTGACAGTGCCCAAATTGGCACTTAATTGCAAGAACCCATAACACACTTCCAAATTCCTCAAATGACTTGCCCTTTGTGTGTTCTCTTGTCGCAAAATGCTATCTCGCCAATATCTTATTCTCTTCCACCTCAAAGTCCTTATCTAACTTAGCAATACTGCTCTCAAAACTGTTCCATACCACTGCATTAGGTCGCTAGGCCATAAAGACTGCATATATGGAAACTAAGGCACAATAACCATGTACTCTAGTGACACACAGACGCGAGGTTCGATTTCCAAACAAGTCTGGTTTTATTTCAAAGTATTCTCAGTCGGCCGACTGGGGTCTAACGTCTCGCACGTGTGTACCCAGACCTCGTGAGACGCAAGAGAGCGAGCAACGCTCAAGCAACAATATATATACATAACAAGTAATCTCTGAAGGCAATTCAAAACGCCCCTAAATGTATTAGTCATTGGCACCATAATTGACCTATACAAGGACAGAAGTTTCCAATCAACTGCGTATTTTAAAGATTTTAATCCAAGCTCGTATCTGAGGGTTATCGTATGTAATCCTTTAGGCAATCCTAATACCTGTTTCCAAATGTAACCTTCTATTTTTTGCCAGTCTATTGACCACAACGAAGGTTTGGATTCAATTCCGTACAATAGTACCGGGATTACTTTGGCCACATAGAAGTTTATAACAGGCATAATCGAAAATGTACCATAAAGGCTGGCAATCTTCTTCATCTGGGCTATTAGTTGTGTCCCTTTAGCCAGGATTTCACCATACTGTTTCCCAACAGTAGGGGTCGCATACACAGTGATGCCCAGATACATTACTTCTTTTGCCACCGGTATCTGGTTACTGCCAATTGACCACCGATGTTTTGTTTCTTTGCGACCTTTCTGCTCAAAAATTACGATCTTAGATTTATCAGGGTTTACAACCAGGTCATTTAATTTCATGTACTTGTCGAGGGCATTCAACAATCTTTGTAGACGGATGGGAGTCCTATCAAGAAGGACTATATCGTCCGCATACATAAGCCATCTTACGACCAAGGCTTATTAGTGATGAGGATTCTAGGGCGGCTCCAAAATCTCCCAGATAAAACAAAGAGAAATGGAGCAACCATACAACCCTGTCTGACCCCCCTATCTATACTTATATGTTCTGACAAATATCCATCCATATTTAATCTTACTCTGGCTGTATTTCTTTCGTGAAGTTTTACTAGTATGTTAATTAGAGTTTTAGGTGCCCCTTGTTGTTCCAATTTGCTCCATAATTTATCTCGATTTACCATGTCAAAAGCGCTTGACAGATCGATAAATGCTCCATAAAGTCTTCCTTTATTATTTTTCAGATTTGATAATGAAGCTAATATTATACCATTCAGAGAAGTTGAATGGCCTCTTCTAAATCCGGTCTGCTGTTTAGGGATTATGTTATTTTGTTTCGCCCATGTTTCAAGTTCTCTTAATATCAGACTAGTAAACAACTTGCTTTCTACGTCAAGCAATGTAATTGGCCTGTAACTAATAGGGTTTTTACGATCCCCCTTCTTGAAAATCGGGATTATAATTGCAGTCTTCCAAGAAGATGGAATTATTCTATTTGCAATCACTTTCTTGTACAAGGTATATAGGATTTCAGCCCACAATGTCCCATTTCCTTTGAGGACTTGATAAGTTAGGCCAATTGGGCCCGTGGATGTCGACGCCGAGGAGTTTACGATCAAATTCAAAATATCCTCTTTGTCAAAATTTAAACCCCAATTTCCATTGTCACTTATATATTTTTGTCCTCCCACTGGTTCCTTATATTTTGCGCCGAAGTAGGTTAACCAACTTGCTTCCGACACATTATTCGTCTGAGCAATGGTTTGATGTATTTGGGGAGCATTTATTAGTGACCAGAAGTTTCGCGAGGAATTATTTTGTAATGCACGCAGCATCTCTTCCCCATCTTTCTGCCATAGTTTTCCTCTATGTTGTCTAGACCAACTCTTCAAGTCATTTTTAATTTTTTTTGATTCTATCTCTAGTTCTAGTAAGCTTTTAGCCCGTTTCTTAGCGAGTCTTAATTGTTTTTGCGTCTCGCGTTTTTTTACCCAAACTGCTTCGTCAAAAAAGTGTTTGTGTACTCGCTGCAAACCCTTTTGGGTACTTGACGGGGGATCAATTGACCACAGGAATTCATGAAACCGTGATGGGTCACAATGCTGGTGCAAAATATTTTGTTCTCCCCAGTTGGAAAATCCATCCAGGGCTTTGTTTAACCGCTCTCCTTCCCTCTTGTATTTTATCAACCGATTTTTCTGTGCATTAACTTCTACTCTCTGGTCCCAGATCTCTATTTTTTCCTCACTACACCAATTTAAATGGGCAACTAATCGCTTATGGTCACTTGTTCCACCATCGGCCACTGAGAAATGTATACAAGTGTCGAAGCACTCTGTTGATAAAAGCATATAATCCAATGTCGATTCTGATGAACACCTCTCCCACGTTGTGATCGATGGAACATCACCTTCTATGGAGCCATTTAGGAATTTTAAATTCCAATCCTCAAAGAAGTTCGACCATTTTCTCCCGTTATTCGTTGCTTCTTTCATTTTCCCTGTATGGCATTTGGAATTGATACATTGCGAATTTAAATCTCCTGCAACCAATATATGTGCCCCCGGGTACGTTATATTAATGTCACAAAGGGTTACCGCAATTGATTATAGAAACTGAGAGTTTTTCCCTCACGGGGTTCCAATACAGGTTCACAATTATTATCTCCTTAACTGGCGAGCTTTTGAGGGGAGTGACCACTCTCACCACCAGTATTCCTTCCTGTTTGCAAGATAACATTGTTATTTCTTTAAATAGAATCCTTCTACAGGCGGTCAGCAAACCTCCCGTCGATCTTCCCTTGGCTTTGCAGTTAGCTGGTTGTGCTATCAGTGTACAGCCTTCGAGTTCCGGGGTGTTTACTAACCATGTTTCCTGTAGAAGGATCAAATCGTTTCCCCTAAATAACAACGCACTCATTTTATTTTTTTTAAATGAACTGGATCCCCGAGAGTTCCAACTAGTGATTCTCAATTTGTCACTATTAAAGAGACCTCTGTGATACACCCAACTTCTGGCAAACTTGCATAATTATCTCTGGTAACATTGACCAAGATGATGTTTGTGACCCATCATTGATAATATTTTCGTTTTTTCCCCGATGGGTTTCATGCAGTAAGGAAATATTTCCCTGGTTTAACTCGTATTCCTCAGTTTCGATCATTTCTATTGCGTGAGATGGCAATTGATCATGTACTTCCAAACCCACCTCCCTTAATCTTTCTTGTAAGTTTAAAAAAGCTTTTACCCCCAATTTAGAAACAAATTCAACTTCAACTAAGCTGATACATTCTGGTTTAGGGAAACGAACATATTCAATGTCTTTTGTTGAAAATAAATATAATTCTGGAAGTTTTTTAACCAGTGATAGAATCGAGCTCCTATTCAGTGGTTTACCAGACTTTCGATTTTCCTCATTAGTAAACCACAGTCTCGGGATTGCATATGGATTCGGATCATCTTGGGGATTTGTTATTCTTTCAGTTACCATTTCGGAGGATGAGTTTCCCACCGGGACGTTCATAGTCTCTTTTCTTCCTACCTCTTTGGATTGATCAAGGTAATCCGTATTCGATGTTGATGTTTGAATACGTATTGTATCCTCCGCGTGACCCATCCTAGAACTTTGAGTGACCACCAAATCTCCAGTCTTTGTTTTTGTTTGATTGAATATTGGAGCAATTCTTAAACCAATCTGGGTCTGCATTGGTACTTTGAAAGCATTTTTCTGTTTTTGAAGAAATATAGGAGCTATTTTTAACAACTTCCCTGTAATCTCTGATCTAATCGAGTCATGTCGTGGTTGATTTCTATCCAGGTCAGCAATTTTTCCTTCTGTTTGAGTACTCATTGATTTCTTTACCATGTGTGCATCCCCCTCTGCTTTGGGAATTCTGTCAGTCTCAAGTTTTTTCCTTTGTTGTTTTTTGGGTTTATTTACCCTGGCAATTCTTTCTTGTTGTAGAGAATCGTTACCCTTGTTTCTACCATCTTTATCCGAGATATTTTGATTCTCATTGATTTTTGCAGGATCTGAAATCCCCTTAACGAAGCTATTTACCTTTGATTTTTTTGATCCATTATTCTTCACATTTTTTGTTTTCTTTTCTTGTCGACCTCGTGACTTTGAATCTGTATTATTTTGCTTTTGGTTCTTCCACCTTTCTCTTCTCCTCTTATAAGATTGTTGCGAACTCTTCTTCCACATATAGTTGTTTTCTGCCTCATCTTCATGATTCTCAATAACTTCCCTTCGATCTTCCGCCAGCTGTTCCACCGTTGACTCAGCGATCTGTGCCAATCGGCAGAATTCTTCCATTATTGATTCGGATAAGGGAGTATCATCCCCAAAGATATTCAATTCAGGGACTAAGTCTTTTGTTTTAATTGCTAGATCTTGATTTAATGAAGAAGTCGGTACATTTCTTTCATTCATTTGCAATAACAAATCCTTGATCTCCTTATTCTCACTCATGAGAGAAGTCATTTGGTGCTTAATTTCCATTAAGTCTCCACTATGCTTTGTGAAGCCATCTTCCATCTTTATCATCAAGGGCAGAACTGAACAGTTTATTACATTGTTTTGTCCTACGACTGAAAATTCAAGTTGTTCAATATCCTCTGTCATTTCCATTAAAATCCCTGTGTGGGTCTGCACATCTCTTTTTAGAAGGTCAAAAACCTTCACCAAGGAATTTAGAACAAAATTTAAAGCCGAGAGAGAGGAGTCACCATCATTTGGGTCTTGATTCTTGTTTCCCTGTGTCATACTTGGTATTTGCACCGGTTGATCCAGTAAAATTCCATCAGACTCGACCGTGTCCCCTCTCGATACCACTGTTGAGTTTAATCTTTCCTCATGCGGTTGTATATTCTGCGCCGAACTCAACAGATGTGGGGTCCTTGAAAGTTCCATAACTGGGATGAGTAGTTCAGATCCACCGATCTCCGTTTGTAAGTTGATGTTTTGATTTAAAAGTTTTAGGGAATGTGGCATAGGTCCATTTAAATTTTCTTGTGCAGATTTCTGAAAATAATAATCAATAGTCCCTTTTATATTAGTTGATGTCAGAGTAAAATCTTTCACCTGTCTAAATGGGGTGTTCCTTGTTGAGTCCCTTAAAATGTCTCCCTCCGTTAATTTATCCACTTTAAGTTCTTGATGAATTTGTGCCTCTATTATGTTATTTCTTGTCGAGGCAATCAGAGTTTGAGAACTTACGGGGTTCACATCCTCATGCAGGGACTTTTCAATGTAGGAACCATCCCACTCTGGAGCTCTTAGATCGTCAACGTGTTGTCCACTCCTTAAATTGTAGCGGGCCATTTCTTACCCCTTCGTTGACTGTGAGAATTAGGCCAAAGAAAAATGGGGGATCAAAGGAGTAAAATCTCCCACAGTCTCCCCCCTTTTTTACTTTATATTGTCTAAACCAGGCCCCAACCACTTCTTTTCCGCTGTCCACTCCAAATTGCCTAGGCTCCAAAATTCCTGTCAGCGAACTGCGGATTATCCCAGAGTAATCTCTGGGGCTCTTGTTTAAGGAGACTTATAAAGGGGCTTACGGCCAGAGACCACTGCTGTCTAATACTAAATGACAACAGCCCACCACATACAGGATAAGAATTTCTGTACTACTACCCTTCGAATCGTCAACCTATTGCCCTTTTTCAGTATCGGTATCAATATTTTTGTACAAACCCGAGCCCCGGTTCACTCACTGTCTCTCCAGCAAGCTCAGGCTCATACTCAGGTACTGATGGAGGAGGAGGAAATTAACTTTACCTTGGGCTCAAGCACAGACAGTTGCCAACTGTTACCAGACAATTATCATGCTCAATTGTCCGTGGAATAACAAAAAAAAAAAAAAAAAAACATAAAAAATACGAAAGGCACCGATGGTGCAAATAATACAGACCTCGCTGTCGGTGTCTGTGGATCAGATCAGGGTGGCTGCCGCTAGTTTGGCAAGTTGGCTATGCGTCAGTAGACCCTCCAGCACTGATACTGGCACTTATACATGGCCCAGCAAACGTAATAATCTATCTCCGCGAAGTCGCTGGAGATAGCGGGGGTCGCCGCCGCAGGCTGCCTCAGGCCGCTGCGGACACCCACCTCTGTGCCTCTGTGCTCGCAGGTGTGTGAGAATCGCTGGAAAAACGCTAGGCTCGCAGCCGCAGGCTGCTTCAGGCTGCCGCGGACACCCACCTCTGTTCCTCTGCTGCCTCTGCTGCCTCGCGGGTGCGCGGATAACGCCTCAATACACAAAATCTATCGAGACCGCACTGAGCTCGTTCTCCACTCTTCGCTCCGACGCCGCCGTCGCTCACCATCTGATCGAGAAAAATCAACGGTTGTCAGGTCCTGGGACGTCCTGAGACTTCCTGCTAGAGGAAAGGACCCACACACACGCTTTGCTCGTCACCGGCAGTCAAGCCGCAGTCAAGCCACACTGAGAATCTGTACCAACGAGCCACAGGTGTACAGAGTGTCAGCCGCTTCCGACCGCTCAACACAAGCACATCTAAATGTATTGTTCAGGCTAGGGTTCGATGATTGACAATCATGACAATTACGACACGTTCTGACAAGTTTCTATTCCGTCTAAATATAGTTATTCTAGCGACAGTAGCAGAGACAGCCTTTTGTTATGGAGAACATAAAGCTCTCAGTTCAGCAAGGACATCATGTTCGTAGGAGAGAAACATTCCTTCGCACATTATCTACGTGTTTCTATTCATGAACCAAGGGTCAGACAGTTCTGAGGCACAAAATTCCAGTCTCCTCGGAGGAGGCCCACTAAAAGAATATAATTCATGCTTTAACTGCCTTCTACTACAGCGTTTGCAAGAAAGGACGGCACCTGGTCTGCTGATTAGATGCAGCTTCTGCTCGCCTCCAAGGACTTCGTGAGGGAGGAAAACAATGCATTTCTGTATCGTTTGACATTCCTGTCTGTGTTAGTCTTTCAGCATGCAGGCCGTGGCCTTGCACCGTGCATGAGCTTCAAAGTATAGAATACATTTTGCAAAAGTGTTTTGACAGAGAGGAAAAAAGCAAATGGCTGACATTTCACAAAATGGACGCCCTCTGGTTACATTGACAATTCTGCGATTGTGGCGTTTACCACATGATGCGATTGGTTTCCGTCAACATAATATACATATTATACATACTAGAGGGTCGTTTCTGGTCTAACAGCAAGAGAGAGAGCCGACCCTGCTGGTACATGAAGCCATGCTTTTGTGATCGCCAAGTTCCTTAATACATAGAGATGTGCGCTCAATGTGCTTAGCAATTTCTATAGCCCTATCTAAATTGGGATCCTTCTCCTTCCACAATTCCTCCCACACTCGGTCATTGGCACATTTGAACATAAGTTGATCCCAGAGATGTTCCTCTTGACAGTGCCCACATTGTCACTTCATTGCAAGAACCCATAACACACTCACACATTCCTCAAATGACTTGCCCTTGTGTGTTCTCTTGTCGCAAAATGCTATCCCCCCAAGATCTTATTCTCTTTCACCTCAAAGTCCTTATGCAACTATACTGCTCTCAAAACTGTTCCATACCACTGCATCAGGTCGCTGCACCGGAACAGGTAACCTCTTGTAAAGCTATTGCACAACATTCCTCAAACAATGCTATAAAAGGGTGTCCTTCCTCGCAATGGCATAGTTGGCACCATAAGCTGCCAGGACAGTCCTCTTTCCAGTCTTTCCACCTCACAGCTGGTTCGCTTGGTGGAGGAAGAAATAATGCCAAACCTAGAATGTTCACCATAAGTAAATATGATGACAAGAAAACAACAATACTGAATCAATACTGAAAATGGTATCTTATCCTGAACACTGGCAGGATACCTCCACGTTGCCAAGTACTTGAAGTGCTGCTCCCCTTCCGTTTTATACTGTGACAAAGAAGATTGTTTCTACAATCCTTAATGCCATGTAGTCATGCCGGAGTTGACAGCTGCTCCAGCACACACGCCAAAGCTCTGTGAACATTGCTTCTGATAAGCGTCCCTCATTGCTGGACAACACTCAAGAGTCCCTTCCAACAAGCATCCCTCGTTGTTGGGAAATGCTCAACACCCATGATCGCCCTGCATCGCTAGTGTCACATGCATATCTAAATGAGTTCAAATCGGCCCCTTCAACCACTGCAAGGAGCTGAACTCTGGCCACAACAGCGCCACACGTGGCCACAACCCTCCACACTGCTGCGACCAGTCGCACTCCAGCTCTTGAGCAAAGTCGAGCCGCTCCTCAATCAAGCAACAGGGCTCTGCAATCAGCACCACAGAACACCTACCAAGCTCCATCACAGTCTGACATCAGGGTGTACATAGGGCCGGTAGACTCCCACTGTTCAGCACCATAGTTCGCTCCAGCCCGCTCTCACTCCACTACAACCAATGGAAGACGGAAGCTTGTCGCCAATATTATGAAGTGAATCCACCAATTCAGATGGCAACATCTTTATTTAATTATTTAATTTGTATTTATTTAATTTATTTG
This sequence comes from Ambystoma mexicanum, assembly GCF_040938575.1. Taxonomy (NCBI): domain Eukaryota; kingdom Metazoa; phylum Chordata; class Amphibia; order Caudata; family Ambystomatidae; genus Ambystoma; species Ambystoma mexicanum. The sequence continues at coordinate 193,226,047 of NC_090935.1, read as the reverse complement.
TACATAGTTCTTACAGAACCTTTACAATCAAATACTAAACCAATTAATAAAAATGCTTAGTGTCACAAGACAATACACTAAGAATACAGTGCAATACAATACACTTACATCTTTATTTAAGTAAGTAGCAGAACAGCTGCAGCACCTCCACTCTGTTCAGTGATGTTCTCCAACGGACTCCTTCCCATTCTCCCTCAACATTTTTCAGCTTAACCAATAACAATTCCATAGAGATCAAAATCTTCCTGTGTACATAAACTAACAACTTAAGAAACTATATAACAGGTAGCACGCTTTACAGAAACAATGGAAATGGCTAACAAAATGATGTGAGCAGTTAATGACTACTATTATACTGCCCATCCAAACCTAGATGGAGCACGCGTGGCAAAGTGACAGTCTCCAAATTATTTACACAGCTTTGCTTCGTGCAGGATGTGTGTTACAGAGCAAAACAAAAGTACACATAGATTTCCACTTCTCACAGATTGCTTCTATGATAGCTACAGTGTGGCCATCAATGTTTGACAATTGCATTATTAGGTGGTGCTGTAAGGGTTCTTAATTTCACAGTAGCTGCGTCATTTTCTGATTATGCCATTGTTTATCAACATCCGCCTTATACGTGACTGCACAGCCTCCTCATTCGATGCAAAAAAAAAAAATAAGACTAACAGAACACGACCAATGCAGCCAAGGGTGCTATGCGGTTTAACAGACAATGGGTTATTCCGACTGACACCAGTGCTCAATGACATCCAGAATGCTCATGATGAAAACATTGTAATACATTTCTAGGTGGGTGTGATTTGCAGCAAACAAGGGAAAGGAACCTTACAGCTATACACTGTGTCACAACATACAAGTACTCACCATACACATCTGAGGATCAGGTACCCTGACAATCTCAGAGCTTGTTAAAATGGTGGATGACTCGTCGCCGTCCTACAAGAAAAGGATATCAAATTTAGAATATAGTAGATTGCACGGATTTATTAATTAATAACACATCTTGCATTTGCAATGCACCCAATACAAACAGGTAATTACAATATATAAGAAACCCAATGTCTCAAATGGGAGATTAAGTTGTGGTTATGAGGGAACATTTAGGAGATCTCTCCCTAGAGAGCACAACATCATCCATCGCAACCGATCTCAATGCTTCTACAATCTTCACTCATGAATGCCCCCACTTAACTCCTACCATCACTGCACCCCTTATATGTGCAGGTGTTGAACCAGAGGCCCATTGAGGCCAGGAAGATCTAGGGACACATTTAAAAATGATAACGGTTCATCTGTGCTGCAACCTTTAATGTCACTGCCCAATTTAGCCATAGTTTTACCCCCAAGTGTGTGTAATTATTTTAAATTACAAAGCAAATCATCATAAGTTGTTATTGGTGATTTATGCTTCTTGCTAGACACCTCCAGAGTGTAATCGCTGGGACATCCTCCAGCAAGAGGTCTAAGAGAGGCTCCAATGAGATTCAGGAAACAATATTTGGGGGTAGGGCCTTAAAAGTGTCTGGAACGGACTAAAATCGCAACTAGCTAAGGAAACCTAAAAAGATGAGTGGCCTAACTGGCAAGATGTCGTGCCTGAAATGAAAGCCAGTGAAATCTACTTTAAAAAGGTACATTAAGTATAATGCAATTAAGGAGCAGCAAATAAATCTACTTGAATAAAAATATTCAACTATAAAAATGAAATCCAATGAAAATAGGTCAATGCAGGTTCCAATCATTCAGTTCTCTGTAAGGACAACAATGACTTTTATGTATATATTTTATTTCAAATCAATCAATCAATTCATGTTTATTTAGTGAGTAGTAATCCACAGTAGTAGTAAAAACAATACAATTGCCACTGTTGCATAAAAACAATATTCTAAAAGATAGAATTAGGGAAACAAATAAAACTTCATGAAGTGCAAGTAATAGTTTCCTTCTGGACAAGGCTTGTTTGAAATACAACAAAAGAAACCAGCCAACTTTCGGGGCGTCTGTCCATAACAAGTACAATAGGGCTAGGCGGAACTGGACAAAGCATGCATCTCTAAATATAGGTTTGAAGGTACTCGTTCTAATGGTTGCATTTGTGGGGCAGAAGAGTAAGAAATGCATTAGGTCGTCTTCTGGGGCTTGACATAGCTGACCATTTTTTTCTGCAGGTTTGCCCGTCCATAATGATGTCATTGTTCGAAGGGGAAGGCAAATAAATGTTGTGGTTGTAATGAGCATTCTTTGTGTTTGCCCATTCCAACTATTTTTGTATTGAGCATGCAGTAACAATAGCATGTTTACAAGTGAACTGTTTTAATGGTTCACGAGATTTCCTCCAGTCTTGTATATGAGCAATTATCTGATTTTTTAATAGCTTTGCCACGGTGTGGTCCAAAATAAATCACACGCAGAAAATGTACTACGTGCATGCTATTGGGCACTTTCTTGATCAAATGCAAAGTATTAGAATTAGAGATGTTCATACATGGGGTACTCCCCCTAATGTTTGTTTGAATCTATTTATTTGTTTGCGGATATGCCGGTTCTGAAGAACATTTTGAAGCAAAACAGATTGACAAATAGTCAAACTTCTTAATTAATGGCGTTGTATTTTTTTATTTACTTAGTGAGTATTTGATAGGTGTCTACACACAGAATGGTGTTTCAAGGTGCTAAAAGACAAAGTGGGGGGAACAAGAGGAGTAGATAACAGTGGCAAAGAACAAGTTACTTTCTTACCTGGTAACGTTCTTTCGATGGGATGGTCCGACGACGTATTCCATATCTATGACAGGTAATGTCCACAGCTGTGCTGCTTCGGAAAATCTTTGGCGTCTGTGTCCTGCGTCGCTGACGTCGATGCGCCATCCCCCAGGACCTCCTCCGACGCCCGACGTCACCCGATGTGATAAGTAGGACGCATGACGCCCATAGCCTCAGTTATAGTTTTTTTCCCAGAACGTGTGCCACCAGTTTTCTGCCAGTCAGACACACAAGGCCTTGCTGAACCCAAGCTGCAATCGCAAAAGAAATTCTGCAGCGGGGAAGGCAGGGGGGGAGCGATATGGAATAGGTCGTCGGACCATCCCATCGAAAGAACGTTACCAGGTAAGAAAGTAACTTGTTCTTCGAGGGGATTGGGTCCTCCGATGTATTCCATATCTATGACAGACTCTCAAAGCAGTACCATTCAAGGAGGTGGGAAAGAATTTAGAATACAAATTTAGCATGCCCAATCAAATTGCGGAATAGAGAACAGCCTTGCCAAAGGCCAGATGGAATCGAGGGAATAGTGACGTACAAAAGTATGTACTGAAGCCCAGGTGGCTGCATCACAGATGTGTCGAATAGGAACTCCCCTCTGCAGGGCAGTAGACGCAGCCACTCCTCTGGTAGAATGGGCCCGCAAGCCAGCCGCAGGGTCCTTACCCGCCAAGTGGTAACACTCGGAGATAGCTAAAATAATCCAACGAGACAAAGTCTGTTTCATCACAGCTTGTCCCAAACGCTTTCCAACGTAACCAATGAAAAGTTGATTGTCCACTCTGACCCGGGACATGCGCGAGATATAAAAGCTCAACGCTCTCCTAGGATCAAGCCTATGGAGCCTCTCCTCTTCCTTACCAGGATGTGGAGGAGGATAGAACGCCGGAAGAACAACCTTCTGGCTCAAATGAAATTCCAAAACCACTTTCGGAAGAAAAGAAGGACGAACTCTAAGGACAACCCTGTCCTTGTGAAACACAGTGAAGGGTGGCTTAACTGAAAGTGCCTGTAACTCACTCACTCTGCGAGTGGAAGTAACCGCAACTAAAAACACAGTTTTCAGAGTTAACAGCCTCAAAGGGCAAGAATGTAAAGGCTCAAACGGAGCACCCATAAGAAACTTAAGAACAAGGTTCAAATCCCAACCTGGCACCAAAAAAGGTGACGGAGGGAACACATTAGTGAGCCCTTTCAAAAACTGCGAAATTAAAGGAATCTTAAAATATGAACACTCTTCAGACGAGCGCTTAAATATGGCCAGCGCCGCCAGGTAGCCTTTAATGGTCCCCACTTGCAAGCCCCTGTGGGCCAAAGAAAGCAAAAAAGACAAAACCATGGCAATGTCGCATTCAAAAGGATCCACATTCTGAACTCTGCACCAGTCACAGAACTTTCTCCAACGGCAACGGTACAGAGACTTTGTTGCCGGCCGCCTGGCCGAGAGCAACACCTTCATCACATCTTCAGGGAGGTCCCAATCCTTATACCTCAACCTTTCAGAAGCCAAGCGTGAAGATTGAGGGATCTGACCTCTGGATGGAGAACCTGACCCCCCTCCCGTGAGAGCAGATCGTCTCGGTAGGGAAGACGACGTGGAGGGCAGATGGACAAGTCTAGAAGGTCCGGGTACCACGTCCTCCGGGCCCACGCCGGAGCAATGAGGATCATCCGGGAACCAAACCTCCGTAACCTCTGCAACACTTGCGGGATGACGGGGACTGGAGAAAACGCGTACAGCAGTGGGAATGACCACTCCACCACGAATGCGTCTCCTAAAGCTCCTTTAGGAGGAAATTCCCGCGAGCAAAACCTTTCGCACTTCCGGTTGACACTGGAGGCGAAGAGATCCACTTGAGGGGTCCCCCAAAGGGCGAAGATCTCCAGGAGAATCTCCTGAGCCAGCTCCCACTCGTGAGAGATCGTGCTCTGCCTGCTCAGAGCGTCCGCCGCCTCGTTGTCGTCTCCGGCCAGATGAACTGCCAAGATCAAAACTTCCTGCTGGATGGCCCAGAACTCGAGCTGCATCGCCTCCCTGCACAGCGGAAGTGAACCTGCCCCCCCCCCTTTTGTTGAGGTAGTGCATGGCCACTGTGTTATTCGTCAGAATCAGGACACTCTTCCCGCGCACAGTCGGCAGAAAAGCCTTCAGGGCAAGCCTGACGGCCCTCGGCTCCAACAGATTGATATGGAGTCTGGACTCCGACGGAGATCAACGACCGCTGACTGTCAGCTCGTTGGCATGAGCTCCCCATCCCGTGAGGGATGCGTCCGTCACGATCGTCACCTCCGGCCAGGGCAGCCAAAATGGGGCACTCTTCATCAGATTGCCCTCGACGGCCCACCACAGAAGGTCCCGGGCTACCGAGGGCGGCACCTGAACAGGGTCCGACAGCCTGCCGGAGGACAGACCACTGGCGCTTGAGTGCCCACTGCAAAGATCTCATCTGCAGACGAACCTCTGGCACCAGAAGAATGCAGGATGCCATGAGGCCGAGCAGTCTCAAGAACTCGGACGCTGGGAGAGTCTGGGCAAACTGAAACTTGTGCAACATCTGCTGAATGTGAAGAGCCCTCACCTGAGGAGGAAAATACTGCCCCAGGGACGTGTCGAACACTGCTCCGATGTACTGGAGCCGCTGCGTTGGTGTCAAATGGGACTTCTTTAAATTGAGGGAGAAGCCCAGCCTGTGAAGGGAGTGGCAGGTGACGGACAGATGATCCAGGACTTGCTCGGGAGAGCTCCCCCTGATCAACCAATCGTCCAGGTAGGGATAGACGTGAATCCCCCCTTTCCTGAGATGCGCTGCCACCACCACCATGAGCTTGGTGAAAACCCTCGGGGCGGAGGTCAATCCGAACGGCAGAACCCAAAACTGAAAGTGCGAGTCGCCAACCGCGAACCTCAGGTACTTCTTGTGCTTGGGATGGATCGGCACATGGAAGTAAGCATCCTTGAGGTCGAGAGACACCAACAAGTCCTGAAATTGAAGGGCCTAGAGGACTTGAGAAAGAGTCAACATCTTGAACTTGTCCTTCCTGAGGAGTTTGTTCAAACGGCGCAAGTCCATGATGGGTCTCAATCCCCCGTCTTTCTTTGAAATCAAAAAATAAGGGGAATACCATCCCTTCTTCCTCTCCGCTACAGGCACCAGTTCTATGGCGCCTTTCTCCAGCAGGGCTTGAATTTCCTGCGCAAGGAGCGGATCCAGACTCTTCAAAGAGAGGTTCCCTGGTGGATTGTCGTGAGGCCTCTGCCGAAAAGGAAGACAGTAGCCGTGGGTTATGATCTCCAGAACCCACACATCCGAAGTAATGGCTTGCCACTCTACAAGATGCTGTGCCAGCCTTCCCCCAACCGGCGAACCATGGGACCTGGCCTCATGACTGAGTGGTAGCGGCTGCGGCGTTGCCTGAGGGCAAAGAGGCAACTGCCCGAGCGGCCTTGGCACCTCGAGTACCTTTGTTTCCACCTCTGGCACTCTTACGATGGCCTATTTGACTACTAGCTCCTCTCGCTTTACTGAAGGACGAGTAATAGCGAAAGGAACCTCCCCTCCATTGCTGTCCCCTAGGACGAAAAGGCAGAGGTTGTCGAACTGCAGCGCCCAACGACTTTGCTGCAGCTTTGGAGGTCTGCAACCTCTCAAGGCTCTCGTCAGCCTTGCTGCCAAAAAGGTGTTCACCGTCAAAGGGCATGTTGAGGAGGCGGGACTGCACATCAGGAGCGAACTCAGACTTTCTCAACCACGCAAACCTGCGCATTACAGGGCTCGCCGCCATGGACCGGCTGACACAATCCGCCAAGTCCAAACCCAACTGAACGGCCTCACACATGGCATCCTTGCCATCCTGAACCATAGCAAGGAAACCATCCCGTTCGTCCCCTTCGGGAATACGATCAGCCGCTAATGCAACACAGTTCCACAGTGTGTGTGTGAAACGAGACAAGGCACATATGGAGTTGGCCGCCCTATGCGCCATACCCACAGAAGAAAACACTTTCTTCGCCCAGCCGTCAAAACGTTTGTCGTCCCTATCCAGAGGGATGGTAGGATACGACGCCTGCTTAGCCGGGGCCGTAGCCGCCTGCACCAACAAACTCTCCGGGGTGGGTGCCTAGACAAGTAGCAGGGGTCGCTAGTGGCTGGACGGTATTTTCGCAACAAAGACTTGCCCACTGCCGGGAGACTCTCCGGAGCAGTCCAAGCCGCCGCCACCCTTCTCTGCAAAGCCATATGAAAAGGCAAACGCAAAACCGGGTCAGTGGACCAAGATCAAGGATGTCCATGAGATCATCCTGAACGAACTCCCCTGGGGGAGCTGACCAACCCAAGTACTCGGTAACCCGAGACATAAGACGCCGATATGACAAATCGGCATGAGTTCCAGGTTCCGGCTGACAAAACTCCGCCTCCGGAGAGGTGTCCAGTCCACTGGCATCATGCAGTGACTGCCTCAGGTCATCAAACTGACTATGGCCTGAGATAAGGTCATCCGGAACCGGAACCGTAATCAGGCCGCCATCAGAGCCTTTATCACCCTCTGAAATGTACTCCAGGCGGGGAGAGGAAGACCTCTGCGGACCAAAGCAGTGCCGGACCTTAGCCATAGCCTTTTTAGGGGCAAACCCCGTGCCACGGGGCCCCTCCGACACCACCGGCTCGAAAGGCATTGAGGCCGCCGAGCGAGTCGGCGCCGACAGAAAAGGCGTCGAGGGCGCCGACCGAGTCGTCACCGGCGTCGAGCAAATCAGCATCAACGTCAGCTGCAACGCCTCCAGCATCTGCGGCGTCGACACAGTCCTCGAAGCCGGAGCTCCTAGCATGTCTCTCGACAACCTGGGCGCCAACGGCGTCGACGACCCCCTCGAAGACGGAACCTAGAGAGAAATAGTCGACGACCTCGGCGCCACAGGCATCGACGTCTTCTTCGAAGACGGCACAGGATCACGCAGTCTCGAGTGCGTCGAGGACCTGGAACGGGCATGGCGAGAACGGCTACCCTTGTCCGAGTGGGACCTCCCCCGCGAGCTGTGCTGCCCACCCGAGCTCGAAGGCGTACGGGCGGTGTCTCTCGACCGGTGCTGACCAACCCCACTCGGAGGCGCAGACGGACCCGTGCCCTGCGATTCCAGAATCGCTAGCATCTGCTTCCCGAAGGAAGCCCATTCCTCTGGTGTCGCTTGCATGGAGGGATAAGCGACCCGCCAACGGGCGGAGTCCTCGGAAGAGGACTGGGAAGGCGACCTACGACGGCACTTCCTGGAATGCCTAGTAGAGGAGACCCACTGGTCTTTCGACGACGACAGAAAGTCACCCCTCGAGTCATCGGTCGAAAGCCCCGCAGACCTCGACTTCCGGGGCTTAGACACCCGACCTACCGACAGTTTCTTCTTGCGTTCTCGCAAGGCCTTCGCAGTGAGCGACTGGCAGTCGACACAGTTGTCCGTATCGTGGGCCTCCCCGAGGCACCAGAGGCAGGCGTCGTGCAAGTCTGTGACCGACATCTTGGACCCACAGTCCCCACAGTTCTTGAAGCCCGGACGCGGGGTCGAAGATGAAAAAGACATCGCCACAAACAGGTCTTCACACCAACCGAAAAGGTTCAACGAACCGAGAAAGAAAACAGCGACTCCAACGAGTCGAGGCGTACCGAGATTCACGAAGCGAACACGTTTGCGGAAAAAACGGAACTGAGGCTATGGGCGTCGTGCGTCCTACTTATCACATCGGGTGACGTCGGCCGTCGGAGGAGGTCCTCGGGGACGGTGCATCGATGTCATCGACGCAGGACGCAGACGCCAAAGATTTTCCAAAGCAGCACAGCTGTGGACATTACCTGTCATAGATATGGAATACGTTGGCGGACCCAATCCCCTCGAACTATGAATATACAATCGTGGCCCTACTAGGCCTTGTGAATGTCGGATGTGCAAGTGCAGATAAGTGCGGGGATAGGGAAGGGGGGGAGGGAGCAAGGTATGCAAAAGTGCTGCTGAGAGTCCAGGAGGTAAGTGCCATGGTGAGCCAAGGGAGGAGGTCATTGGCTAAGTGCTAGGGTGGACGAGTCCCAGGGTGGGATGCGCAGTCGCCGGGCAAGGGTCCCACAAAGGTAGCGCTGAAGGGGCTGGGTGCTGGTGTCAACTGGGAAGAGGGCCTGGTAACTTGTGTGATTCATGAGGACCAGGCCGCCAGTCTCAGCGGCGGTGGGGTGGTTGGCAGTGAAGGGAAAGAGGTAAAAAAAAGGAAAGTTTGCGGAACTTAAGGAGGTTCTACTCAAGTCTGAGAGGGGCACGGAGGCTGTTCCAAAGGGAGGCACCAGCCAAAGTGAGAGACCTGCACCTGAATCGAAGCTTGGAGAATCGTTTGACAAGCGGATTTGGAGTTAGAGGAGCGGAGGGCTCTAGCAGGGAAATATATAGGGAGGGAAAGTTGGAGATGGCGTCGTCCAGAAGGCCTTGTGGATAACGCAGAAGGTCTAGAATTTGATCCTCGTATCCACTTGGAGCCAGTGGAGGGATTTGAGGGCTGGAGAGATACAGTCCCTTGGGCTTGAGGCCATGGATAGGTCTTGCAGCCCTATTCTGGATTAGCTGGAAGGTGAATAGGGATAAAGGCGGAGTTTGAAGAAGAGGCTCTTGCAGTAGTCCAGCCTAGAGAGGACCAGAGCTCTGCAGACGTTGAGCTTCTGGGGAAAGGCGAGGAAAGGGAGAATGCATCTAAGGAGGTGAATCTGGAAATGGGCCTTCTTCGCAAGATCCAAGATGTGAGGGAGAGAGCGAAGTTGAAGACAACCCCAAGGTTTTTGGCTTCACACGATGGCGAGGGTAGAAGGCCCATCGAGGGTGGCCAGAGGGAAACAGGTTGTAGGTTGTCCGTTTTGCTTTTCGGAGAAGTGTAATGACTTCAGAACTACTCACCCTATTTCACAGACCAAAAGTTCTTGGACTTCGGAAGGCAATAAAACACACCTAGACCAACAATTGGAATATAATTGGCTCTTTGCAGGCCCTTTATTCACACTTGATAAACTATGGGAATAAAATACAATTGGTTATACATAAACACATAAGCAAGGATGGTTATTAAAGAATCATTAAAGGGTCTACATCACCGTTCGTGCAGTTTCAGGAGAAGACTTCATCTCAGCCACGACAACACTACCCAGTCCTGAGGCAGGTAGGCAGAGAGATTACACGTACTAACGGGGTCTGGAGCGGAGCGTTCTCCCTCTCAGCAAGACTTCATCACCCGGGGTTCCAATTCTCTGTCTACCATCAGGATACATCTCCTCTTATGGGGAAAAAATCCCTGCCCCTCCTAGGTTGCCAACCATCCCTGGCTGAAGGACAGACAGCAAGCATGGGAGGCAAAGAGCAGAAAAATCCAGACAGTAGTGGAAAAACCCAGTTGTCTCCCACGCTCACGTTCCCAGGACCCCTTATCAATACACCTGCATATCTCCGACTCCCTTCTCGGCTCGTCCTTGAGCGAACAATAGAACAACTATCCTTCATAGTCAGCTCCTCCGTTTCATAATATAATCTTGCAACTGTTGCAAAATGCATGTCTGTCTTCTAATTGAGGTCACAGAAATCTAGACTTTCATTGTAGTTTGAAGTGAATGTTCCCAAAAGGGCTGCGCACCGGCACCATGTTTCTGCTCATTTTCGCACACGCATTACACTCCACCCTTTGGACAATCAACTGCTATACCCCAATGAAACAAAAGACCGTTCCTGATATTGACGAAACATCCTCACCAATCTGGGAAAACAAGAAATAAAACAGCAAACAACAAAAACAAAAACAACTGCAAAAACAAATAAGAACATAGCACAATGCTTCATTATTCCAGGAAAACAGTAAATCCCACCAGTTTACACCCTGGTCCTGAATGACTTGGGAAATCAGGTCCTTTAAACTACCAATGTGCTTTTCAATAGAACGGGAACGATCATCCAAATCAAAACAACACATCCCTTCAAGGGCACTGCAACCCACATTATGTTTCAAAAACAAATAATCAATAGCAGCCCTGTTCTGCAAAACAGCTTTTCTAAAATTTCAGTCGACCAACAGCAGCTCAGTCAAAGCTTGAGAGGTTTCATTAAGTCCCTTATCTACTAGGCAAGCCAACCAAATCAAGTACTTGTAGCCCCCAGCAGCTAAACCCCAAACACACACCAAGAGAAATGCAAGTGCTAAAACATCAGGTCCAGACAACAAATGCACATTCGAATCACAGGCAGGGGACAAGCCAATATGATGAACAGACCACGTAGAACGACGAATATCAATCATCAGACTAAAGTGCGTCAAACCACAAGGGCCACCAGAAATATTAGCAGGAATATAAGAGTAGGTAAGGTTTCCACAGGAAAGCAGCCAACCAGTAGGAAGTTTCACATGGCGAATATGGCTGGCAGCCAAAACGGTATAATTACAGAATATATAGTTAGACACATCAGTACAAGCAGACATAGACTGAGTACATAAGCGTTTCTCAAAGTCAGTGCCACTTTCATCATTAGACATGTCCAATTGTTGACATTTACCAATGCGCAGAGGATCACAAGTCATCAAATAACAAACTTCAGCAGGAGCAATATCATAGGTGACAATACGGATCATATTCCACCAACTGCAACCTGTGTCCACACAAAATCTGCAGTGCTCATAGACAGAAAAAGAGCCTCTGACATCGGACTCTTCCACGAGAGAATCATTATGCAGTACTCCAAAAATGTGCCGCAACACAGGGACCGGCGTTGGTATGGCCACAAGGCACATTGAAATTAGGTTAGCAGCATCATGAGCATAAGCCAAGCAGAATTGCGAGATGTTCAACACAGGATGGGCCAAAACGTTCTGAGATCAGAAAATCACCCTGCTGAAGAATGCTGCTAGTGTTATCAACCCCACTGAATTGGCAGGCCTCCAAGGATAGCCTGTTGCTTTGTACACAGGTCCCAATGCAGGAAGCTATTGGGGCCAACTGGTGAGACTGCATGCCCTCTTGGCGATTCCCATAAACAATTGCAGTGTTGTTGTCTAGCTGGATCTGAACTGTCCAGCCCAAGACCAGGGGGAGAAGAACAGGAGAGCAAACCTGATTGCTTCCAATCCCAGAGAACTGGACGATCTGAGGGATTCCTGAGCGGATGACAACACCCTGCATATTTGTGCTCTGGGAGAACGCTTCCCAACCCCATGCACTTCTATCCTTGGTGATTTGTACTGGAATAGGGCTTGAGGTGAACGCAGTCAGATATATATTCTGGGCTGAGCCACCAGTATGAGCCGGGTAGCGACAAGAACTAGCTGCTCTAAGTTCATTGATATCGACGCTCAGTGATGGTGAAGGTGATATAGGAGTGGTCACAGGTCAAGGTGTGCCCATTGGGTGACAAACACGGGGACTGCCATCAGAACCTGAACCCACAGCCATCTCTGTGGCATGGTGCTGAGCAGCTGACAAAATCGTAACACATTAATAATGATGGAAAGGCCCCTATTTTTAGGTAGGAGGACCCACGCCTCCTTGGACAGAAAGCAGGCTCCAACAAACTGGAGATGCTAAAATGGAGTTGGCTGAGACTTTTTGACACATCAGAAATCCATGAGCAGAAAATCTGGGAGATCGGCACATACCATTGTCTATGCTTGCCGGAGAAAGACCTAAGTTCTGCATAGCATCAAGATAGGGTGAGAGAACCGCCCCCCTCTTCGTGCAGCCTCCCCACCAACGGAGCCAGAATCTTTGTAAACACCCCAGGGCCAGATCTCAAGCCGAAAGGAAGGACTGTATATCACAAATGCAGGTCACTGATGCTGAACCTAATAAACCAGTGGTGAGACATCCTGATGGGAATGTGGAGGAAGGTGTCTCTCAGGTCCACAGAAGCAAGCCCGTCCCCAGAAGACACCATGGGATAATCCGCTCTAACAAATTCATCTTCAAACTGATGCTCATCAGATGCCAACAGACCCCTTTGAAAACTAGAACCAGGAGGTAAGCCCCTGATGACATGGGGATCAGATAAATTGAGTAATAACATCCTTTACTCTCCATGTTTTGAATGAAGTGGGGAGATGGCTCTTCTCCAGTAGACCCTTAATCTCAAGTAGCAGCAAGGCCTTCTTCTGAGGAGGCCTGGGCCCGGGAGAGTTCCTTGTCCCCATGTTAGGAGCAAGAGATGTGAATTCAATGGCATAACCCATTTTGATACAGTCCTGGCACCAGGTGTATGATTTGGAGCTGAACCAAAGGTGAGATAACTGTGCAAACCTGCCTCCCTTTGAGTCTAGAGGGCATCCTGGCTTAGTCAGGACTGTCACATCTTGGTTGAGGATGCAGCTCTCAGGTTACCCGTGTACCAAGAGCGACCATAAGAAACTGTTGGCTGAGACCTGTGGAAGCCCAAAGAAGACGTTTTCATGCTGAAGGTCTGGACTTCTGCTGCATTCAAAGGGGGCCTAAATGTATCATCTCTATATGGACATGATGGACTTTTTGTTCCAATTGGTCTTCAAGAGGTTTTCCCCCTGAAAAGGCAGATGAATGGAGAGCGATTTCTGGGATGCCTCATCCGTACCTACCTCTTGGCTATATAGGGGTGCCATAGAGAGAGCTGCTGCTCGCACACCTTAAAAAAAATAATTTGAAAGAAATTCTGTTTCCCTCTGCATTGTGTTCAAGAATGCTGTAACGTCTGCCACGGTCTCCATGCAAGAGCACAGATTCCAGAAATTATTTAGGATGGCCTCCAAGGTATAAGAAGTTCATGTCAAAAAAGACATATGGAAATAGCCCCTTCATAGTTCTACAGAGGGGAAATGTCCACTTTTTTGTCCACTGAATCACGGACCACTGCTTCACCTTTTGCAGTATAGTGCATCTTATTAACAGTCAATAAATAAATAAAACCGGGTGGGGGTACTGAAATTCTGTCCAGTTTCGTCCATGCCCTCTGGTTTTTGTCTCCGACATCAGGAATGATGGGTAATCCTTTCCTTACAGTTTGCTTGAATTGTCACACTGTAGGCTTCGCATTTATTTTGGCAGGTGTCCTCACTAGTAAACCCCATGGGCTGGGCCACACAGTCTAATATAGACTTTGCCTATAGCATTGCGATTCAAATATTTGCCATTAGGTTCTTGAACCCTCCTCTGAGGATGAAAGGGATAATGATGAGAAAGAAGAGGGAGATGAAGAGGGGATAGAATGTCTGGACCTGTGCAACATATTTCTGATAATGCGTCAATCTGCCGCTCCTCCTGCATGTTTTACTTTGATGAGCAATTTCAGTTTGTCAGAAAAACTGACCATTTGCTTGTTTTAATTCTTTCTGTGACGGGGAGAGCTGGTGGACTTAGAAGAAGACCGCCTTATGTGTATCCACATTCATGTATACTTCCCCATGATACAGTTAATCCCCACAGCACTTGCTACAGCTGTGTGGGCTTTTTCAAAGGCAGGTGCAAGTTCAGAGGGTCCCCTGCACATACATAGAGATGGGGAACGTCAATCACCCACCAAACTTGATTTTGCTCCGAAACCTGGGCTGCATCTGGCAAACTAATCTCGGATTTGAAGGCCAGGTGGGAGCTGAGGTACAGTCAGTTTTTTATTCTTTGCTCCTGCTGTGTCTAACTCTTCCATTTGTCCCACAAGAAGAACATGCATCTGTAGTAAGGGACACAAATACATTCTCAATTAGACTATGGAACCAGTATGCTTGCATCCATCCCGACGAAACAGATGAATAGGCTACAGAAAACCGAAAACGCAGCAGTGAAATGAATCTTCAAGGTTTCCAAATCCAGCCCATGTTCAGCCCTGCGTCGCTCTTTCCATTGGCTTCCAGTAAAGGATAGAGTAAATTTTAAGATTCTCTCTCTTATTTAAACACCTGAACAATTTAGCCCCTAAATACAGATGTATGTGATTAATTTGAATCCGAACATTTCGAAGACGAAAATGTTGAATTGTAAATGTTCGTATTCAAAATAAGCACCCCACATCTAAATGGCCTTTGTAGACCCCGCTCCCCCCACCCCCTTCCTTAGCTTTTGGCAACACACTTCGCTGTGTGCCGCCGAGTCCCTGCAGTGCCAATTCGCTTCACTTCCGTGGATGGGAACCGTGCTGCAGGGTCCTTTTCTTTTTCTTTTTTTGTTGTTGAAAACTTTGTAGTTTTTGGAATACGGGGGAAACCCCTGCCATTTCAGATTCCATTATAGCGAACAAGGGTGCGGGGGACAGCCCCCGCAAACCCTACTTCCCTTGTTCACTATAATGAAAATCGAATGGTTGAAATGTTCAGCCGAAAACCGATCATTTCAACCATTCGTTTTTTTTTTAATTATATTTTTGTACAATACCCCTAAATACCTCAATGAAAAACTGTTGTGTTATCAATCAAAATGATTGCTGCGCTCCGCTCATAAACTACTTTTGGTAGTTACCCCCTCCCGCTGTACTTCTAGGGGAGAGAGACGCTTCATGGTATATGGCCCTAGAATCTGGAACAGCCTGCCTTGGGAGCTTAGGAACATAAAACAATGTATACAATTATGTAAATTTTTGAAGACTCCTCTCTTTAAATGATACATTTAAGAGCCTGCAAGCGCGGGACTACTGGGTCAAGGATGGTTAGAGATACATGGACATCTGTTCCCAGATGAAGTTATGTCTTGTAATAAGGGGGAGGAAGAAAAGGAAGTACAGAGCCAGTCAAAGCCTCTTGAGATGTCTCATAAAACATGGAAAGGTTAATGGATGATGTAAACAAGGGAGGGAGTCTCCTCTTATGATGGACAGGTGATTCCTCCAATGGGGAGATGATGTTTGTTTTCTTCCTAGGTAGGGTTCTTTTTTCTCTAATGCTAGTTCTGTTTATTTTTTCTCGTTGCAATTTGAAAATAACAAAGGAGCCGGAGAAGTGTTTCAGTGAAGAGGAGATCACATATGAATGGGCGTATTGAGACAACGATGAAGAAATAAGTTAAAGAAGCACACGTTGTGCAGTTCGTTAAGTTTTGGTTGGCCAATAGTTGCCTGTGTGAAGTCTAGCGGGCCAGGGGCCAGGAAGCAGTCAAATGCATCACTGATCTAATAAAACTTACCGCTGGCAGAGCAGACAGCCGTCTGTGCGATCGACTCCCTGCAAGGCCCCCACCTTCCTGTGGGAAAAGTCCCAGATATGAAGGTCTCCTGCAGCCTTCGAGCGGCCGAGTGAGTTTGAACGGAGCCCCCATCTTCCGGAAGGTGTCGCCACCTCATCACGGCCTGGCGTAGTGGGGCTGAGAGAGAGAGGGGCTCGGCTAGGACAGCCAATGAGAGCTGCGTATCCAGAACAGCTGCTGCTGCCGACAGCGACCGCCTAGAGGAGGCCAGACCTGTTCCGAGGGAGACAGAGACCGCTGAAGCTGTCAGGTGAGCCCCAGAAAGGACTATCCGAACTGTAGCATTCACAAAAGGGGTGATGATATCCTTGAAAAGCATAACAAGCAGACCAGCTCAGTTAAGGAGGAAAGTGAGGGGGCTTGGAAAATAAACGAAGAGTAATCCCGAGAATCTATTAAACAAAGGTGTGTTGTTGGAGTGAATGCCCTTTTGACCCAGAGACTTGAGACTTTCGCCTATCGTCAAGTGGACACTGAGAAGGTCTGAATCACCCTAAGACCTATAGAGGATAAAAGGTAGCCATCAAGAAAGTGCTATTTGGCCTGTCTTATGATAACCATAAGAAACTATAAGACTTTGCAGCTAGATAAAGGAAGACATCCAAGACGATAAATCTAGTTAAACAGTTCCCGACTGTCTGGCTCCTCTTCTTTCATTCCCAGTTCACGCCATCAAGAAAAAGGAAATGTCTTCATTGTTTGAATAAAGTTAACTTCATTCAACTTAACCTGGCTGCTGTGTGGTCTGTCCCAACCGCATTATAACATGTCTGTTCGGTTCAGTGCATTATAAATACAACCATGTTTTTAAACGGAGCTCCTGCACAAATGCACTGCTGTGCACGGGCTGTCCTCCCTGCCCCAGGGTTAAAAACCCTGGGATGGAGCAACCAGAAGCATATCCACAAGCGTGGCCTTTCGGTCCCTGATTCTTGGGCACAGGAGCAAACAAACTAAGCAAATCAGGAAGGATTGATCCATACGGATGAAGTACATTCACTGCATTCACTGCTTTGGTCCCTCTCCACATACAAGCCAAGAGGTGGATAATGGGTAGGTTAAACCAGGAATCCAGTGCTGACCAGACCGAAGGCTGCTGAAGGGCTTGGGCAGCGTGACCCTGCAGAGCCCCCTGCTCCTAGCCCAGCTCGAGATGGGGCAAGGGAACCTACTTACTGATGGTCTGTGCCCAAAAATGTATCAACTGGACCACGAGTCAGGCAGAAGTCGCAAGAGCCAAATGGAATACAGAGAATGACGGAAGACAAGCCCAGCAGACGTCCCTCAGGAGAACTGTCCAGAAAGACAACAAACAAAAGAAGAGGATTTTAGGTAGGCCGATCCCTCTTATATCCTTGGAAAGACTGGTAGGTTGGGCTGCAAATAAATTGATAATGGAAGGGAATTTTTTGGGAGTATGGCTGGGGGAAAGCAGATTGCCCTCACATGTATGGAGTGGGATGTGGAAAAGATGACGTGCGGATAATGCATAATCCTCATCAAGATTTGATAGGATCTTCCAGTCAGCAGCATATCAACAATCAGCACATCCTGGATCTCTTCAGTAGACATCAACCCACTTGATTTACAGTATCCTTTGCTGGAATTTGGGGTGCCATACATCTTCCATGCTGATAGGGGAACCACTCACTAATATTTTGTCTTTCTTTTTTTGTATTTCTTTTTATTGACCTTTCACAAACAACAAAACAAAAACATATACAGTATGGCATCTACGTGCAGGTGTGAACAATTCCCACAAACCCTATTGCAGATAAAGTCCCATATCTTGCAGGCAGATTGTACAGACTACGGGCATCAGTTGCCTTTTGTACAACATCCGGTGCAATGCGAGCATGTCTCTTTTTCCATTAAGTCTTCATTTAGTAGTCAAGCTGGAGAGCACCCACAACAAAATGCGCATCTGGTCTTCCAATGTGCAAAATGGTTCTACATTTTCCTCTTGTGGTTGGTTCAGCAGGAAGTGAAGGTATGGGTCCCACATATCCACTGTGTCTATGTGGTGGATCGAAAACCCTCTGAGCCCTGTTTCTAAGTCGTTTCAGTACAGAATGTCTGAGTGAAAGGAAACAGCCTTCGAGGGGGGCTCCCAGAGAAACTCAAAATCCTGGACCTGAGTAAATCGACGACGTGGGATCAAGAGACCTCCACCCAAAAATAAGCGAATCAACAAAATCTGAAGGAGTTTCACCTCTGATCTTTGAACTCTGTAGATCCTACAACAGCGCAACTAAAGCCCTAACGAACCCAGCGTTTCTAGCCCGCAATTCGGACAACAAACAAATACGGAAGCCTCGGGCCCCCATCAGCAAACCTCCTCATGAACCGGAGGAGCCCATAGGAAACGCCTGCGCCAAACACTAGGCGGATCAAGAACTTAAAGCAGTACGCTAACATGGAGCTTTACCCACATGCACAGGAGACCCTTTTGCCTCTAGGCAGATTGGTTGTGATGGCCCGGCCGGTTACCCCGTTGGTCGAGGGCAGGCCCCAACAACCTGTTTCACATTTATTTGGGGTGGGAGAGTTATATCGGGGGACTGGAGCGGATAGACAACATTGAACAGCGGTTCAGCAGGGGGGACTCGCCAAAAGCAACCACAAACGTAAATCAGTGGAGAGCAACTGGCCCAGCTATCTACAGACATTGTCTGCTTGCAAGAAACGTACCTCCTGGAGTCGGATGAGAAACTAATCAATTTCAAACGCTAATCCAGGCGATATTTTGATACAGCAGGCCAAAAGAAAAGGGGAGTTTTCCTACTAATTAATCACGAGATCCCCCTCACATGAATCGCAGTCAAGCGTGACCAGCGGGAAGATACCTCCTATTCAAGGGACGCCTGGTCGAGCAACCCATTACCAAAGCGTCAATATACTGTCCAAATAACGCACAGAACCATTTCCTCTGGAACATCCATCCAACTATAACTGCATTTGCCGAGGGCCACCTTCTGATTGGGGGTGACTTCAATTTAACTCCAGACCCACACAACGACAAAATGCTTCCCACCACCAGAGAAGACTTTGCCCATTCTATAGGGTTTGCAGAGTTCCTAAGGGAAGCAGGCACAATAGACACATGGAGGCTCGCCAACAAGGGAGTTAGCGACTACACATACTATTCACACGTACACAAGGGAATGCCCAGACTGGACCTACTACTAGAAACTAGCATCCTATTTGCATGCTTCAAGGAAGTGCAGATTGATCGCAGAATACTATCCGATCATGCCCCCGGTTATAGTCCAGCTGGGAGTCCAGGTCCTGATAGAGCCCCCTCAAAGGTTCTGGAAATTTCAAGACCACATCCTAGCAGATGCTGTAATCTGCAGTGAACTATCCAAAACTATCAATCGATATTTCAAAGAAATGCAGCAAGAGGTTCCTGTGACGCAATCGTCTGGGACGCAATGAAGCCAGTGGTACGAGGTGTGGCAATAAACTGCACTGCTGCACAAAGGAGAAGGAACCAATTACAGCAGTCCAGATTAGAAGAGAGGGTCGCATAGCTGGAGATCAAATTAAAAAATCAGCAATCCACCAAAGTAGGCAGAGAGCTAAATAAAGCAAAAACCTCTTTAGAGATGCACCTGGCAGACATATCAGCACGGGCACTAGCATATATTAGGCAGTATTACTATATAAACAGCAACAAGGCAAACCGCCTACTAGCATACAAACTAAAAAAATTACACACCCCGAGGAACAACATATACATCCTCCGAGCCCCGAATGGAAGGCCCTGCTTTGCAGAGGGAAAAGTTACAGTTAATGGTAGAACATCAAAGGGAAATTATGTCCGGGGCACCAACAGACAAAGCAATAGAGACCAGGTACCCCCACTCGGCCCAAAAGGTAAACCCCCACCCTCAACTCGAGCACCTCAAGCTCTCAATAACAGCAATTATTGAAATAGTAGAAACAATAAAAACCCTAAGAAATTCTGCCCTGGGCCCTGATAGATTCTTCACCTTATTCTATAAAAAAAATGTGCCAATATTCTGGCCTCTCACCTTGCATCCCTATTTAACACATTTCTCTCCAAACGCACCATCAAACCCTCAATCTAGGAGTTCTTAACAGTTCTTATCCCAAAACCAGGAAAAGATCCTGAGCAATGTGCATCATACAGACCCATTACGCTAATGAACGCCAAGATTTTCTCTAGCACATAGATTAAATCTGGTTCTCCCAGATTTGATCCACCCAGATCAAACGGGGTTAATTCCAGGCCACAGCACACATGATATTAGATGCACCCTAAATATAATTGAAAACGCAAACAGAATTGGAGCAGAATTAGTGGTTCTCTCTCAACGCACACAAAGCATTTGACTTGCTAGATTGGAGATACGTTCAGGAAACCATAGCCCACTTCGGGTTTGGCCCGAAGTTCACAAAATGGTCTTTAGCCAAATACCAGCATCCAAACATGTCCCTTAGAATAAACAGCTTTAGATCCCCCAAAATCTTCATTACCAGAGGCAAGCGACAGGTTTACCCCCGTCGTCTCTAATCTGCGCACTCTCCATGGAGCCATTCACCAGCAGAATCTGAAGCAACCCACTAATACATGGAGTGGAGGTGAAAGGTGCTACCTACAAAGCAGCCATGTACGCAGATGATGTCCTCCTTACCATGACCCAAACCGACAAATCCATGAAAGCTCTATTGCTAGAGATCGAAGCATTAGGGGATGTATTGGTGTTCAAAGTTAATTACGCGAAATCAATAGCACTAAGCATCAATATCCCACGGCAGCTCAGGGAGGCTTTGGCATCCAAACACCCTGTCGCATTGGCTAAATCTCACTTCAGCTACCTGGGAGTGCAGAGCCCAAACAAAATTGAGAACACATTCTGCATAAACCTCCCCCCACTATTTAAAGAATTTGGCAGCAACCTGGAATGCTGGCATGCACAGGAAGTGTTCGAGATAGGGAGAATCACAGCCCTGGAGATTAACCTGGTCCCAAGACTACTCCATCACTGACTGGCACTCACCATAACTATCCCCAAAAAGGATCGGCAGAAAGTGCAACTAAAATCTTGAAATAAGCCTGGGGGGGTTAAAACCGCAAACAGCTAAGCAGATAATGCTCTGGGGATCAGCCACTGGTGGCATGGGAGTTCCAGACGTCACCCGATACTGCCTTGCAGCACAGCTCTTGCAGGCCTTTGTATGGCAATCAACCACGAACCAACCTCGCTGGAAGAAAATGGAGGAGGGCTGGAGCCAGTACGGGCCAGCCGCACTCCCGCATATTACTAGACCCTGGGATCCTCCCATCTCTAGCCCACTTACAGCTACCAGAAACACTGTAGCCAGCTGGAAGAAGGCAGCCCGCAGATGAGGCTGCAAAAGCAGTGGGGTTCCCCTATCCCCAATCTGGAATAATCCCGAATTCTCCCCGGGTATACTCCCGAACAGATTTGGCAAGTGGAGAGAGGGTGGCTTAAAGCAGATAGCGGACTCTCTTTACCAACCGTACCCTGCTAACGTTTGAAACATGCAAAACAAAATTCCAAGTACCGGAAACCGAACGATTCTGCTGCACGCAGCTTAGTCACTGGCTATCCAACAGCAATATAAAAACACATGAGGGCAGAGACCTAATGGCACTAGAACGCTCCTTAACAGCAAGCACCCCGAAAGGCAAAATATCAACCTTATAAAAACTCCTAGACAAAGCAGATCCCAACAAAAACGAAAACTACATGCAGAAATAGGAAAAGGATATGAGAAAAGAACTGAAACCGGAGGAATGGGGCCGGATCTGGACGCAAATGCACAAAAGCTCAAAACGCATCACAAACAAGGAAGGGCCCATTAAGGTGTGCTATAGCTGGTACCGGACAACAGAAATCCTAAATAAAAGCAACCCAACAATCCCATCACAATGCTGGAGAGGCTGTGCAGCCACAGGCACCCTCTTCCACCTCCTCTGGATATGCCCGAAAGCAACGCAATTCTGGAAAACAGTATTAGAACAAATCTGATTAATCACAGGACTGACGATTTCATGGGACCCGTGGATTGTCCTACTGGGCGGCACTGGCGAAGGGCAATTCCCAATGGCTAGAAGAACAAGTTACTTCTTACCTTGTAACATTCTTTCGACGGGATGTTCCTCCGACGTATTCCTTATCTTAGATATCTCCTTCCAGCTCTGCTGGCCTCGGAAAATTTTTCTCTAGAGGGCGCTGCGCGTCGGCGTCCTCCGAGTCGATGTCCCTCGACAGCCGCCGTATCGACGTTGACGTCATCCTGCCTATAAAGGCCGCGCGCAGCGTCCGTTGCTCAGTTCCGTTTTGTAGCCCACAATAATTATTTCTGGACTAAACTAATCACCCTGAAGGAGCGTAAGTTGCAACAACAACGGAAGTAGAACTGCGGGGATGGACGGGAGGGACGATAAGGAATACGTCGGAGGAACATCCCGTCGAAAGAACGTTACAAGGTAAGAAGTAACTTGTTCTTCGAAGGGATTGTGTTTTCCGACGTATTCCTTATCTTAGATAGGCTCCCATAGCAGTATTCTATCATTGGAGGAGGGAGTAGTGACTTCACGCTGTCTTCTATTGATGAATAGAGTGCAGTACAGCCCTTCCAAACCTAGTCTCTTACCTGGAGGAGGAATCCAAGTTGTAAAATCGTGTAAAGGTATGGATAGACGACCATGTAGCGGCCGCAGAGATGTCTTTAACCGGCACACCTCTTGAGGGCCGATGAAGCTGCAATACCTCTGGTCGAATGAGCCCCAAGGTTTTGAGGGGGCTCTTTCCCTGCCAGTTTATAACATTCCAGAATGGCTAGAATGATTCATCTGGAAATGGTCTGCTTAGTTATTGGTAACCCCAGCTTGTGACCTGTGTAACCAACAAACAGCTGGTCTGCCTGTCTTATCCTGGCTAGTCTACTGATGTAAAAACTTAAAGCCCTTCTAAAAGATGGTAGGGTAATCTTCTGAGTGATATGGAATTCAGAAACCACCTTTGGGAGGAAATTCTGCTTCACTTGCAGGACAACTTTGTCTTTGTGAAAGATTGTATGAGGGGGTTTACAAGAAAGAGCTTGTAATTCGCTCACCCTTCTAGCAGATGTAAGTGCTATTAATAAAACAGTTTTAAGGGTAAGGAATCTTAACAAACAAAAATGGAGTGGTTTGAAAGGTGAGCCCATCAGGAAAGTTAGGACTAAGTTTAAATCCCACAGGGGAACTTGGAATGGTCTTGGGGGATAAACATTGGTTAACCCCTTTAGAAACTGTATTACCAAGGGTAACTTGAAATAGGATGGTTCTTCTGCAGTGCGCTTAAAGATGGATAGCGCTGCGAGATAGCCCTTAATGGTGCCAACTTGAAGGCCTGAATTCGCCAAATATAGTAGGAAGGACAAAACCATTGCTGTACCACATGAAAAGGGGTTGATACTCTGTTCTCTACACCAGCTGCAAAATCTGTTCCAACGGCAGCGGTATAAAGACTTTCCTGCTGGCCTCCTTGCCGAAAGCAACACCTCCATAACATCATCAGGGAGGTCCCAATCCCTGTACCTCAGCCTTTCAGAAGCCAAGCGTGAAGGTTGAGGGTTTTGATGTCTGGATGGAGAACCTGACCTCCCTTCTGTGAGAGTAGGTTCTCTCTGAGTGGAAGTCGAATTGGAGGGCAGATGGACAAGTCTAGAAGGTCCGGGTACCACGTTCTCCTGGCCCAATCCGGGGCAATTAGGATCATGGTTCTCCGGAATCTTCTCAACCTCCTGATCATTTGAGGAATGACAGGGACCGGTGGGAACGCGTACAGAAGCGGAAACTCCCAGTCCACTATGAACGCGTCTCCCAGAGCTCCTCTCGGGGGAAATTCCCTTGAGCAGAACAGATCGCACTTCCTGTTGACGCTGGTGGCGAACAGATCCACCTGAGGGGTTCCCCAAAGGGCGAAGATCTCTTGAAGGACTTCCTGAGCTAGTTCCCACTCGTGGGAAACTGTACTCTGCCTGCTCAGAGCGTCCGCTGTCAAGTTCTTCTCTCCGGCTAGGTGAACTGCCGATAGAGAGATTCCTTCTTGGATTGCCCAAAACCAGAGCTGCATTGCCTCTCTGCACAGGGGTAGTGATCCTACGCCTCCTCTTTTGTTGAGGTAATGCATGGCCACCGTGTTGTCCGTCATTATCAGGACATTTTTCCCCTGTACAGCTGGCAGGAACGCCTTCAGCGCAAGTCTGATGGCTCTCAGCTCTAACAGGTTGATATGTAGTCTGGACTCCGATGGAGACCAACGACCGCTGATGGTCAAGTCTTGGCGTGGGCTCCCCACCCCGTGAGTGAGGCATCCGTGACTACTGTTATCTCCGGCCAGGGTTGCCAAAACTGTTCTCCTTTCAGAATGTTCTCCTGACAGGCCCACCACTGAAGGTCTCGAGCCACCCTGTCGGGAACCTGAAGAAGATCTGTCATTCTTCCTGAGAATTGTGACCACTGAGTCCTCAGTGCCCACTGGAGGGATCTCATTCTCAGGCGAGCCTCTGGCACTAGGAAAATGCAGGATGCCATGAGGCCTAGCAACCTCAAAAAGTCAAAGGCTTGGAGACGTTGGGCCTTTTGGAACTTGGTAACCAACTGTAGAATATCTTGAGCTCTCACCTCTGGTGGCGAGGCTTTTCCCAGGGAAGTGTCAAGGATCGCTCCGATGAACTGGAGTCTCTGCGATGGTATCATTTTTGACTTCTTTAAATTGAGGGAGAAGCCCAGTTTGTGAAGGGAGTGGCACACATGATTTAGCTGGATCTGAGCTTGTTCCGAAGATACAGCCCTGATCAACCAATCGTCCAGGTAGGGGTAGACGTGAATCCCTTCCCTCCTTAGACTTGCAGCCACTACCGACATCAGCTTGGTGAAGACCCTCGGGGCGGAGGTCAGCCCAAATGGCAGCACTCGAAATTGATAATGAGAGTTGCCAATTGCGAACCTCAGGTATTTCCTGTGTTTGAGATGGATAGGCACATGGAAATAAGCGTCCTGAAGGTCCAGAGATACCAACCAGTCCTGGAACTGAAGGGCCTGGAGGATCTGAGAAAGAGTGACCATCTTGAATTTGTCTTTCCTGAGGAATTTGTTCAATTCTCGCAAGTCCAAGATGGGTCTCAGTCCTCCGTCTTTCTTTGGAATGAGAAAGTAAGGGGAGTACCAGCCCTTGTTCCTCTCCGCTACAGGTACCGGTTCTATGGCACCTTTCTCTAGCAGGTCCAAAATTTCCTGCAAGAGGAGGGGATCTGGAGCTTTCTGAGAGCTGATCCCCGGTGGATGACTGAGGTATGCGTAGGAAAGGCAGGCAGTAACCTTGGGCAACTGTTTCCAATGCCCAAGCATCTGACGTGATAGCCTGCCATTCCGCCAGATGTTGAGTCAACCTGCCTCCTACAGGTGTCCTGTGAGGGAAGTCCTCAGAGTGGTTTTGGAGCGGCTGATGCAGATGCCGATGGTAAAGAGGCACCTGCTGTTGCTGCGGCTTTTGAATATCTACCCCGTCCACTTCGGGTAGTTCTTCTTTGTCCCCTTTGAGCCGGTTGTCCTCTACCTCTTCCGAATGCAGAGTAGAAGCGAAAAGACTTGCCCCTCGCAGAGGTTCCTGTGGGACGAAAAGGTGTCTGACGGATTGCAGCGCCTAGGGATTTTGCTGCTGCTTTTGAAGTTTGCAGTTTCTCTAAACTGTCATCCGCCTTTTTCCCGAACAAAGAAGAGCCATCGAATGACATGTTCAAGAGCCTGGCTTGCACATCTGGGGCAAAACCAGACTTTCTCAACCAAGCAAATCTCCTGGTTGTTGTACTTGCCGCCATTGCTCTGCTGATACTGTCAGCTGAATCAATGCCCGTCTGGAGGGATTCGCACATAGCGTCTTTACCGTCCTGTATGATATTCAGGAACGCCTCCCTTTCTTCTTCCTCCGGGATGCAGTCAGCCGCTGTAGAAGCACACTCCCAAAGTGTATGGCTGAATCTAGCAAGGGTGCAAGTAGCATTAACAGATTTTAACGCCATGCTACATGCCGAAAAAACTTTCTTTGCCATAGCATCATATTTTTTATCATCCCTGTCCTGCGGGACGGTAGGATAAGCCGTCTTGACATCAGTAGAAGATGCTGCCTGTACCACCAGACTTTCTGGGGATGGGTGTTTTGACAAAAACTCCGGGTCTGCAGAAGATACCCTGTATTTTGTAGACAGTTTTTTATTTACTGCCGGGACGACATCTGGGGTTTCCCAGTTCGTCATAATCTTCCTCTGAAGAGCTTTATGAAAAGGCACCACAGGATCCTCCTGTGGGCCTTTGTCAAGAATATCCGTGAGGTCATCTTGTTGGAAAGATTGTGAAGGTGCAGACCACCCCATAAATTCTGTGATCCTGGCCATTAAGGCTCTATAGGGGGTTTCAGCATGTTCCCCCGGGTCTGGCCTAGCAAACTCCACCTCAGGGGAAGTGTCTAACCTACTTGCCTCATGTAAGGAATCATGAAGATCCTTTAACCTGCGTTCTTCAGAGGAAATTTCCTCTCTAATTGGGGTTACAGGTCCCTGCAACTCAAATGTGTCTTCCTGTTCAGACAATTCACCCTCTTCCATAATTGAGGACATAGTTCTCAATTGTTCTGAACTCATAAAGGGTGTAAACCCCATTTCCAAGGCAGAGGGTGCCGAACTTGTCATAATCGCCCTCGAAAACGTCGATGTCGTTGACGCCGAAGGCTTCGGGCGTGGCGTCGAAAACAAAGGCAGAGGCCTCGATGACCTCGACAGAATTGGGATTCTGCTCGACAATCTCGACGCCATCGTCATCGAGGACCTGGGGATAGTCACTGGTTGAGTCGTAACCGTGACTTTTCTTGGCGTCGACGCCGGTGTCGAAGCTGGCGTCGAGTCGACAGACCCGTGTGTCGAAGGTCCCTTCGACAACGGCTTCGAAGACACCAACCTCGGCGTCGATGGAACCTTCGTCGACGGCGTTGACGGAACCTTTGAGGAAGGTTTTGAGGTCATAGTCCTACTCGAGGGTTCAAGACGCGCTCGAGAGGTTTCCTTCGCCGGGTACTGCGACTCGCGGCGTTTTTGACCTTCTGGTCTTTCGACCAGAGCATCGCTCTCGGCAGTCTTCCAGGGGGTCGAGGCCGCTTTCTCGAAGACGCTCATCATATTTTTGCGGAATTCCTCCCATTCAGCCCAGGAACTATGTTTCGTGGGGCAAGGGATTTTCTTTGGAGAAACAGAGGAAGAGGAAGACAGAGAAGGGGATCTTCGACGTCTCCTCTTCGAGTGCTTCGATCTCGAGGAGTGATGGGACCCACTCCGAGACCTGGAGCGCGAATGGTGACGAGGAGACGAATGTCTCGACTTCGTCGAGGAAGAAGAAGCTTTAAAAGTCTTACCTTTCTCCAGCTTCCCCCTACGCTCCTTCAGGGCCTTAGCTGTCATGGACATACAGTCCTCGCACTCCGAACAATGGTGTTCCGCTCCCAAACACCACAGACAAACTCTGAGGGTCAGTCAGCGACATCTTTTTCCCACAATCTCGGCATTTTTTGAAGCCGGATCGAGGAGTAGTCGGTTCCGACGAAGAAGCCATCGAGTACGGTATCGAATAACTCGAGGTAAATAAGATTAACCTGACAAAAACTGAGCAACGGTATTCCGAGGCACTGAGTAAGCGCGGAAAAACGGAACTGAGCAACGGACGCTGCACGCGGCCTTTATAGGCAGGATGACGTTGACGTTGATACGGCGGCTGTCGAGGGACATCGACTCGGAGGACGTCGACGCGCAGCGCCCCCTAGAGAAAAATTTTCCGAGGCCAGCAGAGCTGGAAGGAGATATCTAAGATAAGGAATACGTCGGAGGACACAATCCCTTCGAAAATAATGTTTTGTAACCAAACTAAGCTCAACCTTGGCAACATCAATTGTTTAGTTGAAGTGGTTGATTTTTATCAAAGGAAAAATCTTGAAGCCGTCAGCATGGGTGCTGCGCATATATTTGTGTGGCTACTTCACAAGTGAATTTCATTAATTGGTTAATATGCGAGAGATTATCAATCTAAAACGCCAACTCATTAGTCTGTTAAATAAAAAACTTGTTTACTCTTTATGGTGAGTCAAATCGAGTTTATTTCCATAATGTTATCTTCACACTGGTCAAAATTTGACTTGTTTGTCTTCAAATTCTATTTTCAGAGTACAATATAATTTCAAAGTGCAATTCTATTCATTTTATCACTTTCTCGACACGTGTTTCCCCATTGTCAATCCTAATGGTTCCTCAGGAGAAAAAAGAAAAAATAGTTTTGCTCTGTAGACAAAAAAAGAAAAGTAGAAAAGAAGGGGGGGGAAGCGAAAGAATCAATTGTAATTTTAATTCCCCCTTATAATTTTGAAAATGGTTTGTTTAATTCATGAAAGTGTAACTGACTCACCCTTTTAGTTTGACTGATAATTCTTAAATTTCTTTTTCCATTGTACTGATTCGACAAATTGTTGTTTTGTCTAATCTCTTCTCAAAGAAAAGAAAACCCAATTATGCTATTAGAAAGTAAAAAAGAAGAAAAAAAACAAAAGGGAAGAGAAAAAGAAAAAGGAAATGTTTGTTTAGGAAAAATTGCCTTCCTCTTTGGGTTGGAGAACAAATTAGTGGGTTATTACAAATAGTGCTAGTTGTGGCATTGGTTTTAGCCTTACCTTTGTTTAATACTGCTTTCTGTTCAAAAACGAAGTTTCTAGGCCTTGGTAACCCTCTCCCTTGTCCTTGGCTGCTTTCGCAATGAAAACATGCCGAAATACACTATTTAAAGCGTGCGATGAAGTCATCACGCCGCGCGTGCCGTTAAAATAGCGTGACGCGATGACGTCATCACGTCTGCACATACCCAACGCTCCCGGCGGCAATTTTGGAGCGAGTAGGATGCCGTGGGAGCAAAAGCATCCCAGATAATATAATCTGTTTAATTCTTTTGGTGGTGATTAGCTGGTTTGAAAAACTAGGGATCACGTAACTATAATTCCCTGAAATAGGATGATTGGCCTAAATTAACAGGGTTGAATAAAATTATGAAGTTTACGAAGACAGACAGAAATAAGGGCAAATAATATCTCAATGTATATTACATATTCGATCAAATTCATTATTTTGCATATATTTCTACATATTAAACAAACAAAATCTACAGCCAATTATACATTTCTGAATCACAATTTAATCCTGTGATACAAACATCCATTATACAAATCCATTTACTTTCTTGTTTCCTTAATAGTTCCTCTTTGTCTCCTCCTCTTGGTGGGGAGGATATTTTCTCCAAGCCAAAGATTTTTAGCGATGCAATTTCAAATTCTGGATGCTCGTTGATAATGTGAACTGATAGGGGAGATCTAAGGTCTTTATGTTTGATTGCTCTAATGTGTTCAAAGATTCTCACTTTCAATTTTCTTATTGTGCTCCCTATGTAGATTTGTTTACAAATGCATTTGATTCCATATATCACAAAGGTTGAATTACAATTGATCAATTGATTTATTTTCTTTGTTTTACCATTTGGTAGATTAACTTGACCATAATTAGCCGGTCAAGTGGCACAGCGAGTAGAGCGCCCGCTTTGACACCCGTGCAGAGCCTGTTAACGCAGGTTCGAATCCCGGCGGGGCCAAACTCAGCCTTTCATCCTTCCGAGGTCGATAAATGAGCACCACACACCGTGGGTAATAATAAGCAGCGCTCAGATACCTGAGGGTTTGTAGCGCTATATAAAAGCCTAATTATTATTATTATTATTAACTTCTTTCTTACCTTGTTGAATTAAAGGACATAACTTAGTGTCCACATTTGTAAGTTCCCCTAATTGAGGTTTGGAAGAATGCTTTTTTGGTATTGGGGATCGGGCTCAAAAAACTTGGGCTAATCAAATTCCTGATTGTTGGTGCCCTTCGGAAACAAATGCTTGGTGAGATATCCAAATATTTTTGAAGACTCGGATCTGTGAGTAGAATGTTCCAATTTTCTGCTAGTAAACGCTTGATTTTCTTAGCTTCAGTGCTATATGCTGTAATAAACTGAATCTTTGGTTCCAACGATATGATCTTAGGTTTGTCAATCAATAGGGATTCTCTTGGAATGTTATTGGCTTTTTTGGTGGCTGATCCATATCCTCTCTGTTTGAGTTTCGAAACTGTTTTTTTCAAGTTTTCTTGAAACGTAATGTAACGCTCACCTGATTCTCGCAGAGGCGTCGGTCTTGACTGGGCGACTACCATATCGTCAAAGGTGATTTGTAGCACCCGGTTGGCTCTTTGGGCTGGACCTCTGTGCACTGTATGCCTGACGTGTAGAGTAAGATGTCTGCAGATAGAAAATATGGGGTTAATGAACTGGGGTTATTGGGGTGTCCCTATCTCTTTCCTCTTTTCCTCTCCTGTAGACCCCCAAAGGTTAACGCTCTCACCTTAGGTAAGTGAATGCCGAGCTCTCCATCTGCCTCGGGGCAGGGTGCTGTAACCAGTTTCTTCACTGGATAGGTAGCGCAGGCCTCTTGACTTCAGAGGACTGCTGTCCGTCGTTTACTGCACGAACGGTAAGTTTCGAGTCATTCAAATGTCTTTAAAGTCTTTAGTAATGATGTCTCTTGTTTTGCAGGGTTCCGGCGATGGCGGATGACGGGCTGAAGTGAGTTGAAGATGGAGCCCGTGTGATGAATAGAAGCGCCTGGAAGCACGTAAGTAAGCGCTTGTTGCCTGCTTCACTATGCGCTCTAACTGTCTTTCTATTTTGCAGGTACGAGTTCGGAGCGGCTGCAGGGTGCCGGAATACCCACTGGATTAGATGTGGAAAGGAGTAATGGCACGTGAGTATTAAAGTTCCCCAATGTCTTTAAACGCACCTTGTTTTGTCTTTCAGATGCCGGAATGCAGTGTGAAGACCTCCGGAGCGCACGAAGAGTAGGTAAGCCTTTGCCTTTCAGATGCCGGAATGCTAACCTGTTCTTTCTTGTCTTTATAGGTGTTGCTGAAGACTGGATTCAGGATGGTAAGCCTTTGCCTTTCAGATGCCGGAATGCTAACCTGTTCTTTCTTGTCTTTATAGGTGTTGCTGAAGACTGGATTCAGGATGGTAAGCCTTTTTCCTTAGGCCCAGGACCGGATGCAGAAGACACGATGAGCGTTCTGCTGCAGAGGTTGCAGAAGAACGCAAAGCAAGATTCATCCACCGGGTGTGGTTTAAATAGCCTCCTGTAGTGCTTAGGTGTCTCCTTCCACAGCCACGCCTAAGTAAGAAAAGAGTTCCTGGTAAGAAAAGAGTTCCTGCCTTCCAGAAGAGTTCCAGTGTTCTGAATCTAGGGAGTGGCTCCAGCCCCACCCAACAGGAAAAGTAGTTCCAAACAGAAGAGGATCAGAGGCTCAACTGGCAGGCAAGTAAGCAGCATGGTCTGCTGAAGGTAAGTCCACCCAAGCATTACGAGCCCGGCGCTTCCAGCGCTGGGACTGGGCATATTTATGAGCCTGGTGCCACTGGCGCCAGGACTGGGTCCAAAAGGTCCCAATTGGGACTGGTTGGCACTCGGAACCTGGGTTATGGATCTGCTTCCAAGGGAGTTGGGAAAACCCTGACCTTTTGGAAGCAGAGATCATGACACGTAAGTTGAGTGCTGCAATTTCCTTTAATCCTTAATACCTCCCCATAAGGAATATTATAAATGGTATGTTTTGGGTGATGGGATGACGCATAGAGGAGACTGTTTCCAGCTGATGGTTTAGTATATAATTTGGATTGGATCTGATCATTTTCCACAAATAATT
This sequence comes from Ambystoma mexicanum, assembly GCF_040938575.1. Classification (NCBI taxonomy): domain Eukaryota; kingdom Metazoa; phylum Chordata; class Amphibia; order Caudata; family Ambystomatidae; genus Ambystoma; species Ambystoma mexicanum. Next base: position 193,194,224 of record NC_090935.1, on the reverse strand, counting down.
CTAGATCCAAAAATTCAATGCTTGTTGAACTGGCTGTTTTTGTAAATGATAAATTAAATGCATTGTTGTTCAAGTGAGTAACATACATTTCTAATTCTTGAAGATCTCCTTCCCAAATCATCAAAATATCATCAATGAAGCGTCCCCAGAAGCGTATGTTTTTTGAAAAGCTGGGGTATTTCCAAGCGTGTAGTATCTCAAAAAGTCAGATTTGCATAGGATGGGGTAAATTTAGACCCCATACCTTTCCCTTGGAGTTGCTTGTACAGGGTATTGTTGAAGGTAAAGATGTTGTGAAAAAGACAAAAACGTAACATTTCAATGATCATTGAATTTTGCTATGAGGAGACTGATCTTGTTTTTAAGAAGTATAACGTGCTTTCCAGACCTTTATCATGTTTGATGCTGGTATATAGTTGAACAACATCCAATGTGACAAAAAGGTAGCTGTTAACCCACGGTATTTGGTTCAATTGTTGAATTATATGTTTTGAGTCCTTTACAAAGGAGGAAAGGTTAGCTGTTAATGGTTGGAGATGAGTATCAATATATTGTGATGTATTTTCTGTTAGTGAGCCAATTCCATTTATAATTGGTCGCATTGCTGGAAAATCTTTATATGCTTTGTGCACTTTTGGCAAGAAGTACATTGTTCCAAGTATAGTGTTTTCGCAGTAAGCCATGATATTCTTTTTCAGTAAGAAGATTTTGATCAAGCCATGTTTTGATTTTTTCATTCCATTCAAGCTCTAAATACGGTAAAGGGTTAAATGTTAATTCTTCATAACAATCTTTCATATTAAGATGTTTCAGTCCTTCTTTTATATAGTCTGTTCTATTGAGTCTGTCGAGAAAGTGATAAAATGAATAGAATTGCACTTTGAAATTATATTGTACTCTGAAAATAGAATTTGAAGACAAACAAGTCAATTCCCAATGGCTGGCAGCCTAGCGGACCTATGCTCGCACCTGCTCACAGTGGCAAAAATCTCCATAGTCAAGACTGTGGAATCACCCTGAGGGCCCGGCCATTCCCATGTGGTGGGCTAAATGCTGGGATATAGCAGTCGCAGAGAAACTCACAGCCAACCACGATGGAAACAGGAGCACATTTTACAATGCCTGGGCGCCTTTTCTAAATTACACAGAACAATTTCTGGGTGTGAGCCAGCAACCTCCTTCCCTCTGCTGGTTGGCGAAATATGACTAAAAGATATCCATGGAACTGGTTCCCTTGTGAAGTTCCACAGGAACCAAAGTTACAGAACCATAGATAGGACCTACTCGGCCGCACCTCAAAATCGGCCCAGCCCCACTGGCATCATAGCAGAATCCATAGACTTCCGGTCACCCTTATGCGAGCTACCATATATATGTGTACAACTGCCTTGTCTCTTCCCCCCAAGTCCTCCCCATTCCCATTTTGTTTCCTTCCCAATCCCGGTTATGTTTTGTTTGTATACTGTTGACAATCTTAATAAAAAAACAAAATGTCTGAGTGCCACTTTTCTATTTTGGGGGGTGTTGGTCCCTTCCACAGAATCGCCACCCGTGTCTTAGCCAGCAGCAGAAGCAGTCCAGTTAAATGCAGCCTCCCACGTGGATTGGTTTGGTATACCCCAGAAGTGGCATCATCGGGTTTGGGTCTAGTCTCTCCCCAATAATCACCCCAATAGTTCGGAACACTGCTTCCCAGAACATGCATGCTAATGGGCAACCCCAGGCCATGTGTATAAAGTCGGCCGTCTCTGCTCCACATCTAGTACAACTAGTCTGTGTCCCTGGGAAATAATCGCGGAGCTGGGCAGGAGTGTAGTAAAACTGGTGTAAGCATTTCCAATTAATCAATTTAAATCTAGCATTAATGGCAACTTTTCTCATCCCTTCACAGCAATATCTCCATTCTTTGCCCGATAACTCATGACCCAAGGACAGTACCCACTTTTCCCTCTGGGACGTGTTCCTTGCTCTAGAACAGAGACACATACTATACATTGCTAAAATCACCCTCCTGTTATGACTCCCTTGGATTATTTTGTCCAGCATGGGAGCAATCTCGTGCTCTTCAGGGAATTATGGGAAGATCTGTTGCAGTGTAGGATAGAAACACTTCCAATGCGTTTATTCTTCCCTTAGCTTTAAATTCCTCCAATGTGATGAATCTTCCACTGGGGAACAGTCCTGATAACAAGTCACCTCTAGACTCTTCATGAAATTGACAAAACCCGCTTCTGAAGTGAGCTGTATCCCCGGTGTGAATACTATTGGCAGCGCTGAGGAGTAGAGAACCTCCCCTCTCATTTTATGTTCCATACAGACCAATGCTCTAGAGGTTAGTTTGACCATATTCCCTGCTTTGGGCGCCCTATCAGGGGCAGTACGTATAGTGGCTCATAGGAGGAACGATGCCGCCAGTGCCCTTTCTACCTCCACATGTCTCCTGAACCAATAAAGGACAAACCCAGCTTGGGCTACATTATAGTACATTTCAATATCAGGCAATGCTAATCCCACTCCATGTATTGGTGCCGTTAGTTTATCCCAGGATACTGTGGGCTCCTTCCCTGCCCATATGAACTGTGTAAGTATGGATTTTAGTTCTCAGAAGTAGGCTGTCGGTATCATAATTGGGACATTAAGAAATACATATAGAAACCTGGGCAACAGTACCATTTTGATCAGGGAGACCCCGACTTATATAGATTAAGGGGCAGATTCCTCCATCTAGTAACAGCGCCCTTGGTCTGATCTAGCACCTTTTGAGAATTGCGGTTGTACAGAGTGGTCGCATCACGGGCTATGTTAACCCCCAGGTATCGGGTATGAGTCAAGTGCCATTGAAACCCCGACCCATCTTCGTATTGTGTTGCCCCCTCCGTCATTGGAAATTGACAGATTTCACTGCATTGATCGAGAAGACACTGAATTGTAGAACATCCTGAAAAATAGGATCCAGACATCGGCATAAAGCGTGATCACCACTCGATGTTTAAAGAATTGGATCCCTCTGTGTAGGTGGGCCTCTTGTATCCTTTCAGCCAGTGGCTGAATTGCCAGCGCAAATCGTAATGGTGAGAGGGGGCAAACTTGTCTGGTGCCTGTGCTCAGCCCGATCTTGGACGTGAGCTGGCCTTTCACTCGCACTCTGGCGACAAGGAGCTCATATAGCAGCGACACCATGGCTATGTAGTGTTCCCCAAGCCCCATCCTTGGCAGGACTGTAAACAGGAAGGGCCATTTGAATGCTTTAGTAGCAACTAGAAGCGCCACAACTTCCTGCTTCAATGCCGAGATCAGCCCAAACCTTAAGAGGTGGAGGGACCCGGGATGAATCCTGCCTGGTCAGCTTTTACCATTGTGCCCATTAGGGGGGGTAGCCTGGATGCTAATATCATAGCTAATATTTTATTATCTAGGTTAATTAGGGAGATTGGTTTGTACGATGCGCAGTCACTGGGCGGTTTGCCTGGTTTGAGCGTTACAGTGACCAATGCTTCCCTCATGGACTCAGGGAGTTTGCCATCCTGGATACTCTGATGGTACATTTGCAGCAGGTATGGGGCAACTTTCGCTGCAGCATAATATTTATAAAATTCTGCCGTAAAGCCATCTGGTCCAGGGGATTTGAACCTCATCCAGCGATATCTGGCGGTTCAATTCCTCCCTTTCCTCATCCGTACACCAATGTGGGGCCACCTGGTCTAAGTAACTATCTAGCTCAGTCTGGGAGGTGTGTGTGGGGGAGGTGTGTAATTCCCGGTAAAAACGGTTGACCTCTTGTGTTATCCCCAAGTCATCAAACCTCTCCACTCCTTGTGTGTCTGTTATTGACAGAACCCGTTCTCCATGCACATCAAGCTTCGTTCCCTTGCAAAATGTCTACCACGTTTCTGGCACAACCTACATTGTCTCACCGCTGCCCTCCACCCAGACAGTTTGGCCTCTTGGTGTGCCAACGTTTTAAATTGCTCAAAATATTTCTTTGTTTCTGCTTGCTGAGTGAAAGACAGTGCAGCCTGGCTGCCTGTAGTGTGCCCATATGTGTCTCTGTGGCATCTAGTTCCCTTCTGATTTGTTTCAGCATTCCAACTTCCCTCGAAATGCACTCCCCTCCCTTATCACGCCTTTAAAGCTCTCCCAGAGAGACCCCACTGAGTCTATTGACCCAACGTTAATATCAAAAAAGTCGTCTATTGATTCCATTAAGCCTTCACGAAACACAGTGTCGGTCAGGGCCTCAGTTTTAAATCTCCAGAGCTTCCTTACCCACTCCCCGCCCGCCAATTCCATATTCATTAATACGAGGGCATGATCCAAGAGTGTGCATACCAGAATCTCCACCTTTGAGATAACCCCCATTGGTGCCTCGGACACCAGAAAAAAGTCTAGTCGAGATGCAAAGCCGTGAACAGATGAGTGGAAAGTGTATTGCCTTACCCTTGAGCCTCCAAGCATCTTCCAGTTCCCACGTGTGGCACATGTCCCTCAGCTCGTTAGCCCCCTTGGTTGCGTGACTGGGGGAGCCACAGTGCAATACCACATTGAAATCCCATGCCCACATAATGTCTCCAGGTGGTGCACCTCCCAGCTTAAGATCCACAGTTGCCACAGTGTCCTGATTCAGACTATACTAATTAATGAAGGTGTATATTCGGACCTGAATCGTTCCACGTACTAATAAAGCCCTCCCCTCCCAATCTTTAACTGTGGTAATCAGAATAAACCCTATTGTACTGTGGATGAGGATGCACACACCTCTCGCATAGGAGGTGTGAGAGGAGAAATACTGGTTAACTCCCCAACCCTTTGCAAATTTTGATTCCACCTCTGTTAGGTGCGTCTCCAGTAGGAACACCAAACCCACGAGGTGACGCTGCAGGTAATGAAGGACACTGCGGCATTTCGATGGGCAATTTAGTCCCTTTACATTCCAAGTGAGACATTTAATGGATCCTGTCATGACTCAGATTTGGTAAAGATCCAGAACCTATGCTCCATTTTCTGCTCAGTCTGTGTCATAGGATGTTGCCTTGATCTAGTCCTGTTGTGGGATTCATGACCTTTACAATCTCCAATGGTTCCTTCTCGTCACATTTCCCCCTCTCCCACTGCCGCCCGCACCAGCAACCCCAATCTGTCAGTTGTATGAATTCCTCCCCACCCCCAGGCTGACCACCCCAACCGGTCAGCATGTTCTCCTGAAAACATTGCTTTCGCTTGGATGGCTGCTAGAAGCCCAACCATGCCCCAGTGCCACTGCGAAGAACAATTCATTCCCTGACCTCCTGGTGCAGATTCATTCTGATCGTCGGACCATAGGCCCTGGTAGTTCTTAAGTATTTCAAGCGCGGCCTCACTCATTGTTGCCCCTGGGTCTTGGGTTTCACTGTAGTTCTCTGTCCCAGTAATTTAGCATTTGTGCTATGATCGGCTGTGGGGGGTTTCCTGGGATCGGTTTTCTGCCACTAGGTACTCGGTGTGCTCCCTCCGCTATAAAGATGGCTGAGAAACTTAAGGAGTGCCAGGCACCAGGCACTGCCTCCTTAAGGATCTCCTCCACCAAGGGTTCCATGTTCCTCTAGTCCACTGCCTCAGATACACCAATTATCCACAGGCCATTTCTCCTGGACCTTGATTCTAGATCGTACTTTTTTCGGTTAGTTCTTTTAGTGTCCTTTTCAATTGGGTTATATCTCTGGATGTTGATGCCATTTTATCCCCGACTGTCGAGATCCTTCCCTCCACTTCGTCCAGTCTTTCTCTGCGTTTCTCGAGGTGGACCTGCATGTCCATCTTCCCGTCTATGGACTGTATACTGTTCTGAAGTTGATTGAACATCGCCTTTATTTCACAAAACGCCCTTGAAGTATCCTGAGCCGTCGGCTGGGCGAATTCCTCCTGAGGGTCCACAGCCTTGTTGTGTTTGGACTGAGAAGGGGTCTAGAAGGGAAGTTTAGTCTGCCGTTTCCCTCCCTCATTTGCATTGGCCATCTTGTGAGATTATAGTTCTCTACTGGAGTGGTGCTGCTGCTCTGTTAATGCCTTAAATCCTGTGCAGGTTACTTACCCCTCCCTGTCAGTCATATTCTTGCTTCTACGTGGGGGTTAGTACCCGAGGTAGGAGATGCTCGGCTGATTCAGATGTATGTAGCCGTGATTCTAGCAGCCCCGTGCCCGTGGCAGCGTGATGCTTTGTGTTCCTGCACCATGACAATTGAGCACATCCAGCTAGATGTTAGTATTGAAGAGTATCCGTCCAGCGGTCCAGATTGCCACTTGTTGGGTTGGGGGAGCCCAAGGGTACCCCCGTGGGGGGGACGGGACGGTTCTCTATGTAGTTGAACTGGGCACTAGATTTTGGGATTCAGCAACTGATCCGGGCCGTTAGCAAAGACCTTAAGCCCTACGGATTAGCAACTTCCCACAATGTTTAGTGGAGTCCAGTATGCTGTTTGTCAGCTCCTGAAAGCTGCAGCAGCTGCTATGTTCGGTTTGGCACTTCTATCCAGGTATTTTGGCCACACCAAGAGACACGGCAGAACGTGGGAGCTGCAGTTCCAGTGCGCAGCCTGTTCCGTCCATCTTCTGCCTGCGTCTCAGGCACGCACCAGTGTGTGGGTGGGGAGCTCTGGTCGCCTCCAGCCGATATTTCAATTAGGCTTGTGAAATGGTGTAGTTTTAAAGGTGCCTTTGGTGGCCAGAAACCGGTCCACGACGTGGTTTGATTATCCCAGCGCTGAATATGATGTCCCCCCAGTGGTTACCAATCCTTGGGGTCCCCACCACTGCTATGATGTCACACTTATTAGGTTCCCTCTGTCTCTCTGCACAGCAAGAGATCCTCTGCACCCCGGTCTAGAGGCTGCACCCTGTTGGTACTAGGTGGTACCTTTCATGTGAAAGTATCCCAGAGTTAAGGGGAGAGTGTTGAATGGGCTCTTCACTCCAAGATTTCCTCCCCAGGCAGATTCACCGCACATACCTCATCTCATCACTGAGCCAGCTGCTGATGGATGAATTCTTGCCTCAGTGCATAAACGGCTGATGCCTCAAATGTACTCTGTTTTTCTGGGTGGGAGCAGCCAAAAGATTCTCTCAATTCGTGTTGATGGCACCTGGGCGGGCTCTCTGTGTGCAGAGTCGTCTCCCGATCCTTCAGCTCCGGAGCGGGTCGTGAGGGCGGACGCCTAGCTGCACCTGCAATCATGACAGCGCGGGCATGGAGCGCTGGGCCTCTTATGGTCAGAGGAGTTCCAGAGGGACACTTATACTGTCCTCTCAGTTGCAGTCCCTCATCGCTAGTTGGGCGGGCCGCCATGGATCGGACAGTTTACCAGTGCTCGGGGTACTTTGCGCTTCACTGCCGGGTCCATACGGGTCCGTCTGCTGCTCTAGTGGTCATGTAGCATCCCCCATTCCCAGCCTTTCCAGCGTTGGTGCGTGTTTTCTTTTCCTCTCCTCTGGATTGCAACTCAGCGCGCACAGTCTCCTCCCGCTTAGTGCCATCTCTACAGTGCGCCACACTGCAGCCTCGCCTGCTTTTTGCCGTGGGGGGTGGCCCACGCCTCACCGCCTGTATCTCTGGCCCCCAGGGTCCTATGCTCTCCGGGTTTCGTCCTGGTATTCTGGGGACCATCCCCCAGCCCTCCACTGTTTTATATGTAGTAGTCTGTCAGGGAGATGGCCAGATTTTTTCCAAATGATTGTCATGGTGCTGGGGGCTTGAGGCCATCTTGGTCGGGCTCTCTAGCGCCCGCCGAATATTTTGCCTTTCTATCCCCCATCCTTATCTCTCTGCTACCCCAATGGAACTCACCATCTCCTCTATCTATTCTAACTGCTAATTATCACCTATTCCCCTTCTCTCACGAAGTCTGCAAGAAAAAATATTTCTTGACCACTGGTCTACCCATCGTTGACACCTACGTCAGCGCAACTTCCAGACAGATTGTCACTGACATACTCTTTTCTGTCCCTTCTCCATATCTCTGGACTTATCATCTTATCTCTACTCTGTCTCCTTTCTTATCCTCACCCATTAATGGTGCACTAGATGGGAAGTACTCTTGGCAGGCTTCTTATCATTCAGATGTATCAATAATGTCTATTGCAATGGCACTATCGTTTCTCAGGGTCCTCAACCGAACCTCCTCCTCTTTGACTGGCGCTTGCCATCTCTCATCAACTTCCTTCCTGCGCATGTTACTCCTTCTTCCTCTCTCTCTCTCGGTCTGTCCCTCCTCTTCCGACTGGTGTACCACGCGCCCCTGCACCCCTCATCGGAAATCCTTCATAAGCAGAGACCTGCTTCATCTAGCCAAGCTTAATACTCAGTCTGCCATCAAACAGTCTGCTGACATCTGCCTCCTCCTCGAAGACCTTGACCTGGATATCCTCACTCTTACCAAGACATGGTTCTAGCCCGCTCAGTCACTGCTTTTGACTTCCTTCTCCCTGATGGCTACAAAATCATCTCTAAGGCCTCGCCCTAACCGTGATGGTGGTGGGGTTGCCATGATCTTCCCTGAGTGGGTCTCTTCTTCCCTCATACCCACCTAGCCATACCCCTCCTTCGAGAACCTGGTATGCAAGCAATCTCTCCTACTTCCTCCCATTGTCACCATCTATCAACCACCTGGCTCGAATACCCTGGTTCCTCTCAGAATGGGCTGATTTCTCCTCCTCTCTCCTGACATCTACCTCTAAACTCGGTACCCTGGGTGACTTCAACATCCACCTCGACTCTGGAATCACGGCGACCACCCTCTTCTGGGACCTTTTACCTCGTTCTCCCTCTCGATTTTCCCCTCTGGTCCGACCCACTCGGCTGGCCACTCTCGATACCTTTATCCACACTGATCTTCTGGTCTCCCCCCAATCACCACCCCGCTCTCCTGGTCGGACCACTCCCTATTCTCCTCTCACCTGGGTCCTCTCGGCCCTCTGACCTCACTTCCCCCAGGTCTAACAGCCTCGTTCATGGACATCAGCCTGATGAAATAAGTGTCTGTTCCGGCCTTCATATCTACCTTCATCCCCCCCTCCCCTCCCACTTCAGATGGTACCTCTGACTCTGCTCTCAGCAACCTCCACCTCACCATTGCTAACACTTTCTATATCCTTGCCCCAGTCATGAGGATCCGCCTGAAACATGCCACCAAGCGTATCACTTGGTACGATTCTGACTTAGAAGCCCTGAAGTGCAAGTGCAGAGCTGCGGATCGGAAGTGGCAGACTTCAAACTCATCCTCTGACAAACTGGCATGTCGCTTTCTCCAAAGGCAATATCGTCTCTCTATTCGTTGAAAGAAGATGGGCCACATCCACGCTTGCCTCTTTGCAGCATCCAATACAGCTGAGCTCTTTAAAATCAGCAAAGAACCAGCCATTCTTTCCACAGTCTCCACCTCTCCTCTTCCCTCTCCATTTTTTCCAGTGAAGTGGGTGGCATTGGCCACCCACTTCACTGGAAAAACTCAGGACATCTTGAGCACTCTCTCTTCCCCCCCCTTCCACCGCCCCCCGCTCATTCCACTGCTACCCCTAGCCCCCTCATTCTCCCTCAGCCTTTCCTCCGTCTCGCTTATCACATCTAATGAGGTCACTATGGTTGTTAGCTCTATGAAGGTCGCCCCCCAACAGGTCCCCTCCTTTTCTTCAAGGACATCATCGGCACCCTCACCCCTGCACTTGCTGATTTCTGCAATCACTCTCTTACTACCAGCTCCTTCCCCTCTTCCCTCAAGCGGCCCCTCATGTCTAGCTAACTATTGCCCCATCTCTAACACTCCCTTCCTTGGGAAACGCCTAGAGAAACTGGTCTTCCCACAACTGACCCAGCATACTAAGCTGGTTGGTTGCCTACATCATCAATCTGGATTCTGAGCATCCAGAGAAAGTGAAACTGCTCTCCTGAACACCAGTGAAGGATTGCTTGCATCCCTTGACTGCAATCCTCCTGCTGTTCTCATTCGACTTGATCTCTCCCCTGGATTTAATACAGTCAACCACTCCATCCTGATAAAACAGCTCCATTATACCATTGCCATCGCTGAGCGGGCACTGGACTGGCTGACCTCCTTCCTCACTGACCGTCCCTCCCAGGTTATCCATGGCTCTTTCTCCTATCCCACCTCTATCTCCACCTGTGTTGTCCGCCAGGGCTCCAACCTCTCACTCTTTAACATCTATATCACTCCACTTTCTCACCTTATTTCCTTTCTCCCCCCACTTCTATGGTTATGCAGAAGACACCTAACTTCTTCAAACTTCCATCTCCGCCTACTTCCTATCATTCCTGACTGCCTATCTGCTATCCAGTCCTGGTGTGCCTCTAACGATCTCTGCCTCAATGCCAGCAAGACTGAGATCCTTCCTATCGGAATTCCTGCTCCATCTTTCTCCCCTTCACTCTGGCCACCCTCTATGGGATCTCCCCCTTCCCTTCAGCTGAAGCCAGAAACCTTGGAGCCATGTTTTACTCCTCTATATCTTTCCTCCCTCACATCCTGAATCTTGCCAAGAAGGCCCATTTTCAACTCCACCTCCTCAGAGCAATCCTTTCTTTCCTCACTTTTCTCTAGAACTCTGGCACACTCTAGGCTGGACTACTGCAACAGCCTCTTCCTAAACCTACCTTCTTCCTCTATCCGCCCCCTCCAGTTATCCAGAACAGGGCTGCAAGACTTATCCTTGTCCTCTAGCCCAGGGACTGTATCTCTCCAGCCCTAAAATCTCTTCACTGGCTCCTGTTTGCTGCAAGGATCGAATTCAAATCCCTCTGCATCATCCATAAGGCTGTCTGAGGCCATGAAGTCACCAATTATCATTTTGGACATGTCCTTCAACCAGTGACATGAGTGTATATAAATCTATATTCTATCTGCATGCATACCAATTGGATGTTGTTTTAGTGTAGTCTCAACTGTGTTCTCTAGGTTCTAGTGAATATGGCAGTATTTACTGTGAAGTAACCTTAGCCATGCAATGCGCCCCATTAGTGTGATGGATTGTGTCATTAGTAATCGACTCAGTGTGTTGATAACCATGTGACTATGCAGGTTTCCATGCAGCCCGAGTCACTGACCTGTTTGCAGTAGTTTTTATCATGCACGGAAGGTTCCGTGTTATGTTATCGAATTGCGCTGTACAATAACAATGGCACGAGATTAGAACATACCAAGTAAACATTTCTATTGCAATTCAAGAGCGCTCGATCTCACATTAAGATCATCTTACCTTCAAGTACTCGGAGCCCGGTCTTCTCCTGCTAACGCGTTCAGCAAGCCTGGTTGCTGTTCGTAATGTTACTATGACTACGTTTGGTCTCAAAATGGCCCATGTGGGCTTTATTACGTGGGCGAAACAGGACGAAAATTGAAAATTCGAATGAATGAACATAAGTCATGTATACGTAACAGTAACATGAACTCTATGGTTGCAAGACATTTTAAAGAAAGAAAACACAGCATTTCTCAGGTAGAATTTCAAGTTTTGGAAACTATTGAAATGCATGGCTCACACATAGATATGAAGAAGAGAAGACAACAAAAAGAAGCATACTGGATAGATCGCTTGGAAGCACTTTCTCCACGAGAACTCAATGAAGAACTTGACCTTAATTGTTTTTTGTAAAGCTTTGTGACCATTATTATTTCTTATTTAAAAACATTTTTTTTTCAAGATTATATTTTTTATGCTATACATTATATGTCACTAATGCAATATGGTTGTAACAGCGGTTAACATAGCATACAGCTCTACAAGAACAACTTGAGCAAGTGATGCTCCATGATACACAGCACAACTACGATTTAAACTATATAATAAGCGCATGCCTTTTTGATTTCTTGACCCTTGGATTAGTCCGCCAGCTTTAGTGTTAAAAAATTCTGTGATCACTTATATTTAACCAAGCGGTTAAATATACGCACACTTAAGATTAATATGATTTTACTGTGCACTAGCAATATACTTAGAGACCACAAACAGTTTATTACACACGTGTTGCAATTTAGAGTACGCTTAACATTTTATTACTTAGTCATTTCCAACAATTGCCATAAGCACAAGTATATGTGCACAGGCATTATAGCCCATAGATATACATTGGATGAGGTGCCCCTACCAATATGGTCGACGCATCCACACACGCGTGACCATTTTGGAATTAAACCTACCCATGGCAACGCGTCTACACAAGCGCGGCCATTTTGAGACCAAACGTAGTCATAGTAACACTACGAACAGCAACCAGGCTTGCTGAACGTGTTAGCAGGAGCAATACCGGGTTCTGAGTACTTGAAGTTAAGATGATTTTAATGTGAGATCGAGCACTCTCGAATTGCAATAGAAATGTTTACTTAGTATGTTCTAATCTCGTGCCATTGTTATTATACAGCGTAATTCGATAACATAACACGAAACATTCCGTGCATGATAAAAACTACGGCAAACTGTTTGCCTCAGTCTCAGTGCTAGCCTAATCGATGAAATTTAAGCACTAACTCGATGATCTGACAACACAGATTAATTAATTTTTGAAAATAAAATCACCTTTTGAATGGTTACAAAGATCTCGAAGTTTATATTTAAAACGCCAAATAAATGTTTAACCCCTAGTGGGTATTAAGGGTGTGCGGCCCACACCGAAGGCTACTAAGCCTAGGTCTCTTCTTTGTTCTAGTTTACCTTTAGTGCCTCACACAGTGGTACTTGACAGTGGGCTGCACCCCACTAAAGAATATCTAACCGATAAAGGAAGATTACTAAAATAAGCACAATCCAAGAAATAATGCAAGCTGTGCACTCTCACTTTCTCTATTTCCTTCCGCCCATTCGCCTTCAGCCACCTCACTCTCCCAGCACTTGCACTTAGGCACCCACTGGTCTGTGTTGCCTTACAGACTGCACTTATTTTAGTGGCAGGTGACCACTCTCTACCAAGTGACCTCTGCCAGTCGTTGCCGGCAACTGACTACGTGGCACTACCCCATCCAAGGAATTCCCAGCACTTAGCCCCCTTCGCTTGTCCCTTCTCTCTCTTTGCACTTGCACGATCTGAATACTCACAAGGCTGCGCAGGATCGCCTCTATCTTGGTCCCCATTGTTATTCTATTCGCCCCTTGGTCTCATGTTCTCTCCCCTGCCCTGTGGGAACTTTGAAACAGAATTTCTTGATGTATCCGCGCGTTACTAATGCACAATAAATAAATACATTTTGAAGCTCAGAGCTGGAGGCAGTGCCTTTTTTCTCCCTACCTTATCCTGCAGTACCTCGCCTGACTATTGCATCTTTCTTGACTCAGGTGGGAAGGCGGGGGAAAAGGTCTGTGAAGGCTTTTTTCATGGGCACCCTGCTATATCCTCGACACAGTCTAAAAGTACTGTAACCAAAAAGTAGCCCTGCGCTCGGCTAAGTTAGAGGGGAAAGCAAACAGTTTCGGTGCTACCACTTAAAAATTAAATGAGCAAACCTGAAAAAAATCACAACATAAGTATTCCTTAGGTCGGTTTTGCTGAAGATCAACCATAAAAACAATGCACTGGCAACTCTAATTCAGAAAAGGATGTCTAAAACCTGGTATGTAGGTAGGTGATTTATAAAGCACAAAGCAGGCTAGAAAGCAGTAGCGCACTACACAATAAGGAGTGGAACTTAGTTTTAGGAGTGCAACCGTCTTGTCGGCTTACGGTCCTCATTTGAAATAAGGACGATATAACTGCCATACGCCCTGTAGTTCTTATTCGAAGAATATGCATTACATTTTTCGTTTAAAGCCTACAGGCACCAGACACACGTTTCGTCACATGGAATGTATGCGGGTTAAAATTTAATGCAAACTGAACCATAAACCCACTGGAGCTAGCCATTCTGCAAACCTTCTGCTCGGATGATAGCATGATGGATGGGTGCCTTTTGTCAATTCAGATACTCATTATCTGATCTGCAATTGTTTTGAGATAATTTACGGAGCAGATGTTTGTGATTTCGAAGCAGTCTGGGAAATTTTATAGGCACTTCAAACCTCAATTAGTTCCATGACAGCACATCGCATAAGACATAAATTAGATATGTGTCAGCATAAAGTTACTTGGATATGCAAGGCACTTGTAAACACATCTAAATTATTCAGACATATCACCGAGCCTGCACACAGATGGGTCATACGTTATCTTCGCAATGCATCCGACACGACATTGCGACCCTGTATAGTTTGCAATTTCCAAACCGCGGGTGGATATTTGCTTTCATCATATATCAAGCCGCGTGTGTAAAACTATCTCCCCTGTTCAATTCAACCATCGCAGACACATAACGCGGATCAATAACCATGCGAGATCCGCCCAAAGATGGAGCAGTACCTCGGGGATAGAAATGCTTCAGTCCTTAAGTGGAATTCCAGTCTGCAGTGTTGGCCACCAAGGCACGGGTGGCATCGGATTCGGTGAAGATAAAAGGCAGGGTGGCATGCTGTTTACGAATGGGTAAGAGCTTTGACTCACGGCCTGACCCGTCTGAAGAAATCAGAACTACTGTAAAATAATATCACAAACTATTGTTGGCGCAGCACATTCAACCATAGCAGTGGCATGTAGCACTACAAGTAAACAAATCGTGTAACTGTGACCAACCAACCGTGTGGTTTCAATGAAACATAATTGTCATGTTATAATAATAGTTGTATTCCTGCTTTGTGTGCAAGGTTTATGTTATTAAAACGGTTGCACTACAATAATATGTATTATCAATATGAGGCTGGGATAGACACCTATGGAGGCTAGGCTTTTATCTGGCGCTAAAAATGTTTTTCAAATCCTGGAACGGTGTGAGGATGGGTTAAAGTGGTATCCCGTTGTTTCCACGAATTAAATTACTTCGTGGGTATCACTTCGAATTTCTATACGTATTTGAGGGGTAAGGTGTAAAAACGGGTGGGCAGGGGTTCACGATGGTGGCGCAATTAACATGGTTAACAGGGTGGGGGGGGATGGGAGGGAAAGTAACATTTCGACGTGACGCCCACAAAGTACATTACAACGAAGTAACTTGATTCATTGAAATAACATGGAACCGTTAAACTATGTGTCAGGGTTCTCTCTCCAACATGAACAATGATCTCGCTTGGGAACTCTACTAGATATACAGTACCAAAGATGTAGCGGTCAGCACACGTCTTTGCCTTAGATACAGGAAAAGGGATGCACTACTCAGCGTGTATCTTTGCCCAAATCACAGTCAAGGAAATATAATGCTAAGCTTGCTTCTTTGCTACAGTCAATGGGATATAATGCTAAGCTTGCTTCTTTGCTACAGTCAATGGGATATAATGCTAAGCTTGCTTCTTTGCTACAGTCAATGGGATATAATGCTAAACTCGCTTCTTTGTTACAGTCTACACAGGATATAGGGCCTAGCACGTTATCTGTAAGCTATCCAGGACGAAGGTGCATGGCCCACTTGTACCTGTTCCAAGGAATACAGTGCCAGGCTTACGATTCAGGGATATAGCGTCAGACCACTTTTCGACGATAGTAGTGTCCAGCTTTCAGTTATGCATTCTTAGGTCTTTAAGGCAGTTCCGGCTCTCCATTCCCGCACCTAAATCCGGACCCAAACCTTTATCATGCTATTAAGACTTTCCTGGATCTTGAGCTCCTTCAGCTCTGTCAGCCGCATAATCTAACTAGGTTCTTAGTCCGTCTCAACTTCCCTTGGGTCTGGCTACCGTTTTTAGCATCCTGGATGATCCTTGTTTCAGGATCATCCAGACTGACTGCTCTGTCTTTCCTGTTGGATTCCTCAAGGACTGATATAGCCCATGGACAAGCAAGGATTCATTTTCAGCAGCCTTTCCATGCATCCTTTTGATGGGCACTACGTATGTAGCTGCTGTAGTTCTACAGCTTCCCCAGGCTTCATTCGCCCTAGTGGCCATTTTTAGTCCAGGAAGAGGTCCCATATTCCTTATTTGGCTCCGCCCTGGCTGCTCACTGCTTACAGGCTCCTGCAACAACAGTGTCATCTGTGCTGTCTATCTTCTCTTTGAACCAGTAAGCGTCTGCCGGGGTACCTACTGACAGACCGGATCCTACCGAGTTAATTATGTTGTTGTTCAGACTTTCTTTCATGATCCAAGTATGAGGTTTTGTTAAACATTTCTCTGCAACGGTCACTCTTTTAAATGGACTCTGTGGCAGGACAGCATTCCACATAGGTCTACTTCTCATCCAGCTCTGGTCTCTCGGTTTGGGTTTGGATTCCTGCGAGGTACCCCACTGACACATTTGACCATGCAGGAGGTGCTTCCCTAAAGTGGGTTGTTTGGTTTTGCCCAGTTGTCTGGGCGGGTCGGGGTCTAGGGGCAAATTCTGCTTTCTCATTAATAGCTGGGACAAAGGTTAAGGGAGCAAGACAGATACACCTCATCATAGTGCAAAGCTTTAAAGGCTAAGCCATCAGGACTGAAGAGAGCATGGATTAGGAGGGGGACTCATCCATGGCCTTCAGGTACCTCATGTCCCTTGCAGCAGGGCAGTGGCAGGGCACGTTCCTGGGATACAGGGTGCTCTCCATCCCTTGCGACAGGGTCAGGAACCAGACTGTCATAATGTCCATGGGTAAGAGTAGGTAGAATTATCGATCATGGATGAACTGGTAAATTGGGAAAAGCATTGTTGGGCGTAGGCCAATTGACTAAGCGCTCAGACAAAAATATAAACAAAAAAACAACTGTATTAACAATTGGGAATTTTCCACCATTCTCCTCTAATGAGAGTGATAACACATATCAAAGTAACAAATGGGCAGCTTGATTATATGTGGTTGGTCTGCCACTACATCTCTGAGGGTCTAGTTTCTTTCTGTTGGTCATCTACTCCACTGTGCTTGCATACTTGTGGGTTGTTATCTTTTCATAATTACCAATACCGTCAATCAAATGCAGTTGGCAACACTTTTCTTTGTTTTTAAAAACGTATTTTTATTGAGTTTTCTTGAGCAAAACACATAACAAACGTTACCTCCCAAGCTTCTCCCCCTCATCTCCCGAATCCATTGTGAGCTTGTCAAAAGTCGTCAACATCAATGCACTAGTCTATGATATACCTAACGTTTGCAGTCCTTATGGGCTCATGGACTGTTAAGCAAGATTGTATGCAGGACCCTTTGGGTGCACTACAACAACCCTGACCTCCTGGAAATAGGAACCCAACCTTTGGTATAAGTCTGTACTACACAGGTTGGTAGCGTGTTGAGCAGCCAGGCTTATTTCAAGAGGGGTCAATGTGAGCTGTAGGGGAGTTACACAGAGATTCACAGCGACAAATATTAAAATAAACTCTTACACACACGTTTTCTTGATTAAACAATTATTAATTTATTTAATAGTCAGTTTGAGTAAGCCTTCTTCAGTAGGGCAATATAATAGTAACACACAAATACACTACAAAATACATACACTTAATATTTCCAAATCAGTAAGTACCCTTTTGGGATGGCACACAGACATTTCCTACACCCTCAGGTGACTAGTAACTAGGACACTGTGGACACCACTGTTTGCATTTAGAACCAGACCTAAGAGTATGTCAAAGAAAAAGGTTATTGAACAAAACAAGAGATCACACAAATATTCTGAAGCAGGTAAGTACTTTTGAAACTCCCCCAATGCAAAGTTAGTTGACCCCTTCCTGCAAAGAAGGCCAAACACAATGTCAGAGGGAAGAAGAATCATTCAGAGAGCCACGCTAGGTCAAAGTCAATTGGGCAAAGGTCTAGGTGAGCTGAAGCACTTCTTGCAGATAGGTAAAGGTCTTGCACAATGTTTTAGAAATCTGTTTAAAAGAAGAAATCAAAGCAGGGCCACACGCTGATTAGGCTTGTGAGGTAAAGAAGCGGATAGCAACTCTACAAAAGCAACCACGACAAGTCTCAAATGAGAAAATGTGAGATTACACAACAATAGGTACGTTCTCTTAGACTGTACAGTACCTTTGGTTAGAAGAAAAGGGCTTTGGTTGGCTTCTGTTACTGTGCAGCTCCCGTGTTCCCGGGCCTCAGCTGTGGGGACAAGAGGTAGGACGTCTGGAGGACTCCTGCACTGCAACGGAATGGTCAGCGACAGAAAAGTACCAACTTCTATTCAGTGGCACTTCGCGGTTTCAGCTACTCGCATCTAAGAAAATAGCAACACCGCAGACTCTTGCCTATCGAGATGGGCTTTCCTTGCATCTGGGGTCCAGCACTCTGTTGAGGGGGCTCAGGCTCGGTCAGTCCGGCTTCCTGGGAGTCCGGAGGATCTTCCTGGAGCTCTTGGCCAACTTAAAAGCAACGCACACATCTGTTGTTCCTCTCCCTGGCTCTACGGTTTCCAGCAGCAACTGAGGTGGAAATTCAACCAGCTTCGAGAGGATTTTGACAAAAATGGCACCCTTGGGTGCTTTACTGCAGCTGCGAACATAGCCTGGGGTAAAAGCACACCATGGTAGTTAAAAGTAAACCACTGCCACCAGCCATTCATCGAGGAAAGGGTAACATAAAAATGTTACATGAGAAACTAGACAAACCTCCCAGCACCCTATTGTAAGATAGTGTGTGCTGGGTCTATAAAGTTACAAACGTAAGTAAAGTCAATTTCACTTCACTGCTCTTGGAAACAGTAGTTTATCCAAGAGAAGGTATTGAAACCTTTGGGAAATCTGAAAGACTTCCCTGTGACACTGCACTGGAGGTGTTGTGTGACACAATGTAAAAATTGATGCCTATGGATTTTGTCAGATTCCACAACCAAGAAAAACACAGAAAACGCATAGAAGAACAAGTTACTTACTGACTGCTAACGTTCTTTCTACTGGATGTATAGATAGTGTAGGTAGCCAGGTGTCAGCCTTGCGAGAATTGAAGTGGTAATAACACCGGAAAATCTACAGAGGGGTAGGATGGGAATACTTTGGAGGAACATCCAGTCGAAAGAACGTTACCAGTTGGTAAGTAACTTGTTCTTTGAATGGATTGTGTCCTCCAACGTATTCCTCATTTTAGATAGACTCCCAAAGCAGTGTAGTAGATGTTTGATATTATATAGCGGAATACAGCACTGCTTTACCAAAAGCAAGCTCTTTAGAGTGGGAAGCATCCAGATTATACAATTTAGAAAAAGTGTGCAGCAAAGACCAAGTCGCTGCTTCACAAATAGATTTTATGGGAACACCTCTTTGAAGGGCTGTCGAAGAGGCTATGCCTCTGGTTCAATGGGCCCTCATCCAAGGTGGATCTTTGCCCGCCAATCTGTAGCATTCTGAAATGCAAAGCACAATCCAACGTGATAGGGTTTGTTTTGACACCGATTGACCCAACTTCCTTCCGGTGTAGCCAATGAAAAGTTGATTATCCACTCCAAGCTTGGAGAGCCTAGAAATGTAAATGCTTAGAGCTCTTCTCGGGTCCAGTATGTGCAATCTTTCCTCCTCCTTGCACGGATGAGGTGGAGGATAGAACGCGGGCAGAATGATCTTCCGATTTAAATGGAAATCAGACACAACTTTAGGTAAGAACGAGGGTTTAACCCTCAATACAACTCTGTCCTTGTGGAACACAGCAGAGGGTGGCCCAGAAGATAGTGCCTGCAACTCGCTCACTCTTCGTGCAGATGGTAAACAACCAAGAAAACGGTTTACGTTAGTAATCTTAAATGGCATGTGTGCAAAGATTCAAAAGGGGCACACATCAAAAACTTTAGAACCAGATTAAGGTCCCAAACTGGGACTTGGAAAGAAGAGGGAGGAAAAACATTGGTGAGTACCTTTAAGAATTGTGCTATCAAAGGAATTTTAACATAGGAACATTCTTCCGAAGAGCACTTGAAAATGGAAAGCGTTGCAAGATCACTTTTAATGGTCCCAACATTGAGACCTCTATGTGCCAATTATAAGAGGAAGGATAATACTTCTGGAATAGGACACAGAAAAGGATCATTCTTTTCTCTGCACCAGTTGCAAAACCTCTTCCAGCGGCAATGGTACAAAGATTTTGTTGCTGGCCTTCTCACCGAAAGCAACACCTCCATGACGTCATCCGGAAGGGCCCAATCCTTGTTTCTCAGTCCTTCAGATACCAAGCATGAAGGTTGAGAGTCCTGACCTCTGGATGGAGAACCTGGCCCTCCTTTTGTGAGAGAATGTCCTCTCTCTGAGGCAGACATAACGGAGGGCAGATGGACATATCTAGAAGGTCCGGGTACCACTATTTCCTGGCCCAATCCGGGGCAATTAGGATCATGTGGTTTTTGAACCATTTTAGCCTCCTGATGACTTGAGGAATGAAGGGGATCGAAGGGAACGCGTATAGCAGTGGGAAGTTCCACTCCACCACGAACGCGTCCCCTAGGCCTCCTCTCGGGGAAAATTCCCTTCAGCAATACCTTTCGCACTTCCGGTTGATTCCGGTCGCAAACAGGTCTACTTCAGTGGTTCCCCAAAGGGTGAAGATCTCCTGAAGGAATTCCCAAGCCAGTTGCCACTCGTGCGACACAGTACTCTGCCTGCTCAGAGCGTCCACCGTCATATTCTTCTCTTCGGCTAGATGAACTGCCGATAAGGAGATTCCTCCCTGAATTGCCCAATACCAGAGCCGCATTGCCTCTCTGCACAGAGGTAGTGACCCTACACCTCCTCTTTTGTTTAGGTAATGCATGGCCACTGTGTTGTCTGTCATTATCAGGACATTTTTTCCCCCTACAGATGACAGAAAAGCCTTCAGCGCTAGTCTGATTGTTCTCAGTTCTAAAAGGATGATGTGTAGTTTGTACTCCGATGGAGACCAACGACCGCCGATTGTCAGATCGTTGGCATGAGCTCCCCACCCCATGAGTGAGGCGTCCGTCACTACTGTAATCTCCGGCCATGGTTGCCAAAAATGTTCTCCTTTTAGGATGTTCTTTGTGCAAGTCCACTAGAGAAAATCCTTCCGAACCTTGTTCGGAATCTGAAGGAGATCCACCATTTGTCCTGAGAATTGGGACCATTGAGCGCTTAGAGACCATTGAAGGGATCTCATCCTCATGCGTGCTTCTGGCACTAGGAAAATGCAAGATGCCATGAGGCCAAGCAACCTCAAGTTGTAGGCCTGGAGATTTTGGAATTTGGAAAC
This sequence comes from Ambystoma mexicanum, assembly GCF_040938575.1. Lineage (NCBI taxonomy): Eukaryota > Metazoa > Chordata > Amphibia > Caudata > Ambystomatidae > Ambystoma > Ambystoma mexicanum. The sequence continues at coordinate 193,173,075 of NC_090935.1, read as the reverse complement.
CATCTGAAGAATGTCTTGAGCCCTCGACTTGGGAGGCGAGCTCCTTCTCAAAGATGTGTTTAGTACAGCCCCCATGTACTGGAGCTGTTGGGAAGGTGTCATTTGTGACTTCTTGAAATTGAGGGAGAAGCCCAGTCTGTGGAGGAAGTGGCAGGTGACTTTCAGATGATTCAGGGCTTGCTCAGCAGAATGCGCCCTGATTAAACAATCGTCCATGTAGGGGTAGACGTGAATCCCCCCCCTCTCCTGAGGTGCGCTGCCACCACTGCCATCAACTTGGTGAAGACCCTCGGTGCGGAGGTGGACCCGAATGGTAGGACTTGAAACTGATAATGTGAGTCGCCAACCGCGAACCTCAGGTATTTTCTGTGCTTGAGATGGATTGGCACATGAAAATAAGCATCCTGAAGGTCCAATGACACGAACAAATCCTGAAGTTAAAGGGCCTGAAGGATCTGGGAAAGAGTAACCATCTTGAACTTGTCCTTCCTGAGGAGCTTGTTCAAGCCTCTTAAGTTAAAGATGGATCTCAGTCCTCCGTCATTTTTGGGGATCAAAAAAATATGGGGAGTACCATCCCTTGTTCCTCTCCGCTACCGGTACTGGTTCTATAGAACCTTTCTGTAGCAGGGTTATAACTTCCTGCTGTCGGAGCAGGTCTGGAAGCTTCAGAGAGTGTCTCCCCGGTGGATTGCTTTGAGGTTGCGTTAGAAAAGGAAGGCAGTAACCTTGGGCTATTATTTCTAGAGCCCAAACATCTGAAGTAATGGCTCGCCATTCTTGCAGATGCTGTGACAGCCTGCCTCCTACAGGTGTATTGTGATGCAAGTCCTCAAAGTGGTTTTGTGGCGGTTGCTGCAGCTGCTGATGGCGAAGAGGCTGCAGCTGGGGCTGGCTTAGCACGTTTACCTCGTCCACCACGAGTGGTTTTTCTCTGGCCTCTTTGACTGGCCATTCCTCTCGCCTTTCCATATGAGGAGTACTAACGATAGGATCGCCCCCTCCAATATTTTCCTGATGCATGAAAAGGCTGAGGTTGCCTAATAGCAGCTTCTAAAGATTTGGCTGCTGCTTTTGAGGTCTACAACCTCTCAAGGCTCTTGTCAGCTTTGTTGCGGAAAAGGTGAGACCAGTCAAAAGACATGTTCAAAAGACGGTTTTGCACATCTAGTGCAAAACCCGACTTTCGCAACCACGCAAATCTGCGTATTACTGTGCTAGAGGCCACAGACCTGCTCATGCTATCTGCAGTGTACAATCCAGACTGAAGGGATTCCTACATGGCTTCCTTTCCATCTCTAACAATGGCTAGGAATCCTTCCCTTTCTTCCCCTTCTGGTATGTGCTCTGCCGCCATTGCAATGCACTTCCACAGCCATTGCAATGCACTCCCACAGAGTGTACGAAAATGTTGCCAGGGCACATGTAGAGTTGGCCGATTTTAATGCCATACTCCCAGCTGAAAATACCTTGCGTGCCCAACCATCCACACGCTTGTCATCCCTATCTGGAGGGATGGAAGGGTACGCCACCTTATTAGAAGCTGTGGCTGCCTGGACCACCAGACTCTCAGGAGTAGGGTGTTTGGACAGATAGCCAGGGTCGTTACTGGAAGGGCAGTATTTTGAAGTGAGGGACTTATTCACAGGAGGAATTGAGTCCGGGGTCTCCCAATTATTGGTCACCCTATTCTGTAAGGCTACATGGAAGGGTAGAATCGTTTCTTCGGTGGGGCCATGTCAGTCAAGCCATCCTGGATGAACTGAGTTGGTGGTCTAGCTCATCCTAAATAATCCACCACCTTTTTCATCATTTGTCTGTATGAGGGACTGGCACGTTCCCCTGGTTTTGGTCTGCCATAATCTGTCTCTGGTAATGGGTCAATTCTACTTGTGTATGCAAGGTTTCCACTAAATCCCTCATTCTGCTTTCCTCAGAAATTAGATATTCTGGGACATTAGGGGTGTCATACTCTAGGCCAAAAGGAACAACCTCCTCCTCAGACCTTTCTTGTTCTTCAAAAATTAAAGTCAAGGATTTAAAATGTTCCTTCCTTGGTAGAGGTTTATACATTTTTTCTGGAGGAGCTGTTACAGTGGAGGCTGAAGGTTTTGTAGTCTTTGCAGCTTTTTCTTTCATTGCTATTTTGTCAGTTTCTGGCTGGGCTGAACTGGAGCCTTTGAAAGTTTAGGCACCGAAGGCTTCGGGGTCGACATCGACAAAGGCGTTGATGATGTCGACAAAATAGCAGTCGTCGACCGAGCTGGCTTCGAGGGCGTCGAGCCGGTCTTCGAAGGCCTGTCCTTTGAGGTGTGTCGGGTTCCGGACAGCGTCGATGAACTTGAGCGGTCGACTCGACTGATCCTTATTACTCAGGGTCCTGGAAGGTTCCCGATCTTTCCTCCTTCGATCACCAGGGCCCAAGGGCGCGCGAGTGTTGGAACGGTAACGCTCTCGGCCTGCTTCCGAGGAAGGCGTTGACCAAGGCTTAGCCTTTTTAAAAACCTCCATCACTTTAACTCTAAATGCTTCCCATTCTGCGGAGGAAGAATGTTTTGTGGGGCATTTCATTTTCTTGGGGGATTCGTCCGAAGACGATGTGGAAGGGGACCGGTGGCATTTCTTTTTAGACTTTTTTGTCAAAGATGAAGGGTGATGTGAGCCACTTCGGGACTTAGACCTATGTTTACACCTTTCGCGTTGAGGAGATTTCTACTGATGGGATCTCGACTCGACGCTTGAGGCTTTTCGGTCGGGTTTTCGACCTACCTGTAGCTTTCCCTTCCTCTCTCGCAAGGCCTTGATGTCATTATCTGACACTTTGTACAGGCCTCCATGTCTTGGTTTTCGCTGATGCACCACAGACATTCTCGGTGCAGATCCCTGATCGACATTTTGGAACCGCAGGTTTTACATTTCTAGAACCCCGAACGTGGGGTAGTTGGGGTTGATGATGAGGACATCTTGAATATCTTCTTCACAATAACTGCGTCACAGAACTATCGAGGGGCACAGAGTCTCCAAAGCAACACATACTGAGGAAAAACGGAACTGAGGCCAACGGGCGCCGCGCATGCTACTTGTATACCCGATGATGTCACCCTCGACGGAGGTCTTTGAGGGACTTCGACTCGACGACATCGACGCACGGTGCCCTTTGCCGAGAAAAAATTTCTGAAGCAGCTAAAGCTGGACGAATATATCTAAGATGAGGAATACGTTGGAGGACACAATCCATTCGAATTAAAAGTACAAAGTCCCAAAGTTCAGCAAAAGAGCTGGGGGTCTCTAAGGTGGGAGGAATTTGGCACTAAACTGAAAATTCTCCCCAACATGGACTCTCTAAAGTCGTTACGCAAGAAGGAGGCCATGGAACCCCACTCTGTACTGAATCTAGCTTGTTCACCTTGAAGGAAATACATCAACCATTCCAGGGACACAAAGCTCAATATCTTAGTTATCCAGTCTTGTTTATTTGGTGGGTCTGGTTGTTTCCATCTGTGGACTTAACAATAGTGCCGCCAGGGGAAAAATTGTGTATGCTTTCCTTTGATAGCATGTCATGCCTTTCTGTTCTGGACCCTTGAGACCCAGAATGCTGTGTTCAATGTTCCTATGCATTTGTATACCAAACATTTCTTGCAGTCTCTCATTAACATCAGCCCAGAATTTTCTAAGCTTAGGACATGACCACCATATCAGATATGCCCCCAGTCTCTAACGCCCCCACATCCAACATAACGAGGATGAGTTTGGATAAAATCTAAGCAACCTTTCTGGAGTGTAGTGCCACAATCTGGAATGCCCTAGTTAGTTTTGGGAACTGCACACAACCACTCCCATTGCTCTATTGGGATTGAGCGTCCCAACACCCTTTCCCAATGGGTCATGTATAGCCAGGTTGGGGTCTTAGGGCTATCCAACCGCAATTTATAGAGTGTCGAGATCAGATTTCTGTCCACTGGGTTGGTGGTGATGTATGTTTCGAAGGAGGCAAGGAGTCTCATAGCAGCTGCTTTCACCGTAGGACTCATCAACTAGTTGCTGATAACTGAACCTCTCATTTTCTCGTAGCCCAAAGTCTGATTTGCACTGGTTGAACCACTTAAAATCTTAGCCCTGGGTCATATGCCGTAGGCTCTTGCAATTACTCTTTTTCCACTGTTTATACGTTCCCCATTCTACCACTGGGGTAAATTGAGAGTTCTGGAATATTGGGTTGAATGGTGAGGGGAAAAAAAGTTATCCTCTTCCGCATAACCTGCTCATCCAATATGTCCTACATCAGAACCGTAACTGCGCTCTTATGTACATTCTCCGGCCGGTCCGTGTGTGCCAACCATAATACTTCATCTATGGGTTTTCCCACTATCACCCTGCACCATATTGTATTGTGGTTACCTGTTAGCCACTCTCGTATGATTCTAAGTTGTGCAGCCACATAGTATGTACAGAAGTTCGTTAGGGCCAAGCCCCCTTTGTTACAGAGAGCCAACATTACTTTCATGGCTATTCTAGGTTTCTGCTTCCTCCATATAACCACACCAATATAGATGTATCTAGTGATTTAAAGAAGGACTGGGGGATTTTAATCAGCAGTGCTTGGAAACATTATAAGATTTTCAGGAGGATCACCATTTGATTGTGTGGACCCTTCCCAACCAGGAGATAGTCAGTAGGCCCCATTTGTTCAGAAGCTGCTTCACGTTCTCGAGGAGAGAGAAATATTTTGCAGCGTAAAGTGAAGCTATGGAATCGGTTATCTCAATTCCCAAGTATGCTAATTGATTCGCTACCATGGTATGTGGGGATGATAGCACGAGAACCACCTATCTCTGCGTGCTGGCAGTGAACTAAAACAGCTCTCACTTTTCACGGTTGATATCACTGTAGGATTCCTGGAATTAAGCTGGCAATAACTAAGTAGTGCTACTAAAGAGCCAAACACCAAAACGGAGAACTGGATTGTACCCAAAGTGCCAGTCCACAAACGCATTCCAGGATGTATTGGTGACTGCCAGGGGCAGGTCACATTACACCTTTGGGCTCATTGCCTCGCAGTGCTAATATATTTGGGAGGCATTGAAGGACAGATTTAGCACTTCAGTTTTCTTGGCCGCCACGCAGATCCATTCAAGTCCTTGGGATATTCCCTATACAGACATATCCGGATCAGTTACAATCAAGCCATCAGCAAACATGATTTTGTGCCCTCATACAAACGGGATTCTCTTCATGTGGTCTGTAATTCGTATTTTTGTTAACAGGGGGCTCCAAATATATTCCATAGAGCAATAGGGATAGAGGACAGCCTTGCAGCGTACCCCTTCTAATATTTATCGGTTGAGGCAGGGATCCGTTTATTGATAGTCTTATCGTTGGAGTAATATAATTCGCTTGGATCATCCGAATGTATCTATTGCCAAAACCCATGCATTCCATGGTTTGAAACAGAAATTACCACTCCACCCAATCAAATGCTTTTTCTGCGTCAGATGCAAGCAGAATGGCTAGGAGATTTTTCTTGGAAACTTTTCCTACCAGGTGGCAGACTCGTCTGATGTTGTCAAATGCCTGCCTTTTTTTAATAAAATCCAATTGGTCGTATTCAATTGTGGAAGTATGGCATCCAGTCTGTTCGCCAACTCTTTAGTGTAGACTTTTGCATCCAGGTTCATCAACGCGATCGGTCCATATGACCCGCATTGTGTAGGGTCTTTGCTTGGTTTTGGAAATAGCACCAATTTAGCCTTTTCTATTGTGGGGGATATTCTGCCCTGCGTTCCTAATTGGTTAAATAGGGAAGTCAATTTAGGCGTCAGTGTTGCCCTGAACGTCTAAAAGACTGCAGAGTATCCATCAGTGCCCGGTGCATTGTTGAGCGGTTACGATTTGATTTCCCGATCACCTTCTCCACAGATATTTCAGATATTTCTGCTTCTAGAAGTTCCCTGGTTTGCAGTGTTATTTTATTGAGGGGCAGCATCTAGTGTGTTGTTGTTCTCAGTTGAGGGCATCTGATTTGTAGAGGTCGGAGTAAAACTCCATGAACGGACGAGTGATTTCCGGCGTGCAAGTGGAAGTTACTCCCAGTTGGTTTTTAATCTGTATTATTGTCTGATCTATTTGCTTTTACGTAATATTTTTATTTAGCGTACAGTAGGACTTTTTCTGCTCTCCTTGTGTAAGTTATGTCCAGTTGCACTCTCACACTTCTAAATTCTTGTTAAAGTGATTTGCTCTGATCCCGTAACATTCGTGTCAGAATCACCTTGAGTTTGGCTTCTGTGTCTCCAATGGGCGCAATTGTTTAGACCTTGCCGACGTCACTTCAATAAGTTGCCCCCTCACAACTGCTTTAAAAGCGTCCCCCACGGGGGGCGTGGCCTGGAGCGCTGATGAAATAGTCGCTCCCCTGATGGCCTCTGTTGGACGCCCGCTACATTTGCACTTTATCATGGTTCCTGCAAAGTGTTTTATGGTCTGCTTAGCTGTGGCGGCCTGTGAGGGTCCGGGTCTTTTGCCGGCATGCTGATGGGAGCCGAGGACCTTGTAATGAGGAAGTTTGAGCTGCCTTTACTCCGCTGCCCCTCCGCCGCGTAACCCAAAATGGTGGACGGAGCCGCGATGCCCGAGATCCGCTGCGGCGTCGGCAAGTGAAGATAAGACCGCGGCTTTGTGGAGCCGCTCGGTGGCGCCCCACCAGCAACATAACTCCTGAGTGCGCCTGAACTCTGCCAGCTCTGAGGTATCTGTCCCATTAACTGTCCGGAGCGGAGGTCTACAGAGTCGCTCTGCTGCCTCCCCCTGCCGGGTGAGCACCTCTGGCCCCTCCAGCACACAGCACACAGCACCGGATCATCCCTTTTGGTGTCCCCCGGGGGAAGCAAGCTTCCCGGCCCTTCTCTATTGCGCTCCCAGCGCACCTCGGACCGCCGCTGTTTCTCCGGAGCGGTTGCGTGGGCACGCCTAAGAGCGGAGTCACTCTCCCTCCTCCCTGGACACATGGTGGGGCCCGGCCTTGGACTTCTTTGGCCTGCGAACTTCTGTTGGGGATAGGGGTCTCGGGATCCTCTGCCTTTACCAGTTGCAAGGGAGCTGCAACAGCCCCCGCTCCCCGCGGAGCGATGGCATCAGGTCAGCTCCTCGCGCATGATCTCCACTCCGCCCCACTCATTTGGAGGGGGATTGAACTGGACCCCGGCCTTGGCCTGCACAACACAGCACGTCTACGGGGGTGGTCCTACCCGACTCAGGTGCCACTCATGTGGCAGCGCCCCTGAGGCGCCAGAACGGACCCAGTCCGCAACGTCACGCTCTGCCTTCCCAGCTCCTCAGGCCTATCATCCAAGCCACCACAAGGTATTTATATTAAAATAATCCTTCACTACCACCAGAGACCTACCATCGCCTGAGACAAATTGGGTCTTTATCTTCCACCCCAAAGAGGCTCCTGTGTCTGCTCCGCTCCCTCTCCTCCCTCCACTCACTTCCTGGGGCGCCCCGGCCCACGTCTTTACCCCCCTTTCTCTACTCTGCATCAAGGAGCATGGGACGACAACACAATCCCACTCCTCACTGGAGGAACCAAAGACTCCCTCTCTTCCTCACCCTACATCGGGAGGCCGCAATCTACGGAAACACCCACACTAACAAAAATCTAGCCAAGGTGCCGGAATCCTCACTCCAACAAACTACAATGTTCTGATCTCAGATGATAGCCTCTCCTGTCCCACGTCCTTGGGAAACCTCAGGGTCACTCACCCTACACCCAAACCAACTCAATGGCTAAACAATTAATAACTGGTACACCGTGACCGACCGAGTGACTCTGAGGGGCCCCAGGCGACTTCCAAAGCAACTCGCCACCACTGCTACAGTGCTCCCTGCGTCCGTTGACCCGCCGCTGTCAGGCAACGCAATGTCCAAGCAACCAAAATCCAACAAGACCTCGGACATAGCAACAATGCTAATGTCATCCGACAAAGTGAAGAAACAAGAACCCCACCCCTCTGCCTCACGGGAATCCCTAGACAACAAAGGACCTTTGGCGATCAAAGAGGATATCCGCAAATTTATGGCTGACATTAAAACATAACTCTGGTCTTGTATGACAGAGCTTACTACCAAGCTAGAGAGCACCGACAAAAGGGTCTTGGAGGTAGAACAGAGACTGGGAGAGATTTAGGATCGCTCCCAAGACCATACCTCCGCCCTAACCGAGATCCACCGCTCTATTAGACTTCTGCAAGACAAGTGCGAAATCTTAGAATACAAGCAGGAGGACCTGGAAAATAGAGCCCGGCGCAATAACCTCCGAATTCGGGGGGTTCCTGTATCGATCCCGGACAAGGGGTTGGCTGAATGCGTGGGCCTCTTTTTCCAAACTCTCCTTCCTGACCTGGAACTTCTTCTAGACCGCACCCACAGGTTAAGCCCCCGCGAAGTGGAGTCGGACGCCCCGCCTGATGTTATCACCTGGGTGCATTTCTTTACCACGAAGGAAGCCATATCACCAATAAGCCGCTCCAGAAATGAAATCACTTTCCAAGGGGCCACCCTCCAGATTTACCAAGATCTATCTCCTCTTACTCTTCTGAAGAGGTGAGCCCTCCGCCCGCTAACCACTTTCCTTCAAGCCCAAAAAATTCCCTACAGATGGCTTCTTCCCACAGCTTATTCAGGAAAAGGAAATGACCCGGCGCGGTCCCATAATGGAGTCCCTAGTACTCTATGACCCGACTCGTGGGCCCGGCGCCCTGGAACCGACATTCACCTGAAGGAACACAGACGAGCTCCATCTCTGATGCAACGGGCCTCACCCCACGGTCCTTGCCCAGCTCCGAGGCACAGTCCACCTATGAGTCCTTGGAGCGTCCCACCAAGACCGTTTGTAATCCTAGCCATGTTGGCTACATACTGTTCTATGGCCCTGTTGGCCAGGGAGGTTTTGAAGCCGTAAAGGGTCCGCCGTCCCCAGTTAAATCTTGGACTTCCCGTTGGCGGTCCGAGCAAAAACCCCAAAGGCAGGTTAATAAACGGTCACATATCCCACGACATGATGGCTGACCCTTCTGCAGCTCCCTCCTTCCTCAGAACTTTTTGGCGACCCCAGATCTTGCCCCGGAACATCAGACTCTAAAGATTGTCTCCCTGAATGTCAAGGGACTGAATTCACCAGCTAAACGCAAGTCAATCTTACAAAAACTCCAGAATGACACTGCTGCAGTAGCTATGCTACAGGAAACTCGCCTACTGCCGGCGGACCTCGGACACCTACATTCCCGAAACTTCCCGAAGCAATTCTTTGCGTCTGGGAACTCCAAGAGGGGTGGCACGGCAATCCTATTCAGGGAGGGGCTGAACCCTCAGATACTGGACTCCATAAGCTGCCCGGAGGGGCGGTACATAGCTATGAAGCGCTGTTGGGACAATTATACTCCATAGTCTCAGTATACGCGCCGAACTCAGGCCAGGCGCCTTTCTATGAGTCGCTGAGTGCGACTCTCTCTGCCTTCTTGGAGGGCCAGATAGTGATTGACGGTGACTTCAATTGGGCCCAGGACTCCGTCAAAGACAAGTCGCATCCACCCTTTGCTGGGGACCTCGCTACAGCCCTAGCTCTCCTACAATTATTTAGAACTTTGGGGGTAGTGGATTCATGGAGGGTACTCCACCCGTCTGAAAAAGACTTTTCCTTCTATTCTTATGTTCACAGGACGTTCTCCAGGATAGACCACCTTCTAGTATCTCCGCAAATCTTCACCTTCACCAACGATGTGACTATAGGCTCCAGGATCCTGTCCGACCACGCCCCGGTGACCCTGGAAATCCGAGCGCAGAGACCACCCGATCCCCAACAGCGCAGATGGACACTATATGACCCAATCCTTAATGAAATGCCACTCAGAGATGTGATTGCAACTACGATTAACAACTTCTTTAAGGAAAACCCTAGCGGGGACACCTCCTTCGCCAACAACTGGGACGCAATGAAGGCAGTGGAGCGGGGGGAACGGATTGCCCAAGGGGTGTCCTATCACAGGTATAAGCGACAAATTTGTCAGAGCCTTGAGGAAGATCGAGAAAGCAGAAAGGATCCATAAGGAGAACGAGCTATCCGGATAGCGCAAACGAAAATCGAGGCTCACTACGCTGAGCATACTGTCCACCAAATGACAAAAGCTAAACAGTTTTACTATGCTAAAAACAATAAAGCGAACAAACTACTAGTGGCCAAACTTGCCAAGGCAAAAAGGAATAAAACGATTGCGGGCCTGCGGGACCAGCATGGCAAGACCCTATACGCTGACCAAGACAAGCTACGGCTCGCAACGGCCCACCTAACTCAGGTTATGACCGCCCTGATAAGAGACAAAGGAACAGAGGGAATACCTGCTGAGGGTGGCACTCCCCCGACTGAAAAACGTAGCTTGTGACTCTTTTGAGGCGCCGGTTACTGACGAGGAAGTGGACGAGACAATAAAAGCCATTAAATCCCAGGCCCCTGGCCCGGATGGATATACAACCAGGTTCTATAAGATTTTCAAAACTCAACTATTAGCACCTCTGGTACAGCTGTTTAATTCATTCAGGACCACGGGCACTATACTATAACCCCGTATATGCAAGAGTCAATCACAGTCTTGACGCCCAAACCCGGAGGCGACCCGAAGAACCCTGCATCATATAGACCCATCACCCTACTCAATATAGATGCCAACATATACTCTAAAATTCTAGCAACACGCCTGTCCCAGATTTTGCCGGAAATAATCGGCGCCGACCAAAGTGGTTTCCTCAAACACCGCTCCACAGCCGACAACATCCGTAGAGCCTTGGACCTGGTTGAACTTGCCTCCCGAGACCCCCGAGAGTTGGTGCTTCTGGCCCTGGATGCAATTAAGGCATTCGACAAGGTGGACTGGACCTTCATGAGGCTCACCCTCGAGACCTTTGGATTTGGCCCGGAATTTTGCACCATGACTCTGTCTAACTACAAAGCGCCCAAAACCCTTCTCAGAGTTAATGGCACCCACTCCTCCCCTATCAGCTTAACCTGTGGAGCCAGGCAAGGATGTCCACTGTCACCACTCCTCTTCGCACTAATTATGGAACCGTTCGCACAACGGGTCAGGCTGAACCCTGCGATCAAAGGCTTCCAGTCAGGCGCAGCACACCATAAACTGGCCCTCTATGCGGACGACGTCCTGCTGACCATCACGGAACCCCGTACCTTCCTACCCCAGGCCTTGGTTGAGATAGAGAGCTATGGAAAGGTCACAGGTTTTGCCATCAACTTCCGGAAATCAGCTGCCATGGAGTGGGTCAGTCCCTGGAGGACCGGGAAGCCCTAACCCCGCTATGCCCAATACAATGGACGACCAGGGGAATCAGCCATCTAGGAGTCCAGATCCCAGCTAACCCTAGAGAGGTCTATTGAGCAAACTTTCCTCCACTATTCACAGACCTCGAGGCAGACTTAAAGCGTTGGGCGGCACAAGAGATCTCACTAATGGGGCGCATTACGGTCTGTAAAATGAACTTGCTACCAAGATTCCTGTATGCTTGTTCCTCGCTCCCGGTACCAATCCCGGCGCCAGCCCTTCAAAACTTACAGAAGAAAATGTTGCAGTTTATTTGGAAGGGGAAGAAAGCCAGAATCCCTAGGATCACGATGCTAGGCAACGCAAAGCTCGGTGGCCTCGGAGTCCCAGACTTACAGAAATACCAGATGGCGGCCCAGCTGGCCTGCATTCAATCATGGCAGATACTCACCAACCGCCCCAGATGGGTGAATCTCAAACAGGCGCAGCTACCTCTCCGGCTACCCTTTCTCCCACACATCTCTCCTCCGGAGCGCCGACCGTAGTGGGACCTCCTGGCGACCACCAAACATACCATCTCTGCCTGGGACAAAGCGCTGAAACAAAAGAAGACCCCGGTGGGACTCAGCCCTTCCTCCCTGGTGTTAATGAACACAACTTTCTCACCCGGTCTGTCCACCCGGAACTTTGGGTCCTGGATCGCGGGAGGCCTGGAGACCCTGGGACAACTCTTCGAAGGGGGACAACCCTGTACCTTTGAGCGATGTAAAGAACTCTTTCAACTTCGGGAACAGGACAGATTCACATACATCCAGTTGCGCCACTGGTGCTCTCACCCACAGACCCGCCAGGCAGCTACCCGCCCCCCCCACAGCTATTGAACTGACCCTCAATGAGCTCCCTGTGCGAAGGAGAATTTCTACTCTATACAAACGCCTCCAAAATGACTTTTTGATCTCCAAGACCCGGTATATGGCCCAATGGGAAGCGGACCTGGGCCACCGAATCGAGGACCAGCTATGGGTTGACATTTGGTCTCGGGCCCACACCTCCTCATCCTGCATCACAAACAGAGAATGCGCCTACAAGATCCTCCTCTGCTGGTATTACCCTCCCCTAAGACTTCACCATATGAATCCCACACTTGACCCGAAATGCTGGAGACAATGCGGCCAAATAGGATCCTTCTTTCATATGTGGTGGTCCTGCCCGAAGGCCCAAATCTTTTGGAAACAATGCCTAGCGACGATCGCAGACATTACTCAGGTGCGGCTGCCCCTAGTCCCCGAACCCATTCTTCTTGGAGCTCCGATCCCCAGAACCTACCCAAGGTCCGGACTCAAAGCCAAACTACTATCCCAATGCTTACTGGCGGGCAGAAATGTGATAGCCCGCACTTGGAAAACAGCAGAAGGCCCTCTTATGCCTTTCTGGTGGGTAAAAGTCTGGGACATCCTGATCGCTGAGAGGGTGACGGCTGCCGGGGCAGGCCACCTACACCGCTTTAATAACATTTGGGGTCCGGTCTTAGACTTTGACCAGAACTTTCTGGCCCTGACATACAAGCCCCAACTAGCCAGGAGAACTCTACAAGATGGTGATCCCCAGCAGGGACGGGAAGAGGGATCGTAAGACCCGGGGGAAGGGAGGGAAGGGCGACTAACTGTAATGGTTTCATGCCACATGTCACGATTGATCAAGCTTTGTACTGTTCTAACCTGCTTCTTTAAAATAAAGACATTAAAATAAAAAAAGCGTCCCCCACCATCGCCCCTGCCACGTCGGGTGTATGATTAAAGTCAATGTACTCTCTCATTTTATCACCTATTTCCCCCGCCAGGATCTTGTCCTTTAATATTGCTGCAGGAAAAGTCCAGCGCTACAGATTGTCAGGTTTGCCTTATCGCTGTAAGGTGGGCAACAGCGGGGCATGGTCCAAGAGGAGAATGGCCCCTACCTCTGTTTTATCCTGCCCATAATCACTGAAGATGCCCATACATAATCAATTCTTGAGAATTTGCAGTGAACATGCGAGTAATATGTGTACCCTTCCAATTCTCAGTGTAGTGTCCTCAGTACGTCCTTTAATGTTAGTAGTATATACCCTGTAGCAAATTATTCCAGAGCCGCCAATGTTGATCAAAGAAAAATATCCTGTCTTGTATTTAATGCATATACCAAGGCTATGGTCATAATTTGCGTCCCTAGTTTACATTTCACAAACAGATATCGGCCTCCTTTATCTCCCTTGGAGTCCAGGATGGTTAGATCTTGGATTCCTCTAAGCGCTATAAGGGTTCCCCCTCTGCATTGGCTTGATACAGGGTTGGGTATCCTCTCAATTTGAGCCTCAGTCTGTCCCTTTTTTCAGATGTGTGTTTCTTGGAGGGCTATAATCTCTGGGTGGTGTTTGCCAGGTATTGCTCCAATTTCTTCTGCTTAACAGGGGTGTTTAGACCCCTCACGGTGTGTGTTAGCAGCCTAAATAGCGCTCCCATCTCACACCTGTTCCACTGTGCTCTAACCTCAGCACCTGTATGTTATTTTGAGTCGACATAATGCATAGTAGTCCAGTGTCCTTCTGGTTGTGGACCTTTCTCACACAAACTCACAAGGATGGGTCGTGCCCGCCCTATCCCAAAGTCCCCCCTACCCCCAGAAACCCCTGCCTTTCTCCCTTACTCCCTTACTCCCTTACTCCTGTCCCCAAATAACCTAACCCCTGCCCTCTGGTACAAGCCAACCTTCCTAGTGAATCCAGGGGTTCCTTACTCATGGAATTGACTTGCCTGCAAACCCCAGAGATAATGTCTAGGGGAACCACTAACCTCTACTGAGATCCAGATGGCCCAACTCCATCCTTCAACATGGGTGGCTTCTTCGAAGGTCCAGACCGGGTCTCTACCATCATAATTGTTTATATTTGGCACATTTGTTTTACACACGGAGGGTCCATGAATAAAATGTGCACTAGCCCCCACTACCCAACTGTTTTGTAGCAGTCTCCCCTGCCTGTTCTCCATGGAGCAAAGGTCCGCTCCCTTTGCTTCTGTTGCTTTCCTGGTGGTAGCGTGTTAGGTCAATTCTCACTTGTCCTTTCTGGATAGCATTCCCATGTCCTCCTTGGCGGAGCCAGGTTCCTGCCTGTTGCAGCACCTTGCTGGACTTCCTCGTCTATTTGTAGAAAGGCCATCTCCTCGTCACATGTCGTCAGGCCTCCAGATAAGGTGCGTACTAGGCCTTTTTACGCATGAAAATCTTGTAAATACGACAGCTTTATTATTTTCCTGTGTACATTTACACACAATTTTAGAGCAGAAGGCAGTACAAATGTCAGGTTACTTGACAGAAGCCAGAATGCTTTCAACATTTAAATATACACAGGAGAGATCAAATGGCCAAACAGAGAAATAAGGAAAGGTGTATTCTGTCACAATGTAGAAAGCTGCCACATAGTAATGATTTCCATACGTCGGCTGGATATCTTTACTGTCTTGCAAAGGAGAAAAGTCATTTTTACTCTCTTGAAATCACATTTACGCTCAAAGTTTAAAAATAGGGAGTAAAATACTCCCACCTCAAAATCTTATCTGGAGCACTGCATGTCGTGACTCTGTGTGGTTTGCCTTCCCAAGTAAACAGAAGTCTGAACGGAAAGGTCAATTTATATTTTATCTTCTTGTGTATTAGAGCTCTTATCACTGGGCCCATCGCGCAACCTTTGATCAGTGTTGATTGGGCTATGTCCTGAAACATGAGAATTTCTGTGGCATTAGTTATCCTGACGTTCTCGCCAATGTTCCCGTCAACACATCTCCTGTTCTAGTGCCTGGCTCTCTCCTTTTGGGGCCCACCCTATGTACTCTGTCAATTGTGATCGCCACATCCGGGACCTCTCCCAAGATGTCTCTCAAGACGTTTTGAACACTCTCTTTCAGGTCTTCAACTTTTATATTTTCTGGTAAGTTTTTGATTCTGATGTTAGCCCTCCGGGCACGATTTTCTAGCCCTTCAAAATTGGATTTCTAGATTTTGTGCATCTCTTGAAAGGTTTTCCAACAATTTGTCGCTTTTCCTGGCATCTTCCACCAATTCCCAAAAGGCATTTTCTGTGGCATCCGTACGCGCTCCCAGGATGGCTATGTCCCCTCTAATCTCCTGCAGGGTTAGTTTCAAGTCTGCTTCCATGGCTGCGAACTGTGACTGCAGGGAGGCAGACATCTTGGTTTGCAACTCGTGAAAACATTGCTGCTGTAGATCTTTCCTATTCATCGCCATATCTGTAGAGATGCATGCGGGCTGAGTCTCAGTTGGTGTGGTATTGCTGTTGCTCCGGATCTCCTGTCCCCAGCGCCTTTGAAAGCTCCCTTCCTGCTCCCTTCTTGATGCTTTATTGCTGGACGCCCCTTCTTTGGTCTTATTTTTGGGCATTGATAGCCAATGTTCAGGCTCTTGTGGTCTGCCTCCTCAGCCTGCATTGTACTGTGTTAAAGGGTCTTGGTGCCTGCTTTCTGCCCTGCCATGGGTACCGCAGTAAAATGAACGTACGCTCCTCACTTGTCTGGTGTGAGGGGCCCTGGATCCCGCTAAGCCCCCCACTCTACATGGAGATCTTCTCCCCTGGGAGTCAGTGCTTTAGATATATTGCACCTCTCTGCTGCGATGCTCCATTAACTGCTGCCAACTCCGGGGCATCTCTAGGCCTACCAGCCTCAGTCTATAGGTCTGCTGTCTCTCCCAGTCCCATGGGGAGTCCGCCCCTCACCTGCACCCCATTGCGCCTCCGGGGCTACCGCCCCTTCATTGGCGTTTTTGCGCAGTGACCCAGGGCGCTCTCACCTTCCGGTACTGTTCGGGGAACCGCGCGGGCTGCCTCCTGTGCTCCAGTACTGAGGAGCGCGCTGCATTCGACCAGAGCAGCTGCAGTGCTTATTGAGGCCCCCGTCAGTGTGACAGCTGCAGAAAACCGCTCGTACTGGCCACGCTCACCCTACTCGACGCCTGTATGATGTTTGGCAGCAGCATCCCTTGCTGGCTCTGCCGCGGCTCTGGGTGCTGTAAGCAAGGCATGGCATCAACATTAAGAAAGACACAAGTAACCACGTCTATTTAATCCTAAATCTACAGATGGGAGCACGCTACTACCATCAAATAATAATGCAGTCCTAGTAGTGTTTTGTCAAAATAAAAGGGCCTATACTAAAAAAAGAAAACGTTTGCCCATCCTAAAGTGTTCAAAATGATATGTCAGGATGTTCAGGCCGTTGGCCTCATTCCCCAGGTTTTTAGCACTGGACAAGGTGGTTCACTCGAGCATAGCACAGTCTCTGGCTTCTTTAGCACAAGGATACAGATCAATCATAACATCGGGACCTTCTGTATGTAAGTCTCTTTACTGCTCAAAGTCTTTTCATTCAGAGGGACTGATGCACCCAAATAACAAACCATAAGTTCTTTTCCTCTTTGGATTTCTACAAGTATTCACTTTAGATGAGTCACTAGTCACCCATATCCCCCTCTGTCGGGCTCAGATCTCTTTAGTACAATGTTCGCAGGATATTCTTTCGGGTGAGTCGCGGTTCACCCCGGATCCTCCTCAGCCGGCTCAGATGCCTTTCTTTTTTTTAAATCTTGTTTTTATAAATATTTTCATTATTATTTTAAACTGTTTTTATTGGTATTTATATATAATAAAAGTCGTACATATATCAATTACATCATATTATGCAGCTTGTTCCCATGTACACATATGTACTTGTATGTACTAAACAGACAACACAACAACAAACTGAAAACTTTCTTCACTGGTCAGGCAGCATACAGTCTCAACTATCACTTCCTACATTGCAGGTGGGTGGGGGTTTTATTCGTGACAGACATTATCCTCTGCGGGCGAGGAGAGCCCACGTTAGCACGTTCCTTGTACTGTTTCTCACAGTGACCCATTTAAGAAGTCTCGGGTAAGATCTGTGTATGTTCATATGGGCTTGTCGTCAGAGGGATGGAACATTTCCCAAACCAGTGTCCTCCAAGGTTCATAAGTATCACTTGCATTCTCCCCTGACCTAGCTATCCCTTCACTCCATACTCTGGTTTCCACCTCCGCCCAACGCTCAAATTCCTTGTGCCAACGTACATATTGCGGGCCTCCAGCTGCTTTCCACGCCATTGCAATGGTTCTTTTGGCCAGTATATACGCCATGTCCATGAACTTAACCACATGCTTGAATTTGCTAACCCTGGAGTATGCGCCCAGCAAGCACTCTATAGGGGCCCAACCATATCTTACTATTCCAGCTCTCCTACAATCCTGTTCTATTTGTGCCCAAAACCGCTGTAAATGTCCACAACCCCAAAACATATGCATCAGTCCCGCTTCCCCCGCTCCACACCAGGGGCACAGTAGCTGCGTATTGTTGCTGAATTTAGCTATCCTATGTGGTGTCATACAGGTGCGATTCAGAACGTTTAGCTGGATGAACCGAAATCAGGAGTTTCTAGACACTTCCCGGGGGTATATCAGTATCCTCTCCCATTCCTTCTCTGTTATGTCCACCCCCAGGTCCTTCTCCCACCGCCCTTTCAGTGTTGCACTTCTGGCGTTGGGTCCGTCTATCATTAAGCTATATAGCCCGGACACCAGCCTCCAGCCATTGCTCAAGTTGTGCATTAGGGTCATCAGGGGGTGCTCCTCTGGCCACTTTTCCCATTTCTCTCTTGCCACCTTCCAGAAGCTTTGATACCACAGGAACTGCCCCTTAGGTAGCCCTTCCTTTTCACGCAGGGAGTCAAACTCTCTGAAGACACCTTCCTCATACACATCGACCCAAGTGTAGATACCCCACCTTTCCCAGTGTCTCACCGCAGCCAGATCCCTGCTTTCTTTGCAGGCATCAGCAGCAATTGGAGTCTTGGGTGAGTAGGGGTGCGTAAAATTTTAGCAGTGCCACAGCTGTATGCCACACCTTCCTTCCCAATGTTACAATCATGGGGGCTTTTCCCAAACAACCTAGTGGTACCGACAGAATCTCCTTCAGGCGTGCAGGGGTTACCAGTTGCCGTAGCAATTCTGATTCTGTACATACAAAATTCCCCTGCCCCAACTCTCCAACTCAATTCCTATAAACTCACTCCACAGGCTGACATTTCCCAAACTTTAATTTTCGAGCACTCCCACCCACCATATATGGACCCATGTTCCTTTTTCTTTGCATCCCCGCCGACATTCACCCGAAACATTCTTATAAAACTTTTGCCACTTCTCTGGCGTGGGGTGCCATTGTACCATCACCTTCACCTATATTTTCCATATCTGTATTGCCCACATCAATTTTGGGATTCCTTTCCAGACCGCCGACCACTGCGTCTCTGTTAAAGCAGTACCTGTATCTTTCTTCCATAGCTTCCTGTATCCCCATTCCACTTCACTCCAATTCTCTGTAATTATCTTGTACAATGCCCCTACCATATGTCTATAACCCAAATTTGTAGATATGTATTTCTCGAATGGGGATAGATCCCTTATTATGAAGTGCTTGATGACTATTAGCCAGTGTCGTAATTGAACGTAATTAATCTATCATTTTCGTCCAACAAAAACGCCTGCTTGCTTTGTTGAAATGTTCTGATCTCCTGACCTTCTACCATGTCATCCATCTTTAGATATCCCACTTCTTCCCATTTCTTAAAAACATTCCGTTCCAATCCCGGAGTAAACTGGGGGTTACGAAAAAGTGGTGTGAAGGGCTAGGGAAACGTAGTAATACCAGATCACTTCCCATACCTGCACCATCAACGCTGTAATTTTGTTTTTGTACGTATTAATGGGACGATCCTCCTTTTGACCCCATAACCCCTGTGAAGGGGTTTACCACTATTGCTCTGTCCATTCCTACCCACATTTTATCCATATCCCCTTTGAACCATATTAGTCCTAAATTGGGCCGCCTGATAGTAAACTCCTATAGCCCCCTTTGTAGGGGTGCCATCAATATCTTCCATGCAACCCTAGATTTCTTACTTTGACAGATATAATCCATTAGTATCTTATTATTAAAAAATGGCAGGGGGACCATTATCAGTAACACCTGGAAAAAGTACAAGACCTTTTGGAGGACCATCATTTTAATTACCTTTATTCTTCTCGTCCACAATGTTGTAAAAAAGCTGCATGTCTAAAGCCATTGTTTAATTGACGCCAGGAGAGGGAGATCATTTACTCGGTACATCAACTCCAAGGAATCTGTTAATTGTATGCCCAAATATCTCATACCCTGTTCAGTTAATACACATTGGTCTTCATAGCCTTCCCTTTTCCCTGATGTTTTCCCTTCTTGAAATGTCATCATTACTGATTTTTGCATGTTGATTTTTAGCCCTGCCACCTCTCCAAATTGTGTCAACTCTGTAGCTCAGGCAGGCAATTCTGCAGGCAGGCAATTCTGTAGCTAAGGCAGATAAAGAAGAGGGTATATTGGTCAGTGTCAACAATAAGACATCCACAAAGGCCATTACTCTTGCCCAAATTGAATTCCTTTGATTGTCTCCTCTTCCCCGATTCTAGACAACAATGGCTCAAGATGTAGTGCATACAATATCGGCGACAACGGGCAGACTTTTTTGGTCCCCCGGGTAACCCGAACCTCATGGAAGAGATCCCCATTAATAGCTACTTGTAGAATTGGGGATTTATAATTTGCTATTACAATTTGCAAGAACCTAGGACTAAATCCCATAGTCTCCATTGTCAGGAGCACACTGCTCCCTGGCCCCCTTTGGGGGCCTCGGACAGACCAAGCATTGCTAGGATCCTTAATTATAGGGACAAAGACATCCTCTTCTGAGCCACTAGGGATAAAGGGGACCTACGATATGGCTCTTCTGTGACCAGGTTCTTTCCCGATTTCAGCTCACAGGTCCAGAAACAATGGAAGACTTTTCAAGCTATAAAAAATAAGCTTAGGAAGAAGATCATCAAATATGCAATTTCCTGATAAGCTCTGCGTATTCCACGAAGGAAAACCTGTTTCTTCACCACCTTTGCCTCAGTGGACAGATTTGTATCAGAACTCCCCAACACCAGTGGTGGGCCAAGGCCCCCAGAGTGATGGTACCCCTGCCACTTTAATGGGAAGCTGGGCGCTCTTCGGACTGGGTCCCTAAGCTACGATCACGTTATGGTGGGATACACTAATTGAGCAAAATATGATACTGGCACTGGTTACTAGACCGCCACCCCACATACACAGTCACTGCGTACAGTAATGTTATTTTGTTTGAGGGGGAGGGCTCGATGCCGCTAAGTTTGTGTTTCTGGCGTGGGTGGGAGGGGGTAGGGGATGTTGGTATTTACATAAGGTACACACAGGATTGTATCTCAAGAGTCCGTAACCACTTCGCTTAAAGTACACATTGTTAGTCTGGAAATATACGTACACAGGATCTTCATGCACGAAACGGTCAACATGGCTGTGCTTCCTTGTTTACATCACAATGTCTTGTAGTTCCCTGACGGTAATGTCCTGGAATATTAGAGGGGTCACCAAAGATAAGAAATTTAGAATGATGCTAAATCAAGCAAAACTGCATGGGGCTAATGTACTAGGTCTACAAGAGACATCACCCGCTGGAAAACACCCTCCCAGTGGCGGGAGGCTGGGGGATACACCGATACGAAACCCCCTTTTCATCCCAACCTAGCGGGGGCAATCGCAATTTACTTACACCACTCCCTCCAGTTCCGCTTTCTTGATAAAGTGGTGGTCCCTGACGGACGCTATCTGTATGTCAAGGGGGAATGTTTTGGTATGGAGATACTGTTTGTTAATGTCTATGCCCCCAACACTAACTCACCCAAATTTTCCAGAACTGCTCCGCAATAATACACAAATTCCCTACATACGAAATAATCTGGGTCGGAGACTCTAACATGGCATTGACATTGGATATGGGTCGCTCTACCGGACATGGAAGATCCAAGGGGTGAAAGGCGACCATCCATGACACCAAGGAACAGCGCCCAGAAGAGGGGGACCCAGAGGTGAAGCATCCTCACACTTAGTAAAAGAAGGAAACAAACTTTCATTTTATTGAAAGAACCTTTGTTTGGTTATTTGAACACATCAGGCCCTCGAAGGCAAGAGACTTTTAAGCAAATGAGACTTGGCCATCGACGGTCCTGATAGGTGCGAGTGGAACTGTTGACTTGTGCTGTAGAAGCTCAAGTATGTGTGCTGTGCTCCAAGATTCCACCTTATCCTGTGCTCAAAACGTGGGAAAGGAAGACCCAGGCTAACACATCCTGACCTTATTTATGAACACTTCTTTCTTTTCTTAAGATCTATCCCACACCCTTTTGTATTAGTTGTAAGGATTGGCAATAGGTTTTTTAGTATAGGTCTCCTTTTATTTGACGCAATGCCATAAAGACTGGCTTATTTTCTTTTGATGGTCGATGCTTGTTCCCATCTTAAATTTAGTTTTAGATTAGGTGTTTTTCCAACCAGCATACTGTTTAGTAAACACCCTTGAACTGTGAAAACTTGCGTCTGTCTTTACTGTTGTCACCATGAGGTCCTCACAATTCCCAAAAGAGACCGAATTTCAGCTGCCTGAAGAAAGGCCACTAGCTCACTATTTGGAAGGAAACTATTATTTTTAAAACGTTGTTAACACCGATGTCTGAGCAACACTGCCCCGCAATAACTTGCCCAAAAAATTGAAAAAAGATTGGAGTCAAACAGACCGGTAAGGTCCTACCATGCTCATCGTCTGGCCCTTCCAAAAGTGTAAAGAGCTAAAGGAGGGGTTGGGGGGACTAGATTCCCTATGGTAGCAATGAACCATTGCAACACCCTCCTCCCTGCTCTAAGAGCCAAAGACTCTTACTGGTTCTTACGGAAGGCCTTTAAACCCTGGCTATTTGCCTAGCTGGTCCTCCCCTCGGACTTTCTGTGAACTATTACTCTTTGTCTTAATATATAGCATTGCCTTGTTCTATGTATGTCCATGGAGGGATAACTATCTGCCTGTTAAGCTTATGTACCATGTAACTGGTTTGCAACAGCACCCTGATGCCTCAGGGTTTAGGCGTTTTACAAATGAAAGCAAGAAAGAGATGTTAAAGGAATATATAAAACCGATGTATTCCAGGGAGGGTGGCTGCTCCATGCGCTTTCTGGACTCCGGGATCAGGGTGTGTTCGTGCCGCCGTGTCCTGTTGAAATCTGCTTTGCTGCTTTTCTGACTGCTATTAAAAACGCTTACCAACCCTCAGTCTATGGGATTATTGCTGGATGGAGGTGAATTTCCCTTGCACATAGGAAGGAGAAATTCGAGTCTTGGGTCCTGTATTTTTTCATCACATCTATGTTTATTAGGAGAGTTCAGTGGGTCATAGTAAGTCACCATAATTGGCTCTAAAAAGCCTGGTATCAAGAGGATAGGTGGCTCCTCCTTCTACAAAGCTTTTAAAAATATAGCTGTCTTCTCCTAAGGCTGAGACCTGGGTTTTCAGCTTTAATGCAGTCTCCCTCAGAATTTCTGTTACACTAAGGAGGTTGTCTTTTGCTGAAACTCTCTTTGGGGGAGGCATGGGAAGAGTGTCAGTGGTCGTAGGTGCAGGTGAGTTCTGAGGTACAGCAGTCTTAGATGGAGGTAGTGTATGGGTGGGTTTGACCGTATGTTTTTTGATTGCGGCAAACTGCCTGCAATTTATCTGCTCGGGTCCAATTTAAATGCACATGCATTTTATTTATTCTGTCCCCGCCTCCACTTTTAAGGAAGCAGGGGACCCTCGCAACCCCCTCTCTCCAAGGTTAGTATTTTGCAATATATGCAACCAAATTGCCCCGAAGGCCAAATCACCCATGCAAAATTCAATCAAATTGGTCATTAGGTCAATTGGTTTAGATCAAATAGGCTAATACTGGTATAGGCAGAGAAAACGATTTAGAAGAGAGTGTCTTAGTATTTCTGTGCTTGTCCTCATATTTCTGAATACACTGGAGGCTTCTGAATGTCTGAAGTAGTTAGTCTACTGTTGCAAAATAAAAAAATAAGGGTCTTGAAGAATATTTTGATGCCAAGGAAGATAACATTGTGGTGGCTGCCAGTGACGCAATCGGCAGCGTGTGGATTAACATATGTTGTGTCGACATTGAAGGTGGTGCTACCGGCATTGGGAGTTGCAGCCATTGACGTTGAAGGGGAACATACAGGTGGTCGCAATGAAAAGGAGAAGCCTCACACGCCCGGTAGCATCAGAGGAGGGCTTTTCAGTGCCCCCTTGCATAGATTTGCTCTTTGGATTGCACCCTCTTCCGACTTAACCTTAGATCTGGCTAACTCCTGATGTGCTCTAAAGCCTTATACCCTTCTCTGTCCATAAGCTTGCAATAAGACATTTTATGGACTGTAGGATTATCACAGAGACGAGCAATACACAGTTTGTGGTCATCTTTTTTAGATTTCTTTCTCCCACAGGAGGCACATTTGACAAAAGGGAAATATAGGCTGAAATCAGAAGAAAAGCGGAGCAGAATAGTGTTAGTAAGAATGTGATGCAGCTTAAAGGAGGCCAACTCATTGCAGCTCTTTCCCCACATTTTTCATGGGTTTTTGTTGGGGGAGAAGACCCTAAAACCCCCCCATTCTACACCCTCCAGCCCAACCCCCAAAATCATTTATAAAAATATACCTTTACCTTGAACCCACTTTAAAAATGCTGCGGAAAATGTGGCCAAACAACTGCAATGAGTTGGCCCCTACTGGATAGGTGGGTAGCGTTAATAAGACACCTACCTTCACAAAAAGCACTCTACTTGGGTAGCTAACACAAAAAAGATGCACAGTGCATGTAGAATCTTGTAAACACAACATTTTAATATCAAAAAAGCTTCAAAGTTGGTCTTCCCTGGTCTATCCTCACAATGACGGAAAAAAGACCTGGCTGTAACTACCAACGGAATGCATTATGGGAGTCAGGAACTGTTCCGTGTTATTTCCTGACATAAATGATTGTAACAGTCTATCTAGTCATTGTTTCTCTATGGCTGTAGTTTCTATGAGTTAGCTATATAGGGTATCACTCTGATGTTTCCTGTTTCTACAAGAGGCAGTGTCAAAGCAAAAATTGCCACATGAAGACATATGGATTAAAAAATGTACAGAAAACACTTCTGTAAAGCACACAATAAGGAGTAGTTCATGCAAAATATATTGAACAATGTTCTTTAAATAAAGGTTGTTCCAAGTTATAACCACAAAATATTACATATAAGTGAGAGTACATTTTCAGAATTCTAGCATTTAACAGTAATTTGATATGTACTTAAATTGATACTTTGCTCAGAATATGCTATGGATTGCATTGGTTGCTTTAATGCTGATTCTGAGTAAAGTTGGCATTGTACTGCTTGAGGCACGGAATAGACGCCATCAACCCTCATTTAATGGAAAGAGCGCTTCGGGCGTGTCCCAAAATGTATTACAAAATAGTATCATCATGCATTACCCTCCATTTTATTCTATCTTAAAATAGCAAATGATAAACAATAGACAGAAGGTACTACTGCACTCCTAGAACAGTCTACTTTCCAACATTCTAGTAGGAGTTCCATTCCCCGTAGGACGATACCTAATCCTTTTGTCCAGCACAAAAACATTGTTCTTTATACAAATGCTCTGCAGCATGCACGGTCACAGCCACAGCCACATACCTCCAGGCCCTGGTCTCGACCTCATCTGTCATTCCAGTCACCCAGGTCATACCTAACTAATGCCTGCGTTTCAGGAAGGAAGGTGGGAGGGCACGTGGAGTAAAGGGGAGTACAGTAGTCACTATGGGTAGCAGCTTGTACGTACTCCTATTTCCCGTCTCCAGAGTGCGGTTAGACCTAACACTAGACTAGATAGAGAGATCATGCAATGCAGCCTAATCAAACCACGCATCAACTTAAGAAGTGATGTTCATCCAGTAAAGGTGCGTATGAAAGGCCACTGATGCCACCTTGGCTCACACTGAGAGTATGTGTAATGCGTAGCCCTTTGGGGGTGAGGGCCAGTGGATCTATAGTGAGTAACAAAGGTTTGCAGGGAACAATCCACCAGGCAATGGTAGCTTTGGAAGCCTTCCCTAAGACAGGCCCCTTTATGTGATAAAGATCCTGTACGGGCAATGTTTGTCCTTGGTTCTTTTTAGGTAGAACTACAGTGCTCTTCTAATATTTAGATCACCCTGACACAATTCTTGACTGAGGTGGAAACTAATGAGACTTTAAGAATAATTGAAAGTAGAGTGAGCAGAACCAACAGACACTGAAAGGTCTGGAAACTTCACCATGAAGGTGGTCTTCCAAAAAAACAATCTAAGGTCCACGATAACCATGAGCTCGAAGTGCTTATGGGCCAGAGTCAAGAGAACAATGTTCAAATCCCAGTAGAGAGCTGGACCCCTTGAAGTGTGTTTTGACTGCCGAATCCAAGAAGGAGAATGGAATCTTCTGTGTATTTCTGTAGGGCCATGGAGCCAAAGAACAAGTTACTTACCCCTGGTAACGTACTTTCTACTGGATGTTCCTCCAACGTATTCCTCATCTTTGACATGTGATGTCCCGCTACAGCTGCTTTGGAAAACTTTTTCCTCAGAGGGCGCTGTGAGATCATATATAGCACGCGCAACACCCGTTGGCCTCAGATCCGTTTTTCCGCCTTCTCATGCAGCAGAGATGCCCATAAATATGGGCATGACAGTACTCGACCTTGGTGGAGCGGAATCTGTAATAGCATGCGAAATTCTACAGAGAGGTAGGATGGGAGGACGATGAGGAATACATTGGAGGAACATCCAGTCGAAAGAATGTTACCAGGGGTAAGTAACTTGTTCTTCGAATGGATTGTGCCCACCAACGTATTCCTCATCTTTGACACACTCCCAAAGCAGTGTTTATAATTGTAGGAGGGAGTAGAATTCTACATATTACACCTTTTCCAGGGAAGAGAAAAGTACTGCCTTGCCAAAAGCAAGATCTTGAGAATGGGAAGCATCCAGTACATAATATTTTGTGAACGTGTGTATTGTTGACCACATTGCAGCGTCACAAATATTCCTAATAGGAACTCCTCTTTGCAGGGCTGTAGATGTGGTCATGCCACTGGTGGAATGAGCTTGCAAGCCTTCAGGAGGGTCTTTCCCTGCAAGCCTGTAGCACTCCGAAATTACTGCCAAAAGTATCCACCTAGATAAGGTCTGTTCGGTAACAGCCTGACCTAGTTTCTGTCCTGTACTCCCTATGAAAAACTGTTTGTCAAACTGTATTTTGGATGTTCTTGAAATGTAAAAGCTTAATGCTCTACTGGGATCCCACCTATGAAGTATTTCTTCCCCCTTAACAGGGCAAGGTGGAGGGTAGAAGGAAGGCAGGACAATTCTCTGGTTCAAATGAAAATCTGAAATGATTTTCAGTAAGAATGAAGGTTTGACCTTCAAGACAATCTTGCCCTTGTAGAAGACTGTAAAGGTTGGCTTTACTGACAGTGCCTGTATCTCGCTCACTCTGCATGCTGATGTGAGGGTAACCAATAAAAGTGTTTTAAAGTTTAACAACCTTAGAGGACACTTGTGCAAGGGGTCAAAGGTGCACACATTAAGAATTTTAAAACCAAATTTAGGTCCCAAACCGGAACCTGGAAGGGAGATGGAGGATACACATTAGTGAGTCCTTTTAGAAACTGAGTCACTAGAGGGATTTTGAAATAAGAACATTCCTCTGACGAGCGCTTAAAAATGGATAGCGCTGCCAGATAGCCTTTAATGGTACCAATCTGGAGCCCCAAATTGGCTAATGATAGAAGAAAGGACAGTACATCCGGTGATATACACAGCAAAGGATCCACATTCTTTTCCTTGCACCAGTTGCAAAACTTGTTCCAACGGCAACAGTACAAAGATTTTGTTTTCTGGTCTTCTAGCCGAAAAGCAACACCTCCAGAACGTCATCTGGGAGGTCCCAATCCTTGTATCTCAACCTTTCAGAAACCAAGCATGAAGGTTGAGAATATTGACCTCTGGATGGAGAACCCCGAACCTCCTCTTGTGAGAGAAGATCCTCTCTCTGGGGAAGACGTATCGGAGGACAGACGGACATGTCTAGAAGGTCCAGGTACCACGTCCATCTAGTCCTATCCGGGGCAATTCCCGAACTTTCCCAACCTTCTAATCACGTGAGGAATGACGGGGATGGCAGGAAACGTGCACAAGAGTGGAAACTCCCAGTCTACCTAGAGCTCCCCTTCAGGGAAATTCCCTGGAGCAATACACTTTCCACTTCCGGTTGACACTGGTTGCAAACAGATCCACTTGAGGGGTTCCCCAAAGGGTGAATATCTCTTGAAGGACTTCCTGAGCTAGTTCCTGATCGTGAGAGACTGTGCTCTGCCTGCTCAGGGCGTCCGCCACTCTGTTCTCTCCGCTAGGTGAACAGCCGATAGAGATAATCCTTCTTGAATTGCCCAGTACCAAAGGTGCATTACCTCTCTGCACAGTGGTAGTGACCCTACACTGCCTCTCTTGTTGAGGTAATACATAGCCACAGTGTTGTCTGTCATTATCAAGACGTTCTTTCCCCATACAGAGGGCAGGAAGGCCTTCAGAGTTAGTCCGATTGCCCTCAGCTCCAAAAGCTTGATATGTAGTTTGGACTCCGATGGAGACCAACGACCGCTGACTATCGTTGGCATGGGACCCCCACCCCGTGAGTGAGGCGTCCGTCACTACTATAATCTCCAGCCATGGCTGCCAAAATGGTTCTCCCTTCAGGAATATTTGCCTCGCAGGCCCTCCACAGAAGATCCTGTGAGGCTGGAATCTCATGTTTGTCCGACATCTTTCCTGAGAATTGGGACTATTGTGTTCTTAGAGCCCATTGAAAGG
This sequence comes from Ambystoma mexicanum, assembly GCF_040938575.1. NCBI lineage: Eukaryota > Metazoa > Chordata > Amphibia > Caudata > Ambystomatidae > Ambystoma > Ambystoma mexicanum. The sequence continues at coordinate 193,144,818 of NC_090935.1, read as the reverse complement.
ATCTCATTCTCAGGTGGGCTTCTGGCACCAGAAAAATGCAGGATAGCTTGAGGCCGAGCAACATCAAGAAATCAAAGGCTGGAAGATTCTGGGCATTCTGAAATTTGGATACCATCTGAAGAATTCTTGAGCCCTCACTGTGGGAGGCAAGCTCTTTCACAAAGACGTGTCTAACACAGCCCGATGTATTGGAGTTGTTGGGAAGATGTTATATGGGACTTCTTGTAATTTCGGGAGAATCCCAATCTGTGAAGGGAGTGGCAGGTGACTGAAATTATCCAGGGCTTGTTCGGGACATCGCGCCCTGATCAGCCAATCGTACAGATGGGGTAGACGTGAATTCCTCCTCTCCTGAGATTCGCTGCTACTACCGCCATCAGTTTGGTGAAAACCCTCGGGCGGAGGTTAGCCCGAAAGGCAGAACTCGAAACTGATAATGATAACTGGCAACTGCAAACCTCAAGTATTTTCTGTGCTTGAGATGTATTGGCACATGAAAATAAGCATCCTGAAGGTCTAATGACACCAACCAATCCTGGAGTTGGAGAGCCTGGAGGATTTGAGAAAGTGTGACCATCTTCAATTTGTCCTTCCGGAGGAACTTGTTAAAGTATCTCAAGTCCAAGACGGGTCTCAATCCTATGTCCTTTTTGAGGATCAAAAAATATGGGGAGTACCATCCCTTCTCCGCTACAGGTACCGGTTCTATAGCACCTTTCTCTAGCAGGGTTAAAACGTCCTGCACAAGGAGCGGATCCGGAACCATCAAAGAGCAGCTTCCCTGTGGATTGCTTTGAGGTCTTATAAAAGGAAGGCAGTAACCATGGACTATGGTTTCCAGAGCCCAAGCATCCGAAGTTATGGCTCACCATTCTTCAAAATTGTGAGACAGTCTGCCCCCCACTGGTGAACTGTGATTCAGGACCACAAAGTGGTTTTGAGGCGGTTGTTGCAGAGGCCGATGGTAAAGAGGCTGCTGCAACAACCTTGGCATGGCTTGGCACCTCTATCTCATCCACCACAAGGACATTTTCTCTGGCATCTTTGACTGGCCATTCCTCTTGCCCATCCAACTGAGGAGTAGTAGCGAAAAGATCTAATCCTTCAAGGTTGTTCACTAGTACGAAAAGGCTGAGGTTGCCTAACAGCGGCACCTAAAGACTTGGCCGCCGCCTTAGAGGTCTGCAACTTCTCAAGGCTCTCGTCAGGCTTGCTGCCAAAAAGATGATACCCGTAATTAATAATAGCTAAGATGACGTCCCTCTCTTTCCCCTCGGGGACATGCTCTGCCGCCATAGATATGCAATCCCACAGAGTGTAGGAATTTTTTTTTGACAGGGCACAGGTGGAGTTGGCCGATTTCAGAGCCATGCTCCCCGCTGAAAATACTTTTTTTGACCATCCATCTACACGCTTGTCGTCCCCATCAGGAGGGATGGCAGGGTATGCTGCTTGCTTCGACGTTGCTGTAGCTGCCTGCACCACCAGACTCTCCGGAGTGGGGTGTTTCGACAGATAGTCGAGGTCACTACTGGAGGGGCAGTATTTTCGTGTCCGAGTATTATTAACTGTAGGATTGGTATCTGGAGTTTCCTCAATTTCCAGCCACCCTTTTTTGTAAAGCCATGTGGAATGGCAATACCGGGTCAGTTTGGGGACGTTGTTCCAAAATATCGGTTAAATCGTCCTGTTCATAAGGGAGTGGTGGTCTGCTCTACCCTAGGTACTCTACAACTATGGACAAGAGTTATCTGTATGTAGCGTTGGCATGTTCACCAGTCTCTGGTCTACCGAACTCTAGCTCGGGTGAAGTATCAACTCTACTCGCCGACTGTAAATTGTCATATAGATCTTTAATCCTGGACTCCTCTGAAATCAGACACTCAGGAGCATTCGGAGTTCCATATTGCAGTCCAAAAGGAGCATCCTCCCCATCAGAGTGTTCTTCATCTTCATAGATTGAAGAGAGTGATTTGAAAAATTCCTTTCTGGGTAAAGAAGTATAGACATTTTGAGATGGAGTCAGTGTAGGCTTCGATGGTGTCGAAGGCTTCATTGGCCCCGGATGAGCAAAGGTACCTGGCTTCGATGGAACAGCCAGTGTATGCAGCAGAGCTGTCTTGGAAGTTGTCGATGACACAGTCATGGACTAAGGTTTAGCAGCCGTCGAGGATACCATTAGCGTCGACGGTTTTGATGACGTTGAGGGTCTCGATGGTGTAGAGGACCTCAATCTTGATCTTTCTTTGTGCTTTTCATCGAAAGAGAGCCTCAAAGGCTCTCGATGTTTGTCAGGCTGTTTTCCCAGGCTCGAGGGCGCGTATGATTTTGACCGAGACCTATCCTTACCGGCTTGCTTGGAAGGCTCGGTAGGAGCATGAGCCGGTTTCTCAAAAAATGTTAACATTTCCTCTCTGAAAACTTCCCATTCTGCTGAGGTAGATTTTTTGTGGGACATGCAACCATTATGGCTGAATCCGCGGAGGAAGAAGATCGCTTCACCTACTTTCTATGAGGCGAGTCTCCTATCGACTCGTCGGCCGAAGGCTTAGCAGGTCGGGGCTTAGGGGATTTGGGTAATAGTCCTACCTAGAGTTTCCCCTTTCACTCCCTCAAGCCCTTTCCTGTTATGGATTGACATTTTGAACAATTGGCCGTGTCAAGGTCCTCGCCAAGGCACCACAAGCAGACATGGTGCAGGTCGGTAAAGGACTCATGGACCTGCAGTCCCGGCATTTTTTGAAACCGGTTTTCGGTGTTGATGGCGCTGAGGATGAAGACATCTCGAAAGTTTTTTTGAAGAATTTTTCTCGAAAACAAGTCGTTGGATGATGAGGCGCGCCGATTCTCGTTACACGAAGCAATAACGGTCATGGAAAAACGGAACTGAGGCCAACCGGCGTCACGTGTGCTATATATGATCTCCGATGACGTCAACCTCGACTGAGACCTTCGAGGGACATCGACTCAACGCTATCGACGCACAGCGCCCTTTGCCGAAAAAGTTATACAAAACAGCTGAAGCTGGACATTGCATGTCAAAGATGAGGAGTATGCTCGAGGACACAATCCATTCGAAAGGAAAGTCAATCTGGAAGCCCATGTTGGCAAGACCTATGAAGAAGAATAAAACGTTGCTCTAGGTGTAGGGCAATGCACTTATCTGGGGCTGAAAAGCACCAATGACAAAGGCTGGTGAACTTGCTCTTTTACTGGGCTCTAGCAGAACCCTTCCTTGTCACCTTTATGATATTCGGATCTTCCACCAGGAGCCCAAAATAGCACTGGATGAGCTGCTGATGAACCAACCTGTCAAGCTCAGGAAGAAAGGAGAAGGGTGAAGGCTCCTTCTCCACTTCTCAAACAGTTCAATTTCTTAGGCAGTTACACTGGAGTGCTGAAAGCTATTCAACAAGTCCTAAAAATCTGAATCTGGCAGGCAACCAAGGAGCTATCATCATCATGGAACACAAGGTCATGGCCAGCTCTGTGGGTGAGAGGAAATGAGGGAAGAGTCTGATAGAAAATTCCCTCCCAGGAGATCCTAGACCTTTGTCCAAAAATGCCTAATGGAAAACTCCCATGTCTGAAAAATTGGATGAATGACCTCTGAGTGCATCCACATTGAGTTTTCCCAGTAGATGGAGAACCTAAAGGTGGATGTTGTGTGAAAGCACCCACTGCCAGAGGTCCACCGCCAGATGGAAGCTGGTGAGACTAGGTTCTGCTCTTTGTTTATGGAGAACATGGAAGTGCTGTTGTCGGTGATGACCAACACCAACTTCACACTATGTTTAGGAGACAAACTCTTGGGGTCTTGAAGAAAGCCTTCACCTTCAGCATACTGATGTGCAGAGTCGCCTTTTTGGGGGATACGAGATCGTAGAATTGAATATTGACCATTGTAGGCCAAAATCCAAAGCGGGAACCTTCATCGAAGCAAGCAACTGATCAAGAAGAGTAACAGCTACCCACTAGGTTTGGGTCCTGACTACAGCAGAGGATGGCCAAACTCCAATTTTGTGAGATAGAAATATACATTGATGGAAGCTAAATAACTACATTCCAGCAGCTCAGCATCAAGATCCTAAAGTGATCCATTAGCTGCAGGAAAACAATCTGTCAGAGTAAGGTTTAAATGAAATCTTTGTAGAAGGTCGCCGTAGTCTCTCACCTCCGGTGGCCCAGTGGAAACTGTAGCGATGAGACCATATGGCCATATGTATTCTTCAGATTAACAGAAAAGATCCATGTGCCCCCTCCACCCATCTGGGAAAGGGTAGAACAGAACTGCTCTGGGGTGTATATATTGAAGGGAGAGCTTGAGCTGGGAACATCTGCCTTGAAAACCTTACAATGAGTTTATACAAAATTCGTGGCACTTTTGGGTGGAAGGCCTTGGCCGTTTAGGCACTTTTTTGTGATATGGTCATTGGCAGATGCGTGAGACACGTCCATCCGGTCAAATGGCAGAACCGGGATATTTCACTGGAAAGCTGGGTCAAATAGAAGGGCCTACATCCAGGACATATGTTTATTAAAACATTTTTAATTTTACTTCAGCACACATCCAGGACAGCTATATGCTTCTTGTAACATGTCACAAGCTACTTTGTCAGTACAATACACCACAGACTCCATCAGATATTGAGTCGCCCGTTTCCGCCAGAACATATCTAAATTGTTCCTGCCTTCCTACAGGAAAGAACTGCTTCAACTCCGGCAAGCTCCCTTCACAGTTTTTGCTTCACGGAGGCTACCAAAGCATTATAGTTGGTCTGCTGTATTGTACATGCGAGGAGGAATTCTGGTAGACATGCATACTAAAACCATCCAGAAGCTTGTCCTCATTGCCCAGAGTGGACTAAATCGCCACAATGCCCCCGGGCTGTCTGTGGGCTATTTAAATGTAAAAAATAAATAATAATAAAATAAATATGCTGCTGCAAAAAGAGCAGTCTTAAAATATTGGGTGGTGGCTGCGCCACTGAAGAATGAGGCTGGGTTTTTGGACCTAGGCACCCACATTTTCTGAGAGTTGGGGTCTTTAGCACACATGGTTTCAGTTGTATTCTGTACGATGTGGAGATGCATGTTTTGGGTGTGTGTAATTGAGTAGCGTTTATTGAGAGGTATGCAGGGTGAGTGTGCCATGCCTGTGCGGACACGCTTATGTTTCATTGTGACGGCGTGCTTGCTTGACGAACCATTGCTGAGAGACTGACAGCAGGTTGTAAAAGTCTTGCGGAGCTAATCATGGAGGATAGACTGGAATGCATTCAGTGGGGGTGGAAGTGTGCCCGCCCAACCCCCGAACTCCCTCTGGAGACTCCTCAGGTGCCCCAGCATTCCTGTCAGGGGTGAGTAATAATTCATCCAGGAGATGGACTGAGATTTTTAGATGTACAAGGGAAGAGCCAGGTTGAGCGCCTTCCGGAAGTAAACCACGTGTCTATTTCAGTTCACTCAGCTTATGCAATGCATGTATTTCTATCAAATCATAATGTTAAGAGAAGGGACTGGCGGTACCAGAAGATGTAGCCCATGGTTGTAATCAATTTCTCAATCAGTCTGGAACACGTGAGACAGAAATTGAGGAGAACCTGAGGCCCAAACACTAAGCTAGTCTGGCATTCCGAGTGAATACCATAGTAGCATTGCTTTAATCAGCAGTAAAACTACCCACCAATGACTAAGCTAATCCCACTCTGCAGTAGTGACCAGCAGTTCACATAATCTGATCCTTCTAACTATCCCAACTCCCCTGACAATTTGTCATGGTACTCATTCTCTCAACTGACAACTACGGGTTGCTGCTAGGGACCTAGCCACTCTCTACCCACCATTGTGCTGGCTAAAAATGCACACGTGCTATTTTAAACTACTTTCTTCACCTCTTCCATACTACATTTCAACCCCACACCGCTTCAAGGCCATACCAATGGCAGTAGAGGCTATACAAATGCCATATGAACATAAAATAACATACAGCCTCTGGCTGATTACGGAGGTGGTGGGCAGCTTCTGTCAAACTTTAGGGCCTCCGCCAGGAACCCTTTTCGCGATGGGATGCCAGAATTCTGAGCAACCCAGCAGCATAGATGATGGAAATGAGTCCAGGATCAGCTTGGGTGATTCTGAGAAAGTAATCTCTAGACATTTCAAAAGAGCTACCATGAAATTATGAAAGGTTTTAGTTCAAGTGGGAACATCTACCTCAGGATAATCCTGGCTGGAGCCCACAAAATCTGCATTGCTGCTGAAATGCTCTGCAGGAGGAGGATCCAGAGCCATAGTAAGGTTAGTTGCAAGGGAGCAAGGGGGAAAGAGGATAGAACCAAAGGTCCAGGGGGGTCCGGTGAAGTCACAGTACCTGTTCCTAAAGAGGCTGAGGGCATGGAATGAACCAACAGATAGATAGAGAAGGAACTTGCTATCAAGACATGAGTGATAGAACCTAACCTGGAGGCTGCAGTTCTGAAACCAGCTGAGACCTGAAACAGTCTTCCAAGTGAAGGGAGGACCTCCCTTACCAGCTCTCATTAAGCTCTCATCCTGCGGAGCGGAAGTGGCAGGCCCGAGCACATCCTCTGACAAACTGGCCTGCCGCCTACTCCAAAGTCTCTCCATTCACTCCAAGAAGAGGGCCAATGTCCAAGCCTGCATCTCTGGGGCCACCAATAACTCGGATGAACTTTTCAAAATCTACAAGGAATTTGCCTATCCTACTGCAGTCTCCTCCCCCTTCCCCCCCAGGCACTGGCCTCCCACTTCTCCACCAAAACTCAGGACATACTGTTCTTACTCTCCTCTACTCTACTCTACTCCTCTACCCACACCCCTCCTCTCTTGCCACCCTTGGCTCCCCTCTCAATCTCCCCCATACTATCCTCCTCCTCCTCTCCCATTGCACCAGATGAGATCTCTAAAGTAGTCTATGAAAGTCTCATCCAAACAGGTGCTTCCCTGCTCTTCCAGAACTATCAAGGGCAACATCTCCTCTGTCGCCCCTGCCTTGGCTGACTTCTGCAACCATTCCTTTTCCACTGGTTCTCTTACACAACCCCTTAAACACTCCTTTGTGCTCCTGCCATCTAAAAAAGCTATCTGTTCAGCTCCAAACTCCTCAGAGGCATTCTCCCTTTCCTCATCTTTCACCAGAAGCTCAATGTCTCCAGAGCTCTGGTTCCCTCTAAACTGGACTACTGCAACAGCCTCTTCCTCAACCTTGCCTCTTTCCTCCCTTCGCCCTCTTCAACTTGTACCGAATTGGGCTGCAAGACTTATTCCTGGCCGCAAGCCGAGGGACTGCATCTCTCCAGCCCTAACATCTCTCCGCTGGGTCCCAATGGCTGCAAGGATCCAATTCAAGACCCTCTGCATCACCCACAAAGCTTTCTGGGGCCTGGGACCCCACTACATCCAATTTTCTCGCCCCAAATACCTCCCTGCTAGAGTCCTTCGGTCCTCCCCGCTAGAGTCCTTCAGTCCTCTAGATCCAACTCTCTGCTGAGCAGATGTGTTACCAAGCAGAGTGAGGGGTAGATCTCTTTATTCAGCAGGAGGCTCCCGCTGGAGTGGCCCTCCTGCCCCTCTCAGACTTGAGCTGGATCTCCCTATGTTCCGGAAGCTTCTCAAGACTTTCCTTTTCTCCTCCTCCCGTGCTAATGTCCCCCTGCCTGCTGCGACTGGTGCCTGACCCTTTATGAGTACCAGGGACCAGGCCCTCCTCGATCAGTCCTCCCCAGCACCCCTAACAGACACTTGCCCTTGGGCACCCTTCCCTGACTAGCCTGAATTTCTGGTCCAGCCCGCCCTCGCACTAGCTGGCCCTCATCCCTTATTTTTAACTACATGAAATGGTACAAATGCCACACGGCCTAGTAGAACCGTTTATTGGTGTTTTTGTTGTTGTTGTTCTCTCCTCTATCCCCTGCCTTTGACTGCCTTGTGGCACCTTGAAACACTTGTGTATAGGCGCCATACAAATGTCCAATAAATAAATCAAAATAAAAGGACCATATTGAAAATGTGGGTGGCAGGTTAAAGGTTGGTGCTAGCGACATAGACAGGTATTGCTGACCTCTCCACTCTTGTTGGAAAGTGATGTCTGTCCAGCACTACACTGGGGTTAACTGAAGAGTGTTGTTCTCTTTTCTCCATAACCATGGCCATACATGTGATATGGGTGCGAAATGAAGGACAAAGAATCCCTCTCTGCAGCCCTAACTGCCACACTGCCACTTTGCAAAGGCAGTCATGCATAGCATGCCTGAAGTGGGCACTTGCTGTCCTTCTATGGGGGAAAAAAAGGTAGTAGTTAATCTTGATTCCGTAATTGGAATGTCAACACACGTGTAGGTAATAGGTCAAAATCCCTTAGGGGTGAGGTTGCCAAATCTTAGCCCCAGCTGGCCTAAGGTGCCATGTTAGACCTAGTCCGGTGATGCTCAAGACTGATTCTAATATTAGCCACTGAGGGGAATTCTCTGGAACAAGCTCGGTATGAGCTCCAGAAAACTCACATCTTAGCCCAGGAGAGGGCTCCCTTAAGCTTAGCCTGGCAGCGTGCAACCTGCATGAACCACAATGGACTAGTGACCTCCCCAGAAGATGGTGGGGATGATAAAGACTCATGAAGTATTATTGGAGATGCTGTGGAGGAAGGTGGGCAAAAAATCACCCTCCCAGTGCTACAGTCAAATGCCCTCACAGGACGTATGCCAGAACAGAGGCAGCAGTATTACTGGACCAAGCATTCTAGGCTCAAGGAGTGAGGGTCCACAGCTGTACCCTGCCGCTCACAGCAAGACGGAAAATCATACAAATCTAGCAGAGGCATAATGGCTGATGCCCCGATCGGAGGTCCCGGAGGGAAAATGAAGCAATTGGAGTTAATAAGGGTGAAAACGGAGGAAAAAAGATATGCGTGCCAGAGCTCTTCAAGTCCCATTTCCCATTATGGCTGAGAGCATGTGGAAAAAGCGCTGGATTGAGGGAAGGGCATGGCTGTTACTGTGCACCTGTCAGGCAGCGTATTAATGTCAATCGGGGAAAAATGCAGAGCTGGACAAAATAGCTACAGTCTGTCCTCTTGGAATGGTACTTCCGAGATATATGGATGCAAGGGCATAGTACATAGGAGTACCAATGTTCTGCAGTTTGCTATATGTACATGATCATCCTGCCAAAAAGGCTGCTTTATTTCTTTTTTTTTTCAAGGAAAGTTTATTTCTTTTTTCAACACATTTAACACTTCAAACTTATCCATTCAGCAGTGTCACTTAGCAATACACATCAGATCTGTTTACAGGTGTGTTACCTTTCTGAGCATCCTATTAATCAATAATTAGGAATATGAAAAAAAGTAAATGTGATTATATTTCTGTATAGTACATTGGTTAACTGTGACATCAGGGGTGGACTGGGAGCCAAAAGAGGCCATTGAAATAACTTTCAAAGAAGCCCTATATTACACATTTTCCCGTCTTTTTCTACGAGAAGATTAGGAAATAAAATGGGTTACCACACAGACGTGGTCCAAGGTGTAGAAGCCTACCAGCCAGTCCACCCCTCTCTAACATAAAGCTTGTAGAGATTTCTGAATCTGCCAGCTGATTGTGAAAATAACATTCATATAGATGTTGCAAGTGCAGATTGTAGCTAGGGAACTGCCTTAAGCAAATGCCTAAAACAGTATCCTTTCTTGAGACTACTTTTTACAGAGAACATGGTTTAACAACATATTAAAAAGCAAGACTTTTTCCATTAAGTTTCATACCTTCTCGTAGTACACAATTCCATATTCTTTATCATCATTTGTGACACATGGAAACTCAACCATCAAGTACATGAAATTAGAACTCCGCTTCTCGCTCTACAAAAAGATAAGACAAGTTACTGTGCCATTAACAAAAATGTCAATGATTAACATTGAAGCAGTCAATCAGAATTAGTTTTACTTAGAAAAAATACAAAGTTACTCACCGTAGTGACTACGTTACTCCTAGTCCATGGTCCCCTTTCCTCCATACTTGTAGGACATTATGTCCTTCGGGACGGGACCGGAGCACTTTCGTTAAAAAGCATCAACACATATTTTGTCCTTTTATTTTTACGCGGGGCACTGCACGCGGCCGTGACCTTGTCCTCCTGAGCTCTGCCCGCGCATCGCCCTTCAGTCCTTTTCTATCGCCAGGTCTGAAACCATTTAAGCAATAATAGAGGATACTTTTTAGAGGGGACGGCAGGCAGGCGGGCGGTCGTATGGAGGGAAGGGGACTATGGACTAGGAGTAAGGTAGTCACTCTCTGTGAGTATCTTTGTTATACTCTTACGTCCCATCCCGCCCCCTTTCCTCCATACTTGTGGGAGATTCCCAAGCACACCTCACAGGTAATATGGGAGGATGGAAAACCCCTTTTCTGGAATACGTTCTTAAGAACAGCCTGGCCGAATTGGGCATCGGCCCTGGAACACAGGTCCAAGCAGTAATGCTTATAAAAATCTAATGGGGAAGCCCACGTAGCTGCCTTGGTGATGGTTTCCCGAGGGACATACTTTCGGAAGGCAACAGCAGCCGCTTTGCCACGTACAAGTTGAGCATGCATGCCTTTCGTAGGTTGAATGCTTGTTTAAATCCAGGAGGTAATCCATGGGAGATAGTTGCTTTGGAAGCCAGTTTCCCCTTCGGGTCTCCGAATGTGAAAGAGAGTTGTGAGGAGCCCCTGAGTTAACTTGTTCTATCAAGGTAAAACTTCAAGGCTCACCTGATGTTTAAGTTGTGCATCAGATGCCGGGTTAGGAAAAAATACAGGTAAGGAGATAGATTAATTCAGATGAAAATGGGTAACCGCCTTAGGCAGGAAGGAAGCACGAGTGCAAAGCACAACCTTGTCCTTGTGGAAAGTGAGGAACGGGTGCTCCACAGAAAGAGCCTGAAGCTCCCTTACTCACCTCGCCGATGTCACTGCGGTCAGAAAGGTGACTTCCCGAGAAAGTAATTTCAGATTAGTAGTAGCCATGGGTTCAAACGGTTTATGGCATAACGCGGTGAGGACCACATTCAAATACCATTTGGGGTGAGGGGTGCGCACCGACTGGAAGCGGTGAAGAAGACCTGCAAAATGTCTTTTAATGACCGGGTTAGTCAATGAAAAAGAACATCTGTCCGTGGACAGGTAGGCCGCAATAGCCGATAAGGAAGTTATACAAGACAGAACATGAATGCCTGTAGCTGCAAGTTGACACACGAAAGATAGAACAGTGTCAACCGTAGCATGCCTGGGGTCAGGCTGTTTAGCTAAGCACCAGTGGCAAAAACTGAGCAATTTGCTCCTATATTGAGCCCTAATGGAAGGTTTTCTGGCAGCTTGGATAATACGCATATTGTACTCAGACAGATTTAACTGTGCGAAGGATTTGAATTCAGGCACCAGACCGCCAAGTTGAACGATTGTGGGGAGGGGTACCACAACTGGTGATCTTTCTGGTGAAGAAGGTTGGGAATCAGCGGCAATCTGATCAGAAGAAGAATCGACAGAAGCTGAAGTTTCGAGAACCAGAATCTGGCTGGCCACCAAGGATCTATGAAGTGCAATTCAATGTGCTCCTGAGCTTACAGAGCGACCGATGAATCAGAGGCAATGGAGGAAAAGCATAAACTCTCATGTTGTGCAACAGGATCTCGGCACGTCTCTAAGCCAGGCCGGCTCTGGATGCATAAAGAGGAAGTTTCCTGTTTATAAGAGACGCAAAGAGGTCCACTTCTGGAGTGCCCCTTTGGCAAAAAATGCTGGAGAGAACATTGCTGTTCAATTCCCATTCGTAACTGGCAGCCGAATGGCGGCTGAATGAGTCCGCAGTTACACTGATGTGACCCAGAATATGTACAGTCTGGAGCCAAATCTTGTGTTGAATGGCCCAGTATGGCTGGGTCCACCAGGAGCGGTGACTTGGTGCCACCCTGCTTGTTTATGTAAAACATTGTGACAGAATTGTCTGTGCGAATATGGACTACCTTGTTGGCAATCGACGGTTGAAAGACTCTGAGTGCCAGAAAAATAACCAGGAGCTCCAGTTAATTGATGTGGAACTGCCAGTCCCGAGGGGTCCACAGGTCAAATACATCAAGGTGAACCAGCGTTGCTCCCCACCCCAGAAGGGAGGAGTCTGTGGTAACCGTCACTTGTGGGCGTGGCTCCTGAAAGGAGGCCCCCTGTTAGGGAGAATTCTCATTCTATGGCTAATTTCCATTACCTATAGAGTCCCCCAGCAGCTTTGCTGGATTTGAAGGGTTGGTTTCTTTTTCCTGCTAAGAGTGAGACCTTTTCCAACTTTTAGGCATTTTTGCTATGTGTGCTCTAGGCTATTTTTGTGTTTAATGTCTATGGGATTTTCTCACCCCCATAGAAACCATCTTTACTCACATGTGTTACACAGCACCCTCAGTGCAGTGACACAGGGGTGTCGTAGCGACCCCCAAACATAGACTCCATACCCTGGGACTGACTACTGTCTCCCAGGGCATGTAAAGTCCCAATTGACTTTACTAGTCAATTTTTATGAACTAAACCAGTACAAACCATCTTACTATGGAGGTACTGGAAAGGGTTAACAGTTTTTCCCTTATGTTCATTTTCGAGAGGGTAACGTACAGTCCCTCTCTCAAAGGTTTCTGGCTGGCGGCAGTGGTTACTACCGTAAATATTTTCCCATTGTTCGAGGCTACCACTTTTTCTGACAGTCTCTAACATACCGCCGGTGTATTTTAATATTAACTTTACTCCGGTAGGTTTTTATTGACAGAACTTTAATATAACTTCTTTCTCGTGTCTTTCTCTAAACTCCTAACCCAGGTCGGGGATCCTTTGTTCGTTCTTTTGGTGGGCTTCTACCGAGAAGCCCTCCTTTCGGCGCCACTGATTCTGGGGTGGGTCATTGTGTGGGAGGGGGAGTAGGACCACTCGACAGGGTTGCTTCAGCATCCCATGTCGCACTCTATCCTGATAGGCTGGAGGGTCTCCCGACAAGATGACCGCTCCACTGTGCGAGTGGCAGCTAGGCTGTATGAATGGGGATCTTTTTGCAAAAAAGCAGGGTCCTGATGACTGGAAGGGCAAGACGTCGCCACTGGACCTAAGAAGCCGAAGAGGAAAGAAGCCAAAGACATCTGCAACGACTGAACCACTGGTGAAGCCCTGCTGCAGCGTCTCCCCACTTTTCTCCACACGTCGAGAGAAGATCTTCATCTCCAAGAGCCTTCTTTTCTTGAACTGGTGGGGCCAACCAGTTTACCAATCGCCTTCCCAGACCTGCCTTGGTCGAATCTCCTGTACTCGGAGGCCGGATAGCCAGACACCAGTCCACCCGGACCGCAATTTAAAGCAGCATACCTTTTATTCATCGGGCAGCATCACGGCTGGTTTCATCCCTGCATAGTGCAGTGACTTGAACCTTCCTCCACGACGAAAGCCTCTATTCATCTGCTGGATCACCCGAACTGAAGGAACTACCAGGAACAACCGCCACCGCTGGAGCCACTTCTTCATTTAAAGGTACATTGTTCCACCAGGCCGCCCTTCTTTGCGGTAGCACTAACGGTGTTTTAAATCCTTTACCTACCTTTTGAGTTGGCCGCCCCTCTCTATTAACATTGTCTTTCCAAATTCTGCATCCATCTTTTCAAAATCGTTAATCAAAGACTTGACAGCCATTTTGCTCCTGGGTCCTTGCCCTGTAATACTGACTCTGGCACAGGCCTACTGACTCTGGTTACATTTGTTAGACCTGCCTTCTTTAGATTGATTTTCATCTAGAACTGTGTGGTGCACCTATTTCTTACAACTACCCTTTCCTTCCCATTTTTAAACCTTGTGAAATACCATTTTGCTCAGTTTTCATTTAAGTATTGCCTATACTGATGCACTGGCTTGCTTAAACTGGTCCACAAACTTATGGGAAGTGTTGCTAGGGTGTGTAAGAAACTATTTCTAAATAACTTGTGCTTTCCCTCCCTTGTAAGGAATTAGAGTATCCCTTGTGTGTGGTTTTCACTGTGCCATTTTGCTCAGTTTTCACTCTGGTTCACTTGGTCTACCATTTAACTTGGGAGTGTGTATATTTTTCTGTTGACTTAATTTAACTTGCTTGATGACTGTAATACATGTGTTTTATTAGAAGTGTATAAAATAAGTATATAACTACTTTTTAATACAAAGCTTTGGTCAGTGTTTCCTTGTGCCATAGTACTGTATGCCTATTGTGTAAACCCTGAATACTGCTCATCTCCCTCTTGAGATAAGTCTGACTGCTCAGCCACAGCTACCAACTAAATATTTGTGGTACAGATTGATACCAAAGGGGATTTATTGCTCTCACCTGTAGTCCTAATCTTCTGTAGTGCTCCCTAAGGGAAATGCACAGGATTCTGCCGAACACCCCCAATGAAAGGTTGTTGGTCAAAGACCACCATTACAGATCCGACGCCATGCAGGAAGGAACTAGGATAATCTTGGAATCCAGGTCAGAAGCCTGGGACCAGCTGCTCCGAAGAGCTAGCGGAGTACGGCTCATCTTTAGACATGCAAGAGGTAGAGCTAGCATGCAAGACGCCATGAGACCCAGAAGTCTTTGGAACCACCAGGCCATCATGTGCGAGGACTGGAGGAAGAGCTGACACATGGTTGACAGGTCTGCAATCCTGTCCGTCGTTAGGAACACCCTGGTACTGACAGCATCCCAAGGGAAACCCAGGAGAAACAGGTCTTGAGAGACCGTCATGGACGATTTCCACCAATTCACTGACAGCTCAAGATAGAACAGGAGCTGAAGGAGAGACTGAAGATTGGCCAAGGCTGTCTGTGGGCGGCAAACACTGCACAGGAGCCAATTGTAGAGAATTGGATATACATGGATCCCCTGCAGTCTGAGGAAAGCTGTAATGACCAAAATCATGTTCGTAAAGACAAGCAGTGCTGAGCTGAGGCCAAAAGGGAGCACACAGAACTGTAAGTGTTCTTCTCCCAGGGAGAATCGCAGATATTTCCGATGCAGGCTTCATATCAGAATGTGTATGTATGCGTCCTGAAGGTCCACCACGCTGAGCCAGTTGCTCTTCTGGAGAAAGGACTTTATATGGCAAGGCGTGATCATCTTGAATTTCTCTTGGGGAAGAGAAAGAATGTACTAGGAAAGATCGAGGATAGTGCGTAGGCCAGCCTGGTTGGTTTGGGCACTGTGAACAGACGGGAATAGTAGTCCACCGCTCTGAGGTCTAGAAGTTTCTGTACCTCGGCTCTGAGGGAGGCCGACCCAGTCTGCTGGAAGGGAGGGTTGAAGGGTTGGGTGGGGGGACGGGATGCGATAGCTCACCCGAGTGATGGACAAAATCCACCGGTCTGTCATGGCCATTGGCCCAGAACCACAGACCCAGCACCGTCAGGGTACGAGAGCAAGGGGTAACACAACCTTTTAATGTCCCTTGGGGACAATACGGCATAGAGGGCCCAGCTGGACTAAGTCCTGGCGCCGTTGGCACCATGCTTGTGAATAAGTGTAAACTGGCACACTTATTTGGTGTAAGGTACTTGTTTTCCCTGCAGGGGCTTGCACGTGCATTTGTTCGGGTGTGGCTTATTGAGAGGGTTGGATTGCATGTGCAGCAGCCTTTATGTTTGGCAGTGTGGGGCCGGTGAGCCAAGACTAATGGGCGTGGCCAGGGCTAGGCTATATAAACCCGCCCAGCCTGCATGCAAGCAAGCGCTTTGCGTTATTCTGCTGATTGCAGCGTAACGCTCACCGCCGCCTGAGCGCCCTTACAGCTACCAGCCTGAGCGTACCTTACCTAGTTTCCAGCTACCAGCCTGAGGGCCCCTTACCTTGTTTCCAGCCACTAGCCTCAGCGCACCTTACCTTGTTTCCAGCCACTAGCCTCAGCGCACCTTACCTAGTTTCCAGCTACTAGCCTCAGCGCACCTTACCTAGTTTCCAGCTACCAGCCTGAGCACATCTTACCTCGTTTCCAGCTACGAGCCGCAGCACTTATCTTGGAATCTGTTTCCGGCGAACACCCATCTCCAGACCTCTGGAAAGCAGCACTCCAGGCCGACATTGTGACACTACGAGCAATCCATCGGAAGACGGTGCCTGCAAGAGAAAAAGATAAAGACAAGGTTACAATTCGCTAGACATTACGTTTAAGGTTGCGCTTTGACAAATCCTCACGCTTAACCTTAAACCAACACTCACCTTCTGTCGGAGCATCGCGGACTCCCTTCTCTTCTCATTTAGCCTCGCTCCATGAACCGCGACTACCGATGGGCCGCATTTCATCTGTTGGGAGAAGCGGAGGAAAGACGTCATTAAAAAGATATGGACAATAATCAGGAATCAACATCACAATATTTTAAAGCCATAAGACACTTACCTTCAAGAGTGGTTAAGCCACAGCTGAACTGGGCTGCCACACACAATGGTCCAGTGAAGGAACTCAGTCCATCAAGAAGCGCCCCGGCAGTGAGACGCAGGACGGAGAGCTCTTCATCATTAATCAACAGGTGAGACTAAACACATTTTGTGAAGAAGGGTTCGAGAGAGACAGCAGTCACATAGCAGCATTCTCACGATCTCTCGTATCCACGCAGGAGAGGTGTCAACAATTGTCGCAGCCCACAGCATATGAGCAGGGGAAGAAGCCTGCCAAAGGGGATCCACATCCTGGGAGGGCTGCAAACGTGCACCTACTTCCCCGCAGAGACCAGGTGAGCGTAACACGGTCTTTGGTGATGGTCTGCCACGCCTCTAGATGAAACTAGATTTGTCCTCCAACCGGAGTCTCGTGCGACCAATGTCATTTGGATGACTTGTCGGCAGGGAGACTACCTGTCCCTGGAGAGAAGGCTGATGGCCAAGAGAAAAATCCAACCACCTTGCTGTTGATGCTTACAGCAAGGCCCACCAACCGGAGCTTCAGAACGGCATGCACAACGATTCTGAAACCCCCTGAACCCAGAGAAGGACCAAGATTGGGACCCTGCCCTCTGTGTATAAGGGGCCTTAGCTGGAGCTTTCGCCAGGACCGATACAGATTTGGCAGTCCGAGTACTCGCCTTTGTCTTTGTCAGTTCCTCATCTGTGGAGGAATGAAACAACTCCTTGTCATCAAAAGGAAGGTCTAGAACTTTGTCCTGCCCTTCTTTTGAAAACCTTGTCGCATGGAGCCATGCTTGGCGAGAGATGTTGACCCCGACCAGAACGCCTTGGGCGGAGTTATCTACGTGGTGTGCGGCAGATTCCAGTAGATCCTGTGCCAACACTTTTGCGTCCGACAACCCGGCTTTGAAGTCGTCTAGTCTGTCCGCAGGGATACACTCCTGAAAATCAGCTAGCTCTTTCGACAGCCTAACATTGGCTGCTGCCAGGATGAGCTGTGTGTTAGGTTGACGAAGTTGGAGTGCCAAATTGGAAAAGACTTTCATGCCAATGGCATCAAGCAGTTTATCCTCTTTGTAGACTACCGTGGATGATGGGAGCGGACAAGCCAACAAGGCTATATCTTCTGAGGCGTGAAGCTTGAATCGAGCGTCAATCGTCTTGTTGAGATGTAGCCCAGTATGGGGTTTATCCCAGACCTTATGGGCCTCAGCCAAGACGTCCTTTGGAGGAACAGGCTGGTGCGCTCTTGCGGCGATAGGGTAAAGGCTCCCAAAAGCACCCTCTCCTGCATAGCGGGGGTCTTGGGTACTGGAATATCAAGCAAGTTCACCATATGCAGCACCCTGTCATGGAATGCTCTGATCAAGCAGGGCTGTTCATCGCTGTCCTGGTCCTCGTCCGTGAAGCGGGAACAGGAGGCTGATCCGCTGCATGTAGTGCCTCAGGCTTTGAAGTGTTGTCTAGCAGTGCACCCGATGTTTTCTCTATCAGGGATAGCGGAGGAAGCGCTGGAGGAGGTCCGGCAGGTAGAGGTGGAGGAGGTGGCACCACCCGGACCTGGGTAGGAGAAACCGGGGCCGAAGGTGGTACTGGAGGACTGGGGTACAGCTCTTTAAAAAGGCCTTTAAAGTATGCCCCCATGGGATTAGAGTGCATGAGCGTCTGAAATCTCCCAAAGAACACGTCCTCCGATGAAGGTCTAGGCGCTGGAGTAGGCAGAGGCCCCTCCTGAGGGGCATACCCCTGTGAGTGTAAGGAGAATGGCTGCCAGGACGGCCCACCGCAGGCTGTGTCCATGTAAATCAGTGGTGCAGAAGCAGGAGGAAGCAATACTGTATGAGGCAGCAGTGCATGAGCACGCCAATCCGTAGAAGTGTGGAACGGGTTCATGTTGTCCACATGGAGTGGAAAGAAACTACTCAGCCCCAAAAGGAATGCTCCCAGCACCAGCCGCCGTCAACATGGTGTAAGAGGTATCCAAAATGGTCGCCATGGACCACAGAGGTTGAGCCGCCATTTTGTCGTCACCCGAGGAGAACTGCGTCACAGGAGAAAGTGTGGCATCTGTCTCCTCAGGGGAAAACAGGGGTCTTAAGTGGCATTTTAGCCTTAAAACAAGGATCCTCGGCTGAGCCGGTGCTGTCAGATCTAGGATGTTTACTGGCCATCTTCGATACTGTCCCAGAATTAGAGCCGGTACTCCAAGGCCTGGGGTGCGTGACCGCCTTCCTTGCCCCCTCGACAGAATTGGTACCGCACGCCGCGCGTGGGAAGGTTGAGGAATACACCTCACCGACAAGACCTTCAAAGGAGGTCCCTCGATTCTTACCGGTACTGGATTTAGCCCCAAGAAGAGGAACCTCAGTTTTTAACCCGGGACGTAAAGCTCCCTTAATAGAGGCCTTGAGTCGTGACTCAGTATGGAAAGCTAGAGAAATGGAGACCTCAGGGCGAACCCCGGTATCCAGAGCCACAGAAAAACTGGGCTGAACTTTAGCCTCCAAAATGGGAACCTCGGAAGAATGTCCAGTTTTGGCAGGCCCACTACGGGAACCCTCGGAAGACGCTCCGGTGTGCCTATTAGGCCCCTTGCGGGACATCTCAGGGATGTCCCTGGTAGAAGAGCAACGTGAGCCCCTCCCGTTACCAGAAGACCCCAGAAAGGAGTCACCAGACCGGGGTGTCCTAAAAAGTAAGGAACTTACAGGCCGTTTCTTCTTCTCGTCGATGAAGAGCTGTAAATGCAGTGGAGGAATGCGTTGGAAAACCACCTCCCACCAAAGAAGACGACGATGCGGGAGTGCCCGGACGGACATGGAGTCGCAATAAAGACACGAGTCCCAGCGATGTTCCGGGCCTAGACACTCCAGACAAACAGGATAAGAATCCACCCCTGTAAAACGACGTTCGCATGAAGAACAGGACACGAATCCCAGGCGCTCCGGCATAGACGGAGGACTAGACGACTGTGGAACCAGAGCAAGAAGGAAGGACAACAGGAGTAAAAACAAAAAACTCCCAGTGATGCAAGTGCGCCCTGTCACGACCACGCAGAGAAAAGGACCGAAGGGCGATGTGCAGGGCAGAGCTCCGGAGGGCGGGGTTACTGCTGCGTGCGGTGCCATGCCTAAAAATAAAAGAAGGACAAAACAAGTTTTGATGCTTTTACACAAAAGTGCTCTGGTCCCTTCCAAAAGGACAGAATGTCCCACAAGTATGGATGAAAGGAGACAGGACGTAGAAGTATATCTTTTCTTTCGGCAGCCCACCAATCTTCTTATTAACATGAATATGCAGCTCTCCTATATAATAACCATCTAAATTTGGATTTACTTCGAGAAGCCTGGACATATTTGTTTTATTTATTTAATATATATTTATTACATTTTCTTCATAACAAATGTGTTTCCAAAACATATGGATATCAGCAACATCAAATAACAGTAAGACTTAAAGCATACTAATATTCCTTATTAATATATTATGAAAGGACAACCAAATATCATCATACAACCGTAAGCAAATAACTCCTTACATAACAGTGGTAATTTGTATTTATTTATTTATATAGCACGCCTGGCCCGGGAGCATCTGGGCGCATATCTTCAGATTACAGGTTGCATAGAATACACAGCACTTTTAACAACATTAGATAATATAGTCTACTTACAGGGTATATACACAGTAATTACAAAGGTGAAGATCGGGTCATGGTCAGTACATAAAACAATTCACAAGTACAAACATTACATAATAAAGTCTACTTACAGGGTATAAACACAGTAATTACACAGGTGAAGGTCAGGTCAGGGTCAGTACAAAATACAGAGTAATAATACAGGGTGTTTATACAATAATAACAGAATGGTGGTAAAGTTGGCAGAGCCGGCCAGTCAAGAGGCTGGCAGGCAGTGTTAGATCTTAGACGCAGTGGGACAGATGTGTGCTTTGCAAATCCTGAGCAAGGAGCCATGTTTAGACTTTACTCTTGAATGAGTAGTAAGAGGGTTCGGATCGGAGTGGTTGGGGAGTGAATTCTGAGGCGAGAACCAGATAGCTGAACCCCCTGCTTTCTGAAGCTTGACCCTCAGCAGTGCATATTCTATCCACTCAAAAATGTAACCAATTGACACACACAATATAAACAAGACAAAACAACCAACAAAAAACAAAAAACAAAAATAAAAACTTATTAATTATTCAGTAAAAAACTTTTGTTAAAGGGACGTTATGGTTCCAAGTAAAACCGAAAAACCCCTGAAATTGATTGATTGATATTTTATTTCTATCGCGCTAGTACACAAGTATTTCAGAGCGCGACAAGGCAAGGGAGGGGAACAGGGGAGAACAAAACAGCGATCTTACTAGGCCCAGTGACACTGAGAACGCGCAAGTGCATGGGAGAGGTGGGAGGGGAAAAGTGCATGGAAGGGGGGGAGAGGTGGAAAGTGCGAAGCAGAGGAGAAACAGATAAATAACAATAAATAAATAATAAAGGCAACAAACAGTGGTAATGCAGCCAGCAATTTGCAAGTGCTAGGTTTAAGGCAGCAGACAGGGTAGGTATGACAAGTGCAGGAAGAAAAAGGGGGGGCTGTATGGGTACAGATACAGACCCCAGTGCAAGTGGTGGCCTGGAGGCAGTGTGGGACGGTGGCCCAAAAGACAGAGGGTGGCCAAGTGCACAGTGCCAAGAGAGAACAGATCAGCAGGGGAGAGGGGGAGCAAAGGCAGAAGAAAAGAGGAAGGTCTTGAGGTGCTTCGGGAACCGGTGATGGTTCTCCTCAAGTTTTAGAGTGGCAGGGAGGCTGTTCCAGAGGAAGGCCCCAGCCGAAGACAGAGATATACCCCCAGCTTGTTTCTTAGAAAAACCACTGACCCTGAGTGAGTTGGAGGTAGAGGAGCGAAGAGCTCGAGAGGGGAGGTATTTGCGGAGGGATAGCTGAAGGTATTTTGGACCCAGGCCCCAGAAAGCTTTGTGGACAATGCAGAGGGTTTTGAATTTAATCCTTGCATCCACTGGGAGCCAGTGGAGAGATTTCAGAGCTGGAGAGATACGATCCAAGGGCTTGAAGCCAAGGACAAGTCTCGCAGTCCTGTTCTGGATTTGTTGTAGAGGGCGGAGAGTAGAGGCAGGTAGATTTAGAAAGAGGATGTTACAATAGTCCAAGCTAGAGAGAACCACAGCTTGAGATACCATGAGCTTCTGGGGGAAGGAGAGGAAAGGCAGTGGTGTACCTCTGAGGAGGTGCAGTCGGAAATTTGACTTTTTAGAGACCTCAGAGATGTGGGCGGAGAAGGAAAGGGTGGAGTCAAAGATGACCCTGAGGTTCTTAGCCTCGCAGGTGGGGGTAGGAGGAGGGCCAAGGGAGGCCCTCCTCCTACCCCCACCATAACTCGCGTCACCACCGTGCACTGCTAAAACCCAGGACATCAAAGATGACATCACAAATGTCTTTGATGACATCACTGATGACATCACATGTCGGACTCACTCTTTTTTCCTTTACTGATATATCTTGGCCAGTAATAGTTAGGAACAAAAAATACTATACTATATTTGTAGACTTATACTTAAAACATGATTTTACAATAATTCACTTAGGGTCCACTCAGCATATCAAACATATACATAGGGAAAATACACACTTGAAAGTCAGCAATGCTTTCGGTGTATGAAGACAATCAGCAAGGTTATCAACACCTTCTTATTGTTCTGCTGTTTTTTTATTACTGTATTTTCTCTGGTTATGCTCATATTTGTATTCGCATTACTTTCTTTAGGGTGCAGTCACATCATCTGATAGTTATACATAGGGAAGTAGTAGCTTTGAAGCAGACCACTACCGAGCTGTGATAAGTGTGATAATACCAGTAATCAGACATCTAAACACTTATCAGATTGTCCAGGCACTTGGAGTATGAGGGTAAGAAGATTTGGTAGGTTTGTCCATCATCCGTTATGGTTAAATACCATTGATTTCTGGGGGAGACTATCTTCATGTCATGAGTCTGCTCTCTCAATGGAACCTGCTAGAGCTCTGAGGGAACTTAATTTCATTAATGAGTGAGTTGAAAGCAGGAGAGAAGGAGGTGAAGAGTGATTGGATGACACAGGGGGATGGATTTGCTTTTCCCACTTTTAAGTCTCTTTTTGATGTTGTGTTCCAATGAGTAATTTATTTAAATTTAGTCTCTATGAGACCAAAGAGCTCTATTGTGGAAAGAATATGTGTTCTCCTGTTCGCTTACTCTCCCTTTTCTGACTTTCTTTTTTTACTTCTTCCCCTATGTGCTGTTTTCTCATATTTTATAGTCTGTGTTGAAATTTCTTGTTTATTCAAAAGGTAATAATTTAGGAATTTGAATGTTCTTCATTTTTCTAAGGTTGTAATTTTATTTTGTTGTATGTTTGTTCGTGAAAAGTGTTTAAAGTCAAATGTTGGCTATGGCACGATAAATAAATTTAAAAAAAAGCTTTGAAGCAGAGCATTCATTTCTGTGCATAAAGATAATCAGTTAGGTTATGAACACTTTCTGGTACTACTGCTGCTTTTTTGCTTACTTCACTTTCCCTGTACATACTCATATGTGTATGTGTTGTGTCTTTGTGTTTTGTATGTAATAATGAAATTATGTAGTAAGTGGGTTTTATTAGCTACTTACTACATTTTGCACAGTATGCAAAACTCTAATAAGAAAGCATTTGTCATTTCACTATTCAACATGGGAAGATTATGAATATTGCACCTCCATCATGTATGATGCACATAATGCTTATGTTTATCAATGAGTAGCTTAGTATACTGTAAAGAACTTCATAATAGAATGCTATTTATATCAATGCATTGCTTAATGCACTACATAGCTCATGATATTTATTCCAATGATCCTTGACACTTTTTTGTCAACATTATAATAGGAATCCCTTGTACTTACTTTTCATGAAAAGTAAATGCACATGCGATGTCATCAGTGATATCATCAATGACATTTGCGATGTCATCTTTGATGTCCTGGGTGTTAGTCTTAGCAGTGCACGGTGGTGGCACGAGTTATGGTTTCTTAGCTTACCATAACTGGCGAATTTCAGGGGGTTTTCAGTTTTACTTGGAACCATAACGTCCCTTTAACAAAGTTTTTTTACTGAATTTCATAGGTTTTTAGTAGTGACACTTAACCATAACGTCCCTTTACCAAAGTTTGTTTTTTTACTGAATATAGATATACATAGTGTGAATTTGATAGATGTTTACTAGGATTCCCTTACTTTATATACATGTAACATAGAATATACTGAACCCCCGCTAGTGATTTTGATGTCCGCAGACTGTGCGCATGTCCGCGGACAACATCAACACTACCCAAAAACTCAGGGGGTATCTTAGATTGTTCTAGCATGCCAAATAAACAATGAACAAGTTCAAAAAGCAGCACATGAACACATTAAAAGTAATAATAAATAAGAAGTGTAACACATCAACCGTCCATTTAAATAGCATATGTGCTAAAATGGAATATACCAAAACAAAAAAGATATGCCACCAACATAATTACCTCACAGAAACTGCAAAGCAAGAAGCAACAGCAGACCATAAATAAGAAGTGTAACACATCAACCGTCCATTTAAATAGCATATGTGCTAAAATGGAATATACCAAAACAAAAAAGATATGCCACCAACATAATTACCTCACAGAAACTGCAAAGCAAGAAGCAACAGCAGACCTACACAACAGTAACAACAAAACTTACCAGAAACTAGTAAGTAAACTTAATTTTTCTTATATATTTCTAAACTTTCTGTATTAGGTACACTAAAAGTTATTTTTTTTTTTTACACAGAAATGTCCAGTACATTGGAATGGCTTGAAGAAAATTTCCCACGTGATGAAATGAGTGAAGACAGTGATACTAATGGGGGACACTTCTCTATATAAGCCAATTAATAACCATTACTTTATGTGTACTAACACTTTTTTTTAACAGACTATACAAACAGTGAAAATAATATAGCAAAGTGCCAAGCGAATGGAACAAAAAATGGATATGCTAATGAAAAAATTCAATCTTTTAAACATTTTGTGGAGGACCACATAAAAGAAAAAATTAAATATCATTGTCCCACATGTACCTGTTCCCCCTCTCCATGTCCCAGTCAACTATCCCCAAATCGTCACTACCAAGAAAAACGTTATGATGAGACTTCCATCCCTTTATCCCTCCCATCCATCCATCCTCTCCAAACCCCTAATTCCCCTGTGTTTGTGTCAGTTTCTGCTTCCTCCTCTACATACTTTCTGAGCCTTTTTTTGGTGTTCGAAGTGTCCGCGGACAGCGCGAGTGTTCGCGTAGCACGCACCAGCATCCCTATAAAAGGCCACACCGTAGAATTGCTCCTCATTGTGCTTCTGGTTACCTGACAGAGCATTGCTCATACCTCCATTGACTGCATTGCTGGTGACATTTGCCTGCTGTCTTCCAGATGGAGACCATGGCTGCTTCAGCTGCATCAGCACCGCCACACCCTCCACCACCACCACCAACCCCGAAGGGTCTGCAGAGGGGAACAGGCACGACAATATAGAGGAGACGGATGAAGAGGATGAAATAGTGGAAGTCCCTACTACCAGCACTCGCCGTGAGTCTTGGGTGTGGCAGTTGTTTACCACTCTTGATGGAGTGCCAAAAGCTTCTGCGAATAAGGTCACCTGCAATAAGTGCCAAATGGTGCCGAGTAGTGGAAGGCCTGGTTCGTACATCTTTGGTATGACATCAATGAAGCGACACCTAAGGTCGTTCCACGGTGGGGCTATTCGCAAGGTTGTACCTTGTGATAAACGTTGTAGGTTGAGTACCTCTACAACATCCTCTGTTTCAGCTCCTGTCACCACAAGAGACACTCCTGTGGGACAGCGCATCCCTACAGCTGCCTCACAGGCCATTCATGATGCTGTTGACCCTTACCTTTCGAGGGTCACAATATTGTGTATGTACTGCGACGCAGTACTCTGCAGAGGGGAGAATCTTCGGAGTGCTTTCGAGACTGCAGTCAAGAAGTACGAGAAGGTCTGCTACATACCTGAATAAGGCCCACCCTACATCTTCCTCTCTCCACCTGTCCTTTCTTATCCTTTCCTTGTGTGTCGTGTTTAAAAAAACAAAACAAATGCTCTTTTCAGAGCCACCTTTCACAGTTTAAAAATAGAAGTGACAAATAAATAGTGCAGGGCCCTGTGCATTTTTAGAAGTCCACGGACAGTCCGCGAACATTTATTTTTTGGGGGTGCTGCCCTGTCAGAAACATTGCACTTTTCTATGAGAAGAAGTGGTGGCTCTAAAAAGAGCCTTTTGGTGGTGTTTTTTTGTGTTTCAAAAACTTCACATGATGAAAACCTACTGCAAAATGTATTAATATAATTACAAAAAAGGTTGCTATGCATTTTGTATATTTCGCAGAAAAATCTGATTGCCAGCATAAGTAATATGTACTCCATCTCTACGAAAAAAGTATGTGCTACAAAACATAATATTTTCATTGTGAAAAGAGGACATGCCAACATCTCTTAAAAAAGGCACAACCAGCCTTATTGACATTGCGCCTCGCTTTGTCCATTTGTGGACCAAATGAAGAAGAACAGCCACATTTGTTTCTGCGCAATACGTGAAAAAATTACTTGGGAATTTGGAAACATGTCCATGACCTTCCCAAGTCCTTCTTTAATTGTAAATTGCAAAGAAATTCCAGACACATGTCCTAAACTGTTACCTCCACAATGAATAATAATTATGTCTGGATGACGCTGTGTCTCCAAAGTAGCACAGAGAGGTACCAAATCCAGCCACTTCATTCCACGCACTCCATGCCAGTGCACTTCCACATGAGGGAATCCAAGATGTGCAGCCACTCCACAGCGTTCTGCATGCACCTCCAACCAATGTATCCATAAGTCTCCCAAAATCCATATCTGTTTTCTGAAACACACAGCCATAGCTATCGGTTCTTCTCTCAGGAAAAAAACTTTCTGACAAATTCTCTCCTTACACAACACACCCAGTAAACCTTATTGACCAAGCCCTTGCTCTGCTCATTCTCATTCTCATTTGTATGCCTCTCAACCCAAAAATCCCTGTATGTAATATGCGCTGTCTGCGAACAACCGCCATGCCCGCGGACATTTTGAAAAATCTGAGCGTGATGAATGTACCCCATTTCCCCTTTGAGGTTGCTCTGAAAAGAGACTTTTTTGGGGGGGGTTTTGCAGATGCTTGAGAGACACCTGTATTATTTCGTTA
Source organism: Ambystoma mexicanum (assembly GCF_040938575.1). Taxonomy (NCBI): domain Eukaryota; kingdom Metazoa; phylum Chordata; class Amphibia; order Caudata; family Ambystomatidae; genus Ambystoma; species Ambystoma mexicanum. Next base: position 193,118,087 of record NC_090935.1, on the reverse strand, counting down.
TTATTTTGTATTTTTTAAAAAAATTATTTTACTCCTAAAATCTGTGTGAGGACGTGATTTCTGAATCGGTGACCCACTTCTACTGTGTACGCAGTGTACACCTTTACGAAAAGAACAAGCCCAACTAGCCTTTAAAAAGCTTGTGGCCGCACGGAGCGCGCGCGGAGTTCCGAGCTGAGTACCAGTCTGCTCCAGTCCGCCCCGAGGAGCTGGGGGCTGACGGCTCCATCAAGGCTCCACCAAGGACTTTAAGGGCACCGAGGACCAAGAGGTAGGATCCCTTGTGCTTTTTTGTGCCCATCGGCACCTTCTGTGAACTTGTGAACTGCAGGCAGAGCTGTTATAACTCTGCGCCTCCCTCTGCCCCACTGGCTCAAACCTCTCGGATTCTCGTATCTGTGAGTCGGCGGAAACCAGCCTACCCGGCGGCAAGCTACTGACTTTGCTTTTCCCTTCCCTTCCCTCTTCCTGTCGTCCCCTTCCTGCCTCCGGCAAGCTTTTCCCCTTTTCTTTTCTCTCACCCCTTTCTCCCTTCCCATCGTTTGCCCTCTCTTTGCCTCCCTCCCTACCCTCCCCTTTTTGTCCCCCCTCGTCCCTTCCTCTTCCCCTTCCCCGGTCTTACCTGCGATGGAAAAAGACCTGGATCAGCGTCTCCTAAGCAGCCGCACAAAAAAGACCCTATTGACTGCGACTTCATTGGTGTCCTGTAGCGCTGCTGGCTCTGCCCCGCTACCGTCCCCGGCGACAGCCCCAGCATCCTGTAACCCGCCTCCTCGATCAAACTTGGGCAACTCACAATCAGGGGACTACAAAGAATCTCTATTGCCCGATAGAGGCAATGACCACGGGCAAACACCAGTACCCCACCCGTTGGTCCAAGGCACTACGTCTGCAGTGTCTCTTTTTGCCCTGCCCAGGGACCCACGGACCTCTCCGTCTCCAAAGGATCCCAAAGACAGAGCACTTGGATGTCTTCCGGGCCACCGTCAGTCTTTGGCAACAGAACCCGCTATTGCCTGCCCTCGCACCGCCTCAGCGAGTGACCAGTCCTGTGCAGGGGCCGGAGGGCCCCTGTCAGGGGGTCTGGGTGTGGGCCAAGCGGCAATTGGAGTCCCATCTGCTTCTCAACTCCTCACATCTCCGGCTGCCATCCTTGAGCTACGGGACGCTCGGCTGTCAACAAGAAGGTACAATTGGCTCCGCTCTGACCCAGCAGCCAAAAGACGCATTGCGTCCACTCCACCCAGACACCAACCCACCCGCCCAGGTCCAGTTCTCCATCTCACACAACATCCTGGCCGCCCAGACCATCACAGCCTTGATTCACCCGGTTGCGGTGGGTCTACCGGGCAACCTCGATCACGTTGGTGCAGGGCTCCCATGGAATCCAGTGGTCTCTGCTACGCCGGATTAGACCATCCAGCCATCTGCATTGGATGTTCTCGCGTCATCCGGGACGGTTGTGGCTACAGCCCCTCCCGGCAACACCTCAGACACCGGGGAAATAAGGGCGTCTGACATATCGCCCCCAGTCTTGCACAATCAAGCAATTTCCTCGAAAACACTATCCACAGCCAAACCTATGGCCGCCACCACAGGAAAACAGCAGAACCTGTCAGGTCTTCCTTCAAAAGTCTCCAGACAGACCAAAATGGCTGCTCCACAGCAAGGCCAAAAGAAGAAGAGCTACACAAAACCTGCTCTACCTATCCCACTTCTGTCTACTGCTTTGCTGAACTTTTTCCAGACGCAAGGCAAAAGGAAACTGTCCAACGACTCGGAACTTTCGGATGCGGAAATCCTTGAAGCTCTGGATGAGACGCCACTGGCTTCTAAGTCCAGGAAAACTACCGCTCTCGCCAACCCCCAGGTCACACCAGCCGGGCAAGTCCCGGCCCCAGCCACATTGTCCCTTGGACTTCTATCGAATCCCCCCCCCCCCCGGTCTGACCTGGGACTCGATCATCTGGTCACCACAGCCCCAATAGTCCCAGCAGTCGTCCAGCCGAAGGCATTGTCGCTAGCCACGCCAAGGCGGGAGGTTTCTTCCTTAATTCTACCAGAGCACTCTCAGGCGAAGGCTCCGTCGCCACCGATTCTAATGCCGGCGGTTACAACAACGATTGATCCATTAAGTAACACAAGGGCCTCATACCAGCCCCTTTCGGACATCTTTGACTTGCTGCAGCCCAAAGTGGGCCCACAAAGAGAAATGTCTCCCCAACTTGGGCAAAGAACCACTTAACGACTCTGTTTCCTGCTGCGAGGCACCAAGACGCCTTGGTTAACCCATCACACCTGGATGATTCTAATACCCAAACAAGGGACCCAACTCCAAGGCCCTTCAGCACGCTTGACCCTGGAGACTGTAATTACAGGAGTAGGCATTCACTGGCGAATCCTTCATCTCTAGGAGCAAGGGACATGACAGCGAGTGGAAGTTCGGACTTCTCCTCACCATCCCAGAAAGACTCACCCAACACCAGAAAAGATCTGACAACAATCATGTCTGCAATCAGTATCTCCCTGGCCCCCTTCTGTAAGCTGTACGAAACGCTAAGTGACGTCTCTAAAGGCAACACGGCCATCTTAGCGAACATACAGTCGAAGCTAACCTTCTTGGAAGGCTATATAACAGCCATCGACACGAAGTACGAAACCCGCACTTAACAAAAGAGGTGATAGCCCTAGCACCGGACATGTCCGTGGCCTCTTCGACAACAAAAGTCTCTTTACCTCCGCCGACAGTGCATAAATCAACACAGACGACTCAGGTAAAGCAGCTAAATGAAATTGCTCCAGTATTCTTGCATAAAGCAAAATTACCCCCAACGTCTAATCTGTCTACACCGACTTTAAATCTGGCCTTGGCAAGCAGTCCAGGCCCGATCCAACATCCGATTAACGGAAAGAAAGTCTTGAAATTAGCTGTGAACGATCAATCAATGCCACCAGCCTGTAAACCAAACCAACGTAGCCCTCCACAGGAGGGCTTGACCTCCAACTCCAGAGTTCCCGGAAGTGCGGCTCAAAATTTCACGCGATCAGGCTCTGTGACGGACCTTACCCCGTCCCCTAGATCGACAGAAGAATTCCTGAATTCAGGCCTACTATCGGCGACGTCGCCTGGCCAGGTGCAATCCGCTCCCGAGAAAGGACCAATCTCTCGTGAGACCTTGACAACTTCTCCCTCTGGCCGTAACTCGAACTCCAGAGCAGACCCTCTCTTATGTCCGATGGAGGCCCTTGAGCTGAATAAACCGGCACGGATCCGACATACTGACGAGCCACCAAGATACTCGCCTGATTTCCAAAGCAGACCCAGTGCGAGAAATCAATCAGCCAGGTCGCCGCGGCAAGGGGCGCGGACAGCCAGAAACGTAACAGATAAACTTACTGTCTGTATGAGGGGAAATTCTATGCGCCTTTTCAAAATAGAGCAAATTTCCAGCAAAGATAAGTACATCATCTTGAATAGAAGAACTGTGTTAAAAATTACATCGGCTACACCCTCGCTAAGCAAACTAAATTCGGAAGACTTTAAAAGGCTTGAGCCTTATCATAGAGACAACAAAGCCAAAGCATACCTGCACATTTATTCTTCTGCAATTCAAGACATATGCCGCCTAGCCAGCGACGAACTTAAAGCGCAAGGCCTGCTGCTGTCTGAAATAAAGACTCTGGACCTTAAGAACAGTACCCAGGAACGACAATCTAAAAAAGGAAGAACTGGTGTCCACAGTCCATCCCAACGTCAAACCGATCGAAGAGACGCACTGAAGGCTCACTTTACCTATCCATCAAGAATCCCGAAGCTGCGGCAAGATGCACCCGAATGTCCCATAAGCTCCTCCGGGGGCTCTCCCGACCCACCTCGAGTAGTATCGCAAACTCACCATCGGTCTCAAGATACGCAAGAAACATCCAGGCACCGCCCGCGGTATCCCCTAAATCAGCGATCCCGTGCGGCTCAAAGAAAGCAAAGCTGGAGAGACCAATCCCCACGAAGAGACCAGGCAACTCACAGATCTGGTGTGCAATTCAAATTACCACCGTCGCCAGTTCTTAAAAAACCCGCTCCTCAAGCCGGCCCTTGGGACTGGATAAAGGGGGCTCTATCTTCACACCGCCTTAGATAGCAATTACCAAAAGAAGCCGACATCCAACTGCGTCAAAAGTCCTTGTCGTTGGCCTCCTGGAACACCAGAGGTCATGTTCATCTGACTGACCACAACACTTTCGACCTGGGTCAATTTGATATTTTCTGTTTGCAAGAAACATGGCTCCAGGATACACCCTCAATGGATGGGTATGACATTGTGATCTCGCCAGCTGTAAAAGGGCTGTTAGGCCGTCCCTCAGCAGGCCTTCTCATCGGAGTACGGTCAGATCAAAATCTAAAACTGATCAGGACCACAGCCAGATCATATGGGGTACTGTCGGTCCTAATTGAATGGAACCCCGCCTCTGAACCTTTAAATCCACGGTCAAAGCAATCCTCATCCCTGCCACCCTCTTTGATCACTACATATTGGAATCCTCAAAGAACATCAACGCCACTCTTTTGCCAAACCATGGCGGAGGTCATTGATGAGATCCTTATCGAATGGAACACTCCCTTCGTACTCGTATGTGGTGATCTCAACGCAAAGTGTGTCCAGCAGAAGAAAGACTCTAAAAATTCAACCGAGGCAACAGATGCGGAGCACAGAGGCCAAGCTTGGATGACCCTCATGACATCCAGGAATTTACACAACGCTGCCTGGATCCGTGAAGGGCAGTCCCATCTCCCGACCTGGGAGAGGAGCCGGTCGACAGCTACTTTGGACTACATTTTTGCGTCACAAGCTCTGTGTGCAGCAATTAAAGACTTTCAAGTGGTCAAAGGGGCTTCCAGCGACCACAATATGCTAACTATTTCATGGAGCTCTTCTGCTCGTAATTCAACTTACTATTTACCATCGATTGAAACAAATCACCAACAATCGCGCCTTCTACTGACTTTGGCCAATATTAGATCTATTACCGACCAGTACGTTGCGGAATTTGGGACTGAACAACCTCTTGCTCCACCCATCAGGCCGGACTACCTCCCCATGTTCCTTAAATACAGGCATCACTCGGCAGCAGGCCCGCCTATCCCCAAATCGTGTAACCACCAGTACGACAAGCAAACAGCTGGGAAGAAAAACGTCTTGAGAACTCTCAGAAGACGCGCCAAGGCAGACAGCACCGCTGCTGCATGGGATCGCTGGAGAACTGAAAAGAAAGCCTACAAATCATGGATCAGAGCACTTCGAGCTGTGTTATACCAACAAGACGCAGAATCAATGATGAAAGTCCTAACTGCAAAGAAAACGGCTGATTGTTGGTCCTTGGTAAATGCTTCACAAGGATCCACAACCTTCAGCATGAGCAACTCAGTTCCGGAACAAGTCTGGGTCACGTTTTTCACCAACCTTTTTGCTAGCCCGACCCAGGCTATGATCCCGCCTCTGGATTCCTCCGCAGTGCCTTGGATCGATCTCTCAGCAATATCAGACATAAGCACAGCCATCCAAAAGTTAAAATCATCAAGAGCTCCAGGCCCAGATGGCCTGTCGAATATAGATCTAAAGAAGCACTGTGATGAATGGGCTGCCTTCATGGGCATTCTGTTTGACCACTGCAGAACTACCAGACAGATCCCATTATTGTGGTGCAAAGCAACCATCATACCAATTTTCAAACAAGGCAGCAGAGAAGACCCGTAAAATTATCGCCCGATTGCCCTATTGGACATTATGGGCAAACTGTTTGCCACTCTTCTTTTGGATCACTTCCACCGCTAGGAGAAAGCAGCCCCCTGCAGTGATCCCTACCAACTAGGCTTCAAGAAAAATGGCAGCACCTCACTGAACATTCTCATACTCACAATCCTAAAAGCCAAAATAAAGCAGGGCGCCCCTACGGTGTACGCGGCTTTCATCGACCTTTCTCAGGCTTTCAACAAAGTTGATCGACCAAGATTGTGGAGAAAGCTGGAAAACTGGAAGTGTCCTCCTGCCGTACTACAGCCAATAATAGCCCTTCACACCAATACCTCACTCAACGTCCGACTGAATAAACAGGGGGCCCTGTCTAGAGATATCCAAGCGCATAGAGGAGTTAAACAAGGCTGTCCCCTGGCTCCGGCACTTTTCGTGGCTTTTTTGGGGGAGACTATAAAGACTCGGAAGTTCTGGTGCGCAGCTTCCCTCCGAAGTTCGGCAATTCCCCCCTGTCCCGTCTGCTTTACGTCGACGATATGATCTTGTTCGATCAAACTCCGATCGGCCCTCAACGGCAGTTGGACAATCTGGCAAACTTCATGACCACCAACAATCTCCAGATAAACCAGACTAAAACCAAAATTATGGTGCTGTCCTCTTCTCGCCACCCTCCGAAAACCACCCGGTCTTGGTCAGTGTGCGAAACTAGAATCGAAGTGGTCCAACAATTTAAATATCTAGGTGTGTTCATAGATGGGTCGCCTCAAGAACTCAAAATGCAGCAACATCTCTGGGCTAAAACTAAACAACTGACTTCCCAACTACGAGCACTTGACAGGAAGTATGGCAAATTCTCATTAGTGCCGGCCATTAATTTCTACAAGGGAAAAATGGTCCCCGCACTGACCTATGGCATGGATGCCATGTTCACCATACCACCCCAACTATGGCGAAAACTAGAGGCCTATATATGGAAATCTCTTTTAGGCCTTCCGAATGCAATTCCTATTGAAGCGATCAGACGAGAGTTGGGCCTTCTGTCGCTAAGCGCCACCGTCAGTGGGGCCGCACTTGCCCTATTTAGGAAAACCTTAATTAAAGACAGCTTGCCAATCTTTAAAATTATTGGGCAGGAATTGGAATCAACTAACACCAAGACGGTCCAAAAATGGGCACACCTTCAAAAAACCAAACTGGAAGACCTGCAATGTTCACTCAATGACTTGATAACGAACCCGCAAAGAGTAAGTGAAAAACTGAAACTGCAGGATTGGATTACCACCATTGACAAAGCGCTTCCATCAAGTGCCTAAACCACCTTCCACCAACCTATAATAAATTGAAACTTCCTCTGGCGTACTGTCTGAGATTCCCAGACAAAAAACTGCGCTCAACATTTTTAAGAGCACGTTTAAACTTGCTCCATACTCGAGAAATCCTAGGGAGAAGACGGCTGGCCAGCTCAATTACATGCAGACTGTGTGAAGACCCTGATTCTGTTGAGAACATTCGCCATCTTCTCCTAAACTGCCCGTCTTTGAACCAAATTCGCACTCCGTTTTTGACTCCGCTATGGCTTGACTCGGTCCTGATTGATGAGCACACGTGGTGGTGCCGCTCGATATCTGGCGAAAAGTCCCGATGGGCGGTAGTCACGGCCAAAATATTGGAAGCAGCCTTCATCAAACTCGGCGTCGTAACTTAAAGCGACCCGCCTGGTCTTGGATTTTCAATGGACATTTTTCTAATTACAGAGGATTTTCTCCCTGTTCAATTTTGAGAACACCTTTGAATTTAATACCTTGAGACTTACCTTTACGCACTCTCTGACGTACATCAACTGTAATTAACAACTTCAAGGAAAAATGATTTTTACAAGATTACATACAAGTAAATAAAAAAAAATAAAAAAAATTTAAAACAAGTTTCTCCAAAGCAACCCTTATGTTCCAAAACAGCACTGCATTTCCCATAAAAGATAAAGAAATGCCATCTTCTTTAAAATAAACCGCATTATCAGAATCAATGTTCTCATTATTAGAAAAGAACATACCAGCTCTAAGCATGAAAGCAAACATGCCTCGGTTGATTGCACACCTAGCAATGTTTTGCTGAGGACAAAAAACAGAACTATTGTCCCATATTGCCCTACGTACTAAACCAGAAAAAATAACTTGGCATTTGGAAGGACGTTCATTACTGCTTGAACCAAGTGTTCCAAATCTGCCAACAAAGTAGGGGCACTGACATAGCCCAAATGCAAAGCACCACAGTGCAAAACTACCACATGGGGACTGTTAATTCTGCCCATATCTTCAAACTTGTACAATTCCCTGTACATTGCAATCAGGCATAGTGCTCCATAACACCTCCACTCCTTTAACATCAAAATTGTTTGCCACATTCCTGCATTTAGCATACTGCTCCAAACCATGCACAAACATATCTCCAACCACCAACACCCTGACTGTCTCCACCTCTGCCATCTTCACTACACACAGCCTCTTTCAACACAAATCCACAACCTCAACACCCGATTGGCTAATCCCTACAGTCCCCTTTCCATGCTGGATTTGCTGGAATACCCCGGATGTGGCATGCCCTGTCCGCGGACTGCAGCGGTGACCTTGGAGCGCGTAACACTTAGACAGCCCTTCTACACTTTCCTCTTCACTCTCTGTGCCATTCCCTCATAGGATACAGCTAAGCATTCACACAACCATCCACCAATCACAATCAAGACCTCTACATCTAACTCCATCATCATAGTTAAGCAATTCAAATGTACTGTTGATCACTCTGAGTACAAGTCTCATGTCATTGGAAAGCACCTACTACAAAAACTACTATACTAGTCTCCAAGATTTCTACTTGCTGCTGCATGCATATCCACATGCATGAATACAAACTACAGGTATGCATATCTTATGCACAGTACATGTATAACTCGTATAAATACATATAAACAGGGTAACTGCCAGTTAACCTGTTTAACCTACAAAATGAACTTACTGTCATTTTTCCCATCTGCTATAAGCAACTGTCACTTCCAAACCTGTCTGCTATCTAAATTCTTTTTTACACACACAGCTATCTAAAAAAGTTTAATTTAATATTAAAAGATGAGAGAAATAACAGTATAAGTGTGGAAAAACACTTAGTAGTGTATTATAAAATTACACACAGCTAGAATGAGTTCATGCACCTTTATACACTCACACAGATAGACACTATCATTAGAAAAGCTCCCAGCTGAAATAACACCACTGGCTCTACATCACATCCTTCTGCTTTATTACCCACACCTTCACAAATGCATACATTCCATGCTTTTCGATACAGTTTCTGCCATTTAGCCTACAAAAATAGCAAAATAAGCATATGATTATTTCTTCTATCTCTTAACATCCAATAACACAGCATTAAGAAAGGAACAAGTTACTTACCTGTAACTATTGTTCTCCAGCATGGGTCTGGCATGGATTCACATGCTCATGAATATTCCCCGTCGTCAGGCTGGGAATCCTAGGTAAAGAAAAAAATCAGTATCAGTTTCTGATCTGTCTTTCTTAGTAACCAATCACTGGTCTCTGGGTCATACTGCCCGCAGCCAATGACTGCCCTCTCCCTAAGCCCCGCCCCTGGCAGCCATCCTCAGATTTGGTAGCACATAAAGTGGCAGTATGACCAAGTGAAGAGCCGTAGAGGGGAAGGAGCGAGGGTTTTCATGTGAATCCATTCCAGACCCATGCTGGAGAACAACAGTTACAGGTAAGTAACTTGTTCCTTCTCCAGCATGGGGATTGGCATGGATTCACATGCTCATGAATATAAGAATACATAGCAGTACACACATGCACAACCACGGGAGGTGGCAAGGCTCAACATTAAGCATCACATAACATTAAGCATCTCTTACCTCCTCACCATGCTCACCCTAAGCGAACAGGTTGCACAGCACTGCCTGGCCGACTCTGGACTCCTCCCTGGAATCCCGGTCGACGCAGAAGAATCTCGTGAAGGTGTGCATCGACCTCCACGTAGCAACCCTGCAGATGTCCAGCAGAGGCACACCAGACAAGAACGCTGTGGTAGCAGCGATCGCTCTGGTCGAATAGGCTCTCGGACGGCCGGGCAACGGTCGGTTTGCCAACCGATGACAGTGCATGATGCAGCCGGAGAGCCATCTGGAAATGGAAGCCTTCGAGAGAGCCTTCCCTTGGTTCACAGGTCCAAAGTACACAAACAGCTGTGATGTCTTCCAAAAACTCTTTGTTCGGTCCACGTAGAACTTCAGCGCTCTAGCTACATCCACCGAGTGCAAAGTCCTCTCGGCCAGCGACTAAGGCGACGGGAAGAAAACTGGCAACATCAAGGGCTCATTGAGATGGAAGTCCTTGGGCATGGAGGAGGGGTGCGTCCTCAGCACCACCCTCGTCTCGTGAAAAGTCAAATATGGAGGCTTGCAGGATAGGGCCTGAATCTCTCCCATGCATCGTGCAGAGGTGATGGCCATAAGGAACGCTGTCTTCCACGACAGGAACTTCAATGGAGCTGAATGCAAAGGCTTGAATGGCGGGCCCATGAGCCTGGTCAGCACCACGTTGAGCTCCCACGCCGGGGCTGGTGCCTTCACGGGCGGGAACGATTGGAACAGTCCTTTCATAAACTCCTTCACCAGGCGATGAGACCACAGGGATGACCGTCCTGCAGTTCTGGTGTATCGGGAAATCGCTGCCAGATGTATCTTGATGGAAGCATGAGCTAATCCAGCTTTGGCCAGCGACAATAAGTACGGTAGCACTTGAGGGGCAGTAATCTGTAGAGAGTTAATCTTCTGTGCACGGCAGACAGAGAATCTCTTCCACTTGTGTCCGTAGCACTTGAGAGTTGAGGACGCCCTGGCCTTTGCAAGAACCTCTCTGCATTCGGCCGGGATATCGTACTCTCCAAACGCTAGTGCTGCAGGAGCCAGGCCTGCAAGTTCAGCGACACCGGGTCGTGATGAAGAATGGCGCCTCCTTCTCTGGAGAGAAGATCTGTCTCGGCCACCTCGGTGCGACAAGGATCATCCTGCACCGGGACCTCTTGAGTTGGTTGATGAGCCTGAGCGGCAACGGCTGGAACGCATACAGGAACAGGCCGTCCCAGGGGAACGAGAAAGCATCGCCCATGCTCCTCGGCTGGGGAACCTGCTGGCGAGCCTCTGGCACTTGGAGTTCGTCGACATTTGCCCCATCGCCGGAAGAGTTGATCCACTTGATCCTGGCGTAGTTCCCACTCGTGGCACGAGCGCAGCTCCATGCTGAGTGAGTCAGTGATTTTTTTTATCCCTGCTAGATGAAGGCACCAGAAACCTCCCCTGGGCAACGGCCCAGTGCCACAGATCCTGGGCGTCCTTGGACAGGGCTGGGGATCTGGTTCCTCCCCGTTTCCAGATGTAGAACTTCGTGGTGGTGTTGTCAGTGAAGATCCTCACCACCTTGCCCTTGAGGGACGGGAGGAATGACTTGAGGGCCCAGAACACTGCTCGGAGCTCCAGTATGTTGAGGTGGAGAGGCCTCTCCTCCGGGAGCCACAGGCCTCTCGTGTGAAGCTCTCCGGTGTGCGCTCCCCACCCCTCCAGGGAGGCATCCGTCGTCACCGTCGCCTGGTATGCTGGGGTCTGAAAGTATGTGCCCGCAAAGAGATGTGCACACGTGCCCCACCATCAGATTGCCTAGCGGAATATCTCGTTGAGCGAGATCTTGTCCTTGAAGCTGCCCCTCGCTTGCATCCAACAGGTGTCGAGGAACTCCTGCAGAGGGCCCATCCAAAGCCTGCACAGGTGCACCAGATAGATGCAAGAGGACATCATCCCGAGCAGGGACTTGATGGACCTCACTCTGGCCCCATCCGTGGCCACCAGACGCTGTACCTTGCCCAGGATGGCCTGCGTTCTTTCCTCCGACAGCAAGGCCAATCGCACCACTGTATCGAGGTTGGCTCCCAGAAACAGCGCAACATGTGACGGAACCAGGTGGGATTTGGGGAAGTTGATGGAGAATCCCAGGTCTGTGAGAAGCTGGATGGTCTTCGCTGTGTGTTCGACGGCGAGCTCCCTTGTCCCTGCTCCGATGAGCCAGTCGTCCAGGTAGGGGTAGACATGGATCCACTGCAGGCGCAGCGGCGCCGCTACTGGTGAAAGGCACTTGGTGAACACCCTGGGCACAGACTTCAATCCGAACAGGAGGGCCTTGAACTGGTAGTGCCGTCCCTGGACTATGAACCTGGGAAACTTTTGGTGACCTTTTAGGATGGGGATGTGAAAGTATGCATCCTCCAAATCCAAAGACGATAGGAAGTCACCTTACTCCAGCTGGCCCAGCACGTGCTGGAGGGTGACCATCCGGAACTTCTGTGCATTGATGTATTTGTTTAGCCGATGAAGGTCCAGGGTGGGACGCCAACCTCCTGTCTTCTTCCTGACGAGGAAGTATCTTGAGTATACTCCGGAGCCCCGGAGCCTCTTTGGGACGAGCTTGATGGATCCTTTCTTGAGCATCGCCCTTACCTCTAACAGTTGAGGGACGTGGTTTTCCTTCCTGGCCACTGGAGGAATTCGGGGGCACTTCTTTAGGAATTCCAGAGTGTGCCCGTGGGCCAGGGCATCCAGCACCCAACGGTCGGTGGAGATGGACTCCCACACACTGACGAACTTCGCCAGCCGGCCTCCCACAGGGGTGCTTCGGTGGGGGCCCGATACAACGGCCGGTTCAGTCTTGTTTGGAAGCAGCCTTGCCTCCTTGGCCCCCCTGGCGACGACGGCGAGATCCACCTGACTTGCCTCATCCCCTGTAGGCTTCTTGCGACGAGGAACGGGCTGCTTGACGGTAGGTCGAGGAGCCGCCGCCGAATCCTTTGGTGGCACCTTGCTTGTCTCCGGAGTTCCGAAAGGGCGGCCGCCGTTGCTACGAACTCCCAAGGCCCGAGCCGTCTTAGTGTCGGTCTTGATGGCCTGCAGCGACTCATCCACTGTCTTTCCAAACAGATTGTTCCCGTCGAAGGGCATGTCCAAAACCTTGGCTTGCATGTCCTGGTGGAAATCCATCACGTTGAGCCACCCCACTCTTGGCAGGTGCTGTGGACGGGTTCTTGAGAAGGGCAAGTCCCTCTTCCCAGATTTCATCCAGCAACGGCACCGCGAGGACCATCTTCCTCTTGGGCTCGCGCCGTTGGTAGAGGAAGCCTTCCTTCCTCTTCTCTTCGGGGCAGAGCTGAAAAAGCTTGGATGCCCTGGCAATCATGGCGTGGAAGGAGCCAATCTCGTCGGGAGGGGACGCCCGAGGGATCGGAGACGGGAGGTCAGTGCAGTCATCACCGCCGTCGTCATCATCCGTCCCCGTCATGGCCCTGTCTGTTCCCGTGTCGTCCCTCGGGATAGGGGAAGGCGACAAAGGCTGAGAAGGCCATGAGGGGGCACTAGATGAATTCTCCTCCTCGAGGGCTTCCCGACGGACCCGGTTCAGTCAGGTGGTCCGTCGGGGGTAGGGGCAGTCTCGTCCTTATCTGCATGCATAAGGCTTGGATTGCCATCAAAATGGCCGCTGAGTTGTCCTGCGGCTTGAGCCGAAACGGGCGTGATGGTTGCTCCTCATCCATGGGAACCTCGTTGTCGTTGCCACCCTCGCTCTCGTCGTCCCCCTCGTCGGGATTTCTCCCGTGTACCGGGCCTCTTCCAAGTTCTCGGTCAGTTCATCCTCGGAGGTTGTGTCCGTGTCTGTAATGGCCACCGCCCCCCCTTTTTTTCCACCGGGGTCTTCACGGGGGTCTTCTCGATGGGCTTAAAAGAGGATTCCCTCTGCGGAGGCAGGGAAACTCTAGACCCCGAGGTCACCTCCACTGGGATAGCCTCCACAGGCTTTGCCAGGGCTGCAGCGACTCCCTCGATAGAGGCCTTAGCCGGGTGGATCAGGGCCTTCAACGCCTCGGCCGGATCCTTCAAGATCAACCGCGGCTTCTCCAGAAGCTTAGCCGGGTTCTCAGATTTTCTCTTCCCTGCGCCAGAGCGTTGGCTCGCGGTTGATGGTGTCGGTGAAGGTGCGCCCTACCTGGCAGCCAAGGAGTCCAACCGTTCGGCGCTCCCGGTGCCAGCGGACACGTGGTGCTTTGCCTTCAGTTGGGCCCCTGTTGCCGGGGCGCCCTCACAGGACTTAGAAGACCGCTCAGACGACGACTTCTTCTCACCTGCTGGACTCTTGCGTTCCAGCCAGTTGGAGAGGCGGATCCGGCGATCCCTCATAGTCCGATCCGGCATGTTCATGCAAAACGCACAGTCCTTCTCCACGTGCGTTTTGTCCTCGTGGAGGCAATAAAGGCATTGAGAATGCTCGTCCTCCTTGAACACATTTTGTAGGTTGCATCCAGGGCAGATCCTGAACAGTTTGCCGGGAGTCGAGCTTCCCTTCTCCTGGGCCATGTTCTTCTCGTCCACGAGGTAGGCCTCAGAAACTTCTGGAATCCTCCAAGAAGCGTAACTCAACGAAAACTTCACCCTTGAGGGGCATAGATGAATCCGAAACGGGTCCCCATTTATCGGAAGTAAAAACGGTGGAGCTTGAGGCTCGATTAAACCGAAAAATTAGATAAATCTCTTTGAAAAAGCGCAAAAAACGCAGTAAAAGCTTAAGAGCTATAGCACGAGGAATCCCAGCACTTGAGTGTGCGGTAAAAATCTGAGGATGGCTGCCAGGGGCGGGACTTAGGGAGAGGGCCGTCATTGGCTGGGGGCAGTATGACCCAGAGACCAGTGATTGGTTACTACTAAGAAAGACAGATCAGAAACCAAACTGATACTGATTTTTTCTTTACCGAGGATTCCCAGCCTGACGACGGGGAATATTCATGAGCATGGGAATCCATGCCAGACCCCATGCTGGAGAACCAAGTGACTTTCATGCGCTTAGTATTATATTCATTTGCAAAGCATGTTCAACTAACAGATTGTAAGTAAAATATAAAGGCTGTACATAGTCAAACGAAACTGCATGCACACACTATGTTCAATTATCAAACAACAATACTACTACAAAAACATAAAAATCAACATCTAAATTAACAACAGTGCCATAAACACACAAAATTACTAACTTCTTTCTTTTACAATTGCAGTGAAGACCACTGTCCTGAAAAGCAGCAGCATCTGAAGTACAAACAACAACTCAGAAGAAACCTGCTCATTCCACACAAAAAAAGTAAGTAAAATACTACCATAATGTTCTAACTGTTACTAACACACTGTGGGGTTGATTCATGGAATTTGTGCGCCGAAAAAAGGGATTTGTGTGCCATTCTGCCCAAAAAAACCCATTTGTTAAACAGGGATTTGCAGGCAGATTGGCACACAAATCCCCGTTTTTCGGCGCACAAATTCCATGAATCAGCCCCTAGAATGTTAGTATTGCAGTACAAAGAACTGTTTTAATTCTATACCATTAAATTTAGTATTAGTGCTTCTCCTCACCAATAGCTTACTTTGTATTGTCATCTGAACCCCAGTATAGTAACACAAATACAAGAATAGCCTTCCCAACTAGTTATAGCTGCCTCTTTCAAAATGTAAAACGAAACAGAAAGTGATTAACAAGAATTCAGCTACCACTACTGCTAACACTGCTCCTATAAATCTTGATGTAGTGGCAAGTAACCATACCAAAAAAAGTATTTTACAAAAAGTGTTCCGCCACACAGTCCTTCAGAATGTTATAAAAACAGGAGAGAAATCATGCACAACCCTTAAAACGTACCATAGAAAATGTATTTTAGAAGCTCTCATAGACAGTACAATCCTTCTCAAAAGGACGTTATTTATTTTAGTGTTAAACAGAATGAAACCACCAACAAAAAAGACTTCTCAATGAATGGAATGTCAACAGAAATAACTTCTTAAATATCTGTGGAGGTAAATGGAGTCACACCACGAGCACAGAACCATTTTGTAATGAAGAAGCATACAAACAAAAGCAAACAAACACAAATGCCATATATAGCAGTGGACGAGGATATTGAAAACTTAATACCATAATGGAACAAGAAATGCTGCTTACAAAAATATCCACAGAAAACTCAGTATCACCTCTCCATCCGATTGAACCAAAACGTCCAGTGTACAAATAGCCGTGCACGTCAATGTGTAACATTGACAAAAAATGTCAAATCTTTACGCAAGTTCCTCAATCAGTATGTGAAAGGCAAAGACAAATTCAAAATGAAACTACTACAAAATATGGATGCCTGTCCATTGCGCAAATACACAGGACTACAAAGACATTAATTAGCCTGCATTTCAGGACCTATTTGCAAAAGCACCTTCCATCAAATCAAAATGATATCAACACATCATTCAACTATAAGAAATCTAGTCCAAAAAATGTACTATGCTAAAAGTCCTGCTTTAGCATTAGGCAATTTAAATAACAATCTTCTACATGGTATAATATGATATGGTATTTTATTTATATCGCGCCCATACACAGGTGTTTCAGAGCGGGACCAGGCAAAGGGAGGGGGAGCAGGGGAGAAAACAAAAACAAACGATCTTACTAGGCCCAGTAACATTGAGAACGTGCATGAGAAAGGGAAAGGGGGAAAGTGCAACAGAAAAAGGGAGGGGGGGACAAAGAGTCTAAGGCATAGGATAATAATAAGTTAGTGGATAAATAAGTGACTAAATAAGGTGATAAGAGCAGTGATAAGGGCAACCAGTGAAGGGTGCAGTGCAAGTCAAGTCAGATTCGGTATCATCTGATAAGTGCAGGAGAGGAGTGGGGGGGCCCTGTGAGGGTACAGATAACAGGCCCCAGTGCAGGGGTGGCCGGGAGGCAGTGCCGGAGGATAGATGGCTGGGCCAAGGGGGCCCCGTTGGCAGGTGAGGCAGTGCTGAGAAGAGAAGGCAGATCAGCAGGGGAGGAGAGTGTGAAAGGCAGATGCGAAGAGGAAGGTCTTAAGGAGCTTCCGGAATCATAGATGGTTTTCCTCCAGTTACAGGGTGGCAGGGAGGCTGTTCCAAAGGGAGGATCCGGCCGAGGACAGATCTGCCCCCTGCACATTTCTTAGAAAAGCAGCTGACCCTGAGGGAGTTTGAAGTAGGGGAGCGAAGGGCTCGAGAAGGGAGGTATTTATGTTGTTATAATTGAAGGTATTTTGGACCCAGGCCCCAGAAAGCCTTGTGGTCAATGCAGAGGGTTTAAATTTAATCCATGCATGCACTGGGAGCCAATGGAGGGATTTCAGTGTGCTGGAGAGATGCGATCCCAGGGATTGAGGGCAAGGACAAGTCTTGCAGTTCTGTTCTGGATTAGCTGTAGAGGGTGGAGGGTGGAGGCGGGTAGCTTTAGAAAGAGGCTGTACCATGTAGAAAATCTTCTACATGGTACAGCCAAAGACCTAATCGAAGAAATAGAGCATATCCAGAGAAAATCTTTTGGAAGTGATAGCCAAAATGCAATAGATTTACAACAGACTAGGAACAATTGTACAAATGGCAACCTTCTACAACAGACATACTAAAAAGAAATACTCAAATTTAAAAGTACATCCGCTAAAGTACCAAACCATGTGTGTGTGTGTTGCCGCAGAACTTCTTATAAAAGTAGCACAAAAACTGTAGACATAACATATAAAATAGAAGACAATGAAGATTCCAAATGGTTTGAATTAGCGCTCTACCTTATAGCAGAAAACAAATATGAAATAACTGACCCCTTAATACTTTGCAGTTACTGGACTGCAAAACTTAACAACCAAACTCCTTCACGTGCTATCACAAATAACTTGGAATTATTCCCACTACCAAAACCCCTGCAAGAACTCTTCCCTCCCTCTGAATTAGTGAAAGGCATTTGTGGCAAAGTAGTTTATTTAGCATTAGATCTGAAAGAAAACGTACACACTTTGGGAGTGCAACGTCCAATGGATCAATCTTTAATTGTTTTAGTAAATGGTGTACCTACAAAACACAAAAGAATTTGGCAACAACTTGTGGACTTACATAAAGTTAGACAAGGCTTGCAATATCTAAAAGACAATAATGAATACTACAAAGAAATTAATATTGAAGAAAACCTGAGGGAAACCACTGAAACCACTTCAAGAGTCACCAGAAACTGATCAATTTCAACTTCTAGATCCTGCTACAGTATCCAATATTTTAGACCATTATACAATTCATCCATTACACTCTAAAGACACCATAGTTGATGCACTAGAAACGTACCAAATGCGACAAACCAAAGGATCACCAATCAGCATATGGGGAAAAAGGTATAGAAGCACGTGCCTTTCCTCTACTCTTTTCTACTGGGAAAGGAGGAAGGTACGATGATAGACTCACTCAGATAACAGCATCAGAATACTGCTCATTACTAATGTATTCTGAAGAGCCACATTTTGTCTAAATCTGGGAATACATATTCCACCTACTCTTTGAAAGTGAACTAGCAACTAACTCTATGCTACGGAGTTGCACACACATTGAAATCAGGTACCCATTTTCAAAATATGTCAGCTATGCAATTACTACAAAAAGTGCAAGAAAAAGATGTTCTACAATCAAGCATTACAAATCTGTTAGCAAACAGGCATGGTCAAAAGAATACTGGTTCCAACATCACAGAGATGTACGTTGTATGATAATAAATCTTGGCCCACCCACTCGGTTTGTTACAATAAGTTGTGCAGAATATGCATGGGAAGATTTACATGATTTCCTATGCATATCAAACATAAACAAAACAAACATAGATATATTAACACCTGGAGAACACTGCTCTCTGGATCCTGTTAATGTTTCAAGATATTTCCATCATCGCTTCATTGCTATGCTACACTTTATTTGTAATAAAACTGTTCCTCCCCGCAGAGAAGTACAACACTTCTTTTGGAGAAAAGAATACCAACCCAGAGGAGCACCACATACCCACATGCTTTTATAGATTAAAGATGCTCCTAAATTTGGTCAAGACAGTGATGCCACTGTTTTACAGTTTATCGAAAAATATGTCACTTGTGAAACATCCTTCACAAACAACAAATAGTGATCTTCATGCACATATTTTACAATTTCAAAGACACAAATGTGGGAAATATTGTTGTCGCAAATACAAAAACAAAGGGAAATACTACACCAAATGCCGCTTTGGTTTCCCTAGACCAGTTAAAGCAACAGGTCAAGTAAACAACTTTATGTCTTCAGTTAGACATAGTGTTAAAGGTAAATCACCTAAGAACACATATTACATAAAAAGAACAGAAGAAGCAAAATATATCAATAATTAAAATGCAATCATTGCCCTCTTATGGAATGCAAACATAGATGAGCAGAACATTGCAGACAATTCCACTGCAGTTGCACGATATGTTACAGCCTACTTAATCAAAGCAGAAAAAACAGAGCTTCAAGACCTCTGGGAGGACCCATCATCTAACAAAACACTGTCTCAGAAATTGTACAGTTTAGGCATAAAAATGCTCTCATAGAGAATGTGGCTGCTATGAAGCTACAGACCATTTAAACGGTACTGCTTTGTATGGAAAATCTGAAAATATAGTATGGCTAAGTGTTGGTCCTGCTAAATCTAGAAAAAGAGTTCTCAAATCACACGAGGACATACAAACAATAGCCAAAAATGATCCAACAGCCAAGACATTTTGAAAAACAATTTAATAGACACATACTACCCAAACAGGAGTACCACTTTGGAAACCATGTGTCTATACCACATAGCCCAAAACTTCACATACAAAAATAATATAAAACCAAATGAAAACAAGACACTTTCGAAGCAAATGAAAGCACTATAACAGATGTAAACTTTACACAGTACAAAACAATGTTGCACAATGAACAGCAACACTAAGAAGAACTCCAGGCCCAACTAGATGAGGACACTCCCGACAGTAGTCAACCTTCTGTAACAGGAAGCCAAGAACCACTGGGACAGCCACTAAGAGCAAACGAGGCATAATTAGCTATGAAAGAAGTAGAAAACACCATGTCTCACTATGAAGAAGATATAGAAGTCTTCACTGTACTGAAATCAAACCTGAACAATGAGCAGCGTAGCATTTTCCAAGAAGTAACAAAAGAAATTGAACATGGTGTACAACATGAAAATAAAAGGTTTACCTGTGAAAACTACAAACTTATACTGCTATACGTCAGTGGTCAAGCTGGTTCAGGAAAAACATTCATAATCAAAATCATCAGCAAGTTCCTTCAACAATTGACAAACAACAAACTGTCAGCTGTTGTAACTGCCCCCACAGGTTTAGCTCCCTATAACATAGGCGGTGTCACTTTACACCGATTACTACTCCTTCCAGTAGAACACCAAAACAAATTAGATTACAAACTTTCTACAGAAGCTGCAATGGAGCTACGCAGAGTTTTGAAACAAATGAAAATGCTACTAATTGATGAAGTGAGCATGGTCTCCAACCTAATGTTGGCTTTGATTCACCTCAGATTACAAGTAGTACTCAAACGGAGATCTTCTTCAATTGACACCAGTGAAAGGTGAACCTATTTTTAAAACCTTAGGGCAAAAACTCTGCCATAAAACTGTTGACAGCATAGAAAATGTCAACCTTTGGCTACATTTCCAATACAGAGAATTAACAGAAAACATGGTGTACTATCTCAAGAAGCACAATCAATATTAAAAACCCAGCACATCCATACACTCTATGGCCATAACTCATGTGCTACTGATGTCATGGAAAAATTAGCACACACAAATGTCAATTGTATGTCCTTGATGCCATCTCTTGCAAGCTGTTCAAAATTCAATGAAACAATATTGAAAAAAGAAATGCAACCAATAATTGAAATTTGCTCCACAGATAAACTGGACATACATGGTATGACACCACCCATTTGTCAACAAGCCACAACAAGACTCATTACTTTAGAAAACTATCTCCAACACAGCTGGTTTGGAAAAAATATTAAAATTATCTTTAAACTGTAGAGTAATGCTTAAACGTAACCTTGAAGTGGAGCAAATGGAGCACTTGGTACAGTTGTTGGCTTTCAAACATACCCAGGTGACAACAACATTCCGTTTGTCAATATTCTCTTTGACAAACTATCAGAAGTTAAATGGATAGGAGGCTCAACAGCCCGATTCCTTCTTTTCAAAGACATGTATGTACGCAGAGAACAATCTTCTCTAACTCTAGCATACACAGTCACCATTCACAAATCACATGGTCTTACTCTAGATAAAGCATTGATAGATATTGGGAACACAGTCTTTAAAGAAAGCATGAGCTATGTAGCACTATCACGCTTACGTACACTTGACGGTCTATTTCTAATCAACTTTGATGCAAGTAAAGTAAATGCTGATATTCCTTGCATTCTAGAATACAATATACTACGTTCACTGTACCCCCCTCATCTAAAAACCTATCCTGTTCCACAAAAAGCAAAACGTAAAAGAAAACTACTTCAAACAGAAACTAAACAGGATTTCACTGCAAATCCTCCAAAGAGAGTAAAAGAAGCTAATACTTCATCAATTACTACAACCAAAGAAGAATCTACTGCTCAAAGTAACTCGGGTACTTCTTCAAAGAAGCAACACCCACTCCGAAAAAATGACTTGGACACAGAACTATCAGGTCCATTTACATTTTCAAATATAACTGGTGTAAATTGCTACGCAAATGTAGCAATAAATATTCTATTCCAATTGTCACAAATTATTGACAACATTTACTTACACAATACAGACCAATTGTGTTTGCAAATGTTAGTCCTTCATAGAAATGCAACTGGCAATCCTGACAACACCTACTGTGTTCATGGAATAAGACAAGAATTGGACTACTGTGCTGGAATGGTCAAATTCACTATAAATTCACAAGAAGATCCACAAGAATTTCTAATGTACTTACTACAAGTACTGGAAAACAAAAACATACCTATAAATGAAATCTTTCAGATTTCATACATGTGGAAAAATACATGCACTCTCTGCAACCATGTGGCACAGGAACAAATCCCTAATGAACGCTTTGTGTATGTATCAATACCCAACTGTGAATCCATTCCATTTCATCAACCTGTACAAAATGCAATCCATGGCAGATTATGTACTACCTGCAATTCAGATAATCGCTCCACCTTACAAATACAGACATATAGTAAATACGTAATACTAATGCTTTTGCGTTACAATGCAGATGGTACCAAAAACAACTGCAAGCTGACTGGATTCACACATGGTCAAGTATCACTTGGTAAAAAAAAACTTCACAACAATAGGTATAATCTACCACGAAGGAGCCACAACCAATGCAGGCCACTACACTGCACATATAAAAAAGAATTGTGGATGGTTCGAATGTAATGATAGTACCATTTCTCTAATGCAGAGATTACCACAAATCTTATAAATGCTTATTTAATATTCTTAAAACCAAAATTTAATAACTAATCTGTGCATAAACATTAGCAAAACTTCAATTAGAAAACTAGAAACAGAATACGCCAACAGGTATCTAACTGCCCCAAAAATCTGCAACAACCCAGCAGATAGATGAATAACTTGAAAGTATAAATAAAAAACTATAACCAGTTAGAATACGCCAACAGGTATCCAACTGCCCCAAAAAACCTGCAACAAGCCACAAGATAGAAGATTAGCATAAAATTATAAGTTAACAATTAGAATACACCAAGTATCAAACAGCCCCAAAAATCTGCAACAAGCCAACACCAACAGTTATAACATCAGCCAGAAACAATAAATAAGCACGTAAACAAAGAAACATATTGAACCATAGCAAAAAAAGATTTCTTTTAAAATCCAGCATGGATTTTTTTCCCACAGACCCAATGATTTAATAAACACAGAAACTGAGCAAATTGCACACTACACTGGTTTGAAATATAGTACTTCTATAGTACTAAATATGAGGGTCGAAATAATGCAGAAATGTCTATTATGCAATGCAATAACTCATTATGAACTACCTTCACTAACGTGATCTTTTCTTTTATCACAGAAATAGAAAAAGAATATCTGTTCCAGTTACCGAAGTCATAAAAAAAATATATCCAATCACAAAAAAAATCAAACAGTAAGTATATAATATTTCAATACTGCTCCATAACACAATCATTCAAGCAGACATCTAACCATACACCACAATCCAAAATGTTTACTTCCATGGATATGTTATACTGCAGTGCTTGTTATTAAACTCTACAATCTTAATTGCATGACTTAGCCAAGACTTCACATACAAACTCTACAAATCAAACAGTACACAAACTGTAGATTTGTGGATATTTGACGGATGTTTGATTCTATGGGTGTGTTATGCTGCGGTGTTTGTGGCCAGGGCCTAGAGTCTTGGGTGCATAGCCTACGGCATTCGGCCATGCACCCAAGACTCTGGGCCCTGGCCACAACCACTGCAACATAACACACCCATAGAATCAAACATTTTAACTGTGATATATGGACTACTTATACAGGATATTAATTCCAATCAACGCTGTACTAAAAACCCAAAACCAATATACTAAAGTAAAATAGCCAGTAGTAAATTTTTTATGTCCGCGGAGACATGGCGAACACATCAGGGGCACCTGTGCCCTAAACAAATACAGCATTTGACCCATCTCTTACTCCCCCACCCTCCCCAAGCACTCTTACACACCAACACACTCCCCAAAATTGTATTTTTCCCCCGTTCGTCGCCGCGCTGTCCGTGGTATGCAAGATGGCGGACGCATCAAAACAATACGACGCACCTCGCGCTTCAAGCCAGCCAATCAGCGAACATGTATGTCCACGGACCTGACGCAGGCCGATTAGCCAATCAGTGTCCTGTCCAGAGCGGACATAGATATCACAAATTTTTTCAGACCTACGTTATGGTCGTTTAAAAAAAAAAAACTACTGGACGGATTTCCACCAAATGCAATTTCAAAAGCACGCTTCGGGACCAAGCCGCTGCTCCTGCCACAAATTTGGTGCAAATCCGCCCAGCGGTTTGAGCTCTAGGCGTGAGCAAAGTTTTTTCCCCATTCACTCTATGGGAAAAAAATACATTTTGGGACCCCCCCTTATAACTCCCCCCCCCACACCAAACCTCACTAAACTTTACAATAAAATACAGAGTGGGCCACATATTTTTTTTTGCAATGTTTGGTGAGAATTCATCCAGGGAGAGCGAAGTTATAAGCCACCCAAAAAGTGCTCTTCCTATGGGATTAGCAACTTAACCATAACGACACGGCCACTACCGTGGGCCGTGTAATTGAAAGGATTCCATAATAAAAGATATAGGTCTTCACGATCCTTATTTAATAGCAATGCATTCTCATGTTTTGATAATATTTGCATCTCTACTATGCAGCCTTCCGTAATGGGCTTTTTCCTAGTTTTCCAAACCCTAAGAATTAAGTTCACAGCAACCATCAAAGCTTCACCAATCCATGCACCATATTCTTTTGCAGTTGAGCATCTCCCACTACGTAACAATAAGATCATATGTGCAGCTGACTTAGGAAGTGTTACATTTAGAACCATGTCTTTTCTATCTAAAACCTCCTTCCAATAGGTATGTACACGAGAACAAATCCAGAGTAAGTGTAGCAATGTTCCCCTGTCCTTTCCACAGCCCAAACACACATCATTATCCAGCTGCTAAGTTTGATCATTTTTTCTGAAGTCCAATAAAGTCTCCCAACAACCTTTTGTCTTATTAATCGCATACATCTTTGCATTAGGGCCCACTCTGAGTAATTCCTTCCATTTTTCCTCAGTTATTTCCAGATTAATGTCATTCGACCAGACTTCGTTCAATTTTATCCAGGACCTTACATAATCAGACCGCAGAAACATAAAAGGCATATAGGTAGATACCCCATGTTCCATCCCATCAAATCATTTACACATTTCTGGTCTGTGTTCTAACTCTTTATTAAGCATATCAATTCTATGATTTAGCAAAGATCGCAACTCTATATAGCGGCTTAATTCTCTCCTATTTAAACCAGATTTACATTGCAATTCTTCAAAACTTAGTATCCTATGTCCTTCTAAAATATCCCTCATTCTTAGAATACCCTTTATTGTATCCAACTATGCCAATTTAGGCTTCTGATTTGTAACTGAAGTGCCTGATTACGCCAAATTGAAGCATCATAATTTATCCAGATATGTTGATCATTCTCTTTAAACCATGTTACCAAAGCTTTCTTAGTTGCCACTATTGTCTGTAATATCATATTCTGCCCCCCAGGTACTTTGTCCATTGTATAGAAACTGTCCAAAGCAGAAGGTTTACAAACATCCCTTTCTAGTTTTAACCATATCAGACTAATTATATCCTCTTTATTAAAATAATGTGATGCTTTCTTTAGAAGGGAACCTCTGTATCCAAATCTGGGTATCCAACTCCCCTCTCCTGGACTACACGTAATAAGATAGATCTCGGAATACGTGGCCGTTCACCAATCCCCCATAAAAAAATTATGAAAAACCTTTTCAATTTTCTGTGAAGCTTTCTTTGAAATTAGCAGAGGGAGTGATTGTATTATATATAAAACTTTTGGCAACAGAACCACTTTTATTGCATTTATCTTAGCCCATAAATTCAAAGTTAGCCTTTCCCATTTCCTTGTATTATTTAAACGTTCCTCTATTATTTTATAAACATTTAATTGAGCAGATGAAGACTCCCCTAATATGCATCCCTAAGTATTTCACTCCATTCGGGGACCATGCACAATTCCAAGATTCCAACACATCTTTTTCACATACAGACGAAAGAGGAAACATTTCTATTTTATTAATTAATTTTATGTTCTGACAGTTTCCCTACTTCTACAAACATTGTTTTCAGAATGGAGCCACACTCTGAAGGATTCGAAAGAAGTATTGTCATGTCATCTCCATACGCTACTATCTTCAGTTCCGTATCTCCTATTCGGATTCCATGTATTCCTCCACATTGCCTGGTATACACTGCCAATGGTTCCAGGGTTAAGTTAAATAAGAAAATTGATAACGGGCATCCTTGCCTTGTACCCTTTGATCATGGAAATGAGTTTGATATTAAACCATTAACTTGTACTTTTGCTGATATTTCCCAATGCATACAATTTACTGCCTTTATAAAAACTGGACCAAATCCCATTTTCTTTCACGTATATTCTAAAAATGTCCAGTTGACTATCAAAAGCCTTCTCTGCATCAATAAAGGCTAACGCTGAATCGACATCTTATTGTAATGTATTCTCAACACATCCAAAAGTGTTCTAATGATATCATAGCCTAATCTCCCAGATGTAAAACCTACTTGAAACTTCTCAATTAGGCTTCCCAGGTATCCATACAGTCTATTAGCCCATATTTTGGTAAATATCTTTAAATCTACATTTAACAGTGATATTGGTCTTTAATTACTGCACTGTCGATTCTGGTTTGGAAATTAGAATAATTAAGGCTTCCTTCATTAAAAAATGGTTCAACAGTTCACATAAGATTGGTGATAGTTGAGTAGCAAAAAGTTTATAAAAATTAGGAATTAATCCATCAGGCCCTGGTGATTTCCCACTATTGAGTTGTTGTACTGCCTCCACTGTGATCCTGGAAACGCATTGGCGGGACTGGGCCTCCATATCCTTGTCCTTTATTGCTTTATCATGTATGTTCTGTCTTGTTTTCCGCGCAGGAGTTCATGTGGGACTCCTGGCGGTGCAGCTCTTCCTCCTTTTGGTCATGGTGAACAGACCCATGGGATACCCTTATGGCACACGCAGGTGGGAGTACAACCCTGTACTCCTAGTGTATTTTTTGGGAACTGTGTGTGGCCCACAGAGCAGGGTATGGGCTGGTGGCAGCTCCATGCTGAATTTGACAGGTGCTCTGAGAATCCTCAATTTTGGCGTACCCAGGCCCTGCCATTAGAATCAGTTGATTCCTGATAGGAAACAAGATGCCCCCTATAGCTTCTTGCTTTCTATCGCCTGTTACCGTGTTTTCTCGAAGTCCCGGGAAGCCCTGACTCTGTCCCTTCCCCCTGACTGGCTGTTGGGTGGAAGTTCCATATATGGTATTGTGGGGAAGTCCAGGCCAGACCGGCTGGAGCCTTCCCAATAACTGTATGTTGTGGGAACGCCCGTAGGGTGGGACCTGGGTGAATGGAGTGTGTGACGAATATGCATTTCATGTTATGGGTGTCTAGTGTCTGGTGGTTGACACAATGGCTGAGACAGCCCGGCCCGAAACTGGTATGAATGCTGTGTGGAGTGCTGAATGGCAGAGTGCTTGTCCGAATCCACATTCCGTGTTGCAAGTGTCTGGACGGAGAAGAATGGTCTGAATGCTCGGTGAGCCCGATTGGCTGCCTGACTGCCTGAATGCTCTTCTGAATGATAGGTTGCCCGAGTGTGACCCAGCAGAGTGAATGGGAGATCAACAGTATATCTGACGGCCTCTCACTGATGGAAATCGTTCAGAAGCTGAAGTTGATACTTGATGCTTAACTTTGACGCCTACTGGAAGAAGAAGAATTGCTACTGCTGTCCTTCGCTAATCTGAAAGCTGAGTGACTGTCAGGGATCTGATCCAAGAGAGGACCTGGCTAGGAGACCTCATCCCGAGCAACGAGGGACCATTGTGCACCAACTGATCTTTGCCAAAGCTCCCTGGATGTCACACCATCAAAAGGCTGCCGACCGGAGACGGGGCCCGCGCGGAATCATAAAGTCAAGCGTCCGGACATTGAAGTCCATCACCGTCGACGACCACCGTTGCCGCCCGGAGCCGCAATGCTCCTTTGCCTAAGAACATTGAAACAAGGACTTCCTTGCTCATCGTCGACTGCTTTCGTCCTGCCGGATAAAGTCAAGGCTGCTGACGACCAAGGAGAATCCTCCGGTGGGTTTCCCGCCACTCGAAGACCGCAGAGACGGTGACGCCTCGACGCCCTTGCTGGGCCAAAGTTCTTCATTGACTCTTTGTGGCAACAAACACTCGTCATTGAGGTGCTCCGCACGCCTCAGCTTGCAGGATATTTTCAACCGATCGTCAACGAGCACCGCAAGAACCGAAGCTGCTGCCACAATGACAGTGTTCACCCTGTTCTTCACCGACTCTCGACGACCCGTGGCTCCTGCCTTAAAGGGAGTGCAATCAAGAAGGGCCTGTCGACACCATGGAACCTTTTAGAAAGACTCAAGACTACATTGAGCATAATTGGACTGGGCTTGTCAAATACGCTTTATTTACAGGTTGTCCAAGTGGGGGGGGGTCCTCGCCCAGAACTAGATGGGGGACTGTTCTGCCATTGCTTGCCTTAACTTGCCTTCTTTCTGTGTCTATGGTTGATTCATCTAATCTGATTCGTATGCCATTTTTAACTGTTAGCAGTTGATGCATTTCAAAGGAATCGTTAGTTAAGAGTGGTACCATGTAGACCTGTATATATTTGCCATTATAGTATTGCCAGAGTACAAAGTGAGTTATTGTGATTGTGTATATAACCTTGAACCTTATTTATAGAAAGACTCTGTTTTCACTAACATAGTGTGTGGACATTCCTGTGTGGGTGCTTGGGGACTAGACTGTACTTAAGAACCAGCCTGCATCACCTCCTGAGAGCTAAGCCTCGATTGCTCGTCGATTGCTACCAACAATGAGCACCTTTGCTGGGGTGTTTGTACTTCTGCTCATATATAGAGCATAAGTACAGATAACCCCCAACCAGTCTTTACACTCCTGTAACTCACTGACCTCAATATCAGCTACAATTTTAGTTTTCCCTTCCGATGGGAGCATTGGGAGTTCAACCTTACTGAAAAAGTTACCACGATCCGTATTACTTGGAAATATGTCTTCTGTATATAGTCCTGAATAAACATCCCTATTTATTTTAGTTGGACATGTATCTGTTTCTGAAACATGTTGTGGAAAGTGCCAGGGTGAGACCATTCTCAGCTGCAGAATGAAATACCATTCAAATACCACACTAAACCCATAACCACAATAGAGCTAACAATAAAACCAGTTATAGAACCATGCTTTAAATTATTGCTTTCTATTACACATTACACTATGGTTCAAATGGATTGTGTCCTCCAACGTATTCCTTATCTAGGACATGTAATGTTCAGAGCTGTGCTGCTTCAGAAATGTTTTCGGCAGAGGGCTTCCTTGCGTCGATGGCGTCGGGTTGATGTCCCTTGGAGGCCTCCGTCGAAGGTGACATCATTGAATGTTTTAAGTAGCATGCATGGCGTCCGTAGCCTCAGTTCTGTTTGTTCTGCAAACGTGTTTGCTTTGAGAACTCGGCGCGCCTGGTGTCTTCTACTTGGTATTATGCGATTATGTATTCTTCTTCCACCCCGACGACCCCATGGTCTGGCTTCAAGAAACGTCGGGACTGTGGGTCCTAGATGTCCATCACGGACCCGCATCCTATCTGCTTGTGGTGCCTGGACGAGGACCACGCTACGGACGTCTGCTCGAAGTGCCAGTCGTTGACTGCCAAGGCCTTGCGGGAGCGTAAGGGAAATTGAAGGTAGGCCATGTTTCCAAGCCCCGTAAATCCAAATATACTGGTATGTCGACCGATGAGTCGAGAGAGTCTCCTTGTCGGAAGACGTCCAGGAGATCTAGGTCCCGGAATGGTTTGCGCCACTCTTCCTCTTCGTTAAGGCGGTCTCGGAATCAGCGTCACCGTTCGCCTTCTCCGTCCTCGTCGGTTGACGACTACCCCAAGAAAATGTCATGCTCCACTAAATCCTCTACCACCGAGGAACGGGAGTCTTTTCGGGAGTAAATGTTAAAGATATTTCAAGCTCACGGCACAGTTCTGTCCGCGCTTTCGGTTGAAGACGGCATGGAACGGTCTCAGTCCGACGCTCGTGCGCCCTCGGGCCCGGGTAGTCGGCACAATAAACATTGTGAGCCATCGAGGTCCCGTTCAAATAAGGCATCAGGGGATGGCCAAAGACGTGCCAGGTCCAGGTTGCGGTCTTCGTCTCCAACGAAACCGTCGATGCCTGTGACGATGTCGAAGAAGGTGTCGACACCATCAGCGCTGTGTCCGTCAAGGGAGCCTATCGGGTCTTTACCCCCGATCAGGCCTTCAAAGCCTTCAGCGCCTTTGTCGACACGGACGCCGTTGGAACTGTCGACGCCATTGGCGCCTATTGTGCAAAATTTACTGGTGGAAGCCCCTGTGGCCGTTGCCCCTCCTAGGAAGGCTGCTGCTAAGTCTGTGAAGCCTGTGCCTGATAAGAGGTGTACTCCTCTCCCTAGGAAGGAGTTTTTTCAGTAGAAGAGGGGTCTGAGGAGGAGGATGTGCCCTTTGGTTTTCCTTATGGAACGCCTGGTGCTCCAGAGCGTCTCATTTCCGACGAAAGTTGGATTGAGGATCTGCATTAATGCTTGCATGATGCCAGTGGCCTAGACACGTCTCCTGAGATGGAGTTTGGTAAGCCCGAGCCTGGTGATCATGCTGAATCTTCCCATCAGTGACTGATGTTGAAGGTTGTATAGTACCTGGGTTGGTCCAGGCCTCCGGTTGCTTATGATCAGGATGACCTTAACGACATCTTGGATCAGGGTCCGTACACTGACCCGTGTTGCCATTTCATGTGGCTCTGCAAAAGAGGGCGGCTGCTACTTGGAATGCCCCGGAGTCTATTCCGGCGGTTAACAAGTCATTATCAAAGAAATACCGCCCATCCAGTAGCGACCCCGGCTACCTGTCCACGCACCCTACTCCCGAGAGTTTGGTGGTCCAGGCGGCTATGCCCACCTAGAAGCAGGCAGCGTACCCTACCATCCCTCCTGATAGGCATGATAAACGCATGGAAGGATGGGCGCGCAAGGTATTTTTTGGTAACATCTGACATATTCCCCGAAAACTGGGACCACTGAGTCCCGAGGGCCCATTGAAGGGATCTCATTCTCAATTTGGCGTCTAGCACCAGAAAAATGCAGGATGCCATGAGGCTGAGCAACATTAGAAAATTGAAGGCCGGCAGATGCTGGGCATATTGAAACTGCAGAATGTGCTGAGCTCTCACCTCAGGAGGCGAGGCTTTCCCCGAGAAAGTATCCAGAACTGCTTCGATGAATTGGAGTCTTTGGTATGGTATCATATGAGACTTCTTGTAATCAAGAGAGAAGCCCAGTCTGTGTAGGAAGTAGCAGGTAATCCTCAGATGTTCCTGGGCCTGCTCAGGTGAACATGCCCTGATTAACCAATCATCAAGATAGTGGTAGACGTGAATTCCCCCTCTACTGAGACTTGCTGCCACAACCGCGATCAGTTTGGTGAAAACCCTTGGGCCAAGGTGAGCCGAATGGCAGAATACGAAATTGAAAATGAGAACTGCCAACCGCGAACCTCAGGTACTTTCTATGCTTCAGATGGATTGGCACATGAAAGTAAGCATCCTGAAGATCCAATTATACCAACCAGACTTGGAGTTGGAGAGCCTGAAGGATCTGAGAAATTGTTACCATATTGAACCTGTCCTTCCTGAGGAATTTGTTCAAATTTCTTAAGTCCAAGATGGGTCTCAATCCTCCTGGGTCTCAATCCTCCGTCCTTCTTGGGAATGAGAAAGTAAGGGGAACACCAACCCTTGGTACTCTCCGCTATAGGTACATGTTCTATTGCACCTTTCTCTTGCACCTTTCTCTAGCAGGGTTAAAATTATCTGTACAAGGAGCGGATGCAGAATTTTTACAGTTGTATCCCGGTGAATGATCTTGAGGCCTTTTCTGAAAAGGAAGGCAGTAACCCAGGGCTACTGTTTCCAGTGCCCAAGCATCTGAAATAATGCCCTGCCCTTCGTTCAGACGCAGAGAGATTCTGCCTCCCTCCGGGGTCTTGTGGGTCAAGATCTTAGAGTGGCTGCAGCAGCAGCTGAGGGGACAGCTGCCGCTGCTGGGGCTGATCTAGCATTCTTTCCTCGTCCACCATAAGGGAATCCTTTTTGTCCTCTTTGACTAGCCTGCCCTCTTCCCCTTCCAAATGAGGAATAGAAACAAAAAGGAAGACCCCGCCAGGAAGATGAGCCTGAGTAGGAGTGTTGCTGAGGTTGTCGTATGGAGGCGCTAAGTGACTTAGCCGCCGCCTTAGAGATCTGCAGCTTCTCTAGACTCATCTACCTTGCTGCCGAAAAACCTCAAGCCGCCAAAGGGCATATTGAGTAGCCTGGCCTGCGCATCCGGTGCAAAGCCAGACTTTCTCAGCCACGCAAACCTGCATAGCACAGTGCTAGAAGCCATGGACCTGCTGATGCGGTCAGCAGTGTCCCGTCCTGACTGGAGACATTCTCCCATTGCCTCCTTTCCATCCTTCACAATAGCCAGGAAGCCGTCTCGTTCCTCGCCTTATGGAATGTGCTGAGCTGCCATGATAACAGTCCAACAGGGTGTAGGTAAACCTCGAAAGGGTACAAGTAACATTGGTTGACTTTAAAGCCATACTGCTTAAAGAATAAGGAACAAGTTACTTACCTGTAACTGTTGTTCTCCAGCATGGGTCTGGCATGGATTCACATGCTCATGAATATTCCCTGTTGTCAGGCTAGGAATCCTCGGTAAAATACAAAAAATCTGTTTCAGTTTCGTTTCTGAACGATCTTTCTCCTAATTACCAATCACTGGTCTCTGGGTCACACTGCCCCAGTCAATGACTGCTCTCTACACAAGCCCCTCCTCTGGCAGCCATCTTCAGATTTGGTAGCACATACAGTAGCAGTAGGACCAAGAGAAGAACCACAGAGGGGTAGGTGGGAGGGTTAGCATGTGAATCCATGCCAGACCCATGCTGGAGAACAACAGTTAAAGGTAAGTAACTTGTTCATTCTCCAGCATGGGGTCTGGCATGGATTCACATGCTCATGAATACAAGAATACAGAGCAGTACACACAATGCACAACCCCGGGGGGAGGCAAGGCTCAACAATAAGCAATTCAACAACTCAACATTAAGCATCTCTTACCTCCTCACCAGGCTCACCTTCAAGCGAACAGGTTGCGCAGCACTGCTTGGCCGACTCTGCACTCCTCCCTGGAGTCCCGGTCGACGCAGTAGAATCTCAAAGGTGTGCGTCGACCTCCACATAGCAGCCCTGCAGATGTCCAGCAGGGGCACACCAGACAGGAACGCCGTAGTAGCAGCAATCGCTCTGGTCAAATAGGCTCTCGGACGGCCTGGCCACGGTCGGTTTGCCAACAGGGGACAGTCCATGATGCAGCCAGAGAGCGATCTGGAAATGGAAGCCTTGGAGCGGGCCTTCCCTTGGTTCACAGGGCCAAAGTTCACAAACAGCTGTGATGTCTTCCGAAAACTCTTCGTGCAGTCAACGTAGAACTACAGCGCTCTAGCCACATCCAGCGAGTGCAAAGTCCTCTCAGCCGGTGACGAAGGCGACGGGAAGAAAACAGGCAACACCAAGGGATCGTTGAGATGGAAGTCCGACGGCACCTTGGGCATAAAGGAGGGGTGCGTCCTCAGCACTCGTCTCGTGGAATGTCAAGTAAGGGGGTTTACAGGAGAGAGCCTGGATCTCTCCCACCCATCGTGCAGAGCATTGGCCACAAAAAAAGCCATCTTCCACAATAGAAATTACAGCGGAGCCGAATGCAAAGGCTTGAAAGGCAGACTCATGACCCTGGTCAGCACCACGTTGAGCTC
The DNA here is from genome assembly GCF_040938575.1 of Ambystoma mexicanum. NCBI lineage: Eukaryota > Metazoa > Chordata > Amphibia > Caudata > Ambystomatidae > Ambystoma > Ambystoma mexicanum. The sequence continues at coordinate 193,084,608 of NC_090935.1, read as the reverse complement.
CCATGCCGGGGCCGGAGCCTTCACTGGCGGGACCCAGCGGAGCAGTCCTTTCATGAACTCCTTTACCAGGCGGTGGGACCACATCGATGACCACCCCGGAGTTCTGGTGTAGCGGGAGATAGCCGCCAGATGAATTTCGATGGAGGCATATGCCAGCCCTACCTTAGCCAGCGACAGCAAATACAGCAGAACTTGAGAGGCCATAATCCGTAGAGGGATGATCTTCTGTGCACAGCACCAGACAGAGAACATCTTCCATTTATGTCCATAGCACTTGAGAATCGAGGAAGCCCTGGCCTTGGCAAATAACTCCTTGCAGTCCGCCGGGATATCGTAGCCTCCAAACTCTAGTGCTGCAGGAGCCCGGCCTGCAGGTTCAGCGATCCTGGATCAAGATGCAGGATCGTACCTCCTTCCCTGGCGAGAAGATCCCCGTCCGTCGACAGTTTGAATGGAGGGGACGCTGACATGTCTATGAGGTCCGGGAACCACATCTGTCTCGGCCACGCCGGTGCGACGAGAATCATCCTGCACCTGGACCACCTGAGTTGACTGATGAGTCGCAGAAGCAACATCAACAGTGGGAATGCATAGGGGAACAGGCCGTCCCAGGGGAAGGAGAATGCATCCCCCATGCTCCCCGGCTGGGGAAACCTGCTGGCGAACTACCGACACTTGGTGTTCGCCGTTGTCGCGAACAGTTTGATCTGGGGATTGTGCCACCGTATGAATAGGAGATCTAGCTGATCCTGCCAAAGCTCCCACTCGTGGCAAGAGCGCAGTTCCCTGCTGAGTGAGTCAGCGACAAGGTTCTTCACTCCTGCCAGGTAAAAGGGTATCAGGAACATCCCTTGGGCGACGGCCCAGTGCCACAGATATTTGCGCTTCTTTGGAGAGAGCCGGGGATCTGGTGCCCCCCTGCTTCCGGATGTAGAACATCGTGCTGATGTTGGCAGTAAAGACCCGTACCACCTTGCCCTTGAGGGACGGAAGGAAGGACCTGAAAGCCCAGAATACGGCCCGAGCTCCAGGACGTTGATGTGTAGCTCCCTCTCCTCTGGGAGCCAAAGGCCTCTTGCGTGGAGATCTCTGGTGTGCGTGCCCCATCCCTCCAGGGAGGCGCCTGTTGGCACCGTTTCCTGATGCACAGGGGTCTGGAAGTCCATGCCCGCCGAGAGATGCGCACGGGTGCCCCACCACCGGATCGCTTGTCGGAAAGTCTTGTTGAGGGTGATCTGGTCTTCGAAGCTTCCCGCCACTTCTAACCAATGGGCGTCTAGGAACTCCTGCAGCGGCCGCATCCGCAACCTCCACAGCCGTATGAGGTATATGCATGATGACATCATGCCGAGCAGGGACTCACAGATGGACCTCACCCTGGCAACTTTCATGGTCAACAGCCATTGTACCTTGACCAGGATGGCCTTTATCCTCTCCTCCGACGGTGAAGCCAGCCGTGTCACCGTGGTGAGCCTGGCTCCCAGGAACAGGGCATCCTGCGATGGCACCAAGCAGGACTTCGCATAGTTTATCGAGAACCCCAGTTCCGTGAGCAGGTGGACGGTCCTCGCTGTGTGGTCGACACTGTGTTCCCTTGGCTTCGCTCGGATGAGCCAATGGTCCGTGGATAGACGTGGATCCCCTGCAGGCGCAGCCGCGCCACCACCGGTGCCAGGCACTTGGTCAAGACCCTTGACGCCAACTTCAAACCGAAGGGCAGTGCCTTGAACTGATAGTGCCGCCCTTGGACCACGAAGCGCAGACATTTTCGATGTCCCTTGCATATGGGGATGTGGAAGTATGCATCCTCCAGGTCCAGCAACGACAGTCCACCTCTTCCAGATGTCTCAGCATGTGCTGAAGGGTGACCATCCGGAATTTCTGGGATTTTATTTATTTGTTGAAGCGCCGGATATCTAGCATGGGCTGCAAGCCGCCGGTCTTCTTTCAGACGAGGAAGTACCGCAAATATATTCCGGAGCACAGGAGCCTCTTCCGGACGAGCTCTATCGTGCCCTTTTCCAGCATTGCTCATACCTCCAGAAGTAGCTGTGGAATGCGGTTTTCTTTCCTGGCCACCAGTGGAAAATGGGGACACTTCCTTTGGTACTCCACAGTGTGTCCGTGGGCAAGGGCATCCAGCACCGAACGGTCGGTGGAGATGGATTTCCACACGCCAATGAAGTTCGTCAGCCGGCCTCCCACCGGGGTGCTCGGGTGGGGGCCTAAAGTCCCGGCCGGTTCAGTTCTGCTTCTCCGAGGCCTTGCCAGCTTGGGCCCCTTGGCGGCGGCGACGACAATGTCCACCAGCCTTGCTGCGGCCCCTGTAGGCTTCCTGCGACGAACGGGCCGCGAGATGGTATGACGAAGAGCTGCCGCCGAATCCTTTGGAGGCACCTTGAGACTTGCCTCCGGAGGTGTTAGGCAGAATCCTGTGCAGTGCCCTTGGGGACCACTACACACAATTAAGACTACAGGTGGCAATACAAGTTTTACCTTTGGTACAAGCCTGTACTCCTATGTCAGAGTGGTAGCAGTGGCGGAGCAGCCAGGCCTATCTCAAGGGTATTTTAGCAGTAGTAGAGATTACACAAAGGGACCACAATTACTGTGACTCAGGCAAACACTGACTCAAGGTTTCAGGTAGAAAAATACATTTATTTTTAAACCATTCGTTATGAACACAACACTTCTATTAAACTTCACTAAAAACCACACGTTAAATAGTAAGTCTCAAGGTAAGTACCCTGTGTTTGAATGAACCGGTGTTAGGAACAAAACACGTTACCGCGAATACGATTGCGATCACCTTTTGACAGTTCGGTCTACTAAATAAACGTATATCCGTGACATGAAATGCTACCGGGGCAAAAACACACTTAGCGCCTGAGATACCCAGATGGAGTTGGAGGCAAAAACCACAGGCAATATTTTGGTTAGGCAGGCAGAATCAAGAAACACTCAGAGACAGGAGTTCAAAAGTCAAAGGGCCGGAGCCAGGGTCGAAAGACACCACGGCCTGTTGCCGAAGATCCCACAATCAGACAGTTCACGATTCGACGTAGCCAAAAGTACTTCGATATTGTCAATGTTCGGAAGCAAAAGTTATAAGTTGGGAAGAAAAGGGCAAACCTTGGAAATGAAGAAAAAGGGATTCACCCAATTTCCTCAAGAAGAACACAGTACCTTGTTCGAGTGGTGCAGCTGGTGCCCTGCAGTTGTTCCTGTTGGTTTCCCGCAGACCCACGATTCCTGGAGCTTCGGTGTGAAGGAGGACGTCTGAAGGGGGTCTGCACCACACAGGGATGAAGCCGGTAGCAGCGATGAGGAATAAAAGGGGTGCTCTTTAAAAACAGGAGAGGCTCTTCAGGTGGCTATCCGGACCACTACAGCAGCATGCAGCGATTTCGACCAAGGAAGAGGATCCTCTGGCTGTACAACATGAGCTGGTTATCCCCACCAAGCTCAAGGGAAGAAGACTCCGGACTGGATCTTCTCTAAGTCGTTGAAGGGAAGATAGCTCAGGACTGCAGCAGGGCTTCACCAGGACAGGGTAGTTGCAGCAGCCGTCGTTCACTCTGCTTCTCTTCGGTTCCTTGTAGTTCCAGTGGCGACTCTCTGACTTCTAGCCCAAGACACCTGCTTTTTATGCGAAAAAAACCCATTCACACAGCCTGGCTGTCAATCACCCAGCAGCGGGGTTGTCCAGCCCGGACAACTACCCTGGTCATTCATGACAAAGTGCGACTTGGGTTTCCTAGGATACACTGTGCAGGGGGTGACTACAGCCCTGCCTCACATTCAGCCCACCTAGACACCCAGGCGCCTTGAGGAGGGCTTCTGAGCAGAAGCCCGCCAAAAGACAGTGAACAAAGAAGGTGAACCTAGTTTGCCGCGCAAAGTAAAACACAAGAAGGACTTTAACGAAAAGAAATGGCGAATAAACCCAACCGGAGCCAAAAGTAAGATGATTTGGTCAAGCGGGTTTATGTTCGAGGCTAATATAATAGCCAAGAACAGTACCACGTTTATCTAATATATTCGGGGTAGAAAAGGTAGGGTAGATACCACTGCCACCAGCCAAGTCTAAATGTTAAAAGAGCGAAACAATGCTCTAGGAGGTACAGATAAAAGGGGATAGAAATTAACCCTTTCCAGTACTATATGGAAGATGGGGTGTATTGGATCTGTGGTAGAGTGACTAAGTAAAGTTAATAGTAACTTTACCCTTTTCTGGGGGACGGTAGTCTCCTCAGAAATGGGGTCGAGGGAAGTCTCAAAGACAACCCTGTGCCACAGCACTGAAGGTGCTGTGTGACACACAAAAAGAAGGGGGCTACTGAAGTGGTGTAACTTCAGAGTCCACAATCACAAAACAGATAGAAACACAAAGCAAAACACAGGTAAGAGTGGGGGAAAAGCTCTCACTCTTGCCAAGTGGAAAAAAATAAAGTCCGAAAGTCCAGCAAAGCCGCTGGGGGACTCACTAGGTGAGGGAAATCAGCCATAGATGAGAATTCTCCCTAACAGGAGGTCCGAAAGGATGGCCGTCGCTGATGGAGCACGCCGTCTTGGCCGATGGGCCTTCTCAGTGTACGCCTTGATGGCCTGCAGTGCAACTGCCTTGCTGAACAGGTTGTTCTGTCGAAAGGCATGTCCAGTACCCTGGTCTGTACGTCCTGATGGAAATCGGTGGCCCTGAGCCAACCGCGCCAGCGAAGGCAAACGCTGTTGCCCATCTGGCAAAACCAGTGTCGGCGATGTCCGTGGCTACCGTGATGGTGTGGTCAGAAGCCACTTCACCATGCTGCAGTATTTCGAGGGCCTCCGCTCTCTTGACATCCGGGAGGAAGTCCAGGAGGGGGACGATTTTAAACCACAGCTCCCTATCGTAGCGGGCCACGATAGCGAGAGCATTGGCCGCCTTTGCTGCTGCCGACGAGATGACCCGACGTCCCATCGCGTCCAGCTTCTTCCCCTCGCCATCGGGCGGGGAAGTGGAAGTCGATGCCGTCGCCCCTGCCGATTTCTTCTTGGCCGCCGCAGAGACTACTGAGTTTCGGGGACGGCTAGACCCTAAGGCATATAGAAGCAGAATCAGGGACCAGGTACTTCTTCTCGTACCGGTCTCCCTTCACAGGGGCCGTGGACGGGTTCTTCAGAAGGGACAGTCCCTCGTCCCAGATGTCCAACAGCGAGACTGAGAGTACGGTCTTCCTCTTGGCCTCTCTTCGTTGATAAAGGGATCCCCCCTCCTGCTCTTCAGGGCATAGTTGGAAGAGTTCCGAGGCCCTGGCGATCATGGCGTGAAACAAGCCAATTTCGTTGGGAGGAGAAGACAGGGGAGGGGGCGATGGGAGATCCATTCCGTCGTCGCCACCTCCGTCATCCGTCCCTGTCGTCTCAGTCTCCATCTTTTCCCTCAGTGGAGGGGATGGAGGTGAAGGATGGAAGGGTGAAGGCAGGTGGACTCGCCTCTGCTTGTTCGGGGGGGGGGTTCCCCGACGGTCCAGGCGCCACTGGATCATCCGCCAGAGCTAAGGGAAACCTTGTCCTTATCTCTGTGCACATGGTGTGCAGCGCCATCAAGATGTCTTCCGACATGTCCGGCGGTGGTGGCATTGGTTGCGATGGGAGCGTCGGCAGAGGCGTGGCATCCTCCGGTTCCTCATCAACCTGCCATTCTTCGTCGGCTCCACCCTCGCTCTCCACGTCCGCCTCATCGGGATCCTTCCCGAAGGCCCTGACCTCTTCGAACCTCTTGTCCAGGACTGACTTAATGACAAGACAGTTCTTCCTTGGAGGAGGTATCCGAGTCCACTAGGACTACCGCGCCCCACCTCCTTCACGGCCCGGGGCTCCACGGGGGTCTTTTCGATCGGTTGGAAAGATGATTCTATCCAGGATGGCAGGGAAGCTCTAGCGCTGGAGGTCGTCTCTACTGGGGTCGCTTCAGCAGGCTTCGCCAGGGATGCCACGACTCCCTCAATGAAGGCCTTAGCCGGGTGAATCGGGCCTTCATGACCTGAGGCACGTCTGAGACCTTCATAATGGGGGGAGGATCACTGCCTTGCTCCCCCTTGGCTTTCTCCATCTGGACCGGCCGGGGCTTCCCCCGAAGCTTACCCGGGTTCTCCGACTTCCTTTTCACCGAGTGTTACACTCACCTGGCTCCCACAGGGGCGCCGATCTGAACTGGACAACTGCAGTCTCCACCAATGTGATGCGTAGTGCCGAAATGACAGACTGGACTGGCCCACCTACCTTTGTTTGCTTGGCCCGAAGGAGTATTCTTCTGCAAATGGAGAAAGGGAATTAACCACCCGTGGAGTTCAGCGTTAACCCCCACCCCAGCTGTTCTCCCCACTGATCACCTTTAATGTCCCCTCTTATAGTCTCACCTGATGGTTTGGAGAGATGAGCTCTCCATCCTGCATTGAGCGCAGGGGCGAGTAGATAACCAGTTGCTTCACTGGTTCGAAGGAATAGGCGAGTTCCAGAACAATATTGACTCTGAGATTTCCGGCAAGACGCCGTAGGTATATAGTTCGTAAGAGTTCAAATGTCTGACTTTCACTCTTGTCCGATTCCTTGCAGGTTGCAGCTTGACCCTAGCGAAGAGTTCCTCATGGCAACCGGTAACATTCAGGTAAGGATTTGTATTATCCAACACAGTTCGATAAAATAATGTCAGTATGTAACCCGTTGCTTTCTCCCTTATTCAGGTGCTGAGAGAAATTATGAAGTCTCAGGGAATAATGCCTCCGGCGGTAAAATTAGGTAAGTCTATTGTGGTGAGGAGGATTCCCCTTGTTTGTCCCTTTGTTTCACCTTGATGTCCTTTTGTTTCCCCTTAGGGGCCGGGGTACGGCGAAGATGCGGTGGAGGCTGCGCCGACCCGTGAAGAGGAATAGTACCCCCGGCGGTAAAATCAGGTAAGTCTATGGGGGGTAACTAATATTGCCTCTGTTTATTCCCTTGGCTCACCTTGCTGTTCTTGTGTTCCCCTTAGGTGCCGGAGTGCGGCGGGAACATGCAGAAGGATGCGGTGAATAGTGAAGATGCTGCGAAGGCCTGTGAGTTCAGCGCGGCGCTGCAGCAGGCGAGGCGACGCGCATAAAATAACTTCTTTCTTCCAGCTCGAAGGCGCAGTGGATCGGGAATTCAGGTAAGGATCAAAGGTATTGCTCTTGTTCTAACCTTTTCTCCTTCTTCCTCCTTTTTATAGGAGCTCCAGACTCGAGGCGGGCGTGGCAGAAGACTGGATGCAGACTTGTAGGCACGGTGAGCGTTACGCTGCTGGATGCAGAACGCAAAGCGTGTGCTGCTCATCGGGCGTGGTTTAAATAGCCTCCAAAGTAGTCCCAGGTAAGTATTCCTCCCCGACCCGAGTAAAATATAGTCACTAGGTAAAGTAGTCCCTTCCAAGCCTCTTTTGGCTTGGAGCTCTGCAGCATGGTCTGCATCAGGTAAGTTTGCAGCATGGTCTGCATCAGGTAAGTTTTAATCTATGAGCCTTGCGCCTATGGCGCCAGGACTGACTCTCCATATGAACCTGGCGCCATAGACGCCAGGACTGCACCCAAACGGCCCCTAGCAGGGGCTGTTGGGCTTGCTTGGAATAACTTGATGCCTGCTTCCGGGGCTGCTGGACTTGATCTGGATCCCCGGGGGTAGGCATCATGACACCGAGCCAGAGCGTTGGCTCGTAGTTGACGGCATTGGTGACGTTGCGCCCAGCCTGGCAGCCAAGGAGCCCGAACCAACGGCGCTCCCGGTGCCCGTGGACTCGCGGTGCTATGCCTTCTGTTGGGCCCCCATTGCCGAAGCACCCTCAAAGGTCTTAGAAGACCGCTCAGACTTCTACTCACCTGCTGCCGGGCTCTTTGCCTCCAGCCAGTCAGCGAGTTGTTTATGACGGTCCTTCCTGGTCCGGACGGACATGTTTTTGCAGAACGCACAGTGCTCCTCCACGTGCAACTTGTCGGAGTGCAGGCAGTAGAGGCACCGGGAGTGCTCATCCTCTTTGAAGATGTTCTGTAGTCCACATCCTGGGCAGATCCTTAACAGCTTGGATCCAACGGGCGTCGAGTCTCCTTTGTCCTGAGCCATGTCCACGTGGGGTAGGCCTCAAGGATCTTTCGGAATCCTCCAAGAAGTGAAATTCGATGAAAGATCGCCATTGAGGGGCGTAGAAAACTCTGAAACGGGTCCCCGTTAATCGGAAGATGAATCGGTGGAGCTTGAGGCTCGATTTGACCGAAAAAATAAGAGTAAAAAACGCAACACGCAGTAAAAGCTCGAGAGCTATAGCACGAGGACTCCCAACACTTGAACGTGCGGTAAAAATCTGAAGATGGATGCCAGAGGAGGGGCTTAAGTAGAGGGCATTCATTGGGTAGGGGCAGTATGACCCAGAGACCAGTGATTGGTTATTAGGATAAAGTTCAGAAATGAAACGGAAACTGATTTTTTTCTTTTACCGAGGATTCCCAGCCTGACGACGGGGAATATTCATGAGCATGTGAATCCATACCAGACCCCATGCTGGAGAAATCTTGCAAGCCCAGGTATCAATTCTCCTGTCATCCCTATCAGGGGGAATAGAGGGATAAGCAGACTGTCTGGTGGATGTAGCTGCTTGGACCACTAAGCTTTCAGGCGTAGGGTGCTTAGTTAAATAGTCTGGATCAGAGGATGAAAGTCTATTTTCTGGCAACATTTTTGTTTACCGCAGGTCCAGATTCTGGAGTTTCCCAGTTGGATGACCTTCCTTTGAAGGGCTGTATGAAAAGGCTGTATTGGATCCTTTTGAGGACCCTGGCTCAGAATATCTGTCATGTCATCTTGTTCAAAGGTAGGAGAATTCTTGCTCCAGCCCATGAACTCCACAACCCTATTCATAATATTCCTGTATGCTGAATCAGCATGATAAGCTGGGTCAGATTTGTCAAACTCCAAATCAGGCGAAGTGTCTATGCCACTAGCTGATTGGAGGCAGGCATAAAGATCAGACATCTTTGATTCTGGGTCAAACAGCTCCTCAGGAGCATTCTTTCTTCCATGTTTCAACCCAAATGGGGAAGAACCCTCCTCAGAGGATTGGTCCTCCTCATAAATAGAGGTCATAGACTTGAAAAGGTCTTTCCTTGGCAAATGGGTATAAACCTTACCCGTGGGTTGAGGCCATGAAGGCATCAGTATTGGTTTCGCCAATGGCATTGATGACGCTACAGGAATCTACACTGGCGTCGATGTTGCAGACGCTGGATTCGATAAAGTCAAAGGTGCCTTAGACAAAGGTGTCGTCAAGAATGGTGTTAACGAAACCTTCGACACTGGTGATGACGAAACCTTCGACACTGGTGTCAATGAAGGTTTGGAAACGGATGCCATTTTGTCCAGTGTTGCCTTCGATTTATACACCAATAGGTTTGTCGACCTGCTCTTTTTCTGAGGTATTGGAGAAGGTTCTCTAGACGGTACCCTCAATGATTTCTCGCCGGATTTAGAGCATTTAGTAGTCTCTGACCTTCCTCTGTCATCAAAGGATGAGCTGGGTCATGGTCTTCGCGTGACTTCTTCAAGGGGGTCAGGCCGCATTCTCGAAGATTTGCATCATTGAGGCTCTGAAAGCCTCCCATTTTCATGGGGAATCATGTTTAGTTGGACAAGTGATTACCCTAGTAGAGTCAGAAGATGAAGAAGAAGAGGGAGATCGGTGACGTCTCTTCTTTGCCTTTTTCAAAGACTCCCCACCACCAATTAACTGCATCGTTCCTTGAGAGATTTTACTGTCATGACCTGATAGGACACGCAGTCATCGGTCCGATGGGTGGGAGCCAGGCACCACAGGCAGACGTGATGGGGATTAGTGATGGACATTTTCTTCCTGCAATCCTGACATTTTCAGAAACCCGTTTTTGGGGTCGAAGGATTATAAGATGAACACATCTTGACGAAAAACTAAAGAGTCATTTCAAACACAAAGCAAAAGCTTTTGGAAAAACGAACTGCAGCCAACTGGTGCAGCTCGAGCTATTTGTACTATGGATGACGTTGACGCTATACGGCAGCCCTCGACGGATATCGGCACCACAACATCGAACACAGCGCCCTCTGGTGTGGAAATTATATTTTCCGAAGCAGCAAAACCGATGATACGAATATCACAGATGAGGAATACGTGGGAGGATACAATCCATTTGAAAATGTGTTTGATTCCTAAAAGCAAAACGTACACTACAAGGAATAGCAAAAGTACTGCCTTCTCTACACCATCTTCCAATAATAACGTTAGAACCTACAATCCCTCTTTTAGAAATATTAAGGGAATTGAATCTACCCTTAAAAATATAAAAAGTGGAAAAACCTATCTTTGCCAAACTGAACTACATGTCCCAGAACCCCAGACAGAGTAGAGGGCTGAAGAGGCACATAGAAGCAGAGGATGGGGAGACCACTGGGGGCGCAGGTGAAAATAGCCACGTAGTGTACGGCTCCTGATCCCTCCAGCGTAAATGTGATGAGATTGAGTACCCCCAGCCTCAAAAAAGGCTGGGGGTACTCAGCCAAAGTGAGTGAAGTGGTGGGTGAAAGGGAACTGCACATGGGAAGCCACAAGCAGTCATGGCAACAGACATGGCAACAGAGATTGGCAGTGGCGTTCGGCGAAGAAGGTGGAAAAGAGGCCTCCCGGCGGTGGCAAATGCGCAACGGCCCATGCCTTTGTAACCAGCTGGAGCTTGTTTGAGAGCAGAGGCGCGGCCCGGGGACTCCTCCAGGAGAGCGGAGGAGACGTGACCAGAAGTGCAACCCAATGGCAGAGGTGTGGGACGCGTGAGAGGGATGCCGAAAAGCAGAAGGCCCGGCACCCACGGAGAGATACAGATGGGCAGACCCGAGCACCGGAGAGGGAGGAGGAGCTGCTGCGGGAAGGAGAGGCCCACGAAGGAGGAAGGAGAGGTGGTGGTGAGGGAGAGAAGCCCAGGGGACAGGAGAAAGACTATACAGCCAGACAACCGTAGAATTGCCCCCCCCCCCCAATGTCCCCCAAGCCCCATAGTGGGCAGAAGGTAACCGGTAAGGAGGCCCGGCAGCGTGCAGAGAGGTGGCCAGGAGATCAAGGGATAGCCGGCCCCCTGGGAGGGGGGTTGTGCTAATCCATAACCACCAAAAGGGGTTGTGGCTGTGACGCACAGCTGTGTCCAGACCGCTAGCAGCGGCAAAGAGGAGCGAGCCCCAGTACGCTTCCAAACACAGCAGGAGGAGGGTAAAAATCTCGAAGAAAGGACAATAACGCCTTAAACACTTGAAAGCCCCCTCAGATGCCAGAGAATAAAGAGGGGAAGGATGACCCGTGCCCTCTGGATGCCCCCTCCTCCGGGAGGCTGGCCATCCCACACGAGTAGACAATTTGACAGATACTGAGCATAAGAGTAAGGCTGAACGATAGGAAGCGGCTGGGGCTGCCTGTTGAAGTGCCGTCCTGGCTCCTTGAGTCCCTGGATTGACTGAAAGGTAAATTAAGACCAGTGAAAGCTCCCATTTGGAGAGTGCATGTGCAGCCGGATCCGAGCATACCGGAAACAGACTTGGGCTTAGATTATTCAGCCCATATCCCTAAAAAAAAAAAAAAACATCTGCCATCTGATACTCTGATATACCCTGAATAAAGCAGAACCACAGAGGGAAAAAAGTGCACCCAGCAGAGAGTAAGGGGGAGCCGACCCGTACCAAAAGATTGAGATAAGGAGGGAATAGAACACACACTACATTGTTGCCCACCCACTGAGCCAGACCCTGGGCCCCCCACAGCGGCAGGACAAGAAGAGCAGAGTGCGCACCTGCAGACAGGACAGCAGTAGTAGCCATGGACACCGTGTGCAGAAAAGGAATATTACAGAGGAGGTGAAGAGTAGAGGGGTTCGCGGTCGGACACCTGGACAGTGGAACCAGAAGGCAGAGTCAACAGGGGAGGCTGGACACATAGAGGGAGGGGGGAAAGACGAAGACAAAAGGAAGGAAGGATGAAAGAAAGAAAAGAAAGAAATAGGAGAAGAGTATTAGAGAAAGCCTTGCAGGCTGCAGCACATGATGGACTCAATGGCACAGCAAGCCAGGAAACAAGGAGGGTTGACAAAGAAGGCTCCAGAGGAGAGATTGTTGACAGAGGTGGATATGTCCCTCTTCTCCACGAAGGAAGATTCGGGGCATATCTTGGCAGAAATGAAGGCCCTCAGAGGAGATCTACAGGCATCATTGGCAGATCTAACAAGAAGGATAGGCACCGTCAAAAGCAAGGTACAGGGCATGGAACAAATCAGCTCAATGCTGGCTTGGTGGAAATGCAGCTCAATGCCAGGATGACCGAGCAGGAATGCTGAGAAGAAGAGGTGGTGCTAAAAATGGACGATTTGGAAAATAGAGAGAGGAGAAACAATATACAAATACTAGACCTCAAAGAAATAGCGAGAGAAACCCTGAGGCAAGTAGAGGAGAAGGTCCAGACACTCATGCATTTTTTTTTTTTAAAGAATTTTATTAGTTTTTCAATACAACCAACAATACAAACCAAACACGCAGTGCAATCCACAATCATTACATTAACATCAATTGGTCTTTGTTCACTGCCCCCCTGTTCCCACCCCCTTTCACAAGCCTGTTTGTCCTTCACACTCAGTATCTGCTACGCACGGCAGGGCGTCACTTTCATCAGATTCCTCTGGGTCTAACATTGTTCCAAATAGTCCAGATATCAATGCTTTCCATGCCATCAGGGTACCCACTTCTTCCTCCCAAGACATGCTACTTGCCTCCTGCCATACCACAGTTTCAGCTTCCGACCATTTCTGTAATTCTTTCCACCACACCTCCACCCGTGGCTTATGACACTTTTTCCATCCCATAGCTATCCTTCGTTTTGCAAGCAAATATGCCAAGTCTTTCAGTTTCTGTAGCCTAGGGAACCCTCCCAACAGGCAGGCACAGGCCGTGTCTATGCCGAGCGTGACCCCTTTCTCTGCTAGCTTTTGTGCCACTTCTCTCCGCCACTTCTCTCCAGAAACACTCGATTACTGGGCATGACCAAAACATGTGTGTCATATCAGCATTCTCCTCATCGCACTTAGGGCTCGCCTGTCTCCCAGCATTCCTGAATTTAGATATCCTCAGCGGGGTCATATACGCTCTATGCATTACGTACAGCTGTATTTGCTGCAATCTGGCATCCCTAGATACTTTCTTATGGTATCCCAGAGCCCGCTCCCACATCCCATCCACTATTTGGGCTCCCACCTCTGTTTCCCAATCCAATCTCAAATGTGTCAATTCCTTTCCAACTTTAGCCATTACCATCTCATACAATCTAGAAATCTCATGCCCCCCTTCAGCTGTGTATGTCCCCATAATGGCGTCCGGTTCCTCCGCCAACACTGTCTCGGGCCACATTATCCGAATCTTCCGCACCAACCTGTGATACGTAACATACTGGCCCCCATGTAGCCCTGTCTCCTCTTCAAGTCCTCCCAACTCCCTGATGGTCCCCTCCTGCCATATATCTCCCAATGTTACTAACCCAACCGACTCCCAGTAGGTTCTGATAATCACCCTCAGTTGCTCATCTCCTCCCGCCAAAGCAACCAGAGGTATCTGCGGGGAACACGGGAGCGGGTCCCCCCATCATTATAAATGCTCGTCGCCACATTTTCCACCCAAGCCTCATCATCCCCGGGTACTCCTTTATTTCTGACTCAGGCAACCAGATAATTTCTTTCAGGGAACAGTCCTGCCCAAACAATCTAAATTCAGGGGTCACTTCATTGGAGAGCCATTTGGCCACACACTGTAATTGACTCGCTATATAATAGACCTCAAAATTAGGTAGCTTGACTCCCCCTTTTTCGTGAAAGTTCTGCAACTTCCAGAGCGCTACTCTATTCCGGGTACCATACCACAGAAAGTCTCTACACATACCATTTAGTTGAACAAAAAACCTCTTGGGAATCATATGTGGAATATTACTAAAATAATGTAGGAGCCTAGGTAGAACCACCATCTTAAGCATCGCTCCCCGCCCCATCATCGCTAAGGGCAATTTCTCCCAAAACCTCATACATTTGCGGATTTTCCCAACGGCCATCTCGGTATTACGCCTGTGTTCCTCCTCCGACGTATGGTACACATCTATCCCAAGGTAGCGGAAGGAGCCCACAGTCCATGGCACCTGCAACACCGGCAACCTCTCTACAGGGATTCCCTTGTAACTGCCCAGCAGGAATATGCTAGATTTTTGGGGATTCACTGCTATACCAGACAACCTCGCATACCTTTCCATCACCTCCAGTATATACTGAAGATTTTCTTCCGGGTATCTCAGGTATAATAACAAATCCTCCGCATATAGGGATATCAGGTGCCGTTCCCCCCCAACCTCAATACCTATCTCATCGTATTGCTGCCGCAGATATAGTGCCAGGGGCTCCAGAGCCAGAATGTACGACATCGGGGACCAGGGGCACCCCTGTCTAGTGCCTCTGCTAAATTGCCATCTCTCAGATATCACTGTCCCTGTTCGCACCCTGGCTAGCGGCGCGCTATACAGCATTTCCGCCCACCTGATGTACCCCGGCCCCATTCCATACTCTCCCAAAGCTGCCAGTAGCCATGACCATCTAAACGAGTCGAAAGCTTTTACTGCGTCCAAAGACACGATTGCCATTTCTCCTTCATTGTCACAGCCCCATTCGATCACCCGATGGAGTCGCCTGTGGTTGTGAGTAATATTCCTGTCCGGGACATAGCCCGTTTGGTCCGGGTGTATCAATTTGCTAATTACTTTCTGCAGTCTATTCGCCAGGACAGCCGTTAATATCTTGCTGTCCTGGTTCAGCATTGCCAACGGCCTATACGATCCGCAGCTGTGCCCCGGTTTATTAGGTTTAAGAAGCGGTATTATGATCGCTTCTCTGAGCGACTCCGGCAACCGTCCCACTTCAAACGCCTTGTTGAGCATTTCCAACATTGGGGGGAGCACTTCCGCCCCATACGCTTTATAAAATTCACTAGGCAAGCCATCTGCTCCCGGGGTCTTACTAGTAGGTAACTGCCTAACAACCTCCTCCAACTCCTCCAAAGTAATTGGTGCATCTAGTTCTTCTCTGTCTTCTGCGCTTATCTTGGGCAATCCCACATCATGCAGAGTTTCCAGCATCTCATCCCGGCTGTCTCCTCCCCTGTCCTCATATAGTTCTCTATAGTAATCCGCAAATTCCCTGTTGACTCCCTCTTGGGTGTCTGCCACCTCTCCATCTTCTCTGGTTATTGTCCTAATCGGGGGCCTAGGGGTCTCACTTCTGTATAGCCATGCCAAGAGATGGCCCGTTTTATCTCCACCCGCATGTTGTCTCTCAACGTACTTTTTGTAATTAAGGTTGCAGAGCCTTTCCCAGTATTCCGTACACTGTTGCTGTAGTTTAAGCACCAGCTCGGTGTCTATGCTTCCACTTTTTAGTTCTCTTTCTAATTCCTCTTCCACCCTCTGTAAATCAGCCAGGACCCCATCCTGCAGGCCTTTCGATTTAGCGATGGCCACACCCCGCATCACCACCTTGAAGGCCTCCCACAGTGTCCCCCCCCCCCCCCCGAGTCAACACTGCCTGTGTTCACCTCAAAATAGGTAATGATCTCATCTCTTATATCCTCCCGAAAAACCGGATCTTTAAGCGCCTCCGCACGGAGGCGCCACATCGGAATATGTACCCTAGGGAGGCAGTATTGCCACCCCAGAACCAGGGGCGAGTGATCCGACAGGACCTTCGCTTTATATTCTATGTGAACAATCTCTATCAGTACATCTGGTGTGGCAAAGACATAGTCAAGTCTAGTGTGAAGGTGTTGTGGGGCCGAGTAATGTGAATATTGCCTCTCATTGGGATGCTTTGTCTCCACACATCTACCAATCCGAAGTCATCTAGCAACGACTGCAATGCCCTAGCTGCTGGGGCATGCCTGACCACCTTGTCATCCGACCTATCTACTTCGGGGTTTAACACACAATTGAAATCCCCACCCCAGATCACCGCGCCACCTACACACAAGCTCAGGTTGGTGCACATAGTCCGGAAGTACTCCGCCGTGTTTTGATTAGGGGCGTACGTGTTTACAATGCACACCTCTGTATTCTCTACCAACCCTCTCACTATGACCAAACTCCCCTCAGTTTCGACCGTTTCCTGTATTAGTTGGAACGGGACGTGCAGCGCCACCCAGACCAGCACACCCCTAGCATAGGCCAAGTACGGAGACCCCACTACAGTACCTTTCCATTTTCTCCCCACCAGCTCCAATTTTTCCCGTGTCAGATGCGTCTCTTGTAACAATGCATTATCTATCGTTTGTCTCTTCAAATACAGCATAACCTTATTCCTTTTTAAATAACTATTGAGTCCCCTGACATTACACGTCACTATTCTAAGATCATCCATTGCTCGTTAGTACCCATCTCCCTCCCTCTTAGCCAACCCCATCTGCCTGTGCCATACAGATACAATTCCAGGGCTATTCCCTGTAGGCTCGTGTTTAAACTCAAACTCCCCAAAACTAAATACACAACAAACTCCCCACCTCCACCCCCTCCCACCACCCATCAGTCCGTTCCCCAACAACTCCCTCCCCAACTGTTGCCCAGCTCCATCCCTGGATCTCAGGCACCCCCACATCTAGCCCTGTCTGGTACGCTCAGAGCTCAGTAGGGTGAAGTCGCCCTAATGGCCACTTAACTATTAATCCTAAATGGAGGTGTGAGGACTAGCCCTGCAAGGCTCCTTAATAAAGCAACAGTCACAGTGCACACAATACATTATCTATCCTACTCTGAGATCCTGTCTACAAACAGGCCACATCAGTGACTATAATCAAGTCCCATAGTCTTAAGCTGCACCATCTCCCTGTGCTCCCAGTACTCTTTACTTATCTCGTCCGCCTCCTTCTTCCGTCTGGATGTCAGGCTCCTGGCGGCAACCCTGCGTATCAAGCCATCCTATGGCGTCCTCCGGAGTGTAGAAAAAAAGTTCTGTTTTTATGGAAAACCTTCAATTTCGCCGGGTAAAGTAGCATGTATTTCTGGCCCGCCTCCCTCAGTCTCCTCTTAACAGCCCCGAAGTTCATTTGGCTCCGCTGCACCATCAGGGTATAGTCCGGGTAGGCTGTTATGTTTGCCTCCCCGCGCCAGATTGTTCCACCTTTGCGGAAGTGTTCCAGAATCCTTTCCCGGTCCCGATAGTTAAGGATCTTGGCGATAACTGGCCTAGGCGGATTGCCTGGCGGCGGCCTCCTCGTCAGAGCCCTGTGTGCTCGTTCCACAGCAAATCCTTCAGACAGAACTCCTCCGGTGATCTCCTGTAGCAACATGTTTTCGACAAACTCCGTGGGGTTGTGGCCCTCCGTTCCCTCCGGTATACCCACAATGCGGATGTTGTTCCTTCGGGCTCGTCCTTCCGCTTCCTCCGCTCTACTCTCCAGGTTGCCCACTCTCTGTACCAGGGCATGCAGTTCCGACTTGTGTGAGGCGCAGTCCGCTGTGTTTGAACTCCCTTCTTTCTCCAGGCTCTCTGTACGCTCCGACAGGGACCTTACATCCTGTCGGAGTGAATTCACCTCCTCCTGCACTTCACCAACCTTAAGGTCCAACACTGTTTTCAATTCAGCCACAACAATTTCGAGCTTAGCCTCCCAGGCCGCTTTCAAGTATGCTTTTAAGTCCGCAATTGCTGCCAGAACCCTCTTGGTTTGTACCCGCGGTAGCCATGCCCCCTGCAGGGGGGCTTGTCTTTGCTCCTGGCGCTTTCCGGGCCCGGCAGTGTTCTGGCAAATTCGTCCAGCGTAGGTTGCTTCACTTTTTGTCTTAGAGGCTTATTAGACATGTCGCAGCAGCCGTATGTTGTGGGTCCGCCCACCTCTTATACTCCACAAGTAGGGGGAGGGGGGCGAACACTCCGTTCCAATGTCGAAGACCTTACCCAAGCATGGGGGCCTCAGAACCTCAAAAGCTCTGCCAGCCTCCTCCATGGCATGCCCTAGTAAATGAGCAGCGATCAGCAAGTCTGAGCTCGGGAGCCACGTTTCCAGTTCCCGTGCACCCGGCGTCCCTCGCTCCTCCCCGCTCCCCTGTCCAGGGCCTCAGGAGCCAGTCCCATGCCCCCGCGCTCCTGTGATATTTCGCTACGAGATACGCGGCTTTCCAGCAGGGGCTTCACAGGGCTGCCGCTCGCCTGCAAGCTCCGTGTGCCCTTTTCCTTCACCCTCTTGGGGGCACGGGCACACTTATCAGCCGTGGTCCGCCGCCTGTCTTCTTCGCTGCCGCTGTACTGTCTCTCAAACGATGTGGCCACCGCGTCACAGCTCCCTCACACACCGCCGCCTCCTGCAAGCATCCCGGTGTCGGCCAGTTGCCCGTGCTTTTCCAGCTGCGCCGCGTAGGCTCTCGTCCTGGTCAATTGCACCAGTCCCTTTGTTCTATGCCGCCGGCCATTTTGGTTTTCTTCCAGAGGTTTCGGTGTGGCAGCCATTATCTGGGGTGCGCGCTGCATGCAGCAATGGAGCCCTTTCCCCCACTTGTCCAGTACGTGTCAGCTGCGGCGTCCGCTGTTTTGTCTCTTCGTTCTGTGTCGCATTTGCCGTCTATTCACCCTCAGCGCCATTGCAGCATATTCTCCGTGCCAGGAACGGGGTCGGGCAGACCACAGTGTCTTGTGCGCACCTAGGTAAAACCAGCTTCCGTGGCCAGTCCCCTAGTCCGTAGCGTAATCAGTTGGTCCCGTGGCTCAGTGCAATGTGTTTAGATCGCAGGGGTTGGTAATCTCCAAGATGCGTATGAGCGAGGCTCTGTTGAGGATGTGCCTCAGCTCGGGGACCATTGACCTCACTTTAGTTTTCCATTTTGTGGTCAAACAATCTCATTTGTGTCGTGATCCGGTGTGCCATCTGCGTACTCCGTTGTCATCCCGTCCGTCTGTATTCCGTAGCAGGCTTCTTTCGTGACACCGTTGTTTCAGGCAGCGTGCAGTCCGTTCTTCACACTTCGCATCGAAGTTCCCACTTCGGTTGCGACAGTGTTGCAGCTACCCACTTGTTCCGGTTACAGTTGCTACTACATTCGCTACAGTATCGCTGCTTGTTCTGGGCAGAGCCGCTGTCTTCATCGCCCACAGCTGCAGTCGCAGCTAAGTTCCGCTGACACTGTTATCTGATGCTAGGGTTCAGATGGAGCATTCACACGAGCGCTGTCTCAGAGTCATGAACTCTTTGTTTGTCCATTTCACGCTCGTCGCTGTACTGCGTTCACCTTCCAGGAAGAAATCTAGCCGTCTTGTAGAGGAAACGGCATTGCAGCAGCGTTCCAATGTCAGAGTCACGGATCCACATCAGGACCGTTTCGCGAGACCCTTTGTCCTGCAGCATCCGCAATCTTGGGCAACGCGAGTACGGTCCTCCGCAATCACAGTTGGGTCTCAAACTGCCATAACATCACGGTTCTTGGACATCTGCCGCTCTCATATCAGGCCTCATGGATTCATAACCATGAGCCTTCCTTTTCGTCTGCCACTGGTGCATATAAGTGCACTTTCCCGTCGGATTAATGCTTGGATGAGTGGGAGCTCCTCTGCAGACACGTCCTTTCACATGGCACTCAAGTCACGCCCCCTTCAGACACTCATGCATCACCTGTTTGAAGCAGGAGGAGGAAAAGTGGTACAAATTGAAAGAGCGCACAGAGGTGGGAAACCATACTGAAGCGACCCCCGCTTCATTGTAGCTCCATTGTAGCAAAATATCTAGGCTATAAGGACAATATGGAAGTGCTAAATAGAGCGAAACAGCGTAGAGAAGTGGACTTCAAAGGCTCTAAGGTACCGATCTATCAAGACTTGTCCAACCTCACGCTCTCCAGGCATAGAGACTGCAGACCTCTCACGAAATGGTTGCAAGAAAAAGGCATCAGGTACAGATGGGGGTAAACATTTTCGCTGCAATTTGAAGTGGAAGCGGTAGACTATGGCATAATCACGTGCCACCTCACTGCATGGAGGACGAAATGAGGGGACATGAAGAACCTACTACGAGCAGAAAAAGATACTATCTAACCCAGCCCCGCAGAGAAGGAAAAAAGGACAAATGGGAAGAAAATACATGCGGCTGAATGGACCATCGCCTCACAAGACTCCCACAACATCGAAGCAGCCACAAGATAACAATTCTCGAGAAGAGAATGTGTGAAGGCTGAGGGAACAGTGCTAATCCCAGGCGGGACGTAAAGGTATGAAATCTAAATGCTGGAGGGAGGGAGACAACTCCACTCCAAGGTGGCCCTCTGTAGAAAAGAAGGTGTCTCAAAGACTTTCCCAGAACTCAACAGGTTAAAGTTTCAAACAGTTAAATAGTTTATCGGCAGTTGAGTAGTTGGTTAGACCTCAGGGTGGTGTGTGTCTGTCACAAAAAGAGTAGACTCCAGGACAAAGGGGATGTGGCAAGGGGAGAGTCAATGTCCACAGAGGGGTGGAAAAATTGGGCAAGTGGGGACAAACAAAATGGGGATAGTTGAAGGTAAAGGGTCTGATTGTGGGCACACTAAATGTGAAAGGCCTAAATTCACCAACAAAGAGAATTTTAGTGGCGAGGGAATTCCGTAATACCTCCCTCTTTGTTCTTTTTTTGTGAGAAACACGACAGGTGAATGGGAAAGAATGGGCTCTCAGAGGGGCAGGTATAGGACAGGTCCACTGGGCCTCCGGGCCGACCAAGAGAGGGGGCATGGGAATGGTCCTGCATAAATAATGTAGATTACAGGAGTGTGCAGTGAGCAACCTAATGGAGGGAAGGTAGTTGATACTGCAGGACACTTTAGAAGGGGCAAGAGTAGTACTGGCCAAGGTGTATGCACCCAATCAGGGACAAGCATGATTCATACAGAGAGCATTGGACATTGTACAAAGGCTGGAAGCAGAGCTATATATCCCAGGGGGAGATTTTATTTGGGCGAATGAAACATGGGATAGAAGAACAAAGGGAGAGGATGGGACCCAGGGTGGAGAGGATAGACTAGGGCACCTAGGGCGCGCACTCGAGGCACACGGCCTAGTGGATGTGTGGAGAATGCAAAACCCACAAGAGAGAGGCTACACCTTTTTCTCAGCACTGCACACTATGTACACCAGGATTGATTATTTACTACTGAATAGGAATCAGGGACGAGGGTGATTAACTGCGATATCAGTCCAGTGGGATGGACTGACCATGATATGGTCCAGATGACCTTAGATATAGAAGGGCTGTATAGGCCAGATAGTAGCTGGTGATGCTACAAATTACTATGGAAAGAACCACATTATGTTGTCCAACTAGCTAAAGCTATAGCAGAATACTTTGAGATAAATGATACAGGGCAGGTGCGCACAGGGGCAGTCTGGGATTCTGGGATGCTGGGACGCGCAACGGAAAGACGCCCACAGGAACAGAGACTCAGAAAAGTCATAGTTAAAGGGGGTGGAAAGGATGCATGCAGGAGGGTAGGGCAGAGGAGATGAGGCAAAGAAGGCAGAACTGAAATTGCTTATAATAGGGGAAACCCTGGCAAAGCGAAGATACCTTTAACAGAAATAATATGAAAAAGGAGATAACGCGGATGCACTCTTAGCAGTAAGGCTCTGGGCACAGAGGGAGGAAAGATGGGTGTCCACTCTGGAAGATCCCGAAGAGATTCCCAGGAGTACACTGATACAGTGGAGGGGTACCTGCGGGATGTGAAAATGACTAGGCTCACAAGCCCAGAGGTAGATCACCTAGAGAGCCTGATAACCGAGGAAGAGGTTCGGGAGGCAATCACTTGTCTCCCGAATAGGAAAGCTCCAGGGGAAGAAGGTTTCACCATATGGTTCTATAAGCAATATGCAGGGCTTCCGATACACCACATGGTGAAGCTATATAATCATATCCTGGACACAGGGGAGGTGCCAGCAGCCTTTAGCAGGGCACTGATCACGGTAATACCCAAGGAAGGGAGGGATCCAGCCCAATTCTCATCCTACAACCCTTTCTCACTCTTAAACGTGGATATAAAGATATTCACACGTATACTAGCAACACAATTCAAGGAGATGCCCCGTATTGTTCACCCAGACCAAAAGGGATTTATAGCGGGAAGACGAAGTGATATGGAAAACCCTGGACCTCATGGAACATGTTGACCGGGACTTTAATATGCAGAAAAGGCCTTCAAACGGGTTGAATGAGGATTTTTATTTGCAATACTGCGGAAAATAGTTATCTGGGACAGAATGTGTCGGGCTATCGGTGCAATTTACTTAGACCCCCAACGAGGGTGGTCGTGAATGGGAAAATGTGGAGGGAATACGAACTAAGCAGGGGCACTAGGCAGGGATGGCTTTTGTCACCCATGCTTTTTGCTCTGATGATGGAGCCCCAGGGGGAGAAGATACAGGAGGACGACCAGATAAGCGGCAGTAAGGTTGGAGAGGAAAGCTACAAAATAGGTAGGTATGCAGACAACGTACTGTTATACCTCTCTGAGATATCCGTGTCAGTCCTAAGGGTGCTTCAGATGCTGGAGGACTATGGGAGAGTGGGAGAGCGTCAGGATTTAAAGGTCAACGTAACCAAGTCGGTTCTTATTCCCTTGAGAGATGAGAGTGGGGCGAAGAGGGGGGTAATGGGGCGGCCTGGGGATACCAGTGGGAGACGAAAGAATAAAATACCTGGGGGTAAGAATACCTAGGGATCTGAATAGATTATACGAATTGAACTTCACCCTCCCGCCCCCTTATTGCTGCACAGACTTTTTGGAGGACTGAAAACATGGTCGAGGCTCACCATTTCCTGGTTGGGCAGATCAAATGCTATTAAGATGGCACTGCTCTCCCCGGGTAACATACCTATACCAAGCATTGCCAATAGAGCTGCCAGACGTACACTTTGCAGAGTTAAGAAGAAGGATTGGGACATTTCTATGGCAAGTGAAGAAACGGAGGGTTGGATATATAAAACTGGTACAACCCAAAGAGAAGGGTGGAATGGGCCTTCCCAATATTAAAGAGCAGCCCAATTTGGAGACCTGGTCCTCCACCTGCAGACGGACAAGCAGAAGCACCATGTGGGTATGAACATTTATCTATGGAGGACAGTCACTCTGGGGGAATGGCTCTGGGCGCTGCAGAAGGCGATCCCGAAAAAGATGAAGGAACATAGAACTCTGGGTCCGATTTGTGCACTGTGGAGGGTCAAGAAAGAAATGGCAGGAGTTACAACCTGGCCGTCCCTGCTGAGCCATATATGGGCCCCACAACACGCGTTCACATGCCACACCATGCCAGATTCCAGGACTGGTTTGAGACGGGACTGGAAAGGGTAGGATAAGTCCTCCAGAAAGGTGAATTCATAGACGTGGGGGAACTTGAGGAGAACATGGGCATAGATAAGATCTCAGTATTCAAATACCTGCAGTTTAAGGTAGTGTTGATGTCAGGAAAATGGAAGGACGAACTGCAGAGGGAAATGACGGGCTCAGAAATGGTACTGAGATTAATGAGGGAAACGAAGGGATTGATATCAAAACTGTACCAAGCACCACTGGAGGCGCAGGGAGGGGAGATCGAAATGTTTTGGAGGAAATGTGAGATGGACATGGAAAAGGGCCTGGATAACAACCAGTGGAGAATGCCATGTGAGAAAGCGCACCGAACATACATTGCTTGTTAGTATATGTTGCATGGGATCAAACTTTTATACAGATAGCAGTGGGACCCAATAAGACTATCTAAGATTTACCCGGGGTAGACCCCCATTGCTGGAGGAAATGTGGGCAAAAAGCAGATTACTGGCATATGTGATGGTCATGTGGAAAAGTACAAGAGTATTGGAAGGAGGTCCTGGGATGGATAAAGGCCTTGGAAGGGGTGGAAAGACATCTAAATCCCCTGCTGGTACTGTTGGGATGGAGGTGGTGGGGGGGAAATGGGTGAAGCTTCCCCATATACCCCACTACCTATTGTTGGCAGCTAGGGCTTGCCTGGCAGGGGGATGGAAGAGAGAAGCTCCTAGGTGAGCAACAATGGGCCTTGAAAGCCATGGACATGTATAGAATGGAACAGTTGACTGGGCAGATACACGGTTTGGCCCCAACGAGGGAAATGGAGTGGATGGTCTTCCTTGAGAGGTACAGCCTGAGACCACAGTCGGATGAAAGAACTGGGGAATCATAGACAGTGGAAAGCCTCAAGGGAAGTGGGCAGAATATGAAGGACAGCTGCAGAGGGCTAGGAACAATGAATAATGCAATGGCATGGCACTGGAAAGTACATAAGGTGCAAGTGAACCGTAGCTCAGACCCCAGGAAGATGTGTGGGACATTAAAAAGTGAATATGGAAGAAAGACTCACTGCAAGGTGGAACCAGTGATATGAAGAGCTTGGATAGAAGACTCCAACGAGACAGTTTGATTGGCTGCCCTGAGGCCGTACGGGGATGAGGGGTGGGGGATTGGGCAGGGGTTGATGGGGGGAGGTGGGGAAGAAAATGTGTAAGGATTAAACTGATATATGTCTTGATTGTTAATTTGCTAATAAAATAAATTAAAAAAATGTAAACAGAATAGAGGACAGTCAATTAGGCCCAACAGCCTTTGCCAGGGTCAGGCAATTAACAGCGATTGCCTGCACCTGAAATCAATTGCCCCACCTAAGAGGCATATAAGGATGCAGCAGGAGAGGGAAGAAGGAAGGAGCTGGAGGAGCAGCAGCAGGAAGGCTGGCAGTAGTAGCAGAAGTTGTTCTTGGCAGTTCATGAGGAACTGTAATCACTTAAGGGCTGCCGGGACATGGAGGGAGCATATTTCACCTACAAGTTCTGAGAGGGTCCTGTGTTCACAAACCCTGCCTTGCCGTTGCACCACTGAGAGAGACGTGCTGAGAGTGAAGTTATTTCCAGGTGCGCCTGGTGGCTGTATTTGCAGAGCCCGGTCTGTGCTGAAGCTAAAGGCCCGTAGCAAGAAGCAAGCTCTGGTGAAGTTTGCACTCTGGTTCCTTCCTCCCCTACTAACACACTCTCCTCACCTGAGCTGCTGGAGTTGTCGGTCTCTTGTAGGCGTCGCCGTGCAAGGTAGTCTCTCCCTTTTTTTAGATGAACATGCTTGTCACGGAGGGAAGCCACAGTGACTGCTGGAAAAACAGCTGTCCCGTGACTTCCCTTCCGGAATCAAGCCGGATTAAGGGAAAAACCCGAATTCAGGGAAAAAACCCTTGGCGGAGTGTATACTCTTTTCCAATCCTGATGACAAGGCGGACCGCTGGCTGGAGGGCTATGTTGAAGATGCAGGAAGCCAAGTAGAAAGTTCAACAGAGCTGTAGCGAAGGAGTCGCAGTTCTGCAGGATGTCGAAAACACCTTGCAAGTGGAGACGAGGCAATACAATGGTGTATGCTGAATCCAAAGCGGGCCGAACAGGAGGAGGTAGTAGGTAGGAAGGGTGCACGGACCCGGAGAAAACAGAAGGAAAAATGGGAGGAGGAAGAATAGAGGGAAGAGAAAAAAGCGGTGTCCGAAGGAACAAAGCCATCAGAGAGGAAACAGAAGCGAACCGCTCAGGGCAGCGGTCGGGAAAATAAGGAGAAGGTGGGCTTTGTAAAAAATATGAACACAGGAGCGCAAGGAACTTCTGACCGGACCGAAGTGGGAAGGCAGAAGTTGGGAGCAAGGAAACCCGGAACAGGAAACATCCAAGTGGGGGTTGCAACACAACGTCCAGCCGGGAGGAAGAGGATTAAATACTCCCAGCGGCGCTACTTCAGTGGAGCCGCAAGCAAGAACACAGAGAAAGAACTAAAACACCCTACCTCTGCGTCGCCAATTCTAACGCGGAAGTATCCGCCAATCTCGGCTGCTGTCGTGCGGCGGATGACAGTATGCCCCTCACTGTGCCACACCCACCCAGGCTTCCCTGGGTGCAGGCGGTGAAATTTGGCAAGTAACCGAGGGGCATGTACTTGGGAAGCCGGTTCCCAAGAGTCCTCGGACTCCGGGTAACCCTTCCACGACAGGAGGTATTCCAACCGGCCTCGGTAAAACCTAGAATCCCTGATAGCTGAAACTTCGTACTCTTCCAGGTTAGATGCAGGAGTAGGAGTATGACCAGAGAGAGTCCTGTGATATGAGACAGGATAGTAAGGTTTGAGAAGAGAGGAATTGAAAAAAACAGGTTGAATGTGTTTAAGAGAGGGGGTGAGCTGGAGGCGATAGGCTACGGGATTGACTTTCGAGAGAATGGGGAAAGGACCCAGAAAACAAGGAGACAGCTTAGAAGGTCGAGTCCACCTGGGTAGGAACCTTGTAGATAACCACACCTTGTCACATGGCTTCCAGGCAGGGCATTCTTTGCGGTGTCTGTCGGCTCCACTCTTATTCTGTTTTCTGCTGTCTTCCAAGCTTTTCAATGCGGTGGTCTGAGCCTCTTGAATACTTCTCAAAACTTCCTCTGCGGCTGGGGAGTTGGAAAAACTGGGTACCTCTGGTAAGAGAAATCGCGGGTGAACCCTGTAGGTGCAGTAAAATGGAGAAAGACCAGTGGCGGAGTGCATGGAGTTATTATAAGAGAACTCAGCGGTAGGGAGTAGAGAGACCCAGTTCTCTTGATGTTGAGCGATGAAACACCTCAAGTATTGTTCAAGAATAGCGTTGAGTCGTTCGGTCTGACCATTTGATTGAGGGTGGAAACCTGAAGAAAGGGCTCTTTCAACCCCCAATCTGCCACACAAGGCTGCCCAGAATTTGGCGACGTACTGACTTCCTCGATCTGAGATTATTTTGTCGGGTAGACCATGGAAATGTCTCGGGCAAAGATCTCTGCCATCTTAGTTGCTGTAGGGAGTCCTGCAAGAGGGGAGAAATGGGCCAACTTGGAAAAAGCGTCCAATGTCACCATGATACAAGTACATGATTCTGATTCAGGAAGGTCCACTATGAAGTCTGTGGAGATGAGCCCCCATGGGCGAGTCGGCATCTCCACCTGAGTGAGCAATCCTAGGGGTTTGCCCGACGCATACTTGGCTCTGGCACAAATCGGACAAGACTTCACATACTCAAACACTTCCTCTCTCATATTTGGCCAGAGAAAAGACCTCGAGATGAGTTCTAGGGTATTGTCTCGCCTCTATGACCTGCCGTACCTGAATCATGACACCAATCTAGGATCCTTCTGCGTAGCGGACCTTCCGGAATGTACCACTTCTTATAGAAAACCCAGACATCTTTTACTTGGAAGGGAGAGTTAGGATGAAAGGAGAGATGTGGTAATTCCTGCACAACCGCAGTTTTGACTTCTTGAAGAAAGGAACCAACAATAGCCAGGATCTGATTTCTGTGGAATAAGCGCTCAGCTTTGATCGATGCTTTTTCTTTGTGAGAGTCCTTGCGGGACAGGGCATCAGCCAGACGATTGAGTGACCCAGGGATATATGTGATCCGGAAATCGTATTGTGAAAATAGGTAGGCCCACCTTGCCTGCCCGGAGTTTGAACATTCCATCTCCTGTAAAGCCTTTAGGTTTTTGTGATCCGTACGGATTAGGAATTGATGTCGAGCACCCATGAGGAGGTGCCGCCATTCCTCACAGGCCAATTTCATGGCAAGCAACTCTTTTTCAAGAACCAAATAGTTAATTTGACTGGGAGAATGTGTTTTAGACAGGTAGGCAACTGGATGTTCCACTCCCTGAATGGTCTGGAGCAACAAGGCCCCGATGGCGATGGCTGATGCGTCCGTTTCCAAGATAAAAGGTAGCATCTGATCCGGATGCTGCAGAATCGGGGCCGAACAGAAGAACAAGTTACTTCTTACCTTGTAAAGTTCTTTGGATGCGATGTTCCTCCGACGTATTCCTTATCTTTGATAGATCATCTCCCAGCTTGTTGGCTTGCTGGCCTCCGAAACATTTTTTCAGTAGAGGGCGCTGCGCGTCGACGTTCCTCGAGCCGATGTCCCTCGACGGCCTCTGTATCGGCGCCGACGTCATCAGGTGTATAAATAGACTCGCGCAGCGTCCGGTGCTCAGTTCCGTTTTGATGTTAACAGTTGTTTTACATTAATTAGTTATTTATCTTGAAGGAGCGTAAATTGCAACCACAAGGGAAGTATTACTGCGAGGATGGATGGGAGGGGCGATAAGGAATACGTCGGAGGAACATCCCATCGAAAGAACGTTACAAGGTAAGAAGTAACTTGTTCTTCGAAGGGATTGTGTCCTCCGACGTATTCCTTATCTTTGATAGACTCCCATAGCAGTGGTGTGTAATTGGAGGTGGGAGTAAAACGCCATGTTTCCTTTCAGGAATGAACCGAATGTAATACGGCTTTGCCAAACCTAGTCTCTTGACTAGAGGAGGTAGAGGAGGAATCCAGGTTGTAAAATCTTGTGAAAGTATATGCGGACGACCATGTGGCAGCCGCACATATGTCTCGAACCGGAGCCCCTCTTTGGAGGGCCGAGGAGGCTGCGATACCCCTGGTTGAATGAGCCCTAAGATTTTGAGGAGGCTCTTTCCCTGCTAGTTTGTAACATTACAGGATGGCCAAAATAATCCATCTGGAAATGGTTTGTTTTGTTATCGGTAGTCCTAATTTGTGCCCTGAGCAACCTATGAACAGTTGATCTGCTTGCCTAATCCTAGCAAGTCTGCTGATGTAAAAGCTTAAAGCCTGCATTGGGTCCAGCCTATGTAGCCTTTCTTCCTCTTTCCCCGGATGGAGATAGAATGAAGGTAATGTAATTTTCTGAGTGATGTGGAATTCAGAAACCACCTTTGGGAGGAAATTAGGCTTCACCTGTAGGACAACTTTGTCTTTATGAAAAATTGTATGAGGGGGTTTACAAGATAGAGCTTGTAATTCGCTCACCCTTCTAGCAGATGTTAAAGCCACTAATAAAACAGTTTTAAGGGTGAAAAATCTTAGCGAACAAGAGTGGAGTGGTTCGAAAGGAGTACCCATCAGGAAATTTAAAACTAAATTTAAGTCCCATAAAGGAACCTGGAAAGGTCTTGGAGGGTAGACATTAGTTAATCCCTTTAGAAATGGTATTACTAAGGGTAATTTGAAATACAAAGGCTCCTCTGCAGTGCGCTTGAAGACCGATAGCGCTGTGAGATAGCCCTTGATAGTGCCAACCTGAAGGCCTGAATTTGCCAAGTAGAGTAGAAAGTATAACACCGTTGGTGTACCACATGAAAAGGGGTCGATATTTTCTTCTCTACACCAGCTGCAAAATTTGTTCCAACAGCAGCGGTATAAAGACTTTGTTGATGGCCTTCTGGCCGAAAGCAACA
The DNA here is from genome assembly GCF_040938575.1 of Ambystoma mexicanum. NCBI lineage: Eukaryota > Metazoa > Chordata > Amphibia > Caudata > Ambystomatidae > Ambystoma > Ambystoma mexicanum. Next base: position 193,055,225 of record NC_090935.1, on the reverse strand, counting down.
CTTCCATGACGTCATCAGGGAGGTCCCATGTTAGGCAGAAACCTATGCAGTGCCCTTAGGGACCACTGCAAAAGACTTACTACAGGTGCTTGGCAGTAAACCCACTTGGTAGCAGTCTGTACCACACAGATTCACTTGGTAGCTGTGGCTGAGCAGTCAGACTTCCCTCAAGAAGCGTTAGGCAGTATATAGAGTATACACAATAGGAACAGAGATACAGTAGCACAAGCAAACACTGACCAGAGCGTTGGTGTAAAAGTATATAGTTATTTATTTAAAGACACACTTGTAAATTACACTAGCACAAAGAGGAAAATAAATTCAGCACAGAGTCACTATTATATATCTACAACCCTAATTACTTATTTAGAAAATTCTTAGTGAAAAAAACACTTATTTTCGGACAGAGGTGAGCGCTTAACATAAGATGGCACTCTAATAAGTTATTAAAAAGGGAGGGAAAAATGCAGAGTTATGGAAGCACACAAATTCCAATACTTTTAAAAGAACCACAGTAAGGCAGGATAGGCAGAGTTCTACTGGAGAGCAAGGAAGTCAATTGCAAGGCCCACTCTTGGAGAGAGCAAACAGAAGGGGTCCAGGTTCACACAGTGGGGTTATGCCCAAAGAGTCTTGTAGATGTTTGCACACAAAGAATTAAATTAAAGTCAGGAAAAGTTAGCTAGGTTGTCCCAGGCCAGCCCAGGTTAGAAAGTCGAGGCTTAACTGTCACCCCGAACGATCTGTCGCAAGGGAAGCCAGGCGGGACACAGTACCTTAAGTGTGAAGGAAGCTCCAGCGGGGGCAGTTGTTCCTGGCAGCGGGTGCAAGTCAGTGTTTCGTCCAGAGGAAGAGGAGGTCTCGCCGTGGATGAAAGATGAAGGTTGTTGGACTGCCAGGGAAGAAACCAGCCGCAGAGTTCTTCGGTTAAAAGATACTACCCTTCTCTTCGCTGTAGTGGTAAGCCGTGGTATTCCGGTTGCCGGGGTGCTTGGCACGGGCAAGGCAGCCACGAGATGCTCCAGGAAGATGAAAAGAAGGCAAAACTGGTTATCCCCACCAGTCAAAGGAAGAAGACTCTCCGGACTGGAGATCTCCTCTGTCGTCAGGAAAAGTGGTGAGACGGTTCAGCAGGACTCCACCGGTGGTGTCGTCGTTGCAGGTCGGCTCAGCTTCTCCCTCCTCGGATTCTTAGGTCTTGTGGCGACTTCTGAAGTTCCAGTCCCCAAAGCCCTGTTTTTATGCAGCAAACCCCCATTCATTCAGCCTAGCTGTCAATCAAACATGCTAAGTGGTGAGCCGGCCGGCTCACCACTTTCGCCAATCACACAAGAGTACGACTTGAGTTGCCAAGGCAACTCAGTCCAGGGTGCCTAAACCCCCTCCAACACCCCCTGTGGTACCCAGACAGAGTGGCACCACTTTTGGAGGCTTCTGTGGAGAAGCCTGCCAAAAAGTGGAACAAGGGGCTCGACTTGGGTTGGAGTCACAGAAGAGAACACAAACGCCATTTTAGAATCGAGTTCTGGCAAGAAAATACCAACCGGTGAATTAATATTAAATAAATAAACCAGCGATATGTTCGAGGCTATAGGAATTAAATAAATAAAGTTGGTAGCCTCGAACAATGGGAAAATCCCATAGACATATATTTGCGGTCGAATATAAAAAGTAGTATCCACTGCCACCAGCCAAAACTCGATCAGGGAGGGCGGAGACATTCCCCCTCGAACTACAGACCCCAGGGCAATCGAATTTCCCCGACCAGTACTTCCACAATATGATGGTTTGTACTGGTTTCTGTTCATAATTTGGGACTAGTTAAGCCAATGGTGACTTTACATGCCCTGGGAGACAGTAGTCAGTCCCAGGGTATGGAGTCTATGTTGGGGGGTCGCTACGACACACCTGGGTTACGGCACAGAGGGTGCTGTGTAACCCACATCAAAAACACACGAGATCCTATGGAGTAAAAGACCCCATAGCCCATAAAACACATGGAAAGACAAAGGAACACCTCATATCATGTCTAAGAGTGGGAGTAAGAGTCTCACTCTTAGCAGGAGAAAAAAATAAACCCCAAAAATCCAGCAAAGCTGCTGGGGGACTCACTAGGTTTGGGAAATTAGCCTTTGCAGAGAATTCTCCCTAACATCCCAATCCTTGCATCTCAACCTTTCAGAAGCCAGGCGTGAAGGTTGAGGGTTCTGATGTCTGGATGGAGAACCTGACCTCCCTTCTGTGAGAGAAGATTCTCCTCGAGTGGAAGACGAATTGGAGGGCAGATGGACATGTCCAGAAGGTCAGGGTACCACGTTCTCCTGGCCCAGTCTGGGGTAATTAGGATCATGGTTCTCCGGAATCTTCTCAACCTCCTGATCATTTGAGGAATGAAAGGGACTGGTGGAAATGTGTACAGGAGTGGAAACTCCCAGTCCACTATGAACACGTCCCGTAGAGCTCCTCTCGGGGGAAATTCCCTTGAACAAAACAGATCGCACTTTCTGTTGGTACTGGTGGCAAACAGATCCACTTGAGGGGTTCCCCAAAGGGCAAAGATCTCCTGAAGGACTTCCTGAGCTAGTTCCCACTCGTGGGAGACTGTGCTCTGCCTGCTCAGAGCATCCACCATCAAGTTCTTCTCTCCGGCTAGGTGAACTGCTGATAGAGAGATTCCTTCTTGAATTGCCCAAAACCAGAGCTGCATTGCCTCTCTGCACACTGGCAGTGATCCTACGCCTCCTCTGTGTTGTCCGTCATTATCAGGACATTTTTCCAGGACAGATGGCAGAAAAGCTTTCAGCGCTAGTATGACTGCTCTCAGCTCGAACAGGTTGATATGTAGTCTGGACTCCAATGGAGACCAACGACTGCTGATGGTCAAGTCGTTGGTATGGGCTCCACACCCCGTGAGTGAGGCATCTGTGACTACTGTTATCTCCGGCCATGGTTGCTAAAACAGTTCCCCCTTCAAGATGTTTTTCTGGCAGGCCCACCACTGAAGGTCTCAAGCCACCTTGTCCGGAATCTGAAGGAGGTCTGTCATTCTCCCTGACAATTGCGACCACTGAGTTCTCAGTGCCTACTGAAGAGATCTCATTCTCAGACGAGCCTCTAGCACAAGGAAGATGCAGGATACCATGAGGCCTAGCAACCTCAAAAAGTCGAAGGCTGGGAGACGTGGGGCATTTTGAAACTTGGTGACCATCTGCAGAATATCTTGAGCCCTCACCTCTGGTGGCGAGGCTTTTTCCAGGGAAGTGTCCAGGACCGCTCCAATGAACTGGAGTCTCTGTGATGGTATCATCTGTGACTTCTTTAAATTGAGGGAGAAGCCCAGTTTGTGAAGGAAGTGGCAGACATAATCTAGCTAGATCTGAGCTTGTTCCGAAGATATAGCTCTGATCAGCCAATCGTCCAGGTAGGGCTAGACGTGGATCCCTTCTCTCCCTAGACTTGCAGCCACTAGCGACATTAGCTTGGTGAAGACCCTCGGGGCGGAGGTCAGCCCAAATGGCAGAACTCGAAATTGATAATGAGAGCCACCAATTGTGAACCTCAGGTATTTCCTGTGTTTGAGATGGATTGGCACATGGAAATAAGCATCCTGGAAGTCCAGAGATACCAGCCAGTCCTGGAGCTGGAGGGCCTGAAGGATCTGAGAGAGAGTTACCATCTTGAACTTGTCCTTCCTGAGGAACTTGTTCAATTATCGTAAGTCCAAGATAGGTCTCAGTCCTCCGTCTTTCTTCGGTATAAGAAAGTAGGGGGAGTACCAGCCCTTGTTCCTCTCCGCTGCAGGTACCGGTTCTATGGCACCTTTCTCTAGCAGGTCTACAATTTCCTGCAGGAGGAGCGGATCTGGAACTTTCAGAGAGCTGTTCCCTGGTGGATGACTCTGAGGGATGCGTAGAAAAGGTAGGCAGTAACCTTGGGCAACTGTCTCCAATGCCCAAGCATCTGACGTAATAGCCTGCCATTCTGTCAGATGTTGAGTTAACCTGCCCCCTACTGGTGTTTTGTGAAGAGAGTCCTCAGAGCGGTTTGGAGGCGGCTGATGCAGATGCCGAGGGTAAAGAGGCACCTGCTGCTGCTGCGGCTTTTGTGTTTTCACCCCGTCCACCTCGGTGAGTGTTTTCTGACCCCTTTGAACCGGCTGTCCTCTGCCTTTTCCGAATGCGGAATAAAAGCGAAAGGACTTACCGCTCCAAGAGGTTCCTGAGGGGCGATATGGTGTCTGACGGATTGCAGCTCCTAAGGATTTTGCTGCTGCCTTTGATGTTTGTAGTTTTTCTAAACTGTCATCCGCCTTCTTACCAAACAGAGAAGAGCCGTCAAAGGGCATATTCAAGAGTCTGCTTTGCACATCTGGAGCAAAACCAGACTTTCGCAACCAAGCAAATCTCCGGGTTGTTGGACTTGCCGCCATGGCCCTGCTGATGCTGTCAGCAGAATCGATGCCAGTTTGAAGGGATTCGCACATAGCGCCTTTACCATCCTTGATGAGGTTTAGGAACGCTTCCCTTTCTTCTCCCTCCGGAAGGCAGTCAGGCGCTGATGAAGCACACTCACAAAGTGTGTGGCTGAACCTTGCGAGCGCACAAGTAGTATTGATGGATTTCAATGCCATGCTACATGCGGAAAATACTTTTTTGGCCATAGAGTCATATCTCTTATCATCCCTATCCTGAAGTAGCTGCCTGAACAACCAGACTCTCCGGAGTTGGGTGTTTGGATAAATATTCAGGGTCAGCAGAAGACACCCTATATTTAGCTGATAATTTCTTGTTAACCACCGGGATTTACCTCAGGTGTTTCCCAGTTTGCCAATATTCTCCTTTGTAATGCCGCATGAAAGGGCACCACAGGATCCTCCTGTGGACCTTTGACCAAGATGTCTGTCAGGTTGTCTTTCTGAATTTGCAGGTGAAGGTGTGGACCACCCCATAAACTCTATTACCCTTGCCATCAAGGTTCTATAAGGGGTTTCAGCATGTTCCCCTGGGTCTGGTGTGGCAAATTCCACTTCTGGGGAAGTGTCCCACCCACTTGCTTCCTGTAGGGATTCATGGAGGTCTTTCAACCTACCTTCCTCAGAGGTAAATTCCTCTGGTGCAGGAGTTGCAGATCCCTGCAACTCAAAAGGTCTTTCCTGATCCGAATCCTCCCCTTCTTCATAAATAGAAGATAAGACTCTGGAGTGATCAGGTCTTGAAAATGGTATAAATCCCATTTCCAGAGCAGAAGGAGCCAAATTCGTCATGATTGGCTGAGAAAACATTGACGTCGTCGACGCTGACGTTAAAGGCTTCGAAGCCATTGAAGACATCGAAAAAGGCGTCGAGAAAGGTGGTAAAGGCCTCGATAAACTCGAGAGTATCGGGATTCTACTCAAGGTCATCGATGACATTCTCATGCTCGAGGCTCTGGGTATGGCCACTGGCTGTGAGGTGGCCGTGGGTTTATCCTTTCTCGGCGTCGAAGACGGCGTCGACTCGACTGACCTGTGCGTCGAAGAACCCTTCGATAACGGCGTCGATGACGCCGATCTATGTGTCGAAGGGATCTTCGACAACGGCGTCGAAGACGCAACTTTGCCTTTACTCGAGGGTTTGTGACGATCTCAAGTGGCTTCTTTCACCGGGTGCTGCGGCTCGCGGCTTTTTGTTTTTTTGGGTCTTTCACCCAGGGTATCACCATCAGCAGTCTTCGAGGGGGTTGAGGCCTCTTTCTCGAAGACACTTAGCATCTTTTTCCTGAATTCCTCCCACTCTGCCTGAGAGCTATGCTTTGTAGGGCAGGAGACCCTTTTTGGGGAAACGGAATACGACGAAGACGAGAAAGGGGATCTTCGACGTATCTTTTCTGAATGCTTAGATCTCGAAGAGTGATGGGAACTGCTTCAAGACCTAGAACGAGAATGTATTTTGTGATGGCGAGGACACGAATGTTTCGACTCCGCCGAGGAAATTTCGAAGAAGTTTTAACTGCCTTACCTCTCTCGAGCTTCCCCTTACGCTCCTTCAAGGCTTTCGCCTTCATGGACATGCAGTCCTCGCACTCCGAACAATGGTGCTCGATTCCCAGGCACCATAAACAGATCCTGTGAGGATCCGTCAACAGCATTCTCTTTCCACAGTCTCGACATTTTTTGAAGCCAGACCGTGGAGGAGTCGTTTCAGGTGAGGAAGCCATTGAGTACAAGTCGATATTCACGAGGAATAATGATATATTTGACTGAAGAACTGAGCAACGATATTCCGAGGCCCCACGAAGCACGGAAAAACCAAACTGAGCAACGGACGCTGCACGAGTCTATTTATACACGTGATGACGTCATCGCCGATACAGAGGCCGTCAAGGGACATCGGCTCGAGGGAAGTCGACGCGCAGCGCCCTCTACTGAAAAAGAATTTCAGAGGCCAACAAGCCAGCAAGCTGGGAGATGATCTATCAAAGATAAGGAATACGTCGGAGGACACAATCCCTTCGAAAAGGCTCTTTAGATGACAAAAGTTCTTCTCCGCCTCTGCTGACCATAAAAACGGAAAGCCTTCTTTCTTGAGCAGTCGAGTAATGGGGAACACTATCTCTGAAAAATTCAGGATAAACCTCCTGTAATAATTTGAGAGCCCCAAGAACCTCTGTACCTCCTGGACGGAGGTAGGGGCCGGCCAGTTGAGAATGGCGTGGACCTCGTCTTGGTCCATGGCGAACCCTTCTTCTGAAAGCACATATCCCAGGTATTGCACAGAAGGTATGGCGAATTTGCATTTTTCGGCCTTGACCAGTAAATTGTTCTTTTGAAGATGGTCCAACACCTGCTTAACCTGTTCAATGTGTTCCTTCATGTTCGGAGAAAAAAATCAAAATATCGTCAAGATAAATGATGACTGACATAGAAAGTATGTCTGAAAACATTCTGTCCATAAATCTCTGGAATATAACTGGTGCATTTACCAGTCCGAACGGCATTACCTTGTACTCATATAAACCAAAAGGGGTGCGAAATGCAGTTTTCCACTCGTCTCCCTTGGCAATCCGAAGAAGATGGTATGCATTCCGAAGATCGAGTTTAGTAAATACCCTGGCTCCTTGTACAGCCTCAATTATGTCCATAATCAAGGGCATCGGATACCTATCCCGAACAGTAACTCTGTTTAAACCTCTGTAATCTATGCAGGGTCTAAGCTCAGTGGTGCCTCTCTTCTTGATGAAAAATAGAGGAGCTCCTGCGGGTGACTTTGAAGGTTGAATGAGACCATTCTCCAGATTGGCATCTAAATACTTACGAAGGACCTGCTTCTCTGTCTGCGTGAGGGAGAACATTCTTATGAACGGAACCAGGGCATTGGATTCCAGGTCGATGGTACAGTCCTCTGGCCGATGAGGCGGCAATTTGGCATGAAGGCATTCCTGAAACACCTCAGAAAAACCCGAACAGAAGCTAGGTAGTGCATGAACTCCAACGTGGTTGTTTGAAAATATTCTTACCGGCTGCAGATCTTCCCGCCCTTCCAGCGGGAAGCAATTAGTTGCACAATACGGAGAACTGAAGCTCAGTTGATTCTCAGTCCAGTCTATCCATGGATTATGTCTGCAAAGCCATGTGATGCCCAGAATGATAGGAAAATGGGCAGCCCTGATAATGTCGAAAGTAAGGACCTCTGTGTGTTGATTTATCGTCAAAGAGAGTTCCTCTGTGGTATGGGTAATGGGCCTTCTGGCCCTCTTTCCGGGCTATCTGGCGAAGACCCACCTTGTCTGCCCACAGGATATCAACAAAGTTACCCGCCGCTCCGCAATCTAGTAGAGCTAGGGTCTTCAACTGTCTGCCCTGAAGGTCGAGATGTACTGGAATCACCATGAGTCTGGAATCATCTTTGGACTCGGGAGTGGAAACAGAAAGGGAGACATAGGGACGATGAGAAAGGCTTGGAGACCCCCGATCGCTTGTCCCTACTGGCGCCGAGGGTGTCTGTTTCCCGACCTTTTGGCTGCCAGTTCCGTGCGGTCCTTAAGAAGGTGTTGGTCTGAACCGCAGTATACACATAATCCCTTTTCTTGTCTTCGACGTCTTTCAGCAGTGGATAGAGGTGCTCTGGTGGCGCCGATCTGCATTGGTTCATCGGAAGGAGTAGCAGCGGAGCGACCAGGGGAAGAGTGTAGGAAGGGGTCCGGAGTATAACTAGAGCCTCTTTGTTTGCGGCACCCCGTCCTCCTCTCTTGGAGACAATACTCTATGTGAAGAGCAGCAGCAAGCAGGGTCGAAAAGGTGGGTGAACGAGGGGATCTGGCCAGTTCATCTTTGATCTCCTCCTTCAATCCCCTCCTGAAAATGTCGTATTGTGCTGTTTCGGGCCATCCTGCTCCGGCTACCAATGTCTTGAAAGAGGAGATATAGGACAATACGTCCAGAGAGCCTTGTTTAATATCTTCACAGGCAGTAAAGGACAACTCTGGGCGTTCAAAAGTTTAAGTAGGTTTTGGAACCCAGCAAAATCCTGAAGAATGGCGTTACCACTGGTCACCAATGGAGTAGCCAAGGACAGTGCGTTCCCAGTCATATTAGAGATTAGGAATCCCACCCTGGCTTGGTCAGTGGCGAAGGTACGAGGACTAAAAGTGAAATAAACCATGCATGCTTCTAAAAACTCCTTCACCTTTTTGGGAGAGCCGTCAAATTTCCCAGAGGAAAGCGCCATTGGTGGTAATTCCGGGGGGGCAGGCTCACTTGCAGACACCATCTGTTTGAGTAAGGCATTTTCTGTCTTCATATCTTGTAATTCTTGGGACATTGCTTGGAAAGCCTTCCACAACTCCTGAACCTGCTCCTCAGCAGACATCTTTAAATCTGTTGGCGTTGCAATCTGTGGTGAAGTTTGCAATTTGGTTCCTTCCTCCCCTACTAACACACTCTCACCTGAGCTGCTGGAGTTGTCGGTCTCTTGTAGGCGTCGACGTGCAAGGTAGTTTCTCCCTTTTTTTAGATGAACATACTTGTCACGGAGGGAAGCCACAGTGACTGCTGGAAAAACAGCTGTCCCATGACTTCCCTCCTTCCGGAATCAAGCCGAATTAAGGGAAAAACCCAAATTCGGGGGAAAAAACCCGTGGCGGAGTGTATACTCTTTTCCAATCCTGATGACAAGGCGGACCGCTGGCTGGAGGGCTATGTTGAAGATGGAGGTAGCCAAGTAGAAAGTTCAACAGAGCTGTAGCGAAAGAGTCGCAGTTCTGCAGGAAGTCAAAAACACCTTGCAAGTGGAGACGAGGCAATACAATGGTGTATTTTGAATACAAAGTGGGCCGAACAGGAGGAGGTAGTAGGTAGGAAGGGTGCACGGACCCGGAGAAAACAGAAGGAAAAATGGGAGGAGGAAGAATAGAGGGAAGAGAAAAAAGCGGTGTCCAAAGGAACGAAGCCACCAGAGAGGAAACAGAAGCAAACCGCTCAGGGCAGCGGTCGGGAAATTAAGGAGAAGGTGGGCTTCGTAAGAAATACGAACACAAGAACGCAAGGAACTTCTGACCGGACCGAAGTGGGAAGACAGAAGTTGGGAGCGAGGAAACCCGGAACAGGAAACATTCAAGTGGGGGTTGCAACGCAACGTCCAGCCGGGAGGAGGAGGATTAAATACTCCCAGCGGCGCTACATCAGTGGAGCCGCAAGCAAGAACACAGAGAAAGGACTAAAACACCCTACCTCTGCGTCGCCAACTCCAACACGGAAGTATCCGCCAATCTCGGCTGCTGCCGTGGCGGCGGATGACACAAGCCAAGGGACAGAGGAGTGAAGGAGAATCCCAGTTGGCGTGGCCGGACCAGAGGCACCGGTGCAGCAGAGGGGTTTGGGTCCCACTTGTGCCTAAAGCCGATGGATTTTTGTTTGGCAAACTTTTGTTTTATTTGGGGAACTTACAAGAACTGGTTCAAGACTTTACTTTTCCTTTTGAACATTTGGGGAAATTGACTTTGGACAATCCTGGGGATGAGATTTATGGGATATAACCCTCCCCCTACAAGTCTCCCCATAAGTCAGTAATCTACATAATGTTATTTTCCCTAAGATGTTTGTAAATATCAGGGCCGATCTAGCGAGATGGAGGGGGCTCTACATGCCTTGGCTAGGGAGAACAGCAGTTGTAAAAGTTAGCATTATGGGGGCGTGCCCTGCAGTGCCACAGATGTGGCTGTTAATGGCCTCTATGCTGAGCCCGTTATTTGTTAAGTTAGCGTCCCTGCCGGTTCCTGAAAGACGAGATCTTAGCAAGAGCTGTCGGAAGGTGTGAAGAACCTCTTGCCGCTTGTTGACAGCACACATTCTCTCTGCATAGCCCCGATGACTGTTGGCGCAATCACTATAAGCAACTGTCACCCCCAGAGGTACCTATACACTTTTTCACCAATGATCCAGCCAGGAACCCGCCGCCATGTCTTAAACATTCAGTAACTCTGCTTCCAGCGGAAAAGGAGAAAGCCAGATACTCCGAAATACCCACCCCACTCCTCACCGGGTCTGGGGGGTCAACTTGCCACTAAAGAAGACATCCAGACGTTCATGCTGGACATTAAATCCGAATTCTGCAGCTGCATGACTGAGCTCACCACAAAATTGGAACACACAGACCAATGACGGAAATATAACAGAGACTGGGGGAGATGGAAGACCAAACCCGGGAACAAGCAGTGTCACTACTCGAGGTACAACAGAGTCTCCAGGCCCTAGCAAACAGAAGCAAGCTCCTGGAGTACAAGCAGGAAGATTTAGAAAACAGGGCCCAAAGAAACAATCTGCGGTTCAGAGGGATGCCCTTGGTTTCGGACCAAGATCTGATGGAATATGTAGGGGACCTGTTTCAGTCTTTCCTGCCACAGCTTGAGAAACCCCAGCTACTGTTGGACTGTACCCATAGACAGCGCACTCTTAAGGGGCTGGAGTCAGAATTTGCCCTGTATGTGATCACCCGAATCCACTTCTAAACGACAAAGGAGGCAATTATGGCGATAGGTCGTACCAGAGACGAACTGGCCTTTCAGGGGTCTCCCCTGCAGATCTATCAGGATCTCGTAACTGTAATGATGCAGAAACGCAGAGCGCTCAAGACCGCTGACACTGTTTCTGCGTGACAAAAAGATTAAATATTGCTGGCTGTTCCCTACGGCCATCCAGTTCCCCTACAATGGGACCTCCCACACTATCTGATGTCTAGAGGATGCAGAAACGATTGTAAACCCCTCCTCACCAGACAAAGGGGGTAATCAATCTCCCAACTCACCTACTGGAACAGAACATCTTCCCCGAAAGCCTTTCGAGCAATATGGTTGAAAGTTCATAGGGGCGCAAATTCAAGTAAAATGTCCCCACTCTCCTGATCTGTGGGGTGGGGGGACAACTGACAGTAAGCTCTCTAAAACCTCTGCTAACCAGCACCCCGCTCATTTGGACATAACAGGAACAGGGAACACAAGGATAACTACAAGTGGCTTGGCATAGTCCGAGCCTGACTCGAGGGAGGATGACACCAGAGGATCCTTGGAGTGTGCTGTCAATGATTTTGGACAGCTCAATAGTTTGGAGCCCATGGTTCGGGCTCAGTTCAAAGTTGAGTGGATCTTTTTGGGTTAAAAATTTTGGTTGCAGCACAAGGCAAGAACTACCAGGTCTCGAATGGCAGCTCCTGTATACCTGAACCACCCTCCCCTGCCCTCCCCCACACCATCAGCGGAAGAGCGCCCAGAGATTCCACACCAGATCATAATCTTTATCTCCCTAAATGAGAACGGTCTGAATTCTCAGGTGAAACGAAAATCCAAGTTGAAACGTTTGAAAGACTTGGAGGGGGCTCCAAGAAACCCATCTTCTTCCGGTAGACTATGCTCGTCTCCAGCATAGGGATTTCCCAATGCAGTTCCTGGACTCCGATGGCGCCAAAAACAGGGGGGTGACTGCGATCTTGATGGCGAAAGATATTAATTTTGAGTAATTGGACACGCTCACAGACCCGGGCGGTCGCTTCGTAGGAGTGAAGGGGATGCTTTGTGGTGAAGTGCACTTGCTCGCTGAATTCGATCTATGCTCCGAACGAGGGCCAGGAACTTTTTCTGGCAGACTTGCAAGCAGCTCTTCTCCCATTCCTAGAGGGCCAGTTGGTCATGGGGGTGGGGGGGGGACTTCAATGGGGTCCCTGACCCAGATAAGGACAAATACCATTCTCCATCCCCCAAAGACTACAAAATAGCACTGAGCATTCTCCACCTCTTTATATCACTGGGGGACATGGACACATGGAGAGTGCTTCAACCAGAGGAAAGGGACTTTACCTTTTTCTCGCAGGTCCATCGTTCTTTCTCACCCATTGATATGATCTTGGCCTCGCCCCAGCTTCTTTCTTTCACAAACAAAGTGTGCATCGCTCCCAAAGGTCCTTACAGACCATGCTGCAGTGCTGCTATAAATCAGATCTTGGAACCCACCCCCTGGGTCCAGGTCACAGTGGCGTCTATATGACCCAATCTTCAACGATATGGCTTTGAGGAACGATGTGGCAACAGCAATCAAGAATTACTTCAATGAAAATCCCACATTTGACTACATGGGATGCCATGAAGGCGGTTGTCCGTGGGACCCTGATTGCACACATGGCAGCTTACCACAAACGGAAGAAGCAGTCCAGAGCGCTCCTGGAACAAGACATTTCATACATCGAAGACAAAGTTAAAAAGAAAGGGTGGTCTCCTAAAATCAATACAGCCCTTCGCGTGGCTCACAACAAGTTGGAGGCCCGATATGCGGAGAAAACAGAGCAAACCCTGCTCTCAGTCAAGCAGGAATACTATGCCAAGAGTAATAAGGCCAACCGCCTTCTGGCAGAGAAATTGGCAAAATCCAGAAGACGTAACATCATAGGTCTTCGAGACCAACATGGGGCTACACATTATGAAGAACTGACCAAATTGCAGTTAGCGACAGCGCACTTGCTTGAGTCCATGGCCGATTCAGGTAGATCAGTAGAAGCTCAGCGACAATACATCACAGAAGTGGCCCTGCCCCGTGCAGCTCGAGAGGATAGGGTGGCTCTGGAAGCACCTATCCAGCAGGAAGAAGTAGAGTCAGTAATCAAGTCCTTGAAGTCTCAAGCTCCGGGCCCTGGTGGTTTCTCCCCGAAATGTTACAAACTGTTCCACACTCAGCTCCTTGCTCCCTTGACAGCCCTCTTCAACTCGTTACGGGAAGCAGGAAGCTTAACTCCTTCAATGCAAAGCTCCACCCCAATACTGATCTTGAAGCCTGGTAAGGATCCCAAAGATTGTGCCTCATAAAAGGCCGATTTCACTTTTGAATATGGATGCCAACATTACCTCAGTTGATTCATGCTGACTAGACAAGGTTCATTCAGGGTAGGAAAACAGGGGATAACATCAGGCGGGCGGTGAACCTCATTGAGCCTATTTCAGAGAGTAAGGGGAAATTGACCCTCTTCACTTTGGACGGTACAAAAGCGTTTGATAAGGTGGACTGGTCGTTTATGCCCCCACTTTAGGAAAGCAATAGCCAACAACTATTCCTCCCCGAACACCTCTCCAGGTTAACCGTGAACGCTCACCCCAATACCACTGTCCTGTGGTACACGGCAGGGATGCCCCCTTTGTCTCCTCCTGTTTGCGTTCATTATGGAGCCGTTGGCCCAGCATATATGCAAGAATAACACAATCCGGGGACCACTGATATCTGGCTCCCCACATAAGGTATCCTTATATGCCGATGATATTCTCTTATCCAGTACTAACGTCGACTCTTCCCTACAGTCTGCTCTACAGGGGCTCCGGGCTTTTGGGTGGGTGGCCGGATTTGGGATTAACTTTGGGAAATCAGTGGCGTTGGGGGTGGGACTCTCGTCCCAAGAGATTTCTTCTCTCCAGGCCATATGCCCTATTTGCTGGGATACGTCCTCTATCACATACTTAGAGGTTCGGCTCACGGCATTCCCAAAAGATCTGTATGGGGCTATTCCCCCCTCCCCCCAGTTAAGACTCTGGTTCTCTGGTTCAGGACCTGAAGTTCACAGCAGTCAAAATTAATCTCCTCCCCAGGCTTCTATACTGTTGTTCTTCCCTCCCACTGGTAGCTCCGAAAACGATTCTGGAAAGGCTTCATAAAACCTTTGGGCTTCATATGGCGGGGGAAAAAAATCTAGAATTCCTAAGAGGGTAATGATGGGGGACACTGGTCTGAGGGGACTGAGGGTTCCCAATTTACAGAGGTATTCAGAGGCGGCCCAGCTCGCTCACCTCTCAGCATGGACAAAGGGGTATCCCGCACCCAGGTGGATGGAGATCGAGCAATCTAAATGCTCCCTCGCCCTCCACTTCTTGCCCTTCTGAAATTAGACTGAGATCCACTCGGACGTTAAGTCCGCTGGAACTGACCATCTGGGAGGGCTTCGATAAGGGCGGGATCTCAAAGCTCTATGAATTTCTAAGGGAGGATCTCCTGGCCCCTTGCTGCCCGGACTACATGACCTGCTGGGAAACAGATCTGGGCCAACAGATGGACGATGTGTCTTGGTCTGCGATCTGGGCCAGGGCACGTACCTCATCCACTTGTGTGACAAACAATGACTGTCCTTTCAAAGTATTGTTCTGTTGGTACTGCCCTCTGGGCCAAATCCATCATTTCCAGGCAGCGATCCCCCTACCTGTTGGCGGAACTGTGGAGCCCATGGTTCATATTTTCACATGTGGTGGGACTGCCCCCGGATATGCTCCTTCTGGGAGAACATTGTGCAAACTATACATGATATCAAGGGCAGCCGACGACCGATGTACCCGAAAACTCTGCCAGTAGGGGCTCCATGCGAGGGGAAATACCCAAAGTCGAGAGCCCGGGCAAAGCTACTAACCCACCTCTTGCAGGCGGCGTGGATTACCATCGCCCATTGTTGGAAATCGCAGACGGCCCAGATCTGGGCCATTGGCGGATCAGGATTTGGGATATTCTGGTGGCAGAAAGGGTATCGGCTGCAAAAAAGGGAAAGCGCCACCGGTTTCAAGCTATCTGGTCACCCCTGCTGGACTATGATCTCGAATTCCCGGCCTTGACAATCAGCCACATTTGGCGAGACTTTATCTGGATCCGGTGAAAGGGGTTAGGGGGAGCAGACTGTTTTATGTTATACAAGTGTGAACAGTGGAGGCAGGAGGTGGGGAGCATGGGAGGTATGGAATAAAGTTCTCTGTCAAAGGGGCAGGGAGGTCGAGCGTGCTTATTGCCGTCTTTCAGTATATTTGTTTGAAGAGACAGTTAATCTGTTTTGCAAAGGTTGTTGCTCCAACCAGAAAATGTTATCAAAAAAATATATATCAAAAAAATAAACATTATGCCCAGCGTGTTATCTTTCAAGCACTTCCGATCCCACTAGTAAGAGCAGCATTACACAGAGCCCAAAAGGAGATATTGCCCTTTGTATGGAGGGACAGTGTGTCGAAGCACATTCTTTTTCGACAGAAGGAGAAGGGAGGTGGTGGGATACACAAACCTATGAATATATTATCAGGTGGCCCAACTTGTTTTCAGGCTCCCCTCTGCCACCTCTTCTCCCTCTCTCATATCTGACGGTCTGTCTACAAACCATGCAGTGGTGCGCCGCCAACGACCTCTGCCTTAATGCCAGTAAGACAGAGATCCTTCTCATCGGCACACCTGCACCTTCCTTTCCTGTCACTCTCTGGCAGGCCTCCCTTGACCCTCGCACTGCTCCCACTTGTGAGGCTAAGAACCTCAGGGTCATCTTGGACTGCACGCTTTCCCTTTCTCCTCAAATCTCTGACATCTCAAAAAAGTCTAACTACCAACTGCACCTCCTCAAAGGTATTCTTCCTTTCCTCTCCTCTCCTTCCCCCAGGAGTTCACCGTTTCCAGAGTTCTGGTTCTCTCTAGGCTGGACTATTGCAACAGCCTCTTTCTAAATATTCCTGCAACCACTCTTCGCCCCTGCAGCTCCTCCAGAACAGGACTGCAAGACTTGTCCTTGGCCTCAAGCCCTGGGATTGTTTCTCTACAGCCCTGAAATCTCTTTGTTGTCTCCCAGTGGCTGCAATAATTAAATTCAAGACCCTTTGCATTGTCCACAAGGCTTTCTGGGGCCTGGGTCCACAATACCTTCAACTCTCCCTCCGTAAATACATTCGTACTCGAGCTCTTCGCTCTTTCACCTCCAACTCCCTCAGGGTCAACCGCTTCTCCAAGCAACAAGTTGTGGGGTAGATCCCTTTCCTCGACTGGGGCCTCCCTGCCACTCTGTAACTTGAGGAGAACCATCTTCGGTTCCGGAAGCACCTCAAGACCTTCCTCTTTGCTTCTCCCCGTGTTATTCTGTCTGCTTTGGCACAGGGCATCTGGTTACCTGATTCCGGGCCCATATCCTTGCCCTCCCAGCCACACGCCGGCACTACCTCCTGGCAAAGCCTGCACTTGGGTCTGTATCTGCAACCCTACAGTCCCCTTCCAGCACTTATCAGACACCTGTTGTCTACACCTTATTTTAGTACTTAACACCTGCTAGCCGCACTACCTGTTGTCGTTCTATCACGTGTTCAACACTTTCCACTTCCCCCCTGAAACCCTGCACTTTCCCCCTTCCCTCTCCCCTGCACTTGCACGTTCTCAATGTCACTGGGCCTAGTAAGATCGCTGTTTGTCCTCCCTTATTTTACCTCTCTTGCCTCGTCGCTGCTCTGAAACTGCTACATGTGGACATGCATCTAATGTGCAGCGTTTACCTGCACCTTCGCTCTGTAAAGTCAAACGGTGCGCGAGAGTCTCCATCTGGCAGAAATTGAGGTTGCCATGGAGATTGTCAACAACGATGCATCTGCCGACTACATTTCCGCACAAGCCCCGCCTCCGAACTATGGCTTAAATCCAGCTCTCTCCCTCTCATCGGTGCTTCTAATTAGCGTTGCTGCTCCTGTTTAGGGCGTTATACCGAAGCTACATTGACAGACTCCTTTCCGTTCAACTCCTTGAAGCGCCATTCCCTTGTGGCACCTTTCCCTCCTGACTCGGACTGCCTCTAGGACCTTCTTTGCTGCTCGTTTCTGTATCCGGCTTGCCTGCACAGTTTTTTGACTTTGGAACGTTGTTCGGATCGCGCTGTGCCTCCCGATTCTGTTTTCGGCATTACTTCTTGCTTCCGACCACGGACTGCTTTTTGACTGCGTTCGTCTGCTGAGTTTGCCTCAGTCGTACTTCCTGGCTTCCGACCACGGCCCGCCACCGGACTCCATTTCCAGGATCCTGGGATACCATGAGAGCTTGTTTCAGCATCGGCTGCATCTTTTCTGGTGTTCAGGTAATAGTGGTCTTTTTTCTACTGCCATCTTTCCAATTGCCTGTTTACTGAAACATTACCTCGCTTTCCTCTGAACCTCCATCATTACGTCATACCATTCTGTATTGGTTATTTTTCTGGACATTTCTAACTGCAAACAACAATAAGTGCACTTTCGAACGCTATGCTGCCCAGTGCACTAGCCCGTGACTAGCGCGTCCCTCGTGCCGCCCAGGTTAGTATTCCCATTCTAATCTTCCTCTTTATTGTTTTATCCCTCCATTGCCTCTGGAACTTTCTCCTTTGATTCAAGCAATTCACACATTGGTGGTAAGAACAATACTCATTGACTGGGGTGGTAGTGTTAGTTCAGTGCAATTAGGAATTAAGGCATGCTTTGGTTTTCTCTATAGGTTCAGACTTCATAGCAAGACTATCACTCAGGTATTCCTTAAGATTAGATAGTTAGAATTCTATTGCATTGGATTTTCAGCTTGGTATTAACACATCTGTCTTTTCTTGCAGCATTGGTTTGGCGGTGCACTTGTTCCCCCGCTCTTTTATGGGATCAACTCCTCTGTCTATCTACTTGTAGAACAGCAGAGGGGTGTATCGTAGAAAACAGTTCCCTCGAGTTTGAGGAAGCTTGACTTCTAGGATGCCAGGTGAAGAAAAGCTGGCTGTCGGGTACAGGAGGTTCTGATCCTTGATTTCCCTCGCTGGTCTCGGGATGTCTATCCTACGCCCCTAGCAGATACGACGTGGTGAGTAACAAACACTTGTGTATGGGCACGATACAAATGAAATATCAATATCAATATCAACTGAGAGCCCTGTCCGAATCATATAAACAGTGGGTTCAGTTGGAGCAAGCGATGGCAAGAGAATGGATCTGGAAACGCCCTTGCCTGCCAAAAGGCGCTAGGCCTATATCACTTAAAGCAAACCAGGTCAATATGAACGCCCTCAAAATCTGGGATGAAGTAAATGGGCTTCTAGGCCTGACATCGTTCTCCTCACCATTGACCCAGATTCTGAGAAACCCCAACTTCTCCCTAGGGCTGGAACATAACAGATTTGAAAGATGGACTGACGACGGAGTGACCAAACTGGAGGACACCTACAAAAATGTGAAAATCAATTCCTTCCAAGAATGCAAGGAATCATTTGGTTTAAAGAAAGACAGCATCTCCTACTACCAGGTGAGACAATTGGCATTGTATCTCAAGAATAAAGCATGGGGGTCCCGGAAACTAACCCAATTTAAATCGATAATCTACCAGACACTATCCCCTCCTAGGGGATGACAGCAAACATTTATAAGATTCGGACTGCAAACCAACATTATACAACAGCTGTGAACAGGTTAACTTGGACTAAGCAACAAGGAAAGTATGGCGGGTCGGAACGAGGAGCCGGGAAACCCAAGGACATTATTAAATATCTTTAATGAAATTATAATTAAAAGGCCTAACTTTCCCTATTGCTAGAAGGAATACCCTACCTATCTAAAGAAACTAAAGATGCTCATCAGTTGTCAGGAAGTCCAAAGTGACCACACTGTACTTGTGATCACGCCACAACTGAATACTTTGTTCCTTCTTTCCTCCTCACAATGCTTCGTCATATCTGCACACACTGGGCCTCCCGCGTTTCGTACTAGTATTCTCGATGAAAGTTATGGGCTCCAGCGACTTGCCTTCACTCCACCTCCACAAGGCATGATGATGTCAGGGGGCTTCCCCCTGTACAGCCAGCTCTCCTCCCGTCCTCCTTGTACTCATCCCAGTTAAATGTGTGTCTCTTGTTACAGAGACATCTTCCTTTTCTTTCCACATTGCCTTCAGCCAAATGAAAAGATGTCACATTATTTGTTATAATAGGCAGTCCCATATATGAGGTTGAGAGATTTCCTCACAGGAACGGGAATCCTTGTCCCCAAAGGGAGAGTCTCTCCTGGTGAGGTCCCACTTGCACTGACCAGTAGCAAGGGTCTTGCGGAGCGGGCTCCCCTCCCTAGCCTCACAGTGGGATAACCCTCCACCACACGGGAGAAGGGACGAAAACCTGTAATTCGTCACAGAGGGTAGTCACAGAAGAGGAGTGGTATAAAATGTATGTGGGGTCGTATAAAAGCATGAACGGAGAACTGCTACTGAAAATATAGATAGCGCTATACGCCAGCCACATTAAATAAATGGGATCCAAAGCACCCCACAAGCTGTTGGAGCGGGGTGTGGGCTCCCGGCGACGACATTACACATCTGGTGGGGATGTACACATTTACACAGTTTCTGGCAAGAGATCAGGTAGGCCACCAGTGGATGAGTGGCGATAACAATACCAGCGAATCTGTGATTTATAATGTTAGTGAGGGGAAGAGGGAGTATTAAGAGGGAGAAAACGAACTCTATGCAAGCAGCTGCCAATGGCAGCAAAATGTTGTATATCACTGAATTGGAAACTGCTAAAGGTCCCATCAGACATTCACTGGTAAGAGCGGATTTGGAACACGCTGAGCGTTGAAAGGATGTCTAAAACCATTAATGGAAATCTTCACAAATTCAAGAAGGTGTGGTCGCCTTTTCTACAAGGGACGAGGAGAGACCATTCAAACATACAACATGACTTAACACCTGAAACCATTTGGCCTACTACCCTGCATGGCGTAATAAGGACATAATTTAAATACCTTGGGAAATTGTCTGATGACCTGGGGTAAGGGCTTGGGGGAGAATAAAGGGGAGGAAAACCTGTATGGGTTATTCGATTGGAAGGTCTGATGTAAAGTTAAGTATGGGGGTTACATTTAAATATCATAGTTAGACTGACAGAGTGAAGTTGAATTGTAATCACAGTTATGACAATAACTGATATGAAATTATTAATAAAGATTCCTAGTTTTTAAAAATATACATTTCAGGAAATTATCACTTATATTAAATCGGATTTGTTAAAATCTTTTAAAGAGGCCACACACTTTATATAGAAAGGCAGAAAAGTCAGAATTCCAAGGAAACTACCATTGTCCTCTCATAACAAAGGCGTTTGAAGGCACCAGACCTTACAAAATATTACCAAACTACACAATTTAGGATACTGGGAGAAAAGATACAAAGTAGATAATCATTAGTAATCCATCAAAACTGCAGTGGGTGAAGAGAGCCTGTTGCATGTACTATGGCTAGTGAAATCCATGAGTCCTAAGTCACTACAAATTATTTCAGTTACTAAGACAGTCTTGTGTGTGGGATGCGCTTTACCTTCCCTTAGGATTTACAACATCCCCTCTACCTTTCACTCTGATAAATAACAACTCACATTTCACCCCCACAATTAAATGAGGCTCTTTCTCTAGTAGGAGGGACTTAGTCGCTGATGTATTTATGATCTGATTTGATGTGATTCCATTAAACCTATTGATGCCTCATCCATTGGTTTATCCAAAGTCTAAATAAAGAGGTTACAATGAGAAATGTGTTACCATTTGCAAAGCCCTCTCTGAAGGGTGTGTTTTCCAGCATTGATAAGATCCTAGTAGTTACTCAAACACAACTATATTGGGGTTACATGAATATACAGAAGCATGACCTGGAAAATTAGTCTTTGAGGGGGTATGGTCTGAAATTTGGGCCCACACGAAAGCTTCCACTACATGTGTTCTATACCAGAATGTGGGTTATGGGTTGTTCATTCAGTTTAAAAAAAGTATAACTAGCCTAATCCAATAGACGCACAGATTTACTAACAGGCAGCCACTAACAGTACTGTGCTACTGTTAAAACGTACCAATTGAAACACTGGCTAACCACACCCTGAACGGTGCTTGTTGCTCTCGAGCTAGGTCCATGCTTTAAACAATGCAAATAAAACATAACTCCAACAAAAATATGTATGTTCTGTGCAGGGAAAACTGATCAGTTTTGGAGACAAAGCTGAAAGCCCTCTACCACATGTGGTGGGATTGTTTTCAAGATAAGACCATTTTGGAAAGCAGATTCGGCCATTAGCTCAGAGGTGCTGAATGATCAGTTTCCATGACGCTGAAGAGTGGTGGTGTTGTGTATCCTGGTGAAAGTAATATCCTTTTCACACATCAGGCGTCAAAATGATCTCCACCATGCTACTTGCTGCAAAATTGGGGAAATGTGAATGAAAAATGATGCACCAATATTACATGTTTGGTGGTAGAAAATATGGATGTTGTTTGCACTTCAGACATAAATAGCATACCCATATGAAACAATCATACCAGTTCAAAACAAACGGCATGCTCAGATAACCTAACAAAGCTTAAAACAGTGAGCCGACGTGTTCAGTGAGTCAGAGGGCCCTTGCATTATTGGAAATACTGACTGTCTCTAGAAATTAAGCCTAATTGACTTGAGGAACTGATCTGTGATAAGATGCTGTATGACGTTACTGGGAATCTGGACTGAAGTGTAGTTCGCTAGCAATTGGCATTATTTTATATTGGCAAATAAGTGAAAGTGACAGCAATAGGTATAGTATTCGTTACATTTTAGATGCAGTTTAAATAATGAAAGAACTATACAGATCTGAGAGGGGGTTAATGTGTGTTATGTGAGACAATAGTTTAATTTAAGATGACCTAATGCAACTTATTTGTTGCATTAGGTCATCTAAAAAGTCAATAACATTTGATAAAACAAATACAGTTTGTTGCCATTTTGATTGTTTCAGCAAAGGGTTAACTTCTCAGGATCCTCCTGTATTAGTCCCTACAGAAGATGTCACTAGCTTTCACTTAGTACTTTATATGTCAGTCATTCAAAATAAAAGATAACTTCTACATTAGGGATTGTGGATCCTGAGAAAAGGTGATTTTGGTGGATGTTGGGCTGTAGAGGTTGAAGATTTCTGATACTCCAAGCAAACATGTTTGTTTCTCCAAGCTGTTGTGTCTTGTCTTTGTTGCAATCTATTATATGTCCTAAGCCGTTGTCCTGCTGGAACTTCCCAACGGTTTTTCGAATGCTGGTGAGTGTTGTGATTCACAGCTCAGTGAATGTTAATGTATGATGGTGCATGAGGATTTGCAAGTTGTCAGTTGAGACCTGAGCTGGAGATGCCAGAGGATGGCTGGTGGGTGTGCCTCTGCTACCAGCACACAAGACTAACTGGAACCTGTACATTAGGTAAATAAAGTGAAATACTTTTCTTCCATGGAGTCTGCGTTATCTGTACGGATGACATTACTGGAGAAGTTCACTTTATAACACAAGCCTCTATCATTTTCATCTGCAATAGTCAGATGAACAATCTTGTAGATCCAGGGCTCATGGAGGGATGGGCTACAGTATCCAGTCATTTTTTCGAAATACAAACCTTTGAATATAAATCCTGTGAATACTTTCTTTCGAAATGAAATTCTTTCGAATAGTCATTTCTTTGAAAATAATTTGATTATGATATCTAAATGAAAGAATACACATGTGAAAAAAATCAAGGTAGGCTTGTTTATTTTTTACAAGTTTCTTCTTTATTTTAAATAATTTCTTTATTTCAAATACTTCTGTAATTTATTTTAATATGTTTATGATATCCTGATAACTGTATTTAATATTTAATTATATATTTAATTTGGTAACTAATGTTTGCATTTTACAACTTAAAGGTAGTCTATGTTAACTGTAAATGTGTAATTTATATCACTGGTAGATGGTGTCCTTGTATTATTTTTGATTTTGTCCATTTGTATGTTAATGTTGTTTGACGTACAACGCATGATGTGTACGTAATGTGTACGTGGACGCATTTTGTAAGTTCTTTCCTTCGCGTTGATTGGGTCGTTTGAAACTCCTTTTTTGGATTTTTTTTTCCGCCGGATCGCACTTTTCTCTTTTGGGACTGGAACTTGGATTCTCTTTTTTTTTTAAACAAAATTGCCTTTTTTTCAGCATTTCGGTTTCTTCCTTGGATTTTGGATTATGCATCGTGGATTGGATTCTTTTTTTTTTTTACTTGGCTGGATCTTGGATTGTTTTTGCAAAACTGGACAGATTTCGGTTTTTCTTTTGGATGTTGGATTCTACTTCTTGGATCGGATTCTGTATTTTTTCATGGTTTGGTCATGGATTTTGTTTTCTTGTTTGCAAATGATTCTTTTTTTTTTGCTTTTTGGATTTCTTTTGGGGATTCCTCGGATTGTACTATTCTGGCGAAACTCGACTTTTTTGTTGAGTATTTCCTTTCTTTAACATTTCAGGTTATATGCCAGTGCTTCTAAATAGCTAATAGAATCCATTGTTTCAAATCTGTTTACTATAGTTCGTACACGTTCATAATCTCTGTACTTTTTCTTTTTTGTATGGGTATGTTCTAGCAAAATGGTTTGTGCCATTTTAAATTCTTGGGCCGATTGTTCCACTTTAAGTGCTTTAAAAAATGCCAGAGAGTTGGGTTGCTTGTGTTGAATTGTTTATTTATTCTGTTGTGCTAACCCTCTAGCATGTTGTTCGTTCTTGATCTTTCTTCTTTGACTGCTAGGTAGAAGTTCCATATTGAAATTGCATATTTTGCACGTCTCCGTGTTCCATTGCGTGTCGGTTGCCCTACCAAGGTGCTTTCGATGTAGTCCAGTAAATCTGTAAATGTTCTTCATTTACTTTGTAGTAGTCTGTGTCAATACATTTTTTGTAATATTTCATCACCTGTTGCTCCTTTACAAATGCCAATGCAAATAACTGTTTAATGCTGTGTTGTAATTCGCTGTTTTCGATATTTTTTGATTGGGGGCCCAGTTTTTGAATTTTTCGCCAAATGGTCTGGCTAAAGAGGAAAAAACATCCCTGGATGTTTGTGTCTGCATATACTGATTTGAATGCTTTGATTTGTCCTTGTTCGAAGTCCATCACCATGGTTGTAGGCTTTCTATCCGGGACTGCTTCTTTTAGTTTCCCAAATATAGATCTGTATATTTCTTCTGTTTTATTTGGCATTAATATATATGTGGTATAAGTGTCTGGTTTATCGTGCCGTGCACACTATAAAACTGAGCAAAGGGGTGAGGACATGCTTTAAAACGTGGCGTCGCCATCCCACACTTTCGAATTTCCAAGGTGTGATAAGTTATCTTTTGTTGTGTATATTAGTATCTTTTGGTTTTTTGTTTCTGTAAAACTGTTCACCCTTGTCAGTTGTTTTAAATATTGCTGGAATTTCCATTTCGTCATATGTTCACAGTGCCATCGGCAGGTTTTCCTTCATTTGTTTTTTTTCTTTTTATGCAACGCTGGATTAGTTTGGTTTCCGGAATCTGAGCCACAACATGCAATGGGATTTTGTCACATGTACGACCTATTACCAATCCACCTGCCTCATTCGGGTTTTCATCAGCTCCCCACCATAACGTGCACATTTTTCGGGGAAATTATCGTTGTTATTTAGTACCAAGTCTAATTATTTACTATCTACGATGATTTGGTTTCGATGGAATGACGTTTTGCATTTTTCCCATCTGCTGTCGAAGCTTTGACTTTGGATGCTTTTTTTCTGAAACTTTTGTTTGACGCTTTATTTTCGATAATATCACTACAAACCATGGGCTACCTGTAGCAGGTTCATCTCTCTTGGAAGAGGTGTAAGTTTATGGTAGTGGTGAACAACTCTGGCCCTCGAGCCTGCAGGCATATCCAGTTTTCAGGCAAACCATGGAATAGGTAAATGAGTGCTCATTTGAATTCACTGAATGAAACTTTATCTTGTGGATATTCATTATTTATTTATTTTATTTATTGTGCATTTGTAAGGCGCTTATACATCAAGTAAGTTGTGTTTCAAAGCGCCAACAGGGAGGAACACTGGAACAAAAGGCAAATATAATAACAATGGAGGGAAAGAGGCGGTCCGACTAGGCCTTGTGAGCATCAAAACGTGCAAGTGCAGAGAGACAGAAGGAACGAGGGAGGGGCTACGTGCTAGGAGTTCCACTGAGGGAAGAGCTAGGGAGTAGGTGTCAAACAGCCGTTAAGTGCGTGGCAGCAATCACTTGGTAAGAGTGGTCAACTACCAATACAATAAGTTCAGGCCTGTGAGACAGCACAGGCCAGTGGGAATCCAAAGGCAAGTTGCACTTGTACCCTCTGAATGCTTACAAGGCCTTGTAGGACCGCCTCACTCATTGCTATATTTGCCTTTCATTCCCATGTTCGCTCCATATTGCACAGTGGGCGCTTTGAAACACAATTTACTTGATGTATAAACACCTTACAAATGCACAATAAATAAATAAAAATTAAGTGCTGGGAATGGGAGGGGGCTAAAGGCGATTGGAGGTTGGGTGGGAGGCCAGGACCCAGAAGGACACATGAGGGCCCTGGTCGCCAATCTCAGCGACTGATGGGGATTCTCAAATGCCTGAGTTGTGCACCTACAGGTTACGGCTTCCTGTGATTATAGGAAGATGCTTCCTCTCTCAGGTGCAGAAAGAGTGCATGCCAAAGGGGGAGCCCTGCATGTGGATTGTTACTGTCTAAAATCTTAATATCTGGCACAGCATATGTGAAGAAGTTTCACTTCTGCTGACCTGCATGGGCTGGTAAAGACTGGACTGCATTTATAAGATATCCACTTAGCCTATTGTAAGGTGATTTCCTAACAGCCTTCTGGTGAGGGGTGTGAAGAGATCTATTCTAAGGAGGAAAACAGGGTCTCCACCAAGCTAAAACAAAACCCTCTCAATGAGTAACATAGCGTAGAAGGTTAGGCTTTACTTAGAAGTGAAGTGGATGGACTGGGATTTAGGACAGTGGGTGCCAGAAAATTAAACAAGAGTGGAAACTGCACACACACACATACTTTAAAATATGTATACTCTCTCATCTAAAGCATTAAACATAAGCAACATGATGATTAAATAGATACTAAGCAATATACAATATCTATATTTATAATGCTTAAGGTTGGGGAGAAAAAAATAAAGATTACTATACAGAGGTAAGTTGCATACACATAGTCATGAAATTATAGCTACAACATGGGATGAACAGTGTTCTGTTACAACACTCCACCTAGATTAGCAATATAATCATAACAAGGAATTATTACAACACATACATAGTAGATAAGGGAGGTAAAATCTTTGATACACATAGAAAGTCTACAACAGTCAGTTGGCTATAAGAAATAAGGTAACACTGGCCAAATCAGGACTCTGCGTACGCAAAAGAATATTCAGAAAACAAGTGATACAAATATTACATCAAACACAGTGCTACTGAATGGCAAAGACTGATCTGCAGTGATTTATTATTCAGAAATGAATACATTATCACTGGTACCTTCAAAGAATACCAACTTGTCCTGGAAATGTTAGGACCACAACAGGGATCAGGGAAAATGGTACAGTCCAAGGAACACACAACTGCTGATACAGAATGAGCTGCGGCCTTCAGAGGCTCCTCTTTATCAGGTGGTGTGTCACCTTTTGGAATTCAATTTTCACCTCTGAATGCCTCCTTGCATAGTGTGCCTGTGGTTCTGCATTTGGCTAAGAGTATGTCGCTTTCTGTCTCGTTCTTGCATAAGCTCCTCACACCAAAAGAGTTTGGAACTGCACTCGAGCATGGTCGGCTACGTGGTGTTCAGATTTTCAAGTTTTCAGATGGTGAGTGGGGTCATATATGTGCAGGTACTTCCAGGTTCAAGGTTGATGTGGGCTTGAGACACACCCAGCAGAGGACCTCTCACTGTATTTACTGGTCTTCCTGGAGCATGAAGCTAAGCTAATGAGGACACTTGTTGCAACTGTAAGAGGGAGGTGGGCACCTTTCTGCAGTTGTTTTGGTTATGTCAGAAAGTCCAGCCCTTTTTGGGTGAAGTCCTCCAATGGGTGGATCTTGTGTTATGCCTTGCTCTCCACTATATCCCCATTATATGTGTGCTGGCCCTGTTCACGATTGGCATTAAACCGTTTGTTTTATCTTTTGGGGTTTACAGATCCCTCTTAGAGGGGAAAAGAAATATCTTGACATTTTGGAAAAGTGATCTTAGGCCCTCTGTGGATGACTGGTTGATTGATTTGTCACTTCTTTCAAGCAGGCCTTTTCAGGTTAAGATGAAGCTGGATAAATATTCTGATATTTGGGGTGTTTTTATTAACTGTATGTTTAATGTCAATCCCCCCATTACCACCCTTCTTTCACCTTACTTTGTATATAGAGGTTATTTACTGTTGATGATACATTGTTGTATTTTAAATTGCTTGCATGATGACATTTTAACTGTTTGTATTTGTATTGTTTTTTAAAATCTAATATTTTTTTTTTAATAAACTTAAGTTAAAGGGTTTTATTATGCAAAAGGAAACCAAAATACTGTTGCATGAAAAGTTTTTCAGGTTGGTTGTTACAAAGATTCCTGGCAAACGTAGTCCTTGAAAGCAGGATTATATGTGAAGACCAGCAACAAGAAAAGCACAGTCTGAATCGCAGTCCTTCCCCTGTATTCTGGAGACCACAAGGTCTCTCCACCTCTCCACCTTTCTGTGGATTTGCTTCCTCTCTTTACCAAGTGTCCCAAAATGACCCCGACCCCGATAACAGAGCTTTTCTCCTCTCCACTCCTATTCCAGGGCCAAAAGGCTCCTCCCGTTTAGCACACCCCATACTGGTTTCAAGGGGGCTCTTCTCTACTGTTACACATCCCCTCTTCCGGGAATCAAAGTCACTCTTTCTTTTAAAGTATTTCACCCCCCCATTTCTCTTGGGTCAGGGGTCTCTTAAATCTGGTCTCAAGGGGCTCTCCTACCCCTCACTGGGGAGAACCACCTGCCCGACCCAGCCCCTCACCACACACCCTCATAAGAGCACACCCCTCTTCTGTGATTTGGGAACTCTTATCCACGACACTGGAGCGCACCCCTCCTCTGAGGTTCAAGTGGCTGTTCTCCACACTGGAGCACACTCCTCTTCTGGTGCAATACGGGCTCCACGCTCCCTGATCTGGTGCTCTTGAGTTTTGTCAACATACTCGTCAGCGCAGCTCTGAGAACAGAGAGAATGTCTGTGGATTTTTTTTTTTTTTAAATTTATTTTATTAATTTTATGCAAACAAAACAACAAAAACCAAACAAGCAGCATAATCATAATAGTTCCATTACACATCAAGTTATCTTAATCACTGCTCCCCTTATCCCCCCCCCCCGTGAGCCTATTTGTCAATCTCATTCAATGTTTGGCACATGCGGCCGGGTTTCGTTCTCTTCGGAGTCTGTTGGATCTGATATTACTCCAAACAATTCTGCTATTAGCGTTTTCCAAGCCAACAGGGTGCCCGCCTCCCCTTCATCAGCCCGGCTACTCACTTCTTGCCATGCCACCGTTTCAGCCTCCGCCCATTTCTGCAAGTCCTTCCACCATACATCCACCTTAGGTTTGTGGCATTTCTTCCACCCCATGGCGATCCTACGTTTCGCAAGCACATACGCCAGATTTCTCAGTTTTTCAATATGCTTGAGTTTCCGTGGCCTAGGGAACCCGCCGAGTAAGCAGGCCCAGGCTGTGTCTGTGACAAGAGTAACCCCTTAATCAGCCAGTTTCTGCGCCACTTCTCCCCAGTAACACCTAATAATCGGGCACGACCAAAACATGTGTGTCATGTCAGCATTTTCCAGGTTACATTTAGGGCACACTTGTCTTCCAGCGTTTCGGAACTTAGATATCCTCAAGGGGGTCATGTATGCCCTATGCGTTACGTACAGCTGTATTTGTTTTAATCTGGCATTTCTAGACACTTTTTTATGGTAGCCCAGGGCACGCTCCCACACCCAGTCCTCCATCGGGGCCCCCACTTCCTCCACCCAGTCCAGTCTCAGATGTGTCAAATCTTTCCCCGCCTTAGCCATCACCATCTCATACAGTCTCGAGATCTCATGACCTCCTTCGGATATATCATATATTGCTCCCAAAACTGCATCTGGTTCTTCTATCAAAACTGTCTCTGGCCAGGTGTTCTTAATCATCCGCACCAATCTAATGTACGTGACACATTGGCCCGTGTGTAGCCCCGCCTCTTCGTTGAGTTCTATAAACTCCTTAATGGATCCCTCTTGCCAAACATCGCCTAGCGTTGCCAGCCCCACTGATTCCCAGTAGGTCCTAACAATCGCCCTCAGCTCATCATCCCCTCCTGTCAAAGCAACCAGCGGTAACTGCGGGAGGCACGGCCATGGAACTTCCATCAAACAACAAGCCCTACGCCAAATTTTCCATCCAAGCCTAAACATCGCAGGACGCCCACTCATTTCAGTATCGGACAGCCAAATCATTTCTTTCAAATAAAACGGGGTGCAGTCCTGTCCAAGCACCCTGTGCTCAGGGGTCACTTCATCAGAAAGCCACTTGGCCACATACTGTAACTATTCTGCCAAATAATAAGCCTCAAAATGAGGCAGTCTCATACCTCCTTTTTCATAAAAGTTCTGCAGTTTCCAAAACGCCACTCTATTTCGGGTACCGTGCCACAGGAAATCCCTACACATGCTGTTCAATTTACTAAAAAACTTCTTGGGTATTATGTATGGGATATTACTAAAGTAATGCAGGAGCCTGGGCAGAACTACCATCTTAAGCATGGCCCCCCCGCCCCATCATCGCCAAGGGCAATCTTGCCCAGAACTGCATGCTGTTTCTAATTTTCTCGACGGCTACTTCCGTATTGTGTCTGTGTTCTTCTTGCACCGTGTGATATACATCTATGCCCAAATAGCGAAAAGAGTTAGTTGCCCATGGTACCTGTAGCACCGGTAGTCTATCTACAGGGGTCCCCTTATAGCTACCTAGCGGGAATATGACAGACTTTTGGGGGTTCACCGAGATGCCCGACAACTCTGCATACCTTTCCATCACTTCAAGTATGTATAAGAGATTTTCTTCTGGGTATTGCAAGTACAGTAACAAATCGTCCGCGTACAAGGATATCAAGTGTCGTTCCCCTCCTACCTCAATGCCAATCGCATCATACTGTGCCCTAAGGCATATTGCCAGAGGCTCCAGGGCTAAGATGTAAAGCATCGGGGACCAGTGGCACCCAGGTCTGGTGCCTCTGCCAAGTTGCCATCTTTCGGATATCACCGCTCCCGTTCGGACCCTCGCAAGCGGCTCACTATACAACATCTTAGCCCACCTGATATAGCCCGGCTCCATTCCATACCCTTCCAAAGCAGCCAATAGCCATGACCACTTGACCGAATCAAAAGCTTTAACTGCATCTAGAGACACTATCGCCATCTCACCCTCGTTCATACTACCCCATTCGACCACCCGGTGAAGTCGCCTATGGTTGTGTGTTATGTTTCTGCTCGGGACATAGCCCGTTTGATCAGGATGTATGAGTCTACCAATCACTTTCTGCAATCGATTTGCTAGGACAGCGGTAAGAATCTTGCTGTCCTGATTTAGCATCGACAAAGGCCTGTAGGAACCACATCTATGCTCCGGTTTATTGGGCTTGGGCAGCGGTATTATGATCGCCTCTCTGAGTGACTCAGGCAGCCGTCCTATCTCAAACGCTTCATTAAGCATGTCCAGCATTGGGGGGAGGATTTCCTCTGTATACTTTATAGAATTCGCTGGGGAACCCATCTGCTCCCGGGGTCTTACAGGTAGGCAACTGCTTCACAACCTCTTCTAACTCCTCCAACGTGATTGGCTCATCTAACTCCTCCCTCTCTTCTTCACTTATCTTGGGCAGCCCTATGTCTTCTAACGTTTCGATTATCTTGCGCTGGTCACCCATCTCGTCATCTCCGTACAGCACTCTGTAATATTCAACAAATTCTTTGTTAACCCCCTCTTGCGTGGCCACCTCATCTCCGTCCTCCCTAATAATGGTCCTAATCGGAGGCCTAGGGGTCTTGCTTTTGTCTAGCCAGGCCAAAAGGCGGCCTGTCTTGTCTCCCCCCGCGTGCTGCCTCTCAACATATTTCCTATAATTGAGATTACAGAGTCTTTCCCAAAGCCCTGCACATTGTTGCTGTAGTTGGGGTACCAGCTCCGTATCTACGTCACCGCTTTTCAATGCTGTTTCTAGCTCAGTTTCCGCCCTCTGCAGGTCAGCTAAAACCCCACCCTGTAACCCTCTTGACTTAGCAATGGCCGCCCCCCGCATCACCACCTTAAAAGCTTCCCATAATGTGCCCGCGGAATCAACACTCCCAGTATTCTCTTCAAAGAAGTTAGTAATCTCTTCCCTTATATCTTCTCTAAAGAATGGATCTTTAAGCGCCTCCGCTCGGAGGCGCCATGTGGGGATCTTCGCCCTCGGGGGGGGGGGCAATATTGCCATCCGAGGATCAGGGGCAAGTCATCCGAGAGGACCCTAGCCTTATATTCGATTTGAGTGATCTCAGATATCACATCTGCTGTAGCAAAGACGTAATCAAGCCTAGTGTGCAGTTGGTGCGGGGCTGAATAGTGCGAGCATTGCCTCTCAGTGGGATGTTTCATCCTCCACGCATCTGCAAAGCCAAAATCAGTTAGCAGTATCTGCAATGCTCTCGCCGCTGGGCTAGGCTTACTCACCCTGCCATCAGATAGATCTGTCCACCACAGGATCAAACACACAAATGAAGTCCCCACCCCAGATCACCGCGCTCCCTATACACGTACTAAGATTGGTGCACAGGGCTCTGAAGTATGCTGCTGTGTTTTGGTTGGGGGCATACGTGTTTACTATGCATACCTCCCTGCTCTCCACCAGCCCTCGCAATATAGCCATCCCTCCATCAGTCTCAATTGCCTCTTGTATCGATTTGAATTGGACATGCGGTGCCACCCAGATTAACACCACACGGGCATATGCAGAGTATGGCGAGCCCACTACAGTCCCTCTCCACTTTCTCTTTACCAGGTCCAACTTCTCTCTCGTCAAGTACGTCTCCTGTAGTAGTGCGATATCTATTTTCTGCCTTTTCAGATACATCATGATTTGGTTTCTTTTCAGATAACTGTTAAGGCCCCTAACATTCCACGTTATTATCCTGAGGTCCCCCATAGGTCGTTAGTAAGCACCCTCCCGATCCTCCGCCGATTCCGCCCCTTCATGCACCGCAAGTACAACATGCTGATTCCTCCAAATAGGCTCGAAACAAAACTCAAACTCCCCATAACCACACACACACTCAACTTCCCATCCCCCCACCTTCTTCCCACCCATCCCTCCCCCAACAATACCCTCCCCAACCGTTGCCCAGCTCCACTCCTGGATCTCAGGCACCCCCACATCTAGCCCTGCTTAGCACAAGCTAATACTCATGGCTCAGTAGGGTAAAGCCGCCCTAATGGCCACTGAAACTAATAATCTATTGGTGTAGGTCGTCCACGTTCTGTTGCTCCTTTCAAAAAACATTACGCATACAGATGCCAAATCGTTACCAATTACAGTTACACTCACTATATTCCAGTCCAAATCGAGCACCAGGCTCAGATTGTGTTCAAAGTTCAGTCAGTTACAGTTTCTCTACACAATCAGGGTCCTCCTCCTTACAAAATCTTCATTCGGTATGATCCCGCCGGTCACGATCCGCTTCTTGTTCCGGGCAGCCCTGCAGGTCCAGCCATGTGACAACATCCTCCGGGGTATCAAAAGATAGCGCTTTGTTCTTATGTAGCACCTTCAATCGTACCGGATACAGCAGCATATATTTGACTCCCGCCGCCCTCAGCCTTCATTTGACGGCGACGTAACTATACCTCTGCCTTTGCACCAGTATCGTATAGTCCGGGTATGTTGTGATGTTGGTGGATGCTCTCTCTATCGTGCCGCCCTTACGAAAATATTCGAGGATCTTTTCTCTGTCCCTGTAATTCAGGATCTTTGCGATGATCAGTCTTGGCGGGGCCCCCGGCTGGGGTTTTGGTCATTAGGGCGCGGTGCGCCCTCTACACCGTAAATCCCTGCGAAAGATTCCCTGCTCTTATCCCTTTTAGGATCATGTTTTCAACATAGTTTGTGGGGTCTTGGCCTTCTTCCCCCTCCGGAAGGCCAACCACGCGAATGTTGTTCCTCCTCGCCCTTCCTTCCGCCTCTTCCACACGATTTTCCAGGTTGGCGACCTGTTGTTTTAAGACATGAATCTCTTTCACATTGCTCGTGCCAACATCGGTATTAATCTTCACCCCACTTTCTAGATCGCTGGTCCTTTCTGCAAGCGCCCTAACATCTTGACGTAGCAGGGTGAGTTCCGTACCTACAGCATCAATCTTATTCTCTAGAGCTGTGCGTAGGTCCGCCATTGCCTAGCACTCAGTCCCGTTATGGCCTCCAGGATTTGGTGCTTGTCCCCTTCGGGGGCGTCTTCCGCAGGGGTCATGACCATGCTCTGCACCGATGTTGAGGGGGTCCGTTGCGTTTTCGTGAAAGACTCCATCGTGGGTTGCTTAGTCTTGACTCTCAACCCTTTCGCCGACATGGCGCTGCCCTCCACTCCTGTACGCCTCCGCCTTAATGCAGCTGTTGCACTGTCCTCAGTCCGACAATGGTCTGGCTCCCAGGCCTCCTAACTCACATTCGAGATGGCACTTTGAATTGTGTTACGGATGGGCTATGGCCTCACACTCCCCATTCAACTTCCGTAGGCCTCGTCGCCCAAGCATCCATTGTTATCTCCTCCTACAGTCAGATCGTCGAGGCTCCATTAGCAAATGCCAGGCCAGGCGCTCTCATGGTGCTAGTTCGAACACTCTGCCATATTTCCCTATTGTACTATTCCTCCAGGCAATTTACCGCAGCCATGTCCCGCAGTTCAGGGAGATCAGTTTCGTTTCTCCTCGGAGGCCTCTCCTTTGTTAGCCGCCATCTTGGTGCTGAAGCGGCCACATAGCCGCACCAGCAAAAACATGTATATCTCACAATTCCCCGGGACTATGAACTTCTCCAGCGAACTTCACTTGGCGTGCGGCTTCCGACGCCTGATACCCAAAGTTCTAGGCGCTCGTTGCAGTTTCAACAGGTAACTTTGGCAAAAATAGAGTCGGATTATCAGGAGCTCTTCACGCAGCACATCCTATTCCATGGCCAGTTAGCAACGCCCCCCCGAATGTCTGTGGATCTTGGCCTCAGTTTTAAAGCCCTCACGGTCGTGCCAGTGGCAGAGACGCACTTTTGAATTGATTGGCTAATTGGCTTCCAGTGCTAGTGCTTGTCTCCTGCTCCACCTCATTGCCTGGCAGTTCCCCTCCACAGAGGTTCATATTGTGGGTTTCAAGTGTTTATAAAATGTCATAAGGGACAGAAAAACCTCTACCAAGGTCCCACCTTGGCAAAATCGTTTTTCTTTAAGGAGGCTGGAGGGAGTATGTTTCTCCTTAAATGCTGCAGCTACAAGGGAGGGAGAAAAATGTTCTCCTTAACAAACACTACTGCTGGGAAGGGGGGTTGGGATAAGTTACATTTTTCCCCGGTTTTCTGAATCTGTGAAAGACATTCAAGAATCTGCTGCGGGTTTGGGCTTCTAAACTGGATGCATCTTGGGAGATGTAGTTCTCAGAAATTATAGCCTGCCGTGCAGACAGCCTCTAAATAGAGCAACGTCCACAATGGAGAGGTACGAGAACAGGAAACCCAGTACTTGTACAGGTTGCTGTGGGACAAAAACACTGGGGAGGCCCATTCTCAAAGCAGGAAAAAGCATTGTTCTGTCACTCCCTAGTGAAAGCTGTCTAAGTTCCAGCACATACTGTCATTGAACACATAATTTAAAACCACAATTTGTTTGAATTAAAACACGTGTAAATTTCCAAGAACAGACATACTGTTAAAGAGCACAGACACACAAGGACTTACCTCATTGATCATTTCGATTTCCCTAAATGTCAGTCTGTCCAGCCAGTCCACTTTCACCATGTGACCCTGTCGATGGGCTTTTGTAAGCTGCAATAAAAACGTATCATATTAACATTCACATGATTCACACCCAGTATCCCCCAAGTCACCATATGCTGGGAAATTAAAATGAAAAAGGTGCATTATCTCCAGGATCAAGCAGATGATACAAACAACACTGCAATTGCAACCAGCAAACCAGGCAACAGAATTTCTTTTCATACCAAGGCTAGAAACATCTACAAGAAAAACAAGCATATAGCGGGAGATCATTACTTGTCGAAGTGGATCAGATTTTCCAATCTGCTGCATTCTGTATGGGTCGGGAGCAGTGAGAGAAAATTCACTGCGCAGTGGCAGGGGCCAGAGTCCAGAGGACATTCAATCTGTGTAACCCAGGCCCTTGGGAAAGAATAGGCACAGGTTGGCCCATAGTCCGATGAGCGATGAAACAAACGATGGGGTGGAAGTGTGAGAAACCTGAAGGTGTCTCACTTACTAGCCCCGGGATCTGTCATCCAGGTGGCCAGGACATGGCCATCGCTATTTCATTCAGTTCATGGGGGTGGACCAGTGCGGGAGGATCACCTGGATGGGTTGGTCCTCAGGGAGTGGAGGTGGGACATCAAAGCGTGAGACACGGTATTCCCCTTCGCATAAGACCTTTTACCCATCCCACCACGTAGGATACTTAGAAACTCTACTCCCCCCCCGCCAAACGCAGACACAAACACTTTCTCACAACACGAAAGACAATAGACTAACACCAGAGCCGTTTACCTGACATGTCCGAAAACAAGGGTCAGGCAATTGACCAGAATTACACACACCTGACAGCCCTTTCCCTTGCCCACAGGGATAAAAGGTGGAGCACAAGAGCACACTGCAAGCAAGGCAGACAGCACAACGAGAGAGTTATCCAAGCACAACAGTCCAAGAGGAGGAGAAAGGCGGTGAGAACCGAAGGGGCGACAAGGAGAGAAGCGACCTTGCCCTTTCCAACCCAGACCCCCGAAGGAAACATAAGACTGCGAACAATGGCAAGCGTGTGTTGCAGCAGATGAATGATACACAAAGCCATTCTACACTGATAAGCAGGACAGGGAGAGACACTTGCTACCGTTGTAACGTCCTTGACTCCAGATACAAGAAAAGCCAACGGTTCATTCCAGCCGGTGAGTCCAGGGGAGAACCGATAAGAAACAACTGTGTTGAACGTATCATAACTGTGTTGAAGAAAAGTTGCAAATGGTGAATTAAGGAAAGGTCAAAGAACTGTAAATCAGCTGCAGAGAGGACGGGCACCACGTGGGTGCTCATTCGAGAGACTCTGGCTGGACCCCCATATTGTAGAAACTACTGATACCAGAAGGCCTAGGGAGAGCCACAAGGAAAAGGTCAAAGTGGTCATAGACGGGTGCAGTAAAATCCTTTGTAAATTCTGAAGTCTTTGACACATGGTGAACCCGACAGAGGGATGCCTACGAATTAGGGTGACCAATAACACCCTGAGAACATTGTGTGATGTGAAGCCTGACTGAGGGCTTCTGGCTGGGTACATCCTAGGTGAAGCGCACACCATCCCCTTCTCTGAAAATGAAATTGTGGCGTTCAGTTTGTGAGCAAGTCTCTTCCTCGAATGTTGATAAGTGTGCCTTTTGAATACAATAACGGTGCTACAGTATGCTGCGTCCCTATCGTTAAGGGTAAATCTTTAGTGAGAGGAACCGTCAAAATTGTCAATGGAAATCCCTCTTTTATACATGATCCGGTTGCCCCAGTATCTATGAGAAAGGAAAATCCCCTCTGTCTTATTTACACTGCTACCTCGGGCTCCTCCTGGGTCTTCAGTTACTACTAGGACAGGACACACTTGCACTTGTCGTGGGCACCCTTATTGGAAAAAAGGGTTCGCGGAAGACAAATGGATTTCTGCCCACCACTGTCACTCCTGTGTATTGGGGCACAGTATTCCGCCCCAGTATTGTTACTTTTTCTTATACTTGTGTCTGTGCTGGTGCCTCTCTGCTGTCGTGTTTGTGCTATTAGTGGGCATGATCGGGCAAAGAGTGCTGGTGCCTCTCTCCTGTCGTGTTTGTGCTATTAGTGGGCATGATCGGGCAAAGAGTGCTGGTTCCTCTCTGCTGTCGTGTTTGTGCTATTAGTGGGCATGTTCGGGCAAAGTGACCAAAGTTGCTGCATGCAAAACACTGTCCTCCAAACCGTGGTCCTATACACCTGTACCAAACTTCCCTTCCTCTTGTATCATACCCTCTCCCTGTTTGGTACTGTCCCGTGTAATTGTTTAGTCCGCCCGCATATGAAAAACCTGGTTGTTGCATCTGCAC
Source organism: Ambystoma mexicanum (assembly GCF_040938575.1). Lineage (NCBI taxonomy): Eukaryota > Metazoa > Chordata > Amphibia > Caudata > Ambystomatidae > Ambystoma > Ambystoma mexicanum. Next base: position 193,017,700 of record NC_090935.1, on the reverse strand, counting down.
TGTCCCCCACTGCTGATTGTATGGTGCTTGTGTGTATCCTCCTTGTTGTGTTGCCACTGCTACTGGATGCCCCGTTGTTGTGTGGGTGGGACGACAACCGGTCCCGTAAGCACAGCTCCTTCCATGCTTATTTTAGACAGTTTATTCTGCACTCATTTATTTTCTGTTTTTTACTGCGTTGTCTGTTATCTCTAACTTTCTCCTGCTTCCTCTTACAATAGTGCACAATAGATGCCTGTATCTCGGACCACCCTTATTGCTTCTATCCTAACTATTTTTCCTAGGGAAAACTGCACATCCGCGGGGTGGCCACTCACTAAGATGTTATAAAACAAGGATATTTTGTCATCCCAGTACTGTTTATTTTCCTGTGTCCACATCTCTTGTATGGACCGTTAATATTCTGCAGGGTCCTCATCTGGCGTCATTTTACATGCTAATATTTATCCCATATTTTATGTATCTGGAGAGAGCTCGTTCAGAGCTTTCCACACATGTGCTCGATAGTTATTAAAGGGTGCTCTGCCATGTATGTAAGAACTTAGTTATATCCTGCTTTTTGCCAAATGTCACTTCGTTCCCCCCACCAATACCACCAGTATCAAAAACATAAATCCACTTGCACGTTCCCGCCATTAGTGAATGTAGACTTTAGACCAAATTATCCCAATCCATTGTCTGCCAGGGTACATAATGCACCTCACATTTTGCTTTCTGGAACAGGGGCATCTGTGTTCGTGCTCTGGGCTTATTCCCTTGCCGTGGTCTTTTCGGTACTGCTATTCTAGTATTTCTACTCCAAAGCCTATTTCGCCAGCCCCCAATTGTTCCTACCTTTCCTCTTCTTCCCTTTAGTTTCTTCTCCTTCCCCTGCTCATATTTGTTAAATTGCATGTGTCAAATCTGTCACCCCTATGGTCGCTGTCTCTATGGCCCTCAGAATCTAATACAGTGTGATCACCCTATGTCGTATCTAATTTGCCATCATCAAAGTCCTGTCTCCAGTAATCGATTTTAAATTGTATGCGCCCTGCTGTCCATCCCTGCTCGTCAGCTGTCTTTCCTTGTTCCTTTCCTTTTTTCTCAATCTCCCTTTCCATTGCTTTATCTGCTTCGCTGAACACAGAGTCAAGTTGCTGTTGTGTGCTCTTTTTAATGTGCACTAAATATTTATTTCTCGCCTTCTCATCCTTACTAACAGAGTTAGCTTTGCACTCATCTTTCCTCTTGTTTATTCTCTCCTTATCTTGAGATACTCGTCTAGGGTTTGAATATCCTGCAACTGGTTTAAACTGTGGTTGTATAGGGAGGGAGGTGGTGCACTCCCCTTTTCGTCCTCCCCTTTTTCTTTTCTCCGTAGAACTTCCAGACCCCTAGAATGTCCTGCCTCCTTTTGAGATAATGTCCTTTATAGGTAGTCGACAGATACGAGTACATGCTGTCGATAATCCTCTTATCAAATGTTCCCTGTCTGGGCCATTCCTGATAAAACTTCCCCACTGTGTCGTTTGGCCACTGAACGTGGTACTTCTTTATTTTATTGCGATATTGGGGGCCATTTTTTGCACGTGTTCCAATAGGACATTATCGCACCCTCTTCGGGATTGTTAGAGTACTCTTCCCTTCCCCTTTTCTACTTCCCCTATTTATTTAAACCTTAAACTCTTTTATTCTTATTCACTCACTTCCACTCACTCAATCTTATACTTACCGCTTAACTCGTTCCCCTCATTTCATTCACACTGGCCATCTCCACAGGCCCCGCCCTCTCACACCTCTTGTTCCACTCTTACACACAACGGCCTTCTCCACAGGCCAGTCCTATTAGATTTTATTAGTACACAAATAGCCCTCTTCATAGACCCACTCCCTCAAAAAATGCCCTATGTTAGTACACAGAGTGCGGTTGCTTCTTCTCTCATTTGACACAGCTATTTCAATATTTACACGTTAGTTCGGCCCTAGCCCTTCCGTAATCTTCACAGCCACAATGAACAAAAACCGCGACAATTTCCACTCTGCCTTGATAAAACGCAACTACTCACAAAACACTAGCACATATGCTTATTTCCCCTTTTTTCTTCTCTTGTTCGGACTCATTAACCCAAAAGAATATAAAAATGGTGCAACTATACAAATTGCCTACGCTACACGCAACTCTCATCTAACAAGGTCTGCCACTTACTACACAACCCTCTGCTCTAACGCAGATGTGGCACCGCTCACATACTCCCCATCGGATAAGTGGACCTAAAATCTAAGACTACTACGACCAATCTTCCTCCACTCTTGAGAGTGCATGCTTGTCATGATCTCTGCTTCCAAAAGGTCAGGGTTTTCACAACTCCCTTGGAAGCAGATCCATAACCCAGGTTCCGAGTGCCAACCAGTCCCAATTGGGACCTTTTGGACCCAGTCCTGGCGCCAGTGGCACCAGGCTCATAAATATGCCCAGTCCTAGCGCTGGAAGCGCCGGGCTCATAATGCTTGGGTGGACTTACCTGCAGCAGACCATGCTGCTTACTTGCCTGCCAGTTGAGCCTCTGATCCTCTTCTGTTTGGAACTACTTTTCCTGTTGGGTGGGGCAGGAGCCACTCCCTAGATTCAGAACACTGGAACTCTTCTGGAAAGCAGGAACTCTTTTCTTACCTAGGCGTGGCTGTGGAAGGAGACACCTAAGCACTACAGGAGGCTATTTAAACCACACCCGATGGATGAATCTTGCTTTGCGTTATTCTGCATCCTCTGCAGCAGAACGCTCATCGTGTCTTCTGCATCTGATCCTGGGCCTAAGGAAAAAGGCTTACCATCCTGAATCCAGTCTTCAGCAACACCTATAAAGACAAGAAAGAACAGGTTAGCATTACGGTCTTCAGTGACAGCTCTTCACTTACCTGGTCCATCGGCTGTCACCAACGCCTCTCGCTGCATTCCGGCATCTGAAAGACAAAGGCTTACCAACTCTTCGCACGCTCCGGAGGCCTTCGGCGCTGCATCCCGCATCTGAAAGACAAAACAAGGTGCGTTTAAAGACATTGGGGAACTTTAATACTCACGTGCCATTACTCCTTTCCACATCTAACCCAGTGGGTATTCCGGCACCCTGCAGCCGCTCCGAACTTGTACCTGCAAAATAAAAAGACAGTTAGAGCGCATCGTGAAGCAGGCAACAAGCGCTTACTTACGTGCTTCCAGGCGCTTCTATTCATCACACGGGCTCCATCTTCAACTCACTTCAGCCCGTCATCCGCCATCGCCGGAACCCTGCAAAACAAGAGACATCATTACTAAAGACTTTAAAGACATTAGAATTACTCGAAACTTACCGTTCGTGCAGTAAACTACGGACAGCAGTCCTCTGAAGTCAAGAGGCCTGCTCCCCTTATCCAGTGAAGAAACTGGTTACAGCACCCTGCCCCGAGGCAGATGGAGAGCACAGCGTTCACTTACCTAAGGTGAGAGCGTTAACCTTTGGGGTTCTACAGGAGAAGAGAAAGGGAAGAAGAGAGAACCATTCAATAACCCAGTTCCTTAATCCCATATTTTCTATCTGCAGACATCTTACCCTTCGAGTCAGACATACAGTGCACAGACGTCCAGCCCAAAGAGCCAGCCGTGTGTTACACATCACCTTTGAAGATACGGTATACGCCCAGTCAAGACCGGCGCCTCTACGGGAATCAGGTGAGCGTTACAAAACGCAAAGCCTACCACAAAACTCCCGTCCAGGCGCTATGGAAACTTTGGATACCGACCAGCTAGCCCAGTTACTTGGGGAACTAAGGGCAGAAGTGCATGCAGCCAGTCAGGAAACAAACGCTCTAAGAAGGGAACTGATTATTTCCAAGGAGCGAACAGATGATCTCGCTAGACAATTGCTACAGTCACAAGCCGGACAGACCCCGTTACCCGCATCTGGGGGAAATCTTCCTTCTACATCCTCTATGAATCCAGTGCAGATCAACCTACCTGGGAATGTACCTCTGGCTCCGCCCGAACGATTTTCTGGTGACCCAAAGAGGTTTGCAGTATTTATCAATCAGTGCCGGTTGCATTTCTTATGCCGGCCAGCAGCCTTTCCAACTGATCAAGCTAAAGTAGCTTTCGTGCTTTCGTACCTTAGTGGCAATGCGGCAGACTGGTCGATCCCTCTAGTAAATCAAGATGATCCGGTCCTCCATGATTTTCAAGCTTTTCAGCTCAGTATGGAAAAACTGTTCGCAAGACATTCACAGGGGCAGGCCTTGGACAATGAGCTTCTTTCGTTGCGACAAGGTAATCAAGACCTTTTGGCTTATATTGCGTCTTTCAACAGACTGATAGTGGAAACTCAATGGCCTGAGGACAAAAGGATTACGCTGTTTTATAGAGGTCTACGTGGAGAGCTCAAAGATGTGTTAGCCCAAGTAGTGAATCCCCCACAAGATTGTTCGGACTATATAGACTTAGTCGTTCAAATAGATCACAGACTGCAGAACAGGAAGGCCGATCGTTCCAAGTTTGATGCTCGAGTATTTTCCAAACGGCCAACTCCTTCCAAAGGAGTAGACTCCGGGGAACACATGAAAATAGGGGGTCTGAAAGGTCCTCTAACACAAAAGGAGCGGGAAAGGAGAAAACAGTTGCAATTATGCCTCTATTGCGGAAACTCAGGGCACTTTCTTCGAGACTGTCCGGTGAAACCTGCCAAGAAGGCAGTAGGAGCTGCAGTTACCAAAGTTACAAACTCTGAGCAGGGAAACGACCTCGCCCGACAAGAATAGAGGTCCTCTTGCCGAGCGTGAAAACCAGTTCCGTGACCTCGCATTTCGTGATACCTATGGTCCTCATTAGCCCTGATAATCCGGATCGATTGCATGCAATTGAAGCTTACGTCGACAGCGGTGCCATCGGCAATTATATGGATCATGAAATGGTTTTGAGGATGAATCTAACTCTTTGTCCCAAGGCTGTAAAGGACGTCATTACTACGGTGAATGGTACGGAGATAGCTTCCGGGCCAGTAACGCATACCACTCAAGAGGTGACGCTAGTAAGTCAAGATGGACACCATGAGAAGATCGTGTTCGATGTGATCAAGGCCCCTCAGTTTCAGATTATTCTAGGAATACCTTGGTTAGAGAAACACAATCCTCTTATCGATTGGCGAGCAAGAACGGTCCAGTTTCCAGAATGTGTCTCTACTTGTCACCCTCCACCTGGTGTTGCACTGGCCGCAATTTCTTCAGAGACTCCCCAGTTACCTCCCGAATACCTAGAATACCAAGATGTTTTCCGGAAGGATCAGGCTAACTCTCTACCTCCTCATAGGTCTTATGACTGCCAGATAGACCTGATACCTGGATCTACTCCTCCTTGTAGTAGAATTTATGCCCTCACCGAGCCTGAGAACCTTCACCTTCGACAATACCTGGATCAATACCTGGCAAATGGGTTTATTCGTCCTTCCAAGTCCCCTGCTTCTTCAGCTTTGTTCTTCGTTCCAAAAAAGGAAGGAGACCTTAGAACTTGTATAGATTATCGCTCCCTGAACCAGATCACCGTTAAGAATAGATATCCGTTACCTTTGATCCCTGAACTCCTGGACCAAGTCAGAAAAGCATGCATATATACAAAGCTGGATCTTAGAGGAGCTTACCACTTGGTACGAGTAAAAGAGGGCGATGAATGGAAGACGGCCTTCCGCACCAAGTATGGGCTATTTGAATATCAGGTCATGCCCTTCGGACTTTGCAATGCCCCGGCCACCTTTCAATATTTTATGAACTATGTCCTCAGAGAGCTCATAGATGTGTGTGTTGTTGTTTACATTGACGACATCCTCGTTTATTCTTCATCGGAATCTGTACATCGGAAACACGTGAAAATGGTCCTCGAAAGATTGCGTCAACACAAACTTTTCGCTAAGTTGGAAAAATGTGTTTTCAACGTGACTGAAGTTGAATTCTTGGGATTCATATTATCACCTGGCGGAGTGCGTATGGATTCAAAGAAGGTCGATGCAGTTCTCAAATGGCCATCACCATCCTCCGTAAAAGGTGTGCAAAGCATGTTAGGCTTCGCTAACTTTTACCGCAGGTTTATCCCCGAATTCTCTCGAATAGTCCAGCCCATCACTGCCTTGTTAAAGAAAAACAAACGTTTTGAATGGTCTACCGAGGCGGAACAAGCTTTCCAGGATTTGAAGACTAAATTTATCTCTGCACCAATCTTAAAACACCCTCGCCCCGAACTCCCCTACATCGTGGAAACTGATGCTTCAAGCCTTGCCATGGGGGCAGTTCTATCACAAAAGGACCCGGTAACCAATCAGTTGCATCCCGTGGCATTTTGGTCCCGCAAATTCTCGCCTCCTGAAATCAATTACACGATTACTGACAAGGAACTTCTGGCTATCAAGTCTGCCTTTAAGGCTTGGCGGCATTATCTGCTGGGGGCCCGACACACCGTTACTGTGATTACGGATCACCGAAACCTGCAATATTTGAAAACCGCAAAAGCCCAATCCTCTAGACAACTCCGTTGGGCATTATTCTTTGCCGAGTTTGACTTCATAATTACCTATCGACCTGGTACAAAGAACGGTAAAGCTGATGCCCTTTCTCGGATGGGTGTGGAAGAACACTTGATCAACCCTAAACCTGTACCAATCATTCCCGAACAAAGAATTCTGGGTTTAATCGCCACAGAATCCATAGAGGAAGTTAAGGATAAAGCCAGGCAACTTGTAACTCCAGCAGACATACAGAATTGGCATCTGCAGGGAAAGGACTTTGCAGTAAAGGACAACTTATTGTATTTCCAAGAACGATTATACCTACCCAGCACAGATTTACAGAAAAAAGTAATCTCTTGTTATCACGATTCTTTAATGGAAGGACATCCCGGTATGGCCAAGACCTCAGAAAAGATCAAGCGCTACTTCTGGTGGCCGTCTTGGAAAAAAGATATCAGAGACTTTATAATGTCCTGTGGAGTATGCGCCCAAAGCAAGAGTCAAAAGGAAAGACCAGCAGGCCTCTTACGCCCTATTCACATCCCACCTCGCCCTTGGCATACGCTTTCTATGGACTTCATCACCGATCTACCTCCATGCTCCGGATACAATACGATTCTAGTAATCGTGGACTTATTCTCCAAGATGGCGCATTTCATTCCGCTCAAAGGCTTGCCAACAGCAGCAACTCTGGCCCGAGAATTTCTCGAAAACATCGTCCGACTGCACGGTTTTCCTTCGGTTCTAATTTCGGATCGAGGTAGTCAATTTATTTCTCATTTTTGGCGAAGTTGCTGTCGGTCGGCTCAAATTGATGTGAGACTATCGACCAGTCACCACCCTCAGACCGACGGACAAACCGAGAGGACCAATCAAACTCTGGAACAGTATTTACGCTGCATGCTGCAACAAACTGAAAAAACTTGGAAAGACATCCTTTGGATAGCCGAATATGCCTACAATAACTCTGTGTATTCGGGAACTGGGAAAACCCCGTTTTTTCTTTTGTACGGCAGTCACCCTCGAACCTCGGAGTTGGATCCCCTCCAAGATCTTATAACACCAGCAGTAGATTACCTGCATTCTACAATCACCCAAGCCTTTAAGGAAGCTGTTTCTCACCTTCAAAGGGCTAAAGAACAATACAAGAAAGGAGCAGATCAACATCGGAAGGAAGCCCCTCAATATCAAGTAGGGGATCAAGTCTGGTTATCCACCAAATATCTACCTCTAAAAGGGCCACGCACATTCAACCCAAGATACCTTGGTCCCTATTCCATCACTACCATAGTAAACCCAGTAGCGGTCAAGTTGGACTTGCCCCCGCACATGAAGATACATCCGGTCTTCCACGTATCTCTATTAAAACCTGTGCAACCTCAAACCCGACTAACTAAATCTCCAAAACCTGTCCTAGTTGATGGAGAACTCGAGTTTGAAGTCAAAAGCATTCTGGACTCCAAGATCTCCAAATCTAAACTATTTTACCTAATTGACTGGAAAGGCTATGGCCCCCAAGAGAGATCCTGGGAACCTGCTGAATATGTCCACGCTCCTCGCCTAATCAAAAGATTTCACCGAACATTTCCTGACAAGCCAAAACCCCCGGAGAAGCCCGGTTTGGGAGGGGCCTTGAGGGGGGGTACTGTCATGATCTCTGCTTCCAAAAGGTCAGGGTTTTCACAACTCCCTTGGAAGCAGATCCATAACCCAGGTTCCGAGTGCCAACCAGTCCCAATTGGGACCTTTTGGACCCAGTCCTGGCGCCAGTGGCACCAGGCTCATAAATATGCCCAGTCCCAGCGCTGGAAGCGCCGGGCTCATAATGCTTGGGTGGACTTACCTGCAGCAGACCATGCTGCTTACTTGCCTGCCAGTTGAGCCTCTGATCCTCTTCTGTTTGGAACTACTTTTCCTGTTGGGTGGGGCAGGAGCCACTCCCTAGATTCAGAACACTGGAACTCTTCTGGAAAGCAGGAACTCTTTTCTTACCTAGGCGTGGCTGTGGAAGGAGACACCTAAGCACTACAGGAGGCTATTTAAACCACACCCGATGGATGAATCTTGCTTTGCGTTATTCTGCATCCTCTGCAGCAGAACGCTCATCGTGTCTTCTGCATCTGATCCTGGGCCTAAGGAAAAAGGCTTACCATCCTGAATCCAGTCTTCAGCAACACCTATAAAGACAAGAAAGAACAGGTTAGCATTACGGTCTTCAGTGACAGCTCTTCACTTACCTGGTCCATCGGCTGTCACCAACGCCTCTCGCTGCATTCCGGCATCTGAAAGACAAAGGCTTACCAACTCTTCGCACGCTCCGGAGGCCTTCGGCGCTGCATCCCGCATCTGAAAGACAAAACAAGGTGCGTTTAAAGACATTGGGGAACTTTAATACTCACGTGCCATTACTCCTTTCCACATCTAACCCAGTGGGTATTCCGGCACCCTGCAGCCGCTCCGAACTTGTACCTGCAAAATAAAAAGACAGTTAGAGCGCATCGTGAAGCAGGCAACAAGCGCTTACTTACGTGCTTCCAGGCGCTTCTATTCATCACACGGGCTCCATCTTCAACTCACTTCAGCCCGTCATCCGCCATCGCCGGAACCCTGCAAAACAAGAGACATCATTACTAAAGACTTTAAAGACATTAGAATTACTCGAAACTTACCGTTCGTGCAGTAAACTACGGACAGCAGTCCTCTGAAGTCAAGAGGCCTGCTCCCCTTATCCAGTGAAGAAACTGGTTACAGCACCCTGCCCCGAGGCAGATGGAGAGCACAGCGTTCACTTACCTAAGGTGAGAGCGTTAACCTTTGGGGTTCTACAGGAGAAGAGAAAGGGAAGAAGAGAGAGACATTCAATAACCCAGTTCCTTAATCCCATATTTTCTATCTGCAGACATCTTACCCTTCGAGTCAGACATACAGTGCACAGAGGTCCAGCCCAAAGAGCCAGCCGTGTGTTACACATCACCTTTGAAGATACGGTATACGCCCAGTCAAGACCGGCGCCTCTACGGGAATCAGGTGAGCGTTACAATCCTATACACCAAAAATAAATTCCCTCCCGCTCCTTGCGCCTTCATGTACGTGTACACTCACATATCCATTAAGGAGATTCTCTACTCTTCTCGACCTGACGAGGCAGACCTTCAGGAACTCTGCGTCCACGGGCATCCTCGATATTTGAGCTCTTATGACTGGACCGCCAGGGCTATCCTGCACTTCTCTGGTAGCAAGGCTGCAATCCACATGCCTAGTCAGGAAAGCTGATGAATCTCGTTGGAGGCCTCCAAAACATTTTCAGGGGACTGCCTTGGAACTATAGAAAGGCATACATTATTTTCTATGATTGGGTCCTGCAGACCTTACCACACCACCCCTGGTTGCCCCTTATGATGTCACAATCCAACCCCTAATTCCCAAATCATAGTGCCACTTTATTGAAACATTTGAGATGACCAGAGATACTTGATGTACCAGTCATCTCATCTTCGTTTACAGAGAAACCCTTCTACCTCTACCATGGCAGTCAGAACCTTGAAACAAGAACATAGTGTTTAATGAGTAAAAAATAGGGCAAACGTTGTTCTCTGCAAGTACATATCGCAGAGACACATGTAACACCTTGAATTGTTGCCCCTGACATATAGATAAACATGATCTTTATTTTATTAAGCTATTGAAAGAAAATCTTCTAAATAAGGTTACAAGTGAATTTCCCCCTCCCTCTTGTCAGTCACAAGTCTAAGGGTGGAATTTGCATTCAGAAGCCTAGGGTTGGAAAGCCACACAAAATGAGGGGAAGAGTTTGATATTACAAAATAGTTTTCACATAGATGAGATTAATATTTATTTTTTATTTTTATTTATATATTTATAGAGCGCCGCAGCCCGCAGGCATCAGGGCGCTAACAAAAAGACACTGGACAACATAAGAAAACAGGACAAGTGGAAAGGTCCAGTCAGTTAGTGGGACAGAGCTTGGATGAGCAGGAGTTTACTTAAACAGTGCAGTTTTCAGGTTTTGTTCTTAATTTCAAGTAGTTTGGCTCAAGTCGGAGATCTAATGGAAGTCTATTCGATTTGATCATGGCTTGGTAGGGGAAGGCTCGACCCAAGCCATTGGTTTTATTAGTTTGTCCAGTTTTAACCAGCCCTTTATTTTCCGATTTTAAAGTCTGGCTGGTTATTGAAGAATATTTCAGGATACAACTGAAAGGAGATGACTGGGGAGCAGACATGAGACAAACTGGATTATTGGTTTCCAAGTAGACTTGAGAAAGGAACCCTTTCAGAGAGAAATGGGCAGGCCATATGGAGAATGATTTCCAGACAGGCAGCTGAGAAGGTTTTTGCTGATCTAGCAACTCCAGACTGTTGGGCCAAGCTGATGCCACAAAAATGAAAAGCTACATTTAAAATATAAGTAGAGACCCCAAGATAACTCCAGATTTTTCCCATTGAACCGTCTATGGTTAAATCATGAGAATAAGAGGGGCTGGGGGGAGAAAAAACAGGATGATAATAGACAAAACCCTGCATTTACTATTGAAATGGACTACGAAGTGAGATTTCACGTTCAATAACATAAGCACATTTTGTTAAATGTTGGTTCAAAGCGGACATAATTTGGTGCGATTTAAATACAGTTTATGTTATATAAAATGAAGCACTATTAATCTGTGGCACCTGCCAGCAGAGACTTACTTGGCCTATACTATTGTCTGTTGAGGTGGTATTTAAATTTGCAGCCGGTGGGACCCAAGGCATAAATTAGATGCTTGCGCAACAGATGCTCTCAGAATTTTTTTTATTCAAAGATAATCATGCAAATTGTAAAAACCAATGCTATCACTTATCCTGAAATGCACAGGTATATCCATGTGTAATGTGTCAGGGCAAGAGTGCTTTTACATGGTAAATCTTACATCTCTAGGACAAAACCTCTGAAGGCAAATTAACAGGTGTAGAGACACACACACACACAAACGGGGGAGAGGGGTTGCACATGTCCTGGGAGGTTCGGTCCGTAATTGAAATCATTTCTTTATGAAGTAATAGGGCTCCCCTCAACCCCATGACGTGTGCGTGTGTGAGTGTATTTTGAAAGGGTGTACACTTAAATGTGTAGGTGGCTGTCTGTGTGAGTGTATGGTGAAAGAGTGCACACTTAAATGGATGGATGGATGGCTGGGTTGTGCGTGTGTATATGGTGAATGGTGTGCATGCTTGTGTTCAGGGGCGCAACAAAGCTTACATTTGAGGGGGCTAATCCTTCAAATTTTTTGGAAAGGTGCCAACTTCACGGGCGGTGGGAAGGTGCAAACTTATTTGTGTGGGGTCCTCTAACTTATTTACGCATTTTAATGAGACTATTCTAGTGCAGCTTCAATGTTACACGCAGTTAACTCTTTCCTTTAAGTCTGAAAGTCTCCTGATCCCTCTCTACCCTTCCAAACACTCCCCTGCCTTGCAAGTGCTAAACCCACATTACGATTTAAATTGCCTAAAAAATGTGGCATTTGAATGCAGGTACTAACAGTGACATTTTTTACATTAGTAATTGTTGGGCCCTTGTTAACCATGAAACCCAGGTGCCGTTTAACATCTGTATTCTGTTCTGTCAGGCATCTGCTCTGAAGGTCAGCCAGGTTCAGTCAACATAGCCCGAAGTTTCAGGGGGGAGTGCTGAAGCCCAGTCAACAGAATGGTGTTATGCCACTACTTGTGTTTAATGCCTTCATTACTTATTGGTAATGGTCATTACTCCTAGCCCTATTCTTCCTCGTCCCTGAACTTGTGTATGAGGCAGTACTTGTGTATGAGGCGCTATGTCTCATACACAAGTACTGGGATGAGGTAGAGGTACATGGAGGTAATGCCTGTTTTAGCTAACTGCAATCTTCATTACTCCTAAGCAAGGAGCCTCATACGTAAGCTCTGCGACAAGGAAGAGGGACGTGAAGGTAATTCTGGGCCAAGGAGCTGATTTTGGAGGTTAACACACCTGTGCACAAGTGTTTCTAGGCGCGACAAGACAAGGGAGGGAAGATAGAGGGAGGACATGACAAATGATCTTACTAGGCCTTGTGTCATTTAGATCGTGCAAATGCGAGAACGTGAAATGCAAGGGAAAAGGGGGGGGTGCAAGGAAGAGGGAAGGGGAAAACAGGGCAGTAATGCGCTAGTAAATGCAGCCAGGGCAGCAAGGCTCTGGGTATTGCAAGGAGAAAAAGGGACTGTAGGGTTAGAGTTACAGCCCCTAAGTGCATGGATGCCCGGAGGCAGTGCAAGGGTGACTGATCAAGGAAGAGCCCGGACTCAATGAGACTCTGAGGGTAGCCAAGCAATCAGTCAGTACAGCAGACAGGTAGGTCAGCAGGGGAGGGAGAGAGAGAAAGAGGAGAATAGGAAAGTTTTGAGCTGCTTCTGGAACTTCAGGTGGTCTGCTCAAGGTTGAGAGGGGCAGGGAGGCCATTCCAGTGGGAGGCACCAGCAGAGGAGAGAGAGCTACCCCCCACTCTCTGCCTGGAGAAGCATCTAACCCTTAGAGAGATGGAGGAAGCTGAGGGAAGGGCTCAAGAAGGAAGGTATTTTGGAAGAGAGTGTTGGATTTAGTGTGGGCCTGACCCCAGAAAGCCTTGTGGACAATGCAAAGGGCCTTGAAGTTGATCCTTGCAGCCACCGGGAGCAAGTGGAGAGGTTTCCGGGCTGGAGAGATACGATCCCTGGGCTTGAGGAGAAGGATAAGTCTTACAGTCCTGTTCTGGATTAGTTGCAGAGAGCCGAGAGTAGAGGAAGGCAGATTTAGAAAGAGGTTGTCTCAGTAGTCCAGCCTAGAGAGAAACAGAGCTCTGGAGACAGTGAGCTTCTGGGGGAAAGTGAGAAAGGGAAGAGGCCCTTTGAGGAGGACCAGCTGGTAGTGGAACTTCTTGGCGACATCTGAGATGTGAGGAGTAAAGGAGAGAGTGGAGTTGAAGATGACACCACAGTTTTTTGCCTCGCAGAAAAGTGAAGGAAGAGGGCCCAAGGTGGGTGGCCAGAGTGAGAGAGGGAAAGCAGGGGTCCCAATGAGAAGGATATCGGTCTTACTGACATTAAGGTAGAGATCGTTGGAGGTGCACCAATCCTGAATCACGGATATACAGTCAGGAATGAGCGAGAGAGGAGAGGAACCTGAAGGAAAGCTGAGTGTCATCCACATAACACGGAAAGTTAGAGGATAAGGTAGAGATCAGGTGGGCCAAAGGGGCCAAGTAGAGGTTGAAAAATCAGGATGAGAGGATAGAGCCCTGGGGAACGCCACAGGTAGTGAGAGAGGTGGCAGAGAGAAAGGGACCAAGTTGGATTGGACCTGGGAGGGGCAGTCCAAGAGGAAGGAGGTTAGCCACTCCAGGGCCTGATCCGTGATGCTCAGATTCTCACACAGTCGATTCATCAGAATGGCGTGGTTGACTGTGTCAAAAGTAGAGGAAAGATCAAGGAGGATTAGGACAGAAGGAATGCTAAAATCAAGGTTTGAGAGCAGATCTTCACAGGTGCTCAGGAGTGCAGTTTCCTTTCCTCTGGCAGCTCTGAAGCCAGACTGATGGTCATGGAGACAACCAACAGATTCAGTGTGGAGAGTAAGTTGGGAGATGGCCAGATTTTCCAAGAGTTTGCTCATGAAAGGGGTGATGGAGATTGGGCGATAGTTTGCCAGGCAGGTAGGATGGTCTGACGGCTTCTTGAGGAGTGGGTGCACAAGGGAGTCCTTAAGGGGAGAGGCAAATGTTCCAGTGGCGAAAGAGTGATTTCAGAAATCGGCTAAGGCTGGAGCGAGTGTGTCAATATGGTCCTTGACGGTTCTGGAGGAGCAGGGGAGCATCTGTTTGAACAACACTTTCAAAGATCGAACTTGTCAAGAAACCTTGTCAGGTGTGGTCTGAAAGAAAGGCAAGGAAGGAGGAGGAGGAGGAGCGGTAGAGATAGCCAAGGGGGGGGCTGAGAGAGGAAGAGGGAGAGGAAGAGAAGATAGAGAACAGGATGTCCTGCGGTTTAGCAGAGAAGTGAGGCCAGAGCCCTACAGAAGGCCTTGGCGGGAACAGGAGAGGTAGAGACCGCAACAGGATTGACCAGTTCCTTGCAGATTTTAAAGAGTTGGGCCATGTTGTTAGAGGCCGCAGAGACACAGGCTTGAATGTGTGCTCTCTTCTTGATGAGCTTTATTGATTCGACTTGAATTTTGGTGCAACCAGTCTAGGCATGTCTAAATGTGGCCTGGCATGCTTTACTGTAATGTTATTACGTGTCTACACTGGTCTAAATTGTGCAGCCAGTGGGACATGTTTTCAATGTGGCATGGCATTTTTAATAACAAAGCATTAATGTTCCTGTGCATTGTTGGTGACTTGCATGTATTGGATTGGTGTTAACCTACAAAACAATTGCAAACACTCTGGCTTTTTAGCCAATTTTTCTCAGGAAGTGTGCTGTATATTGCATTAAAAAAAACATATTTATATCTTTCTTCTAGTACAGTGTGCGGCATAACCCTTCATCAGCACGTTTGTGCGTATTGTGCAAGCGTGATAACCTAGGCCGGCCCAGAGTGCGGCACGACCTGTGATTTGGGGCTCTCAGCATGGCTCGCAGGGGGACCCCCACATTTTGTGTTACGCCACTGACACACATACCCAGATGCTACACAAATAGATTGAAAGGTGCATACACATGCTCAGAGAAGATGCATAGACATTTAAGAATCCCCAGTGCCACATCTAATGTAGAGAAAGTATTCTGATTTAGTAAATGGTGGATGTCATTGGAGAACATGAAGTATGGTGATGCATTCAAAAGCATTGTTATCCCTCATGTTAAAATGTTTTGGTGGACTAAAGAATTTTGCGAGAGATTTTTTGAAAAGTGTGACGAATCTCATGATGTCGTCCCTACTGCCCGAGGGGGAGACCCTTTCAATGAGGTCAGGAAGGTGAAGCCACTACCTGATAGTCCCGCTGGGGGTGCTACTCAGTGGGTGGATCTCATGGGGAGGGATTCCCCCTCTAGGATACAGGAAGGACATCAGGAGCCAACCCGGTGCAACACAAATTCACCAGCCATTCTTACCTCTTCTTCTTTACCTTCCCCTGATCCTATAGCTTCCTCTATGTATTTCTGTTATAGTAGTGATGTTACTACTAGGACGAGGAAGATTAGGGTTGAGTTCACTAAATCATCCCTTCAAAGTACTGCAACAAAGAAGATACAAAGAGCCCTAACCAACCTCTCAGAAAACAAGAGTGAACAATCTAGTTATCCAGTCCGAATTAGCTTAAAGATGGAAGAGGGACTTGCGTTGTTGTCGTTCCCTCCTCGGTGGCACCGTGAGCGGAGGTCCTTGCCCGCTCCAAGAAGAGTTGAGCCTACAGCTGCTGCCCGGGATGAAACAAGGAGAGTTCCAGAGTCCCCATCTGCATTGCCTAAGTGCGACGTGCTGAGAATGAGCAAGACAGAAAACCCGGGCGCGGAAGAGCGCTGCACAGCGCAGGCGAGCAGGTATGCACCGTACGGCTCCACAGAAGAGTGGTGGAACCACGTAAACCAGTGCAAGACCAGGAAACAGCGGAGAAGAGCTTAAAGAAGACAAACGGAGGCCTGAGAAGAGGGTGAACGACCAGGAGTCCTGAAAGAAGGTACAAAGGCTCTCCGGGGACCTCTGGGAGACTTGAGAAACTGTTGTAAATGGGTTTGGGACCCCACACTTGAGAAGCAATACAAAAGGGTCTGGCACATGCATTTAAGAAGCCTATATGAAGGGGGTTGGGACCCGCACTTGAGGAGCCTAAAAAGGGGTCTGGTACCCACTTTTGAGAAAGTCAGAACCTGGCAGGAGAGTACACCATGGCTACCTAGTAAACAATCAAGAGGAGCATAAAAAAGGGTCTGGAACCCACACTTGAGGAAGACAGCCCCTGGCAGAAGAATACACCAGGACTGTCCAGATAATCACTTAGAGATGCCTGAGAAGGGCCCAGAGAAGGGAGCCATTTCCCCTACTTTACAAATCATACCATCCAGAAGTAGGGAGTCATTCTTCGGGACCCTGAAGAGACAAATCCAATTTAGTTTTGTTTTAAGTGTGAGGTTTAGAAGTAGGATTTTGACACAAGACGGTGGACTATTTGGTTATGTACATTCTGACATTTCCTTGGTTTTATTTGAGGCAGGGAAACCCCTCTTCGTGTTAGGGTCAGCTGGGTTTCTTTCTTTTGGTATAAAATAAAGGTCTTTGCCCTAAAGCATGCCTCATGTGTGTCAGTCTCCGCTTTCCACACCCTCAGATAAGAAATAGAAGTGTATTTAGAATGCCTAGTATCTTTTAGAGTGCAATGAGGCTCATTACAAGTATGGCAGTGCAGTAAATAACGGAGGTACTGCACTGCGGTTCTATAGGTTTGGCAGTGAGGAGGACGACAAATCTCCAGCAAAATTATGGAGGTAATTCTGCCTTACTGTCATGGTCACTGGTCATGGGGCCAGTCCTTCCTCATCTCCAATAGGCCTAGGGCGTGTGCAACTGGGCCGGGTGTGGCCCAAGGAACAGAACTGGAAGGCATGTGCCATAGGCCCAAAGAAGGACAAGGTGGAATTTGTAAGCGGCGCTATGGGAGGGGCCTGAACCATTTAAGGCCAGCTCATCCATGTGCCCTCGCTTCGCGTTATTCTGCTACCAAGCAACATAACGCTCACTGCTGTACCTACCTGTGCCTCGCTGGATTATAGCCTCATCTTCGAGATTTCCTGGGAACGCTTCTTACCAGCATCTTCCGCCTCATCTCATCTCCGCGAGCGTCTTCTCTCCAGCTACTCCGTCGCTGCAGACGTGTCTTACCTGCTGCCAGTCGCCCCATCGCTACCAGCCTCTACATCGATAAGCGCGCATCTTACCTGCTACCAGCCTACACATCGTTGAGCGCGCCTCTTACCTGTCGCCAGCCGCTGAGCATGCATTTTACCAGTCGCCGCATCGCTGAGCATGCATTTTACCTGTCGCCAGCCGCTGCATCGTTGAGCACGCATATTACCTGTCGCCAGCCGCTACATCGCTGAGCATGCATCTTACCCGTCTACAGCCGCTACATCGCTGAGCACGCTTCTTACCTGTGGCCAGTCTCCACTTCGCTAGCGCTTCAGCTGCTGCTTTGCTGAACATGCTGCTTACCTGCAACTCGTTGTGGCCTGTGCCGGAATCATCTTCTTACCTCCATTCCATTACGGCCTGAGTCGAGTCTTCTTCCGAGCCAACATTCCACCACGGTCTGAGCCGGAGACACCCTCTTGCCATCACGAATCTTCATCGAAGGCCCGGATACTATTCTTCATCGTCGGCCTGCACCTACGAGGGAAAAGAACAAACAGGTTAGAACTTATACGCGCTTACACGGCCGCATATATACATGAGACATTGCAAGAATTACCGCTATACGGAAAACAGTCATTCCAACCAAACTATTATCATACTAAAGACTGACCTCATACTTGGATTGATCGCAGCCGGCCTGGATCAACCTTCCCACGGGCCAGTGAAGTTAACTCGGTCCGTTCTACGCGCCCCTGCTAGGAAAGGCAGGACGGATAGCTCAACATTACCCAACTACAGGTGAGCGTCTATGCGAAAGTGCTTGCCCACCATATTCTGGCACGAAAGGGCTGGGGGAGGTCACGGGGTCCCCACTCCGTTCTCATTGCCTCTCCTCTTCATACAGGGGCAACATCCATCTCCTGAGCCACAGGTCCAACCAATCTCGGAGTGGGAAGTTGATTTTAAGGAACCAGACCAAGGGAGGGCTCCAACCGTTCCAACGCCCCTGTGGAAACCAGGTGAGCGTTACACTTACCACCAAAAACCAGCAAAATTACAGCGAGCTGTAATTCGGCCGAAATCCCCATGGAGTCCTATGGACGCCATAAATGGGGACTAAGACTGCCATGCCTCCACTTGGGATCCAGTGGAAATTTCACTGGACCAAGTGGCGGTAACGGCTGTTTGGAGGTGTCACGGCGGATTTACCACCGGAATACTGCCAGACCTGTAGTGAGGGCCAAATATATGCATAGGATTATGGAAATGAATGCTTGTGCGAGAATTAGAGATTCATGCATGCAGGTAAACTTTTGTTTTTCTAACACATTGTTTTTGTACATATAACATTGTGGTGACCTCCCTGGCATAAAGCTGGTGACTACATTTTCTTAGATAAACATACCTTTTGAAAAATAAATGTGAGTTTGCTTAAAAAAAATGCATGTTGGCGGCATGGCCAAGGCATGCGCTGAAGCAGTCGCACATGATGCGAACTCTATGTGCCCATGGGGATACGGACCCACTACTACACCTGATCGAGGGTGGCCCCTGATGTGGTGACTTTTCCCGCAACACATCGCGACAGTCGACAGACTGTTTCCCGCACTGAGAGCACGGATTTCACCCGAGGCTTGTGTCGGCTCACCAGATGGCGCCTGCTGCGATTCTCTGAGCTCACAACGACCACCAGGCCTAGGCTACTGGGGCTTTGCCACGAAAGAGGTCTCCTGTGCACCCCCTCCACAGCATGAGGAGGAACTGGGGCTGGTAGGAGGCTGAAACACCTAGAGCGGCTTTGGGGCTTTGCATGCGTTTGCTGCAGCGCCGACCAGGCCTCGAGACATGTGACAGAATGGTGTCATCGCCCACTCGCGATTAGTCGAAATGACGGGGAATGGACTGAGGCCGATGCCCTGGTTTGGCTCTCCGCCCCATGATATGAGAGCATTCTGCATGATGAACCCAGATATTTTATAGCTGGAATGTCAGAGGCGCTGGTATTTTTCATGTGCGAGGCCTATTGCGTTGCCTGGAGGCCCAGTGTGCCACCTTCTCTCTTGGCTTGGTGATGTTAACAGCAAAGACGACTAAGGTCAGCAGGGGTGGTTATGTGTTGGGTCTCATACATAGTGAAGATGTTCAGATCCACGCGGAGCGTGAGGAGGAAAGAGCTGCGTCTGCATTAGCCACTAGAGCCGATCTTTTGCTGATGCTGGCAGAAACAATGAAGGAAATTCAGGGT
Organism: Ambystoma mexicanum; assembly: GCF_040938575.1. NCBI lineage: Eukaryota > Metazoa > Chordata > Amphibia > Caudata > Ambystomatidae > Ambystoma > Ambystoma mexicanum. The sequence continues at coordinate 192,998,112 of NC_090935.1, read as the reverse complement.
TCGATGGGCGCATTGTCTCAGAAGGTGTCAGCAGCTGATAAGATGATCTATTTGGCCGAGTCCTGCATAGACAACCTAGAGAATGAGCTTGAAACACACAATTCCCAGCTACAGTTGCATCAGGAGGATGCAGAGAATAGGTCCAGGAAGAATAATATATGCCTTAGAGGCATGCTGCATCAAATTCAAGACTCGGAATTGCATTCTTATGTCCTCAACTTGTTTAAAACCCTTCAGAAATGGCCAGATGACAAGTATAGAGTTAGATCGCACCCATTGGGTGTATTCCTCTGATCAGCTTTGCAACAAATGGGCCCTTGATATTTTGACAAGGATATTATTTAATTTCAAGGAAAGCATTGTGACGGCTGCCTGAGCAACCTCGGACTTGGTTTTTTGTGGCACTAAGGCAACCCTTCTACAGGACCTTACCCCATGCAACCTGGCTACGAGTAGGTCTTTATGCGATTTCATGCAATGGTTGCATGACAAGGACCTGAAATATCACAGGAGGTTCCCATGTGCGGTCATCTGTAACATAAATGGAGAGCGCAAGACTGTCTTGACTATGCTTATTATAAACCCATTCTAGTGCACTCCTACGTCGCTGCTGCCTAAGGATTTATCTGAGAGTCGCCTATCTCAAACTTCTGCCTAGTCTAAGGTTGACCAGGGTTCTGGTAGTGCCTAGGCCCTCCTCCTGCAAGCTGGTTCCCTGATGGACAGACACCTCAGTCGAGAGGAATTCACTTTTATTTCTTAAGAGTTGTGTTTGTCTTTTAGTTTTGTTGTATGAAGATATTGCACACTCTGAGGGATTGTTCGGATCCGTCCTAATGTTCTGTACAATTTATTCAGTTGTTTTCTCTCTGTTTTTGTTATTATTCTCGCTTGATAAGCGATGACCATTTTCTTTTCCGCATATGAGCGTTATTGGGTCGCCCCTGTGGCCCATAAGGCGATTGGAAGCACATGGCCTTTTCTACTTGAGTTAGGGAGAGGATGTCAGAGGGGGTTGAGTTTATTTTGTTTGTGCATGGGTACCACTTGTTTGAGGGGTGAGGGCTATTGTCCAGGGCACAGATGTGTGGAGGTTAGGGCAGGCTGGTTGGGGTTTCGTTTAGCTGCTGAAATTACGCTTCTTCATTTTCAACTTTTTTACATGTCTATTCTCATAGTTTGGGTTATTGATGGAGGTGGTTGACACTTGTAAGGTCGTGACCCTTAATTAGCTAGGCTTGAATTCAGTTGTTAAGAGGAAATCGATGTTGGATAGGCTCCAGAAATCTAGGGTTCAATTAGCATTGATCCAGGAAACAAACCAATGCAGGCTACATTTCAGAGTGCTCCAGCTGCAGCATGTTGCAATATTGGTGGCAAATGATTTCCCCTTTGTTAAAACAGTATTAAGATAGACGGTTTCTCTTTTTAAATGGAACTTTGTTTTGGCATCCGGTGACTTTGGGTATGTTATACCTCCCAAACGATAATCAGCACAAGTTCCTAGAAACTTTGCTCCACTCCAGTGCAGGGTTTGTGGAGGGTGAATGACTAGTCGGTGGCAATTTCAATTAATTTAATTCCAGACCTCATACTGATAAGACACTCCCCTCGTCTGCTAGAGACTACAGGAACGCTGTGACTTTGTAAAAAACCTTCCGTGAGCTGCGCTTCTTGGATGTATGGAGACTCCTTCACGGGAATAATAGGGAGTAGTTGCACTATTCGTATGCATACAAAAGCCTTTCCGGAACTCATATCCTCTTGGTTTCATGTACCTTGTTTCCCTAGGTCTCGAGCGCTGTTATTGATCCCAGATTGTTTTCTTATCATTCTATGGTTTCATTACAGTTCCGGGTTAACAGGTTGCAATCTACTTGCCATCGTGAATGCAAACTTTACAATCCCTTGCTTCAAGATCCTGTGATTCGAGGGGATTGGTGGGGAATTGCGATGGCCATCGACAATTATTTCAGGGAAAATGATGAGGCAGGTATCTCCCCTGGCGTCCTGTGGGATACAATGAAGGCTGCCTATTTCAAATCCCAATCCTGAGATGGGAGAGGACTGTACGACTTGCTCCATGCACAGACCAGATCTCAGGGGGCTCTTAGGGAGCTCTGACTAGCCAGGTCTAGCATAGAGGCATTGATGGCCTCAGAAACCACCAACTCCCTATTACGCAAAAACTATTTTACTACGATAAAAGCAACAATATACGCTGAAATGGCAGAAGAATAGGGATCATAACACAGGCATTAGGGATGGGGATGGGGTGTTGCACTTTTACGGAAGAGGCAACGCTTAAAGTCTTTTCGCTTTTATATGAGGAGTCATTATTCACTGATAGACCAGACTTTGAAGCTATTTCACGAAGCCCACGGTTCCCAGTTTCTCCCAAGCTATGCAGGACCGCCTAGATCTTCCTATCACAAAAGAGGAAACAGAGCTTGCCATCAACTTGCTCCTAAATCAGAAGGCCCCATGAGCAGCCGGATTCACGCCTCTCTTTTATAAAACGTTTAACTCTCAACTGCTAACCCTGCTAACTGCCTTGTTTAATTAATTTCTTGTCTTGGATAAGGTGTACAACTCTATGGAGGAGTCTTTGCTCTCTTTGATTCTTAAGCCAGGTAAAGATGCCACCCTATGTGGCTCGTATCGCCAGATTTCTCCCCTTAATACCAATGCCAAGATGTACGCCAATATTCCTGCCACTATGCTGATGGAAACCATGCTCGCCTTGGTTCATCCGGACCAAACCGGATTCATTATTGGTCGTAGCAAGCACAACATCCGTTGGGCTATCAACGTGGTGGAGAGTGGTAGAAGGCAGGGACTCCCGATGACCTTGTTGGTGCTGGGCGCCAACAAGGCCCTTGATGGTGTTGAATGGAGGTTCATCCCCTTGACATTGAAGGCATTTGGATTTGGTCCTTCATTTGTGGGACACATTGTGGCCTGTTGCCACTCCCTGAGGAGCCGAATCTGCATCACTGGCAATGCTCACGATATGTTTCTATCGCCAGGGGAACATGGCAGGATTGCCCACCACCTTCCCTGCACTTTGGTGATGGAGCTCTTGTGTGGGGTGGAGCATTAAACAACCTATGCTGACGACATCCTGCTAATGATGTCGCACACAGGTATGCAGTAATTTTGTCTAATTGAAAACAAAGAATGAAATTTTAACTAATAAAAAAACAACTAAAACATAGCACATTTTTTAAAATACATGTGGGGATGGGGTTAAAATGGGTGTGGAGGTGTTGGGGTCAGGTTTTAAACATAGGGAAACGGGGGGGGGGTAGGGGAGCCCCAAATAAAGTGTGACCTGTGAGATTCATGAAGGACAAGGCCACCAGTCTTAGCGGCGATAGCATGATAAGCAGAGGAGGGAAAGAGGTAGAGAAAAGCAGAGTTTTGAGACGTTTACGGAACTTAAGGAGATCCGGCTCAATTCTGAGAGAGGAAAGGAGGCTGTTCCAAAGGGAGGCACGAGCCAAAGTAAGAGACCTGCTCTCATTCTCTGGTTGGAGAAGCGTTTGACAAGAAGAAAGTTGGAGTTAGAGGTGCAGAGTGCTCTAAGCAGGGCAGTATTTAGGGAGATAAAGTTGGAGATAGCGTGGTCCCTGGCACGGGAAAGCCTTGTGGATTATGCAAAGGTCTTGAATTTGATCCTCGCGGCCAACGGGAGCCAGTGAAGAGATTTAAGGGCTGGAGAGATACGGTCCCTGGGTTTGCGGCCAAGGATAAATCTTGCAGCCCTATTCTGGATTACCTGAAGGGGGTGTAGGGAGGAAAGGGGGAGATTGAGGAAGAGACTGACAATAGTACAGCCTAGAGAGGACTAGGGCTCTGGGAGGCATTGAGCTTCTGAGGAAAGGTGAGAAAAGGGAGAATTCCTCTAAGGAGGTGAAGCTAGACGTTTTTTGCTTTTTGGCAAGGTCCAAGATGTGAGGAGTGAAAGAGTGGAGTTGAAGATGACCCCAAGGTTTTTGGCCTCACTGCATGGTGAAGGTAGAGGGATATAGTGAGAGTTCCAATTCTGTTGGGAAAACGACACCCTTGACACCATCCTTCTCTGGGTTATATCTGGCCAATTTTCCAGCCCTCTTTAAATCTTTCACTGATTTTCTGCTACACTGGGAGAATGAGGAGATCTCCTGGAGAAGTCTGATCTCAGCTGTGAATCCCCATCACACACTGGCTCTTCCAATCTCTGTACCTAGAACTTCCCTCCGGGTCTTGAACCAGAAAAGTATGCAGTTCATTTGGTCCAATTACAGACCCCATGTTGGCAGACAGGCCCTACACGTGAATAAATGTAATGGTAGTTTGGGGCTACCTACGTTATAGCGACCAATGTCTCCAGTGTTATGGCTTGGAGAGCTGACTCTTAGACAGGGCCCTCTCTGTGAATGTCGAGCAATCGCCCATTAGGTATCCCATTTTGACGCTCCCATTTTGATGCTCCCGCACATCAGTGGAATTCCTAGATGTCTTGGAGGCAATTGGCTGCACTCTACCGTGGCTTCCCTGGTGTACTGGGACAAAGCGCTTAAATTATGGAAGGTCCCACGTGACCCTGGCCCCATCGCGACGATTTTTGTGAACCCTTGCTTCTTTCCTGGGATTGATGTGGAGTCCTTCAGGGCGTGGCAGGAGAGCAGTCGGCAACTTTTGAGGCAGCTGTGCCGTGGGGATTTTCCTCTCATGTTTGAGGACCACAAGGAGTTGTTTAGCAACTCCGATGTGGTACACTTTAGATATTGTCAAATTAGACATTGCAATGCAAGCCCTACGACCGCGGAGGCAGGGACCTGCCCGCGCACTCTGTTGGAACTTACTGTGCAGGAGTGGCTAGCTAAAAGGGAAGACACTGGGTTGTACAGACTATTGGACAGATCGGATCCAGCTGCCCGGCTCCACCATATCTTGCAAAGGGAGATGGACCTGGGCAGCTCAGTTACGGATGAGACTCGGGGTAGGATTTGGGCGAGGGCTGCAACCACACCCCGGTGTGTGACTAACAAGGAGAACACATACACAATTTTGTACCAGTGGTACATGTATCCAACCCGCCTTATTAACATTAATACTTCAATTAATCCTTCAATTATTCACTTTTGTTGGAGGGATTGTGGCCAGACAGCCAACTCTCTTCAACCCTGGTGGACCTGTGACAATACCCAGCGATTCTGGAAGGAGGTGCTGCCTTAATTAAGGATACAACTGGTTCCTCATTGCCTATGGACCTGTGACAATTCTGCAAAAGTGAAATAAACAGGGTCACTCTACACCAGAGTGACCTATTCTCCGTGCACACTCTTGTGCATGTAACCATGCAAATCAAAACTTACTTTTCAATTGTGATGTACTTTACAATAGTCAGGAGTTTTTGTATTAGTTTTTTTAATATTTCAAAATAAAGTGAATTACCAAAAATTTACTCGCAATTAATTTAGCATTGCAGATTGTTGTGTACATAAATTCATTACTTACATAAACAACAAGGGATCACATTTTCCCAGTGTGATTCTTTACACATGCATACAAAATGTGACGGTAAGGTTAGCCACTCAAATGAACATAATTAGTCCACAATTTCCTATTCCCTGTCTTTTACAGATGGGGTAGTCTGAATGTGTGGCTTTGTTTCTTTCAATTTGATTGCCTTTGTGTTGATTTTTAATGCACAACACATTTCGGGCTCTTCTAACCCTTCATCAGGTGCGACTTGTTCACAAGTTCCAATAAATCAATTTCTGTAATTTAAGTAGAAAAAGGTTTTAGTAAGTTCACTCAGTGTTTCATAATACTCATTATGTGTTTCTCAAAAATGTAGATTGAAAGTACCTCTGACCTTCAGTTTCACTGATACCAAAATCCAGTGTTCTTCCAAACACTTCCACACTTGGCCGGTAGATTTTTAATGATTTGTTTTTCTTTGGCGTGCAACGAACAGTCTCTTTGTTAGATCTGTTGAGAAAACAATAGGAGATTGTTTTCACTCCATACAGTCTTTTTTTCTGGGGCGTTTTGATGCGGGTTATACACCGGGATCAGTCGCTTGAGAAGAAGCGCTGGGTCCCAGTGTCATAACCCTGATTGATAACATTTTCTGGAAGAGTAGATGTTAATGCGCATTTAAATCATGTGCTCACACTCGTTCAAGAGTTCCAGTGTCATGCTCATTCCCGTTGCTGTACCGGGGTCGCCGTCTGTGTTGAATCAGACCGCTCACCGATCTTTCACTTGTCTCGTTTTACTTCTCTCCTAATCCAGCGTCCGCCGCTTGATGTTTCCGTATGTGTGGAGCGTTCCACTGTGACTCCATGTTCCCGTTCCCTTTGGTTGTTATGGTAACAGTTTTGTTTGGGAACTAGATGAGGTGACTTATTACTCGTATTCCATGGGCGCCATTTTAACATTTCCTTGCTGCAAAAGTGCACTAGTGGAATCAGCTTATCCTAGGAGGGGCTCTAGGGCACTACTGATTACTTAATTGTTGCTGGCTGTTCTCTGGACAAAGAGGTGGAAGACGCTGAAGAGCTCATAGGTCAATGTTTGGTGGTATAAGGTTCGGGAGATAGCAGCGGGAGAAAAGGATTGCGCTATTTTTCTGGGCTGCGTGAGCAAGCATATTGCGACCTGGCGTCCCCTTCATGAGTTTAGTGAGAGATTTCCCACCCGGGCTATTAAGTCACAATTCTTGAGATGTTTCTCTTTGATATGACATCTGACCAATCTGTTCGCATGGATGCATGACTTCTTGATTCAGATGCCCATCTTTGCTTGTGCCCTGCTGCCCTTCATCTGCTGCTGCAATATCTTATCTGCATCATTGTGATGCATCCCCTAGTGTATATCGCTCATGTATATCTCTCAAGTACCTCGCTTGTTACGATAGTTGTATTGTGTTGTGTATGGAATAAAGTCTTTAAAAGAAAAACGCCTATGGGATGGGTCTGTATGTAGGGGATATGAGATTAGTCAAGTCACCCAAATGAGATCTTATAATTTAAATATAAGACATAGATATATAAATATCTTTACAGTGGCTATATCCTCATAATTGCTACCTCATGTGCAAGAAGTCTCAAAGGATTGCTGCCCTCTATAGTGTGCATAGGTCTTCATTCCAGTTCTTTTTTCAAAAACCGGTTCAATGATCTTTGTGCGTTCTTTGATGAACATGTCCCTTTGCAATGATTCCAAAAAGTCAGATGGCTGCATATCTTATTTCTGCTCCGGCTCTGCAAATGGCGCAATATAAATTTAAACAAAAAACACAAGCTTCCCCCAAGTGAGCTGGTGTGCCTCTGACCCTCTTGGGCCTTGTTTTGGTGCCTCACCATAGTGATTTGTGACCCGTAGGCCCCACGTGCAGTGCGGTAGTCTCCCGGCCCCTTCCGGGCTTTGTCTTCACTTCTCCTCCCTCCTCCCGGCCTCCCAGCCTTCCTTCCACCCGGTATTGGCTGTTCGTGGTCTGCCCCGCCTGGCCTAGTCTCCGGCAGTGCTAGTGCGCGGCTTTCTTGTCACAGGCTTCCGCCAAGTGAGCTGGTGTGCCTCTGACCCTCTTGGGCCTTGTTTTGGTGCCTCTCGTGATTTGTGACCCCCAGGCCCTGCGTGCAGCGCACTAGTCTCCCGACCCCTTCCGGGCTTTGGCTTCACTTCCCCTCCCTCCTCCCGCCTCCCAGCCCTCCCTCCACCCGTGATTGGCCAGATCACCATTCTCACTGACCATCCCAGGGCAGCCCTCTGCCCGGCAGCCCCTGTGGCTAAGGGCCACTTGGCTAAGGGTGGCTCGCATTGGAGCAGCTCTAGCTAGTGTCTGCATGTGTCAGCAGGGGAAGCCAGCGGCCAGTCAACCAGAAGCAACTTGGTAAGGTAGGAGTGTCCCGGGTTATGAATAGAGCCTTTACTCTACCCTGATAACCTGGCCACATAGCTGACTCTCAGACTTAGGTGCGTTTTTTCCACCGTTATTTGAATTGCATTGTGAAACCTAGGCCTTTTACACACTTTACAGGACTCACAGACTTAGGTGTGTTTTTTCTCCGTTATTTAAATCGTATTGTGAAGTAGCGCCTTTCTGTGGTTTTGCCTCCTAGCAAAGCATTCATCTAGTGTTCTTATCTACTATTATCTAAGCTCCTGTCGTCTTGTTTAATTTGTCTACTATTGTCTCGTCTCCCGCTGTCTCGTCTGCTTGCGCCCCTCCGTGTGTCCTTCCCTAGTGTTCTCCCCACTCATCCTTCACCCCCACACACACCCTTCCTCTTCTCTGCTTCCCTAGCGACTCTATGGTTCTCTCTGTCTCTATCTTTCTAACTGTGTCTCCATCGATTATCCTGCTGTCCTCTCTAAATCTGGTAGGAAGAAGTTTAAAAAGGACATCCTGGTCTCCAATCCAGGCCTCCCTACCGCTGATACCTATACCAGTGCTTCCTCCAGGCGAACCCTTACAGAAATCCTCCTTGTTGTTGCCTCGCCAGACCAATGGACTCTACATATGGTCTAGGTGCTCTCTCCTTTCTCTTCTTCTGCCATTAATTGTGGCACCCGGTGGGAGGACCTCTTGGCCTCCACCAGTCATCGCAGGTCATCATTAAGGTTTAGTTGAATGGTACCATCTTGGTCCAAGGCCCTCAAGCCAACCTTCTCCTCTATGAGAGACGCTTCCCGCGCCTCATCAATTTCCAGTCTTCTCCTGCTGTCCACTCTCTCCCCTCCACGGCTTCCACGCCTCCCCCTGCTGTCTCCTCCTTGGCTACTCGCCCTCTGCTCCTTCCCCTTATGCCCCCATTCGGGCTTCTACTACAACTTTGCAGGGCCTACCTCTGATTTGTACCCCTCCCTGGAAGTCTTTCAAGGACGGCAACCTTCACCATATTGCCACTCTAAACTCTCGCTCAGCTGTCAAACACTCCTCTGACATCTGCAGCCTCCCAGAGGAACTTGACCTCGATGTCCTCGCTCTCACAGAGACATGGTTCACGACCAGCTCTGTCATGAGTTTTGACACTCTCCTCCCTGATGGCTACAAAATCCTCTCCACGCCCAGATCCAACCGTTCTGGAGGGGGTGTAACCCTTATCTTCCCCAAGTGGATTCCTTCCGCTGTCATTCCTATGCAGGCCTACCCTTCTATCGAATGCCTTGTCTGCAGGCGCTCTCTCTCTCTCTCTCTCTCTCTCTCTCTCTCTCTCTCGCTTTCTTTCTTTCTCCTGGCAATTCCCTTTACTGTGGGCTCCCATCAGTCGGCCACCTGGTCAGATATCCTCCTTCCTCTCCGAGTGGGCAGACCTCTCCTCTTCCCTCCTGGTCTTGACCACTCAACTCCTCCTTCCTTATTCTCCCCTCTGGCCCGACTCACTCTGCAGGGCACACGCTGGATGTTCCGATCTCCTCAGACCTTCCCCTTTCGATCCCTCTCACCCCTCCTCTCTCCTGGAGTGATCACTTTCTCCTTTCCCCCCAGCTCACCCTCTCTACCACCACAGGCCAACCCTACCCCAGCACTGCCACCTACCTTCTCGGTTATCCGACCCATGAAGCGTGCGTCAGTTGAGGCTTTCACCCGCCACTTCCCTGTTTGCAACAAAATGACACAAACCCTTCATAAGAGCTCTATCTAGGATCATGTCAGTTTCATTGGACCTTGCTTGGAACAGATTCCTGTATAGTAGAAATAGTAGAAATTGACTATGGCCATGGAAATGCTCAGAATAAAGATACCAGGAAAAGCTGCATTTGAAAGTGACAGACAAGGAAAATGAACCACGTGTAAATTGGTGTTTTTACAAACAAGAACATGTCTGTGAAATGTTGAATTAAGGCACTGTCCTTGCATAGAAATGTGATGGGGCTTTGTTTGAAAACATATATAGGATGTTTAATACCAACAGTCTTGCTTTCTAGTTCGGGAAAGAAAATAAATAAATACATTTACTGTGAAACCAGGAGGACAGGTTTTTAGGTTCTGGCTTCAAAGGACTGACTACAGGATCTACCTCCCCCAAGCGTACCAGCATCTGGGGCATATGAATAGGCACGTGTGATGCATCTCACACCCTCATCAGACTCTGTGGCAGTGCTCCAGCTGGGTACAATGGATTTCTGGGACACATAGGTGTGAATTATTTTAGCAGCACCACCCCCCCCACTCAAACCGAGGAGCTTCAAAGACAAATCCATGACAACAGGGCTAGTGCCTGACCGTTGGCTGTGGGTTGAAATAAAATGCCCATATTTGGAAGACAATGCTGGCCCATTTGGGGCAAAAGACTGTGCTGAATTAATAAACTTTAAGACTCTATTTCTGCAACTGGAGAACGCAAGAATACAAAAGTTTAACAGTTTAAATGTAATTTGTGTGGCATTAAAACAAGAAATTGTGGCTTTCCCTAGCATGTAGGAGACGCAAAGGCAGAAAAATGTAAATCGTGGTAAAAGTGTACATGGTATAACTTTGAAATGTAATGCAAATATGCTCTGTGATAATAGGTACACATATATAAAATTGAAGAATTTTAAGTGAAATATTTCCCACCAAAAATTGCAAAAGATTATTAGAAGGGCTAAATGATACCGTATACACTTGGGAGTTGGAATGCCATGCTCTGTGTGAAATATGTAATCTGCCTATGGGATTTTCAAAAGTGCCACAATTGTAAAAAGGTGCATTTATGTGTCATAACTGATTTTGGCAAAAGTGACTGGGGAATGGCTCTGTACCTCATAAAAAACACACACCATAAAACAGTCTCCTTCAGTCCAACCTGCTTCTAGGGAGGAGGCTACATATGTAGGCTGACCTATCCATTTGTTAGAGGCATGTTCAGCCAAAGCTGGCCTCCATAGTATAATCCTGTGATGTCATTCCGCCTTATATAAGGTAGAGTCTCACAGAGACTCTCTCTTCTGAATTTTCCAGCTCCTGCGGATCCAGAGATCCAGACATTCCAGAGTCACCCTGCAAGATTCCAGACTCCACTGCCAGGAAAGGGATAGTTGATCCAGGCCCTCCTATCCAGGCAGAACCACCCTTCAGAAATAAACCCCATAACAAAATCCCACTAATTCAGGGAGAAAGGGGAACGGTGGCAGAACCCTAATTGGGATTATCCAGCGCTGCCTGCCTGCCTATCCCGCCACCTGTTTTATCCAGCTGATGCACCTCGCTATCTATTGAGACCCGACTCCGGTTACAAGCTGTCCCCTTCTTGGAGAGCCCGCGGATGTGCAGTGACTAGATTCTTTGAGTTCAAAAACCCGGTTGGCTGTCCCAAATCCCAAGTGTTGATTGTAAGTATCAGCCCATCCCATAGCAAAACATAGCGTACCCCATTGTGATAACTTGCCTTTGTTCCACCCCATAAGTAATCCTGAAAGTACACTAGTAACTGGTTAATTTATCTGAATCTACAGTGTATTCTGTTCCTTGATTTCTAGGTGTTAGCATTATTATTCCCTTCCTTACCATTCTTTGATTAAATCCTTAGTCATATTTTGAATACATTTATATAATTCCCATTTAATTCACATTTAGAGCTCAACGCGGCATGAAGGTTAACCTTGCAAATTAACCTTCAAGCGTACTGTGTCTTTCTTCAAAAAATATAGTCACTGAAATCTAGTTTAAGTAAAACTAGTCATTCCTTGTAAACCGATTTTCCTTGCCCACTGCTTTTATTTTCGGACCGAAATAGGAATCTCATCTTGGCATTCACCCTTTCATTTGCCTATCATTCCTGTGATGTGTATCTATTCTGTAGCATAAAAACTGCATTCCTATTCAGCCTATTCCAGCCGTTTTTCAAACCGTTTTGACATTTTCTTTTTTGTTTAATGAATTTTATAAATTTTTCAACAAGTCAGACTTGATACATGTTAGTTTCACGGTACCAATCAGTGGTATAGCAAAATTCCAGCTACTAGGCATTTATGAAACGACAAAGAATTAAACTTGTCTTATAGGATCCACCCTCCTCTCCCTCCCCTCAACCCCACTCATCATATCCCAATGAACAACAATAATAGAAAAAAACGAACAGATCTTCACACAGCTCAAGTTGCTGTACATACATTTCACTAGGTGTGCAGCAGAGAAATGAAGGTTAGCAGACAGTTTGGGGCTGCTCTGTTAGCTTTACTCATTTGTTTGCAATGATGGGTCTAGTCAGTTGGCCTTACGGAATCCCAATATGCTGTGTAATATTCCAAAAAAGGCAGCCGTATCATGTCAATGTTCCTATGGGATTCGTGCACTGCGGCTGTAAGGCTCTCCATTTCATAAATGGCATGTGCTTTGATCAGCCTTTCTCTTTTTGTAGGGAGTGTGGCTGACTTCCATTTGATGGTTAAACACACTCTAGCCATTATTAACAGGTTGCGTGGCATGTGCGATAATGACTCATACGAGTCTTGCTAATCCGTCTCCACCCCGAACAAGACCAGCACTGGTGTCAGTACTCTAAATATCCCGTCTATGGCCAGAATCCACCCCAAAACCTCCTTCCAGAAAATGTTCACCTCGCAGCATTCCCACCATTGATGCCAATAGTCACAACGTTCGCCGCAGCCTCTCCAACAGAAGGGAGATGTGCCCGGAAACATTTTGGACAACCTTAGGGGAGTATAGTGCCACCTTACCAGTAGGCATGCATTGTGCTTTTTGTATTGTACAGAGATGGATGGCTGATTTGTTAGGCCCAGCTCCGCTTCCCACCTAGTTTCATAGGACGGCACTTGAGGTGGCCTCTAGTGATCAAAGATTTGTACATTCGTGCAATGAGACCCTTCGTTTTTTGGGGGGCGCTAAGTATTTGCTCAAACGTCAGGGAGCGTTTTAGAGAGTCGCCCCAAGGCACATCGCTCAGGTCACTTCTAAACTGGAGGAATAGCATGGGGGTCCCCTCGACACCCTGTAGTGCTTCCTTTAACTCCTCTAGGGTGATGAATGAACCCTTTTTCCACACCTGCCCAGCTGGCGCAAGCCCAGCCTCATACCAGGGTTGAAAATGCTGATCTTCACTCAACAGATCCCAAATTGGGGGGGGACACCAAATACAGCTGAGGGGAGAGGGCCAAGATGTGAACCACCCCGCATGGCACGAGCTGGTCGCCAGAGGGTCCACACACTTTTAGGACGGGGTGCTCTTTAATTCTTTGCGTCATGGCCGGTAGAGGAACCCATAACCATTCTCCCAACGCAGCTGGTGCGAAAATATCATTTTCTATGGCAACCCACTGTTTTTCGGAGTTTTACCACAAGTGGGCCGGCAGTACCCGGTGTTGAGATGCCCTGTAATATTTCTCTTGGTCTGGTTATCTCATACCCCCAACTTTTTGGGCTGAATTAGTGCAGAGTACTGAATCCTGGGCTTTTTGTCGGCCCATAGGAACCACAATAGGGTGCGTTTGACTTCTTTCAATAATGGTTACGGGATGATTATCGGAAGGGATTGGAACAAAAACAAGAATCTTGGTAATACATTCATTTTCATGTGGTGAAGCATGCTGCCCACACAAGGATAATTTGGGCCATCTGTTGACATCTTTTTGGATGGTCTTCCACAGGGGGATATAACTGGTCTCAAAGAGATCTGAGAGAGAGAGACGGTAATGTTTGCTCCCAAGTATCTGACGGAGTGGGTTTGTACCTGAAAACCCCAGTTCGTCTTCAAGAGTTCCAATAGTTCAACATTCCTTTTTAGGGGGACTGCTATGGTTTTTTGAAGGTTTGCTCGGAAGCCCGACAAGGCACCGTATTGCGACAATTCCCGGAAGAGCGCAGGGATGGATTCTAATGGTTGGGTGAAATACAGTAAGATATCGTAGGCAAACATGGCCAATTTGTATTCCTTGCCTCCGCACGGGGAATGCCGTGAATCGTGGAATTAGATCGAATGGCCTGGCAAAGGGTTCTACCGCTAAGGCGTAGATTGAGGGGGAGAGTGGGCAGCCCTGCCTAGGGTCCCGTGTAAGAATGAAGGGATTTGAGGAGGTGCCATTACTGGAGACCTTGGCTTTGGCTGTCTAGATACAGCGTTCTAGCTCCTTGTGTCCACATGGCTCCCAGCCCTACCGATTTCAGGACCCCTCGTAAAAAAGGCCATTCAATGCAGGCAAATGCCTTTTCGGCATCAACTGATAGTAGGAAAGGGCTGTCACCAGCTTCTCTGAGAGTAGCCATGAGGTCTAGTGTCTTCCTGATGTTATCTGCTCCCTGCCTTCCTCTCACGTACCCTACCTGATCAGAATGGACTTGTTGGGGAAGGACTAGTGCCAGGCGGGTGGCAAGGATGCTGGAATAGATTTTAGCATCTACATTAATGAGGGCAATTGGGCGATATGATGCGCATTCTAGTGATTTTTTGCCTTCTTTACGGATAACAATGATTATAGATTTGCTGAATAATTTGGTGGCCTGCCCTGATGCAAGTATCGAGTTGAAAGAGTTTGGCGAGAAAAGGGGAGAGGGTAGCACAGTCCATTTTGTAGAAGGCTGGCGTATAGCCGTCTTGCCCTGGTGCCGAGCCCGCCCTAAGGGCAGAGATGGCTCATTGCACTTCTATGGTGGTAATCTGGGCATTTAGCATGTCTAGGTGTTCCTTGGAGATCGGCAGGCGGGGGAGGGCCGCTAAGTATTCCTCAATTGCTGAGGGGGAACTATCACCTTCTGCTGTATACAGCTTCAAATAGAACCTGGAAAATCAGTTGACAATTTCCTGCAGGGTTGTGAGGGAAGCGCTGGACTCATCGTTAATTTTGTATACTGCTCTGTCTGCTCTTTGCCATCGAAGCCTGTTGGCTAACATTGTATGGGCGTTATCCCCCTTCTCGAAGAATTTTAGCTTGAGGTATTTAAGTTGCGTTAGCGCTTTACCATTCCATATGTCACCTAGTTCTGCCCTCAGACTCTTATTTGGGTCACTATGTCCGCATTGTGGGGGGGGGGGGTGGTTCTTAAGGGTTTGTTCAAGCCGAGCAATATCTGCTCTCAGATCTGCTTCCCTGAGTTGTCTGAGTCTTTACTTGACCACCCCTTCCGATATTAGGATCCCTTTTATTGTGGCTTTCCTTGCTCCCAGACCGTGTTCAGAGACATTCCATCTGTGTCATTCGTCTCAAAGAAACTTGTGATGGCCTCAGAAAGAGTTTCTTTGAACACTGGGTCCCTGCACAGAAAGTCATTGCAGACCCATCTGCGATCTGGCGTGGGTGGGGGCCCAAATCGAGGTCCAGCATGCTTAAGTCGTGGTCAGTCTAGGCCACCACTTCTGGATGTTCCTAGGATGTCACTTATGTCACTTTCGCTTTATGCTCCTAGTAAGAGATAATCTGTTCGAGAAAGTTTGGTACGGCAGGGAAGAGAAAGGTACAAGACCTTTCTTCCGGGTGAGTTGTGCGCCAAGTGTCAAATAGATGGTGTTCCTTCAACTGGCTAAGGAACCTATTCCCTTGGAGGTTACTAGGCGGGTGGGTGTTTTGCTTTACTGGGTGCCAGTCTCGCTCCCATTCCGTCACTACATTATAATCCCCCCCCACAGACCAGTGTACCTTTCCTCCAGTTTTCCAAAAAATCAAACAAAGGTTCAAAGAATTTGGACTGTCCCTGGTTGGGTGCGTAGGCTGAGCAGAGTGTAATAGTGTGTGTTCTTAACTTTCCCTTGAGCGCTACACATCTTCCTAGGGTATCCCTGTATACGTGTTCTATCTGAAGCCCCAGGGACTTCCTCAACAGGATGCCGACCCCGCCCTTCTTCAGAGGGCCAGAAGCCTACACCATGTCTCCAATCTCCCTTCCTACAATCTTTCGTTCTCCCCCGCTATTGTACTTTGATTCTTGTATAAACAGAATATCCAGCTTGGATTGTTTAAACTGCCGTGCTAGCATTGACCTTTTTTGCTGCGAATTGAGGCCTTTCACGTTTAGGGACCCGAAGACTATGCCATCAGACCAAGCCATACTCTAGGTGAGTGTATCTTCCCTCCCCTATGAGATGCTATTGGGTGCATTCTCATATGAAAAAGAAAAAAGAGACACCCTAAATCAAGAAGGGCCACACTGGTGGGACCCCTCTCCGGGCATTAACTGGAGTAATAACATATGTGCAAAGAAGAAACAACATGCTTGGGGAACAGTATGCAGTAACAACCTGAGAACTAACTCAACCTCAGATTCATATTGATAGGCATCGGTTGGTGGACTACACCAGAAACATTAAAGTGGTTGCTCAGAATAAGAATGGTTTTGCAAACAGCTGCATAGATTGAGAGAACGATGTGTAGTCTTCAGGCAGTATTCAATCGTTTGTATTTCCACTTTAATTGTGCTCAGCCTCGTCTCCGAGGTTTGGAGGCTGCTTCTCGTAGCAGTCCCATGGGCTCTCTTCGGTTGTCGGTGTCCGAACCTGTGGTGGGGCCTTGGAGGTGATGGAGGGCTTGCTCTACCTCCTCCACTGAGGTTAACTTGAATTCCTCTCTGCTAAACTCGAACAACAGGGTGAAGGGGTGTCCCCATCGGTAGCTCACTCCCCTTTCCTGCAGCCAAACCATGAGGGGACGGCATCCTCTTCTTTTTGCTAATGTCATCGCTGAGAGGTCTTGGTACAGTTTTACTTTTGAGCCCCGGAATTCTATTGTATCTTTTTCTCTTGCTTTCAGCAAAATGTCTTGCCTCTGCACGTAGTACTGACATTTTACAAGGAATGAGCGGGGTCCCCTTTGTGCACTCTGTCAAACTCACGCTTGGGGGGGGGGGGGCCATAGGGTGTTCTGTTTCACTGTACAGGGACAGAATTAGGGTTTTAACATTACTTTCCAGACCAGTCGGAGTCTACCCCTGATCTTCCTCCAGGCCCACAATTTGAATGTTGGATCGTCGTTCCCGATTCTTCAGGTCATCGATCTTTGACTCCATGTCCTGTTCTTTCTGTTCTAGATCCAAGAGCCAGGCCTCGTACTGCATGTTGGAAATGTCTCCCGACTGCTGGTTGCTTTCGATTGCTTCCAAACGGTCTTCTACTTTGGCCATCTTCATTTGTTGGTCCGAGACAGTCTCCATAAGGCTATATTTGATCTATCTAATTTCACCTAGCAGGAGCCGTATGTCCGATTTAGTTGCGCTGTCGTGGTCCTTGCCTGGGATGTCCGAGGAGCTCTGGACTTCATCTGGTTCCATAGTTGTGCCTGAGCGGCTAAACTTCCGCAATGTTGCTAGGGTACGCAGATCCAGATTTGTCTTTGGTCGAGACAATTTACCACCGCTGCAGCGTGGGGGGCTAACATTTCCAGACCGGAGGCTGTGCTAGGCGTGAGCCCGCCTGGTCCTTGCCAAAAACGGGGTTGCACCCCATGCACCCTTTGCATTTGTCCAGAATCAGCAGGGAGGAACCAAGCACCTTCAGATATTACTTCTTTGGCGGCTTGCTCTTTATTGGGGTTTACATATGGCGCAACTACCTCCTCTTCCCCATCCCCTTCTGACTTGTCCCCAGCTACCGCTGCGCCCCCTCCACCTCTCCGGAGGGCTCCACCGAGCCGAATGCGTTGGCTGTGCTCTGGTCTCTGCGGTAATGTGGGGGCTGTCCCTCGTTGGATAGTGAGGTCAGCTTCAGTGCTTCAGCGGTTGCAAGAATAGTGGCACAGGGGACGGCTGGCGGCAGTTCCCCTTCTTTAGTGTTCTTGAATTTACTGGTGTTGGGGGACTGACAGTGGCAGCTAAAGGGGGTTTCAAAGGGCACTGGTGTGATACTTGGATATCGGCCCCTGTAGCTGGCTCCGACCTCGTGCTCTTTGTTTAGGTGTTCAAGGAGAGTTATCCTCAGTTTTTGCGAGCAGATTATATGTCTGTGAACTTGGACTAGAGTCCAGGAGACTCCCTACAATGATTGCTGCTAGGAACTGTGTGTGTTGCAGTCCCTTTATTGCTTGGTAGATGCGGCTAACTTGCCCCTGGGTTATCGGTGGGCTTAGATGATCTGGGGGCTCTCTAGTTTCTTCCCCGATGTGCTGGTGCGTTCACTGGAAGGAGGGGGCCAGCGCTGCTGTAGCTGCGCGGGCCGCCGCTAGCGTGTATGGGAGATGGTGCAACCTGGGGAGGCACCTCTCTGCTGGCGTGTTGCCGTGGCTGGAGAGATCTGCCCGGTCCTCATGGCAAGACTGCGGTTTCCACTTCACCGCTGGCCACCTTGGAGGGGGGGTGGAGTACACACTTTGTTGCTTCTGTCCGCCTACCTTTGCTGTCCACCCTAGCAAACTCATCCTGGGCCCGGTGATGTCATCGGTGGATGAGGGGGAGGGGTGGAGGGCCGCAGCTGGGTCCAGGCTCCTCTCGTCCTGAATACGCGCCACCTCGGAGAGCCACACGCCGTTAGATCCGGCTCGACCTTTGGTCTGTGGATTCCGCTTTGGCTGCACAGGTCCCTTCAGAGGTGAGCCTGTTCGCCTCTCACTGGTCTGATACCGCCACAGCGACCGCGATTTTTCTTTTCCAGCCGCCATGCCTAGGAGAGCGACACCGCTGTGCGGATTTCAGTGCTGTTGCCCCTGCAGATTCTGATAAAAGCTCTTCAGCAGCTGTTTGATCGGTTTCTGGTGCTGCTCAATGCTCAGCTTGGTGATATTTCTTCCTTACACTGCTTAAAACACCAACATGTTTCTGGCCCGGAGAGGGAGACGATGGGTTATGCGTCCATCTCGTCTGCGCCCCCTGGTGGTCTCCCCGTTTTGACATTTTAACCTGTAAAAATAAGAGAATGCAAGTTTTCAACGTGTGATTTGGCTGCACTGTGTTTTTCATTTCCAAGTCAATTTCTGAACTGATTAGGACATTGATTGATAGTGTGGTAGTGTCCCGATACTGTTATACCCAATTCATGCACTTTTCATTCAACCGCGCCTGGAAATAAACATTAGTATTTTTGCAGGCTGATTTGCTCAGTTTTCAGGGAGCTAAATCCGGTTTTCTGCCTCCTATTCAGTGGGGGTAGGTATTCTGATTGCTGCATAGGGTACCTGACTCCTTGCTACACCTTCCCGTCCATGCAAAGTTTGATTAATAGGGGTCTGAGGGAGTGTTGCAGGGGAAATCATTAACTGTGTTACCAATAAAAATCCATTTTGCTTTCTTTTAAGTGTGTAGTGTTTATCTTACATGAAAAGGTCTAACTAAGTTCATTCCATCAATCTACCTTGTAATTATCACCCCACTGGTGATTGCTGCCCAATATTAATTTTGTGTGATTTCGTTTGAATTTTTAAACAAATAAATATTAAATTACCATCCTCCGGCCTGGTTCATGGTCCATTGTGGCCCGGGGGTATTTGTAACATGAGGTGCGGGACGGGTTGAGTGTCATCTCAATCTGAATCGATAGTAAATGAAGGAAATGTTTTAATTGTGCCCTGCAGCCTAGGCCAGTATCAAGAGTCCTGGTCTGGTGTGTATCGCCCCGTTAGAATCCTTAACAACCCTTAAATGCAAGTGCAGGGTAGCTGAGAGGAATTGGCGTGCTTCTGGTACACCCTCTGACAAACTGGCCTGCCGCCTACTCCAAATGCAATACCAGTTCTCTGTCCACACCAAGAAGAGAGCCCACATCCAAGCCCGCGTCTCTGCCGCATCTAACAACTCTGCCGCATCTAACAACTCGGCCGAACTCCTTAAAATCTGCAAGGAGCTAGCCAATCCTGCAGCAGTCTCTACCTCTCCTGTCCCCTCCCAGTCCCTCTGCACGGCCCTGGCTTCTCATTTCATCTCTAAAACTTAGGACATCCTGTTCGCTCTCTCTTCCTCTCCCCCTCCTCCCTCTACTCCCTTGCTCTTCCGCTGATCCTTCTTCGGCCACCTCTCCTCCCGCCTTCTCTGCCTTTGCCCTGCTCTCCCAAGATGAGGTTTCTAGACAAGTCCGATCTATGAAAGTCTCGGGAAAACAGGTTCACCCCTGTTCCTCCAAAACCATCAAGGACCACATCGACAACCTGGCACCTGCTCTGGCTGACTTTTGCAACCACTCTGTTGCCACTGGAGTCCCCCCCCCCCCGAAGCACTTCCTTGTGCACCCTCTTCTTAAGAAACCCTCTGCCGACCCTTCCTGATGGCTAACTTTCGCCCAATCGCCATCACTTCTTTCCTGGTCAAACCCCTGGAAAAGCTGGCCATCTCCAAGCTTATTCTGCACACTGAATCTGTCGGTTGTTTCCATGACCATCAGTCTGGCTTCAGAGCTGCCAGGAGCACGGAAACTGCTCTCCTGAACATCTGTGAAGACCTGCTCTCCAACCTTTATTCCAACACCCCCTGTGTCCTCATCTTACTTGATCTCTCTTCTGCCTTTGACAACGTCAACCATGCCATACAGTTCAACCCTCTCCGCGATAAACTGTGTATCACCGATCAGGCCTTTGCTTGGCGGACTTCTTTCCTCGCAGATCAACCCTGCCAGGTCCAACTGGGGTCCTTCCTCTCCTCTATCTCTACATGTGGTGTTCCCCAGGTGTCTAACCTCTCTCCCTGGCTGTTAAACCAATACCTGGCACTTCTTTCCCACCGCACTGCCGTTCTCTGCCCTAATTTTCAGTGCTATGCAGATGACAACTCATTTTCAGGCTCCCTTCCGCCACCTGTTCTTCTCTCATCTCTGTCTGCTATCCAGGAGTGATGTGCAGCCAATGATCTCTGCCTTAATGCCAGTAAGACAGATTCTCTTCATCGGCACACCTGCTCGCTCCTTTCCTGTCACTCTCTGGATGGCCTCTCTTGGCACTCGTCCCTGCTCCCACCTATGAGGCAAAAAACCTTGGGTCATCTTCGACTCCACACTCTCCTTCTCTCCTCACATCTCCGACTTCTTAGAGAAGTCACACTACAAGCTGCACCTCCTCAGAGGTATTCTTCCTTTCCTTTCCTTACCGCACTGTCTCCAGAGCTCTGATTCTCTCTAGGCTGGACTACTGCAGCAACAGCCTCTTTCTAAATCTGCCTGCCTCTACTCTCTGCCCTCTGCAACCCATCCAAAACAGGACTGCAAGACTTGTCCTTGGCCTCAAGCCCAGGGATAGTATCTCCAGAGGACTAAAATCTCTGCACTGGCTCCCAGTGGCTGCAAGGATTAAGTTCAAAACCCTCTGCATTGTCCACAGGGCCTTCTGGCGCCTGGGGCCTCAATACCTTCAACTCTCTCTTCCTAAATATCTTCCTTCGCGAGCGCTTCGCTCATCCGCTTCCAACTCCCTCAAGCAACAAGTTGGTGGTAGATCCCCTTCTGTTGGGGCCTCCCTCTGGAACAGCCTCCCTGCATCTCTGAAACTTGAGGAGACCCATCTCCGGTTCCAGAAGCACCTCAAGACCTTTCTTTTTGCTTCTGCTTTCTCTCTTCCTCTCCCCTGCTGATCTGGCTGAACCTGAAACTGCACTGGTTACCTGGCTACCCTCTGATCTCGGGCCCAGCTCCCCTGCCTGCCAGTTGCACAACTGCACTGCCCCCCTGGCAACCCTTGCACTCAGGGACTGTTTCTGTATCCCTAAAGCCCCCTACCAGAACTTGACACCTGATGTCTGCACTTACCCTTGCACTTGCCACCAGCTGGCTACACTTTACTTATTTAGTGTATTTATTTTACCGTTTATCCTATGCACTGCACTGCCCCCTCCCTTTTCCCCCGGCACTTTTCCCCTTTCCCCTCCCCTGCACTTGTGCAATCTAAATGTCACCTGGCCTAGTAAGATCGTTTTCTCTGTCTTCCCTCTGTTCCCCATCCCTTACCTCATCGCGCCTTGAAACACTTGTGTATAGGCATGTTATAAATGCCAAATCGTATCATAACCCTAACGGCTACAGGGGTGTTATTCAATGACAGACACAAATATGTTGCAAAGTTGGCAAACGAATACCTTTGAACAATAGTTAATTGTCCGTTTTGACCACAAATGGTATACACATCATGTGCCAAGATTATGATGGCAGGCATGTGGCAACACATTTTGAGCCCATACATTAACCTACTTGGTGAAGTAGGTAAATCTATGGGCTCAAACTCTTTCTTTCAGTCAAAGTCTATAGCTATAACAAACTGCCCCTGCCCCTAGAAACACTTGTCTATAGGTGCATTATAAATACCATATCAATCAATCAATATGAAATGGCGCAATTTCTAAGGTTTAGTTGATGTAACAGCACACTAACTGTCTATTTAGCATAGTGAAAAGGACAATAGCTTTGGATATTTTTAATTTTATTTGTATTTATTTGGCATTTATAGAGATTTTTACTCCAAAGCGCTGAACAAAAATAAGTAACAGTACAAGAGAAATGCAGACTGATTCAATTACAACATTTTCAAGGGATAAAATGAAGACTGGCGAAGATAGTTTCTTGGGGAAGTACGGAATGAAGAATAATAATTAGTAGAGCAGCGGGTGAAAGGGAGAGTTCCAATGGTGCGGGGCAAGAAGAGAAAACTAACAGAATAGGGATTGGGCACATGTAGGGCGAGGGACGAATAATATAAATTGAGATTCAGAGCAAAGGGAGTGAGTGGCGGCATAAAAAGATACCAAAGACGAAAAATAAAATTCAATTTGAGGCGAGAGGAGAAAGAAAGCCAACCAAGTGAAGAGATTGAGAAATAAAATCACTGGGGGATAGCTGGCGGAGAAGGCAAATGGAAGCATTGAAGACTGGCTTAAGTGGGGCCAAGCGATCGAGAGGAAGAGCAAAGAGAATAGTAGAACAGTAAAAAAAGGAGAAAAAATAAGATGAGATAAGGTGTTTGGTAAGAGCAAAGATCAGAAAAGAACGAGCTTTGCAAATATTAAAAAGAGATGGAAGTGACAAAAACGAGAGGTAATAGAAATGTGATGGGAAAAGGATAGGCCTGTGAAAAGCCGAGATTATGAGCAGTGCTAGAAAGAGATAAGGAAGGAGGAGGGTGGAGAAGGCGGGGGAATAGTGGTGGTAGGGAAGAACAGAACTTCAGTTTTAGTTGAGTTCAGGGCAAGGAAGTGATCTGACATCCAAGAATAGCCAGAGTAAACTAAGACAAGGAGAGAACAAATTGTGTCTTATTGGCATAAAGGTGGTGGGAAATCCCAAAAAATGAAATAATTGGAGCAAGAGGAGAAGTGTCAAGAGAGAAGAGAAAGGGGGCAAGAACAGAACCTTGGGGGACACCATGAAGAAGAGTAAAGATTTCTGAGGAGGAACCAGCCCAGTAGACAGAGTAAGTACATTTAGAAAGATAAGAACGAAACCAAGCAAGAACAGAGTCTGCAAACCAAAATGAAGAAAGAAGATAAAAATAAAGGGTGTTGAACAGTGTCAAATGCAGTCCAAAAGGAGGAAAAGAGAATAATGGTTGGTTTAATGGGCAGAGAGCAAGGAATCACAAACAGAGAGAAGAGCAGTTTCAGTTGAGTGGCAAGGACGAAAGCAGACTGCAGAGAAGGAAGGATGGAATTATCAGTAACAAAGGTATAAACCAGAGTATCGATTAGTCATTCAAGCCATTCAGAAAGGTGGGGAAGAAGATTGATTGGACGGAAATTAGAAGGAAGACATGGGTCAAGAGATGATTTCTTGAGAATAGGGAGAACAGAAGCATGCTGGTGGGAAGGATTTTTTTTTTTATAAGAAAATGTTCTCATGCGATTATCAGCTGATTTCTTAGTTTTCAGACTATTTAAAATATGTTGGATCTTTGGACCACTTTCCCAGAATGCAGCCCAAAATGATTATTTATTCTTTCAGTACTTCTTAAATTCATATCAAACCGGTCATTTACTTGTTAATTCCTTCTAAGATTCAACTGAAATTACTCTTTAATCAGAGTCCCTAGACTGGTAGTTAATTACATAACATGCCCAGTATGTGCTTCAAATGACTCTGCATTTTAAGCCATTTTTGGATTGTTGATCACTTTGACCACAAATCAGTATACATTTCAAAAGACACTGTCTTTCTGGTCTGTTGGTGTCTATTTCAACGACATATACCAGCATGCACTGCAAATTCCTCCTCACGCTCTGCCTTTCTTGACCCTTCCCCCAATCGTCCAGACACACCGTTCTCCCACCTTCTCAACTCATTTCCACTTGCTCCTCATCGTTCAAAGTTCTCACAGTGAGCATTCTCTCCCCTAACCCCCTCTCTCCTCTGCCTCACTGTCTGACACACTCTCTGTGATACCATCCCATTAATTTCTACTTGACTCTGACACATCTGTATTTGGGAGCTCTAGTGTTGCTGTGCTGCTCTTCGTGTCACAGTTCCTTCACATATCTCCCTGTATTTCTTGTCCTGGCTCAAAACTCACAACCCCCAGCAAGGACGGTTCTCTTGTTCATTGCACGGATTCAGCAGTTCTCAGTCAAATCAGCATATTCCTTCTGGACTTCTCTCTCGAATCACCTGCAGCTCCACTGGTCCAGTTACGTCATAGCCGAAAGGGGGGAAAAATCTACCAAATTACTTGTTGGCTGCACTACATAGTCACTATTTGCTCAGTCTGGTTGTCTTTTCACTCCCCGTCGCCTTTTAATAATGTTAATCTACTCGTTTTTTGCTTATTCGCTCTCCGGGCGTGATGGCATTTATCATGTAAAATATATGGATAGGTATTCATGCAGTGAGCATTGTTAGGCAGAAACCTATGCAGTTCCCTCTGGGACCACTGCAAAAGATTTAAGACTACAGGTGTTTGGCAGTAAACCCACTTGGTAGCAGTCTGTACCACACAGATTCACTTGGTAGCTGTGGCTGAGCAGTCAGACTTCCCTCAAGAAGAGTTAGGCAGTATAAAAAGTATTCACAATAGGTCAAAAGAACACAGTAGAACAAGTAAACACTGACCAGAGCTTGTTGTAAAAGAGATAATTATTTATTTAAAACCACATCTAGTAAAACACACAGGCACTAATGTTAAGCAGTTCAAAAACATGGTCACTAAAAGATATACACTCCCTTAAAAGAATATTAGACAAGTCTTAAGTAAAGCCCCACTTATTTTCAGACAGCAGTGAGCGCTTAATGCAGATGGCACTCTAATAATTCCTTTTAAAAAGGGTGAGAAAAGCAGAGTATAATTTGAAACAGATCCCAACACTTTCACAAGAACACAACAAGAGAGGAAGGCAAAGTAAAACCGCGAAGTTAGAGTTCAGAAGGCCGGATCCACTTTAAGAGGATCAGGACGAAATGTGTCCAAGGTCACACGGTTGAAGTGCACAAAAGTCTTGAAAAGGTTCAGAAAGAGTTGGACCAAAGAAAGGGACCAGTTAGATGGTCAAGGCGGCCAGCCCAGTCCAGAAGGTTAAGGGATTATTATTACCTTGTAGCAATCTTTAGAAAGGGAGGCCTGGCGGACACGGTACCTTAAAGTGGTGAGAATACTCCAGCAGGGGCAGTTGTTCCTGGCAGCGGATGCAAGTCGGTGCTTCGTCCGGGGGAAGAGAGGATCTCATCGGGGAGGAAGACAGGAGTCCGTTGCACTGCCAGGGAAGAAACCAGCCGCAGAGTTCTCAGGTAAAAGGAGCGGTCCTTTAGTTCGCGGTCCAGTGGTAAGTGGCTATCCAGTTGCCGGGGTGCTTGGCACGGGCAATTCAACCACAAGACGTCCTGGGATGCGAGGAAAAAGAAGGTAAACTGGTTGTGCCCACCAGTCAGGGGAAGAAGCCTCTCCAGCCGGGAGATCTTCTCTGTCGTCGGGAAGTGGCGAGTCTGTTCCGCAGGGCTCCACCGGTGGTGTTGTCGTGGTAGGTCGGCTCAGCTTCTCCCTCGTCAGATTCTCAGGTCCTGTGGAGACTTCTAAAGTTCCAGTCCCCAAAGCCCTGCTTTTATGCAGCACACCCCCATTCACTCAGCCTAGCTGTCAATCAAACATGCTAAGTGGTGAGCCTGCCGCCTCACCACTTGGGCCAATCACACAAGAGTGCGACTTGAGTTACCAAGGTAACTCAGTCCAGAGTCCAGGGTGCCTAAACCCCCTCCCACGCCCCCTGTGGTACCCAGACAGAGTGGCACCACTTTTGGAGGCTTCTGTGGAGAAGCCCGCCAAAAAGTGGAACAAAGGGCTCGACTTGGGTTGGAGTCACAGAAGAGAACACAAACGCAATTTTAGAATCGAGTCCTGGCAAAAAATACCAACCGGCGAATTAATATTAAATAAATAAACCGGCAGTATGTTCGAGGCTATGAGAATTAAATAATTAAAGTTGGTGGCCTCGAACAATGGGAAAATCCCATAGGGATATATTCGCGGTCGAATATAAAAAGTAGTTTCCACTGCCACCAGCCAAAACTGGATCAGGGGGGACGGACACGTGCCCCCTCGACTAACAGACCCCGGGGCAATCTAATTGCCCCGACCAGTACGTCCACAATATGATGGTTTGTACTGGTTTCTGTTCATAATTTGGGACTAGTAAAGCCAATGGTGACTTTACATGCCCTGGGAGACAGTAGTCAGTCCCAGGGTATGGAGTCTATGGTGGGGTGTCACTATGACACCCCTGTGTCACTGCACGGAGGGTGCTGTGTAACACACATAGTAAAAACACATGAGACCCTATGGAGTAAAGGACCCCATAGCCCATAAAAAACATTAACAGTCAAAGGAACACCATAAATCATGTCCAAGAGTGGGAGAAAACGAGTCTCACTCTTGGCAGGAGAGAAAAACAAACTCCAGCAATCCAGCAAAGCTGCTGGGGGGCTCACTAGGTTAGGAAATTCAGCCTAAAGAGAGAATTCCCCCTAACAAGCATATATCAACAGTTATGAACAAATGTTCCCATTCAGTTTGTATGTCTGGGCTTCGAGCAGGCTAATCAGATGTTTTCGAACAAACAGGTACACTACATTAACAACTTCTGGGCTGCACTTCAATGGTCCGGGATGCCTACAATGCTTCTGGGCTTGGACGGACACAAGGGGGATTGTTGACTGTGGCCTTGCCTTGGGTAAACAACGATTCTGATGCTATAAAAGGCTGACGTCTGGTGGGGGCATTCACAGCTGTTTGTGATCCTGGGCGAGGAAAGGCTGGAGGCAGGAAGAGCTGAAGGGCCCAGGACCAAGCTGGAACTACTTTCTCCATGAAAGCCTATGGATAGTGCAGGTGGGGGGTTGGAAGGTGGGTCATCCCTCATTTTTTCGGCTTGGATTTCCAAGCATCTGAAATTGCATTTTTGGTGCTCCAGAGACTCAAAAGCTTTTCCTTTACGTTTTTGAGAAGAACTACTATTTTGGACTAAGCTGAACGGGGAAGGAATCCTACTTAGCTCATTGCCCATGGACATATTGTTACGCTCACCTGGTATCTCCGGGGGCGTCTGGAAGGCTCTGAGATCTGGAACCCTGGATGCATAGTTGCCCAATGCTGAATAATTCATCTTGGTTATTTGTAGGGTGAGCTATTCGTCCTGCGTTTCTTGTGCAGGGGTGCCTGACGTTTGTTGGCGAGCTGCCCGAGTTGCTTCACTGGTGCAGTACGCCTTCCTTGGGCCTAGGCCTGTTGTGACCCCGAATCTACTGGTAGGGAGGTAGGTTTGGTAAATGTAAGTCTTTGTTCTGTTTATGGTGGGAATTCAATAATGTCTATCTCCTTCTTTTCCGGTGCGAAGGTATTGATGCTGGCGTGCCAGATGGAGAGGCACGTTTTCTAGGTAAGAGAAAAGCGCAAAGCGCTGAGCCTTTACTGTCTTTTAAAGCTAACCTGTGTTTTCTTCTTCTTTTCCTCACAGGCCACTGTGGTGCTGCGAGTGGATGAAAGCACGATGAAAAACAGGCCCCCGGATTCTGTTAAGGCAAGTACAGCGCTGTGTGGTTGTTTAATATTGAAACCGAACCTGAATATGTCTCTTTTCCTTTGCAGATGTTGCTGTGGTGTTCCAGATCGAAGCGTGGAGTAGCGCGATGGAATTCAGGTGACCCTGATGGAATTCAATGCTTTGGAAGCGCACGCTCTAATATTGTTTGCCCTTTCTCGTTATTGCAGGTCGCAATGTTCGAACAGCAGCTGTGGTAGCAGTACGCCGAAAGTCCTTAAGCTAGTACTCACAGGTGAGTTTCTTCTTCTCTCGGTTTCCACAGATTACAGCCCAGGTGAGATGCTGAGTGCTGGATGGTGTTTTCTCAGGTAAGACAGAATAATCTTGTTCTTGTTCTTGCAGGACTACAGGAAGATGATAAAGACCAGGAGCTGGACACGGTGAGCGTCACGCTGCGGGATGCAGAACAACACGAAGCGTGTTCTGCAGTCAGGGTGTGGTTTATATAGCCCAGGTAAAGTAGTACCAGGGAAAGTAGTTCCAGGCCTGTCACACCCAAAACACTAGACCGCATGGCTTGGTTCTTAGAACTAGACTCTGTGGGTACTTCCATGTTGGATTTAAAGGCCCATGTACATAAATGGGACCTAGTGTGAACAGCCCTTCCTTCCTACATATGAGCCTGGTGCCAAAGGCGCAAGGACTGGCTCCAGGAGCCCTTTTGCAGTGCTTTTAAGGCCCTCAGGGTTCTGGTGGGAGCCTGCTTGTGGCACAACTTGTGCCCCTTCACAGTGGTCATGACAGCCTTTTTTGGTGATTTCGGTAAGTGGCCATTCAAAGCCTTGTAACTTTTTTGTTACATGAGATATCTCGGCCAAATTTGGCTCCTTTTTGTCCCACATGTAGGAGGTCGTAACACCACCAAGGAATCCTAGGCTGCTTTAGGGGGGGGTGAGAGAAAATCACTAAAAAGGGCAAAAAGTTTGTGTTTTTAAAAAAAAAAAAAAAGCGAATAGAATTAGGTACAAAGAAGCCTGAGGTTTTTTAATTGTAAGAGCGAGGAATAAATGGTTTGCTGTGCTGAATTCCTCAATTTCCTGGCTTTCAGGAACACGTTGAGTGGAAAAATTACTTTGATGTGGTTATCAACTGTTTTGTGAGAGGTAGGCGATTTTGGCCATTTTTGCCAATTGGACATGCATGGACGGAATGGAAGAAAAGGGTAGGAAAGCCGAATTAGAGGACAGAAAGGCATATATTTCTGAAAAGTAGACAAAATTCCAAGTTTAGAAAGGGGTGATTTGCGTAGATCGGGCAACAACTAGTTAGGGGAAAATGCCATAGATTGGGGGAAAAGCGGAAAAATGACCGAATAAAAGGTATGTGTTGGACATGGTTGGCTTGGTACAGCAATGGCTTCTATGAATTTTGAGAAAAGCAATGCTCCGCTACATTCCCCCGACTCTTGCCGTTAGCAAAGCACACATTTTTTGTAGTGTTTTACAAAACAAGCAATACCACAAGCCAAACACTGAGCCATGGTACACAGGAGTTTTATGCTCACGGCCTGAACAGACACACTTAGCATGTGTAAATCGGGAAAATCAATGTGGTGAGGAACGGCAAGCATACATTTTTTGAAAGAACACAAGCAGAACACAAGCAGACCTTTTCAAGGGTAGGTGACTTGTTACAAAAGTGTATGGTGCCTAAAGCAGCGACTAAATATAGGTCACATTTGGGAAATGAAAGGGTTGTGTGACAAAGGGCACCAGCAAATGGGTCAAAACGTTATGAAAACCACACAAACACAAAAAATGTTATACCTTCCCGCACTCCCACAGGTGCCCCGATGAAAACGGTACCTCACATGTGTGGGTGCACCTACCTGGGCGCCAAGGGGAAAGCCTAAAACCCAAGTAACCCAAAGTCTGTTTTCAAACGCGAATTTCACACTCTGCAGACGGGCACATCATACAGATATGGGCCTCGGGTGTCCAAGCCACTGAGGAAAACAGGGAACCCCATGCATTTCCGAAAAGAGGACACCTGTGGCAATCCGCAGAGGTATGATTTGTGCAAATCGGCCCAGAATGTATTACCCAGAAGCCCCGGCAAAGTCTGAAATGTGCCGAAAAAACCCACATGTTTCACTTTGTCAGGGGTTCTTGGTAAAACGTTCTGGTCCGCTTCGCGCAAGTTGGACCTCTGTGGATTCCTAGTGGTGCCTTCTTTTCAGAAATGCATGGGGTTCCCAGTTTTCCTTGGTGGCTTGGACACCCTATGCCCAAATCTGTAGGTTATCTTCCCAAACCCTTTTGTGGTTACCAGTGGGTTAGCCTTTTCCCTTTGCGGCTAGATTGTTGAACCCACACATGAGGTACCGTTTTCGTTGTCACACCTGTGGGAACATGGGAAGGTACGACATCTGTTGTTGGCGGCGTGTTTCGGTGGTTGAGCATAGTGAAATGTCTGGAAATTGTGTTTTTTACCCCCAAATTTGGAATTTGATGGGGGTTCTGGGTAGTAGATTCTGGGCCGATTTTCGCAAGTCAGACCTCTGTGGATTCCCATGGGTGTCCTCTTTTCAGAAATGCATGGGGTTCCCTGTTTTCCTTGCTGGCTTCGACACCCTAGGCCCAAATCTGTAGGTTGCTCACATGAACAAAATAGGCAGTGGTGAAAGGCTTGGGGTTACCAGTGGGTTTCGGTGAGTGGACACAGGGAAATGTCTCTGAAATCGGCTGGATATGAAGACAATTCTCAGACATTTTGCTCTGGCCACACACCGAAACACACCGCCAACAACATGGCCTACCTCCCCGCTTCCCCACACGTGTCCCGATGAAAACGGTACCTCACATGTGTGGGTGCACCTTCCGGGGGTGCAAAAGGAAAAGGGTAAACCACTGGTAACCCCAAGCCTTTCGACCACAGCCCATTTTGTTCATGTGGGCAGATTTGGGCCTACGGTGTCGAAGCCAGCAAGGAAAAACAGGGAAACCCATGCATTTCCCAAATGACGACACCCGTGGGAATCCGCAGAGGTCTGACTTACGCAAATTGGTCCAGAATGTATTACCCAGAACCCCCGACAAAGACCCACATGGTAGAAGGGTGCCCAAGGCCAGGGATATTACTGCTGACTTTGCTGGAGCCCTAGCTGCCCTGCGTTACAGCTTCTCCCCAGCAAGGAGTCTCGGCAGTGTGCCAATACCTCCCCGAAGGGAAAATCTGTAATGCAGCCCAGCCGCAACTCCAGGATAGTTGGAGGTGATGTCCCTGGCCTTGGACATCCATGTACCATTTGGGTGTACCACCCCCTAAGCAAAGCAGCAGCTCCAGGGAGCCCCAGCAGGATCCTCATTCCTCCCCGGAGGTGACATCTGTAACGTAGCACAGCCAGAGGTGGAGCCTGGGCTTGCAGACGGACAACCCACATGGGAGGGATCCGCTCTCAGGGAAACACCAATGTTCTGGGGGCAATTTGTGGCCTGCCCCTGCAATTGTGTCCCAGCCCACCAACATATCTGCCCAGACGGCCCATTCCCACCCACACCACCAACAATCCAGCCCCAGTCTCACCCACCCCATTTTTTCAAAAATCCATGGTGGTCTAGTGGGCCCCAGGGCCCCAAACCCCTCCCACCTCCACCCGATTTTTATTTTTTTTCTCATCACCCCTGGTGGCAGATTCTCACTGCCCCAGGGGTCTCCTTGGCTGTGGCGCCATGCTTTGGGGGCTTGGGGGAGAGGGCGCCGCTTACCTAGTAAGCAGCCCCCTGCCCCCAGCTCCCAAAACAGATCCCTTGTGCTCTAGTGGCCATTGCTGGCAACGGATCGAGCTCTGCGCCCGAACCATGACCAGCAATGCTGTCACACAAGGTATCGCTGGAAAGGGGAGAATCTCCCCTTTCCAGCAATACCTGCCTCGATCTCGGTCTTGAAATACAGCCGTTGATCGAGGCAGAGTAAGGGAAGACTCACCTTATGTTTTCACAGCGGCAGCCGAAAATGGCTGCCGCAGTGAATTTACTTTTCAATTTCATGTCGGCGTGCGTCACGCACGCCGACGTGAAATTGAAGGTGATCCAACCCCCGGGCAGTGAAGGGGGACCTCCCCCTCACATAGCCCAGGGGTTGGATTACAGTTTTGTGCGATCCCTGCTTTGCAAGGATCGTACAAAACAGAGTTCCTGAAAGGACGAGGTATCTCGTCCTTGGCAAAAGGGAGGGAATCCCAAGAACGAGATACCTCGTCCTTGGCACTAATAAGGTTAAGTGAAGAAGGTGAAAGCCAATTAAGGATGGCATCTACTTTGTGTAAATCCATCTCGACTCCCTTTGGCGAGAGAACAAAACCGGGGAAATCCACTTCGGTGTCATGGAAGGAGCATTTCTAGAGTTTAGCGTACAGTTTGTGCTGGCAAAGTTTTGCAACGACTGAACGAACATGTTCCACATGATCGCTTTCAGAGGGGGAATACACCAGGATGTCGTCAATATATACCAGGGCACAGACATCGATTAATCCCCGTAATACATCATTCATGAAGTATTGGAACGCTGCGGGAGCGTTGCACAGCCCGAAAGGCATTACCTGATATTCGTACAGGCCATATTTGGTGCGAAACGCGGTTTTCCATTCATCGCCTTTCTTAACACGTACAAGGTGGTATGCTCGTCTGGGGTCTAGTTTGGTGTAGATTCGGGCATCCTTGACTTGGTCCAACAGTTCCGGGATAAGGGGCAAAGGGGCAGCGGTTTTTTTCTGTGAATTGATTAAGTGCACGGTAATCGATGCAAGTCCTCAAATCTCCTTCCTTCTTGGGTACGAAGAATAAGGGAGAGGCTGCCGGTGACTTTGACGGGCAGATAAACCCATTAGCCAGGTATTGATCCAGATAGGACTTCAAGTGGAGATTTTCAGTTTCCGTAAGTGCATAAATTCAACCACAAAGAACCTGTGCCCAGGTATCAGGTCGATTGACAGTCATGTGGCCTATGTGGCGGTAATGTCTTAGACTGTTGTTTCTGAAAAACATCTTGAAAATCCTAATATTCTTTTGGTACGGTGTCATTGGTTTCGCAATCCCCGGTGCTATTCCTTGAACAGATTTCAGATTTGGCTGTGGTATAGATTTTGGGTAGCAAGCGTGGGCGCATTCATTGGAAAAGGTCAGTCTCTTTGCACGCCAGTCTATGTGGGGACTATGATTTACTAACCATGGAATCCCTAAGATCAACCGCAACTGAGGAGCTTTGATGAGGTCAAACGTGATTACTTCTTGATGTCCATCCTGGCACAGAAGGGTTAATTCTGTTGTGCATTGGTTACTGGTCCCAAAGCAATTTCTGTATCGTCAAGAGTTGTTACCTTTTCAGTTGTTGGTTTTGTGCATAAGGGAAGTTCCATTTCTGTTGTCAGATCTCGATCTATGTAATTACCAACTGCTCCGCTGTCTATATACGCCTGTATGGCATGCATCCGTGTCGGTCGTTGGTGATTGATCAAGGTTACTGGTAGGGCGAAATGTGAGGTCTGTGACTCATCCTTCTCGCTCGACAAGCGGAATCTCTACGGTTGCCGGGCCTGGTAGTTTTCCGATTCCTTACCATCATTTTCTTTCAATGTAGCGCCTACCACCTTCCTTGGAGGTTTCACTGGGCATTCTTTGAGGTAGTGACCCAATTTACCGCAGTATAGGCATCGTTAAAGGGGGTCGTACTCCTCCAATCTGGCTGGGTTCTGTGGTATTTTCTGATGGACGTTGAACATTATCTTTTGAAGATACGTACATGGCATGATTTTCGGTCTATTCTTCGATCCTGTAATCTGTGGTCCAACTGAACTACCAGGTTGATAAACTCTGCATAGTCTTTAGGTGGGTCTACCACTTGAGCAAGGACATCCTTCAGGTCTCCTCATAGGCCCTGATGAAACAACATGGTTCTTTTATCTTCTGGTCACCCCACTTCTACAACCAGTCTATTAAAAGGTGGCAATATAAGTCAGCAAATATTGATTCCCTTGCCGGAGGGACAGGAGTTCGTTATCAAGAGCTTGTCCATAGAAGTGTTGAGCAAATAACTTTTCCATCTCCTGTTGAAAACCCCTGAAGTTCTGCAGTAATCGGTCCTTCCGGCTCACGAAAGGTACCAACCAGTCTGCGGCACTTCGACTCAAATATGATAACGCGAAGGCCACCCTCGCCTGGTCGTTTGGGAAAGCCCCCGGCCTACAAAGAAAATGGAGGCGGCACTGGTTCATGAATGTTGCGTACCTTCTGGGGTCTCCATTAAACCGTTCTGGTGGTGCCTGGGGTACTGCTCCCGGGAACGTTATCTGTACTGGATTGACTAATGATGGTGTAGCGACGGATGGGGCGAATCCGGGCAATGGAAACTGCCCCGCATGTGTTTGTAGTAGCTGTTTGCTTAGTTCATCAGTACGGTCTTTTGTGACTATTAACTCTCGTCTTAAGGCATTGGTTTCCTGCCGGGCTGCGTGTACCTCAGCGCGTAATTGTCCCAAAAGCTGGGCTAACTGATCTGTTTCAGATGTCTCCATGACACCCAGGTGGATAAGGTTTAAAGGATTTGTGTTCTGTTACGCTCAGCTGGTATCCCCAGGGGGGTCTGGAAGGCTCTGAGATCTGGAACCCCGGATGCGTAGTTGCCCAGTGCTGAGTAGTTAATCTTAGTTATTTGTAGGGTAAGCTATCCGTCCTGCATTTCTTGTGCAGGGGCGCTTGACGTTTGTTGGCGAGCTGCCCGAGTTGCTTCACTGGTGCATTACACCTTCCTTGGGCCCAGGCCTGCTGTGACCCCGAATCTGCTGATAGGCAGGTAGGTTTGTTAATTGTAAGTCTTTGTTCTGTTTATGGTGGGAATTCAATAATGTCTTTATCTCCTTCTTTCCAGGTGTGAAGGTCTTGATGCTGGCGTGCCGGAT
Organism: Ambystoma mexicanum; assembly: GCF_040938575.1. Lineage (NCBI taxonomy): Eukaryota > Metazoa > Chordata > Amphibia > Caudata > Ambystomatidae > Ambystoma > Ambystoma mexicanum. The sequence goes on along the minus strand of NC_090935.1, from coordinate 192,963,376 downwards.
AGAGAGGCACGTTTTCTAGATAAGAGAAAGCCCGAAGCGCAGCGCCTTTATTGTCTTTTAAAGCTAACCTGTGTTATCTTCTTCTTTTCCTCAAAGGCCGCGGTGGTGCTGCGAGTGGATGAAAGTGCGATGAAAAACAGGCCCCCGGAATCCGTTAAGGCAAGTACAACGCTGTGCGGTTGCTTAATATTGAAAGCGAACCTGAACATGTCTCTTTTCCTTTGGAGATGATGCTGTGGTTCTCCAGATGGAAGTGTAGCGTATCACAATGGAATTCACGTAAGACTGATGGAATTCAATGTTTTGGAAGTACACATTCTAATATTGTTTTTCCCTTTCTCGTTATTGCAGGTCGCAATGTTCGAACAGCAGCTGTGGTAGCGGTTCGCCAAAAGTCCTTAAGCTAGTACTCACAGGTGAGTGATGTTTCTTCTTCTCTCGGTTTCCACAGATTGCAGCCCAGTTGAGATGCTGAGTGCTGGGTGGTGTTTTCTCAGGTAAAACAGAATAATCTTTTTCTTGTTCTTGCAGGATTACAGGAAGATGCTGAAGACCAGGAGCTAGAAATGGTGAGCGTCACACTGCGGGTTGCAGAATAACACGAAGCGTGTTCTGCAGTCAAGGTGTGGCTTATATAGCCCAGGTAAAGTAGCACCAGGGAAAGTAGATCCAGGCCTGCCACACCCAAAACACTAGACTGCATGGCTTGGTTCTTAGAACTAGACTGTGTGGGTGCTTCCATGTTGGATTTAAAGGCCCCTGTACATAAATGGGACCTAGTGTGAACAGCCCTTCGTTCCCACATATGAGCCTGGTGCCAAAGGCGCTAGGACTGGCTCCAGGAGCCCTTTTGCAGTGGTTTTAAGGCCCTCAGGGTTCTGGTGGGAGCCTGCTTGTGGCACAGCTTATGCCCCCTCACAGTGGTCATGACACATATTTTATTCATAATTAGCTGTTTGCATCATGGTCAACTCCAATTGACACCAATTATTTTAAGGCATCTTTACCCTTTTCTGCTGCTTTTTGTTAAGAGACCAGGATGATTTTGATAGGTGGTTTTTCCAATTGGATTTGATATTTTTTGGATTTTGTAGACCACAAGCCTTCATCCAAGAACAAAGCTCAAGGCATCCAACCTTCAGCTCTCTACTACCTGCCCTCCGAGTACCGTAGTGAGTATGAGAGCATTTTTTTACCAATTTTTAATATCACATTGGGAAAGAGAGGTAATGGAAAGGCAGTTAATTTCATGAGGTTGTGTAGTGAGAATGAATGAGGTAGTCAGTTAAATTTAAAGTAGCTATTATGCTTCTGAGATGGTTGACTGGTCTTGAGTAGACAGAGGACAAGAAAATGATAGCTGCATATTCATTTATAACTTTTTTTTATATCGAGTGTGTTATGTATAGTTAAAATAATAGTGGAAATGGTTCCTTACATGAGAGTGCGAGAGCATCCATGGAGTGTTCATTATTGAGGATCAAGTCAGAAGCATTTGAGCATATGTATTAAGTGTGGGGCCTCCAAGTACTGTATATTGTCATACTGTATATGGTGCATGTTTTGATAAAGAAGGGGTTACTAGAATGTCTGAGCAGTGGGTTCTCCATAGAATACATGACATGAGTCCTGTGTGGATGAGTGAGGGTGGCTGTAACGCTGTGGAAGGAGGAGACCGACACACAGCTGGCATGGTTTTGGGCAAATACATTTATTCTTAAAGAAATGTAGAGACAACCCTACCTTTCACCAACTCTTAGAGGGGTGTGACGAATCCAAGGATGTCGTCCCTTCTCCCCAAAGGAGAAGCTATTCCCATGGGGTTAAGGAGATGAGGTTGCCACCTGATATCCCCCCCCAGGGGCAATACTCAGCATGTGAATTCCATGGGGAGGGATTTCCCCTATGTGAGACAGGAAGGACATCTGGGAACAAGTCGGTATACAAAGCACACATACACTGCTCCTTCACCCGCCATCTTTTCATCCCTCCCCTCCTATCCTACATACTTTTATAGGTCCCAAGAGATAGGGAATAGTGGGACAAAGTAGAACAGAGCCTACCCAAACATGATTTATTTACGAAGTACAGTGACTAGGAAGAAGTATGGAGACTTGAAGAGCACCTTTGCAAATCCTCCAGAGCGCTTGAGTATCTGCAGATTTTCTAGTCGGCAATGTTCATACAAAATAGAAAAGGGACTGTATCCTTGCATTCAATGAGATACAGAAAAGAGGGAGAGCACCAAAAGAAGACTCGGCAACGCAGAAGAGATTCGATACACCAATAAAGGAACAGTTGGGTCTCACGCTGCAGGGGAGAGAACGTTATACCCGGAAGGCACTCCGGACCATCCCGAAAGCAGGAAAGAGCAGAAAAAGGAAACGGTACAGCACCGAGCACAGGAGAAGCTCCGGAGCTGCCGTCACGGCTTGGAAACCCACAACTACCTCGGCAGCCTTGAGACAGGTAACCGGAACCCGGGCCTGAAAGACAACTGGAACACGCAGACATGTATCCCGCGCCACTAGAAACACTGCAGAGCTTCGCCAAGTGATGCAAACACAGAGACGTAGAGGAGACTGCCAGAATGCTCGGATAAGCCATAGCATAGGAAGTAGCACTGGCAGGAAACCTGAAGGTTTGGGGCAAGTTCGAGGGTATAGCAGGAAACCAGAGACAGCACAAAATAAGGGTCTGAGACCCATTGAAAGCAATAAGAAGCAGGAACCTCCAGCATACCTGGCAGGTTATTGAACTAGGTATCCCAAGACCACCATATCGAGGGGAAAGAAGAGTCTGGGACCGAGAACAAGCGAAGAGGTCATCCCTAAACCTATCCTTCAGCACAGTACCTAGCAGGATAATGAACCTGGTCTGTTTAGACAATTGAACAAAGAACAGGGTCTGGGACCCACACTTATTAAACTGGAACAAGACTAGGGAAAGGGAGGTTTTCCCCCGAGCGTTTATATGAAGTTGGTCAAGACCGACCTGGGGAAGGGAATATTATCCCTACATAAATTGAAAGCTACTTGTCTAGGGGACAAAGAGGACAACCAGCTACTTTAGTTATTTTGGAAGCATAAGGGATAGAGGTAGGATTCTGACATCAGACAGAGGCCGATTTAATTTGGGATATTTTAACAGTTTCCTTGGAGTTTTTCTTTTTTGAGGCAAGGAAACCCCTCTTAGAGTTAGGGCTAGCTAGAGTTTCTCCTTTTCTTTTATTAAAATAAAAGTCTTTGTTCAAAATCATACCACTACTGAGTCAGTCTCCTCATTTGACACCCTTACATGCGTTTCCTGGTCTCAACTAAATACTAAGGAAATGTCAGAACGTCTAATAATAAAGAGTCCACCATTTTCCTTGTTCAGGCTTCCTTTGACAGTTCAACAAAGTAGGGGGAATGTCTCCCTTCCCCTGGCCTTTCTCGGGTTTCTGTTGGTTTTCTCCATAGGCTTAGTTGGGCAGACCTTGTATACTCACCTGCCAGGTGCTGCCTGGGGTTCCAGATCCCTTCAACTTAGTTTCTCTTGTTTGGGTCCCAGACCATGTCAATATGGTTTCTCTTGCTTGTGTTCAAGACCTTGTGATTATGGATTCTCGTATTTGGGTCACTAGCCCCATAGATATGTTCTCTCTCATTTGGTTGCTCTGCCCCTTCAGGCTTGTTTTGTTCATACGAATCCCAGACTCCTTCAGACCCAGGCAGCCCTGTACCTTTTTGCTGGGCTTCTGGTCTTTGGCGTCTGTCTCGGATGCCTCTGAGACTCCCTGCTTTTCTCAGCTTCATTCTTTTCTCACGCTGGGTCCAGCGGCTTTGCAGTACTTCTCTGAAGCCAGGCTGTGTGTTTCGGATCCTCGGTGTCAAACAGTGTTCTTTCATGTCCTTCTCCAGCTTGCGTCGGTCTGTCAGTCTTCTCCAGAGCAGGTAGAGACGTCGAACTAGCACCATCCACGTACCAGCCAGCAATTCCTTTTTACAGCTTCGCTGTCTGCGGTATTCGAACTTCGCTTACGGTGCCTCAGGGGAGGGACTGACAACAAGATTAGTCCCTCTTCCATTTTTAAGTCCCTTCTCATAAAAGAACTAGACTGTTAATTGAGGTTGTCTTGAGGGCTCATCAGGGCTCCAAGCCTCTCATTTGCTACAGCATCTTGACATAGATATTCACTATAGTCAAACCTGTTCTTCCTCGTCCCAGTAATATAGGTATTGAAGGTTTGGCATAAGTACATAGGGACATTGGTAGAAGTAGATAAAGGTAAGAGAGGCAGTGTGAAAGAGGTGGGTGAATGGGGGTAATACTGTGTCTGTCCATGAGGTCCTCCCTGTTTCCCAGAGGTGGAATACCACCACATGAGATCCTCACGCTGAGTACCACGCCCAGGTGGACTATCGAGTAGCGGCCTCCTCTCTCTGGCATAATGGGAAGAGCCTCTCCCTCTGGGAGAAGGGACGTCGTCTATGGATTTGTCACACTACCCCTGGCAGGGGTTTGTTTCCTCCTCTCTCTTGATGCTCAGTGACCGGTATATGCTTTTCTCTACCTCTATTCCTACCACAGTTACTCCTGAGAGGGTCTAGGACACTCCCCTAGGGGTGGAGGAAAGGTTCTGTGAGGTAGAGGTACACGTATACGTGCTGTATCCTCAACTGAATTTCTGCTCCTCTTTTTCTCCACCTTTATTATCCACATTTTCCCTTTTGCTCCTAATCCTCCTTCCCTTCTTGCCAAGAAAGATGTCTCTTCATTTATATATCTATGCCTGTTTCTTCCTTCTCATCATTCATCACTATTTCTTCCTCAACTCCCAAATCCTTTCTCTATTTTGCTCTAAAAACCTTTTTCCCTGATCTACCTATCTCTGTATATCAGTTTCACAACTGCAACTTCTCTGTATTTAAGGTACCTCCCCCCTTCCATCTGTCACCATACCAGAAGAAACCTCTAAGTAGAAAGAATAGCGACCTTGAAAATGTGTGCACAATTTACTGTACTGTTGGTCAATGAACTATAAGAGTTGAGTAAAGAATTTCTGTTTCTTGGATCACATGAAGGATAAAACACTGCTAAATTACATAGACTTCGTTGGAGGAATACAAATCAACTGTAACTCAGCCAGGAATAACAGCTGATGATACATTAAGAATAAATGCACTTCTGTATTTTAATAACCTTTGATTATTGTGAAGATTAATGAAGTAAAGATGCATTCTTTGAAGTTCCATTGTATCTTGCAATGCATTTTACTTACCTTTGAATGACACTGCATTTCTATTTAACTTGAAATGAAACATGTCTTTGCAATTACCTGGAATCGGCCTGGAGCAACTAGTCCCAACACTCATTTTTCATATGAAACATTGGATGAAAAAAGCATGATAATTCTGAAAAGATTATGTAAAGTTTTTAAGCGTTAGAGAGAAGGGTTGCAATAGCCTCGTAGTGTGGGGTTATGGAAACACTCACACATTGTAGTCAATTCTGTGAAGCATACAGAATAGGAGTTACTAGTGGCTACACAGTGACCAACACATAACATCCAGTTTCTTCCTCAAAATTATTACAATTTAAAATGCATCCGATTGGAAAAAATAAGTGAAACGAGGAATAAAGTGATCCCTTAATCCTACGTCATTTAGGACATTTACCATGAAACAAAGTGAAAGTGAAATACATCCGTGGTAAATAAAACTACTAGATAAGAATACAAAGAAATATGTCGGGCTTAAGGATAAAGTAACAACTGCATAGCAAAGATGATCTGCTGTGCCACTCCTTGGAACTGAAACAAAACATTTATATGCAAAGTTGCACTGTATAATTTCGAGCTGTGCAGAAAGTAGGCACTTGGTTATAGGACAGGAAGGATGCAAGTGTTGAAGCAGCCATTAGCATTAGTAGACACTGTCACAGCATGGAAAACATACACTGTTTGCATGCTCTGCCAGTTGCATAGAGCACTGTTAGTAATAGAAACATTCAGTCTGTTAACAAATGTAATTTTGTAAGACTGGGAGCTTGGCAATTTCACTTCAGTCTTTAAATCCTGTCCCGGAAGGCAGCGATCCAGCTCAACAAAGTTAGATCTTTCTGTGTCAAAGGCATGCGCTTTGTCAACACAGAGCAGTATCAGACTTCATTAGTACTTACTTCCTCCAAATAGTCTTTGTCGGGCTCCTATATTTAAAGAGAGTTTAGCAACTAGTAAGATAAAGTTGTACAAACATGAAAAACGCAATAGATTGCAGACATATGTACAGTGAATGCAATACTCCTTTATCTTATAGACAAACTGTGGCAATAACTAATGCTTCTCAAGTGCCAGGCTATTATGCATCTATGCAAAAAGCATACTCGTCCTTGGCACTTAAGGGGTTAAGAAAGTGGAAGAATATATTTGGTCGGTAATGGGAAAAGGTCATTTAAAATTAACTATTTTATTTCTAGCTCCAGCTTTCCTCAATAACTCTACACTAGTCCACAATCTATTTCCTCCATACGCATGGAATGTTATTTCTATGGGAACAGGACTGGAGCACTGCCCAACAGTAATGAAAAATGTGGTGATGGTGTATGCTCGGGCACACCAACAAGCCGTGGTCCCCATCATGCTCTTCTTGTTGCCCAAGGGACCATCCTTTTCGAAGCAAGCATTCATTATCATAGTTGTGCACCTATTAGCGGAGAAGGTGGGAGGGTTTGTAGGGAGGAGAGGGGACTTTGGACTAGGAATACAACAGTCACTGCAGTGAGTTAGCTGTCTCCTAACATCCCATCCACTTTCCCCCATACCATTGGGAGGTTACCAAGCAACATGCAGAAGGTAGGAGGAAAACACTTGACAAAAAGCAAAACCAGCTCGCCCAAAAAAGTTCAGAAGGACCTCACAACAAAACCTGGCATACGCTAGTGACCTTGCATCCCACAAATAATGTCTGCAGAATGCAAATGGAGTGGCAGCTCTGCAGATGTCCTTCAGCTTTATCTTGGACCAACTCTCATCTCCTACCGAAAGCCACAAGAGGCTCCTCTGGCAACACCAATCAGAAGGATATCGCCTCATTGCAGCAACTGCAGGGACGATAGCAGAGAGACCAACCACTAATGCCGGGTTCCTGCGTGGCGTCCAGCCAGGGACGTCCTAGTAAAAGACGGAACAGTGAAGGGTTAATACCAGGCCTTGACCAGCCTCTTTGGCGCTTTGTCTGTGAGCATTTGCTTTTGTCTTTCTCCCTGTTGCACCTCTGAGCACCTGAAGCTTCCAAATTACTGTACTTTCTCTACACACTGAGCTACTAACCTATAATGCATTCAACTCGTGCTGCTCTTTTCTCGCTGACCTCTCCCTACGCTTTCTCCCATCACGCAACTTCTTTCCTATCCCCATTATAAAACTCGCACTACTCCATTTGTTTTTCACCTCCTTCCAACAAACAAAGCTAACAATATCACCCTAACACCTATCTACCTTGCCTCTCTTCCGCTGAGACTCAACTTCTCTACTTCTCTACTCTTCTTTCCCTCACCAACTGAACATTTTTATAAAACAGTTTTTATTGGTGGTTTTAATGGCATACATATGTATCATACAAATTTCTTATACATTAGTGAGCACTTTCATTAACCGTTGTTAAGCTAACATGATAAGATAACACACAGTTTATGTTTACTCCCCAACGTTCCCTCCCTTGAATTGAACAATATACATATATCACACATTTATATATATGAATAATATCTGAATATCACACTTATGAATATTTATGCAATGATCAGCAATGGGTAATATTACAATATCAACAACCTCTTTAATCAACTGGGAGTAGGAATACAAAGAAGAATGTAGCAGAGAATAACTTTGTATGGTTCAAGGAAATGCAATGATAGGAAAGAATACAACACAGAAATAAACTTGATATGAATTCAACCAGAGACAATATAATCACTATTTCCCTCTGTTATTACTCACTCCCCCAATATGCAATATGAAGATAGGGAATGAGGGCGCAAAGATATCAGGAATAACAATCAACAATTGCAATTTCAATCCCGATTGCCCCCAGCAATTGCTTTTAAATGTGGTTTGAATTGAATGGGAAAAATGCTAAAAATTATTTTTAATTCGCTAAATTGATTCAGAGCTAGTGAGAGTTGCTTGGGATTGGTTCAGGTCAACACTAGCAATGATTGCAGAATGATTAGCAGAGGGAAAACGAAATTCAGAAGTTGAAAGCAAGAAATAGCTGTTTTTACATGTGGTGAAATTGAGCCAAATGCGAAATCGCAGCAAATTTTTCAGCGCACAAAAAACGCGAGTACGGAAAAACTATAAAGAATTGGAATGTCGTTTTGGGTTCGTTTGAAGCTTGAAAATGATTTAAATTTCGGTTCTAGGACGTACGGTCCAAAAGTTAGAGGTTTTAGTGAAGGTCGATTTTTCTCAAAAAGGGTCAAGATTTTACAAATGGGATTGCGCTTTTGAAAATTTACCAACAACGATAGGCTTATACTAAGGGGCTATAAAGATATAAGATACCCAACAGCCAGCCACCAGACCAGCGACGCCTCAGCTCCGACTTCTGTCCGCCAGGACACTTGACTTTCTTCAGAAAATATATTTAGCGCAAGGATGATTTATCGCTACAGTTATCACAAGACCATATAATGAGAAGGATTCAGGATGGACACAAGATTCTATGATGCAGTTCTGGATAGGTTGCAATGGATCGACTAGGATTACTTTAAACTAAGAGATGACTATGGACAGTTCTATACTAAATACTCACTACTATGGCTTTGGAATGGAATGGGCCCGTCAAAGGTTTGGCTTGGACTTCGCTCGCCACCGGCCAGGTATCAGGGGCTTGGTTCTGCTCTCAGCAAGGCACTCTGGTCTGCACAGCCTCTTGGACTGGATCCGACAGGTTCTGGGTTACAGCACTGCTCTACCGGTTTGGCTCTCTAGGTTCTAGCACAGGTTCTTGGCTAGAAGCAGCAAAACAGCTCAGCCAGGCCGTTGGATTTTGTGGTGCCCCTTGAAAGTTTTGGGGTTAGAATCAGGTTGCAAAAGATTTTAAGGGCCAGCTGCGAAGGGATCAGCTTTTTGCATTGGGCCTTTCTGCTTCAGAGTTCTGGAGTCTGGATTCTGGATCTAGGTTCTGGAGTCTGGATCTTCCTGGTGATGAGTGAATGTGTGTGTCCTCAACAGTCCCTATTTATCCATCTTCCAAAGGGGTGGGGAGGCTGATTATACAATGCCCAACCCTCTAAGGATCTGATAGGTCAGAGAATTCCCCCTCTCCTGATTTGAGAAGGGAACAGTGTGTCATGATGTATCATCATGTGTCAGAGTGACACAGTGTTTAGGGTCCAGAAAAAATCCCTCCCCTTTGTGTCTAACCAGAAAATCTACTTTTCATAAAAAAACATATTTCCAATGTCACAAACTTGTTGATAATGCATATTTACATTACAGATTACTTAAGGTACACCTTCTGTCAAAGTCTCATATTCCTACGAGTTTTGGTTCACAAATGACAGTTTTTCGTGCTTTTGGTTGGTTACATATTTTCGGATCTGTACAATTCATTTTACACATACATGCACATACCATCTGGGGATACTTCTGTAAATTTTCATCTTCATAGCATAATCACAATAGCTACAATATTAAACATTTTGTGGTTCAGTCTCAGAACATCGCACAGATTCCAACTTTTAAACTGTAAGCGATATTTTCATGTTAATAACCTCTAAATTCCATATTTTTACCAGTTCAGTACAATTTGTTATAAGTCTTTTTCTTAAACATATATTTACTCCAGTTTCAATCCACATTTTCAGTCGCGCCCACCTCCAAGGTCTTGGCTGGGCTAGAGAGTCACATGGGCTTGTCTTCCTGCCAGGGCTGGTTTCTGTTCACACCAGAATTAGCATTCCCATTCAGTTCAAGGAACCCATTGTCTCTTTCCCAGGGCAGCAGAGGAAGTCTCCTCCCCTTCTCATTAGCAACCCCATGAGATATTATCTCCTTTTGGCAGGAAGGAACAAGATGGTGTGTTCTCAGTTGTGGGGAACCTCTTTAAAGTTTAGCTGAATCAGGTTATCTACAGTACATTGTGACATTGTTCCTTGTGAAAAATGTAAGTTACGCATTTAAAAATAAGCAAACATATCTTCAATTCCAGTCTTTTTCAATATGAAAATCAATGTGTGGCACCCTATATTGCATTTGATGGAAGTCAATTCTTTGGCATATTTAGCTTTTGAGACACAAGTTTCACCTGACAGATGTAGAGATCGCCAGCGTCTGACAGAGGCGAGTAACGGTATTGCACCCATTTTTGACATATTTCTTTCCAGCAAGTATTGTCAAAAGTGGATTTGGTTCTGATAAAATATACTTCTGCTGACATTATATGTATGTGGATTCTTGAAGTAGAATGATGTTCAA